>NC_140577.1:29133199-30333199 GCF_057381845.1 Rhamphochromis longiceps | reverse complement strand
GTTTTTTTGGTTGTTTATTTGTTCACTTGGTGTTCCCAATACTGCATTTGGAGTATTGGTGTATCAACCATGTACATTGATTGTACACGGTTGTACAAACATTATTACTGTATGTAGTTTGATACAGTAAGACTGTTAACCTGAATTATTTAATTATGAATATTTGATTAAAATATTATTATACAGTCTTCATTATATCAGTCTTAAAATAAAGCCTTTTTCTGTTTCTCAGCAGGACTTTCTAGCTCTTTTCCCTACTCCAGAGAATATCACTTTGTGAACCAGAGAAGGAGCTGGACTGAAGCTCAACGTTGCTGCAGAGAAAATTTTACTGACATGGTCATCATCTTCAACAGTGACATCAATAGAGGTGGGAATCACCATACACCCCACGATACGATATTATCACAATACTTAACTCACGATACGATATTATTGCGATTTTTTTTTAATATATATATATATATATTTTTGCAATATTCTGGGTATTGCAATACAATATTCTGTGATTTATCACATATTTTTTCTACTGCAGATTTTGTCCATAAAGGTAAACTTTATCAATATTCATTTTATCTAATAATAAAGTCTCACACTCAGTCTTTCTCTCATGTCAGTCAGTTTTATTGCTGACAAAGTGAACGGTTTGTATAACTGTCTAGTAACCAACTTAACTGAACGTAACTATCTGGTACAATTATAGCTTAAAACAAAATATAATTTTACATTAAATAAAAAAGTTTTAAATTTAAATAAAATAAAACATTTCTTAAATTAAAATAAGTAAACTGTCCTGTTTGTTGCTGCCCTAAAAAGTTAAACACATTTGGACAGTGAAGCAATGTCAGCATTCTTGCTCAGAAAAAGGAGCTGATCAACATGCTCTGAAGTCAGAGTGCTCCGTTTTGCTGTGACGATGTCTCCAGCGGTTGAGAAGACTCTTTCAGCCGAGACACTAGTACCTGGGATACAAAGGTACAGTGGGGCAAAAAAGTATTTAGTCAGCCACCGATTGTGCAAGTTCCCCCACTTAAAATGATGACAGAGGTCAGTAATTTGCACCAGTGGTACACTTCAACTGTGAGAGACAGAATGTGAAAAAAAAATCCATGAATCCACATGGTAGGATTTGTAAAGAATTTATTCGTAAATTAGGGTGGAAAATAAGTATTTGGTCACCTCAAACAAGGAAAATCTCTGGCTCTCACAGACCTGTAACGTCTTCTGTAAGAAGCTTTTCTGTCCCCCACTCGTTACCTGTATGAATGGCACCTGTTTGAACTCATCATCTGTATAAAAGACACCTGTCCACAGCCTCAAACAGTCAGACTCCAAACGCCGCCATGGCCAAGACCAAAGAGCTTTCGAAAGACACCAGGAAAAGTTTTGTAGACCTGCACCAGACTGGGAAGAGTGAATCTACAATAGGCAAGCAGCTTGGTGTGAAAAAATCAACTGTGGGAGCAATCATCAGAAAATGGAAGACATACAAGACCACTGATAATCTCCCTCGATCTGGGGCTCCACACAAGATCTCATCCCGTGGGGTCAAAATGATCATGAGAACAGTGAGCAAAGATCCCAGAACCACAAGGGGGGACCTGGTGAATGACCTGCAGAGAGCTGGGACCAAAGTAACAAAGGTCACCATCAGTAACACACTACAACGGCAGGGAATCAAATCCCGCAGTGCCAGACGTGTTCCGCTGCTGAAGCCAGTGCATGTCCAGGCCCGTCTGAAGTTTGCCAGAGAGCACATGGATGATACAGCAGAGGATTGGGAGAATGTCATGTGGTCAGATGAAACCAAAGTAGAACTTTTTGGTATAAACTCAACTCGTCGTGTTTGGAGGAAGAAGAATACTGAGTTGCATCCCAAGAACACCATACCTACTGTGAAGCATGGGGGTGGAAACATCATGCTATGGGGCTGTTTTTCTGCCAAGGGGACAGGACGACTGATCCGTGTTAAGGACAGAATGAATGGGGCCATGTATCGTGAGATTTTGAGCCAAAACCTCCTTCCATCAGTGAGAACTTTGAAGATGAAACGAGGCTGGGTCTTCCAACATGACAATGATCCAAAACACACCGCCCGGGCAACAAAGGAGTGGCTCCGTAAGAAGCATTTGAAAGTCCTGGAGTGGCCTAGCCAGTCTCCAGACCTCAACCCCATAGAAAATCTGTGGCGGGAGTTGAAAGTCCGTGTTGCTCGGCGACAGCCCCAAAACATCACTGCTCTCGAGAAGATCTGCATGGAGGAATGGGCCAAAATACCAGCTACTGTGTGTGCAAACCTGGTAAAGACCTATAGTAAACATTTGACCTCTGTTATTGCCAACAAAGGTTATGTTACAAAGTATTGAGTTGTATTTTTGTTATTGACCAAATACTTATTTTCCACCCTGATTTACGAATAAATTCTTTACAAATCCTACCATGTGGATTCATGGATTTTTTTTTCACATTCTGTCTCTCACAGTTGAAGTGTACCTCTGGTGCAAATTACTGACCTCTGTCATCATTTTAAGTGGGGGAACTTGCACAATCGGTGGCTGACTAAATACTATTTTGCCCCACTGTATCTTTTTGCCAGTGTGGCCAGGAAAGGATAGACTTCCTCATGGGATTTCCACCAGCTTAGTGGGTATTCTGTGAGTGCCAGTGACGTGACCTCCTGGTATCTTTTCACCTCCTCCTCAGCTGTGGCAGATAATGATTTTGGTGGGGCTCCAACATCACCATAAGTCTGACCAAGCAAGTCTGTTAACCCACAAGACTTCCTCATCTTGGCTGGTATGAGAGGGGGTCTGAGATTTTGTTCAGTCTCGTCAGGTTTCTCATGATGTTCATGGGCTTCTGGCTCACAGATGGGCTGCTGCCTCTTTTCTTCCTGTAGAAAACCCACACACATACAGAGAGAGGAAGAAAATAAATATTTCATATCTTTTAGTATGCAGTAATATGTTAGCAAATTATAATTAATGTATTTAATTGTTAAATAGAATATTACCAATATGACAAAAATATCACCGATCTACTAATATTGTAAGTAAGTTATTTAAATTATAACACCAGAATGTTTGCTTACCTGAAGGGTTATAGCCTCAGCAACCACTCTGGCATAGGTTTCCTGTCTTTCCTCCAGTGACAGGAACGGCAGGGTTTTAAAGCGTGGGTCGAGAGCTGATGCTGTGTAGAGGGTGTTCCTCTCGACTGTGCTGGCATATCTCTTCTTAAGATCTTGACTGATACTTTGCTTGATGTTTCTGACCAGCGCTGTGTCACCAATGTTGTCTTGGGTGTCGTGCAACAGCTGTGCTAGCAGCGGTGCTACGAGAGACAGAGTAGGATTCTTTTCCTCAGACATCACAGTAGTCGCGACTTGCATTGACTTCAAGGCCCGGACAATTTCTTCAGTGTTCCCAATATCCGTCTCGTTTAGAGTAAAGATATCTGTGCTACTCTTTCTGACTTCGGGAGACAGCAGCGCTGCACAAATCGCAGGTTGTTGTTCAAGGAAACGCTGGAGCATGTCATAAGCACTGTTCCATCTCGTGCAGACGTCGGTCTTGAGCTTGTGAGTTGGGAGCTGTAACATTTTCTGTTTTTGCTCCAGAGCGTGGTTTGCCACTGTGCTTCTATTGAAAAACCCAGTTATGCGCCGCACTCTTCCCAAGACCCTG
Source organism: Rhamphochromis longiceps (assembly GCF_057381845.1). NCBI lineage: Eukaryota > Metazoa > Chordata > Actinopteri > Cichliformes > Cichlidae > Rhamphochromis > Rhamphochromis longiceps. The sequence continues at coordinate 30,329,513 of NC_140577.1, read as the reverse complement.
GCTACTGCAGGCAGGTTTAAGGCTCGTTGTGATGCCAGATTGAGCGTATGGGCGAAACACTTTTCACATGCAGGTATCCCGCTAGCTGAGTGGCAATTGTCATATTAGAAGCATTGTCGGTGACAACCACCAGATTTTTGTCGGCAATCCCCCATTCCTGTGCTGCATTTTGCAGGAGATTTGCAATGTTCGCTCCGGTGTGACTTTCATGTAATGTTCGAGTTTGGAGAACGTAAGACAGCAGTTGCCAGTCCGCTGTGAGATAATGAGCTGTTATAGTCACATATGAATCCACAGCCCGCGAGGTCCATGCGTCACAAGTCAAACTTTCCTCAACTTTACGCTTCACATCTATGTAGAGATTGGGTACGGCTGTGTCTGCGAAAAAACGTCGTGATGGTATCACATACCTGGGTTCCAGCATCTTGATCATGTAAGAAAAGCACTCGTTTTCCACAATGTTGTAAGGACGCAGGTCTTTGCAGATGAAGTACGTGATAGATTGTATTATTTTCTTAGCTCGCTCTGAATTGGGAGATAGCTTTGCTAAGCTAAGAGTGTCCAGCGTTGGTTGATTTTTCAGTGGAGCTGATTCAGAGCTAGCTTTCCCGTCCGCGGTTAATGCTATCTTTGGATGGTGCCGTGTAAGATGGGCCCTCATGTTCGTAGTATTCCCAGAGTACTTTATTTTCATATGACACACCTTGCAAATCCCGTGTGTCATATCCATCTCATTTGTTCCATCCTTGTTAAAAAATCCAAAGTACGTCCAGACATTTGATTTAAACGCAGATGGCGCTTTCCTGATCTCTTTTTCTTCCTCCATCTTTGTTTGATCTATTTTCCCATGTGCTGACCTAACCTCTGCTGACCTCACTAGAGAAAAAGCTCAACCGCACCATCTGGTGGACTGGAAGTTTTTGGAACAAAATATCGATATCTGCTGTCCCTGTATCGATACATTATTAGCAAACAAAATATCGCGATACTACGCAGTATCGATTTTTTCCCCCACCTCTAGACATCAATGAGTTGCTTATGACAATGGTACAAAACAGAAATGACATCAATGTTGCTGGGGCATGGATAGGGCTCTATGATAATTGTTAAGGTTCAAAATTGAGGAAGGAGAGTACAAACCACCCATGGTCCAGAAGGTCTTGGTCAAACAATGATTTTAATGACTACACACGTGTGGGAAGAACACTCTGTACGCTGACAGCAAGTGATCTCCAACTTAATCAAAGCATGAACAGATATTTTATAGCATCAGGGTTTGATTTACTGACGCCCCTTCATGCGTCACAGATACATTTTATACATAGATCAGATCAACACCACAATGACTTTTAACCCAGAAGATCATCTTCTATTTTCATGGCTGGTACTTTCCGTTCTTGTCTTAAAGTGAATTGTTCCTCTTTCTTGCCGAGACATGACTAATCTCTCTTCTAAATAAATCTAACTCATGTGTGTGTGTGTCACGACCTCACATGCTCTTTCTCAATTCACCTGTTGCACTTCTGACCTTTCACCAGACCAGAGGCTCACTGAGACTATATGTATGTCTTCTACTAAATAAATGTTTTAACCAAGAACCTCTACTTAAAAGCTTAATATAAAATGATCTGATATATAAGTGTTTTGTAAGCATGTATTGCAATTCCTTCTATGGCTCCAAGTCACTTGCACAATAGATTGTCCGGACATCGCGCCGAACAAAGCTTCCAACCCCCAATTAATTGACCGAGCTCCAACTCTTTAATAAGCACAGATATGCATTGTGTATAAAATAGTCATAACTGCACCTGAAATACAAGGTCAACATAATAACTGTATGCATAACATCTTAAGGCCTTCTTAAAGCTATCTGTTACATTGTTAAAGCCTCGTCTTAGCCTGCTGCTCAAAATAACTTTCACTTCTGCAAAACTCTCCAAGCCTGTTTCCTGTCCTGTTACTTTTAGCCTTTCTGAAAGACACACACTGTTCAACCCCTGAATGCAATATAAACTCCAGATTATATTATTAATGCAATGGTAATAATGATGATTATTTAACAATAGCAGTAAAATAATTTCCCTGCTCCACATAATGTTTACAGCTGGAAGTGGTCCAGGGGCCCGTTCTTCGTACGTCGCTTACTACATCCAAGATCAAATGACACATCCAAGATCAAATCATCGCGCTAACCGTGAGCTCGCTAATCCGGTTCCCCGAACACACCTGCTGTTGACGATTAGTACAGCTGGACGCAGTAATGTGACATCACTGGGTGTCATAAAAGGGGCTACGCATCGATAGTAGAAACATTGATCGGCAACCCTCTGATTGGTCGGCGAAAATGTCGAAGGAGCGCGCTCGGCTCGGTATTTTTCGGCAGCAGAGCAAGAACTCCTGAGTGAGGGATTTCAGGAGTTTCAGAGTTTAATCAGAACGCAAGGGAACACTGCAAAGGCTGCAAAAGCAAGGAGAGAGGGCTGGCAGAAAGTTGCTGACAAATTAAACTCGTAAGTAATTTAATAATAATAATAATAATATATTGGATTTATATAGCGCTTTTCAAGGCACCCAAAGCGCTTTACAATGCCACTATTCATTCACTCTCACATTCACACACTGGTGGAGGCAGCTACGGTTGTAGCCACAGCTGCCCTGGGGCAGACTGACAGAAGCGAGGCTGCCATATTGCGCCATCGGCCCCTCTGGCCAACACCAGTAGGCGGTAGGGTAGATTTATTATATTACACTATATTATCCAATATTATATTACATTATATTATATTGTTATATTATATCCTCTTTCACATTAGAGCCACAACAGGACCCACTAGAACATGGGAACAAGTAAAAGTGAAATATAAGAATATTCTACAGAATGGTAATATTTATCACTTATATTGCTTTTCGTCTCTTGGAAAGAGAGCCTGAAATAATCTGTTTGTTTGTTTATAAAGGCAACCAAGAAAAGGGCAGAGCAAAAAAAGACAGGTGGTGGTCCTGCACCCCCTCGTCAACAAGTTGGTTAAGTAAATAATACCCTCACGGGAAAATCGATATCTCTCTATGAGCACACTGTCGCGCTGAGCTAAAGGATCCTGTCTGTCCCGCAATATACGCTGAATTCTGAGGACTCTCCTTATCAATCTTGCACCTTCCGCAATGGGTTGCTCGCGTAAACGGACAGGACATGGCTGCGACAGGCTTCCCAAATCCACCTTGGCTTTTATAGCCGTGGTCTCTCATCTTGATTACACGAAGTAATTTACAATTACTACTCTGAAATATGAATTACATCTGTAATAATCACATACATGTAATAGAATGTTAATAGTACATTTCCCTTTTTTAGGAAATGACCTGTATGTATCTGTGTGACATCAATAAAAGGATCAAGTGCTGCATTATCTTCAGTTACATTGATGTTATTTATTTATCGCTGTTGCTTTCGTATAAATGAAGCGGACATACCTGCGTGGCCGCGATCTAATCCTGTTTACATAAAGTAAACCTGCTCCCGAGCAGGTTTACGCTTACGGCTCTGTTGCTATGACAGCAAGTCCCGGATGAGCTTCGGGGAACCGACTGATCCAGGATCACGCGAAATCGTCAACAATCTAATCCAGCTAACTTACTTAGCGAGGTACGAAGAACAGGCCCCAGGGGGGATAAGAGTATTTATATTGATGGCAAACATGAATTTTTGACCTGGTTTAAAGGTCAGCCAAACAATTTAAATGGAAATCAACACTGTATGGTAACTGAAGGAACAAAAGAGTTGAACGATGCGCCTTGTGATACTCCTTACCCTTTCCTGTGTTTTGATGGTAAGAAAAAGTCTAAGGACTTATCCCTACCAGTTTAAGATAACATGAGCACGATGCACCTGTTCTGACACCTGTTTTCTCTTAAACCTCTCAAAGCCAATGGCACAACAATTTACGTCTTAGTGAAGGAAAAGCAAACCTGGCCAAAAGCTCAGTCATACTGCAGGACACACCACACAGACCTGGCCAGCATAAGAAGCAATGGGGAAAAATCCAACATAGCTCTGGCATTCACAGGATCAGGGTTTACACAGACACCGATCGGCCTCTACAGAGATCCCTGGACCTCCTGGTCAGACAACAGTACCTCTATGTTCACTAACTGGGGCCCTTCTCAGCCTAATAACTACTTATTACAACAATCCTGCACACTGATTAATTTAGACTTGTGGAAATGGTATGATGGAGAATGCAACTCCAGATTCTCTTTCTACTGTTTCAAAGGTGAGGTCCTAAATACAAACACTGTAGTATCCCGCCATTATGTGCTAATGCTAATGTTTTTCATTTTGTTGTTGGTGGTGTGTGTCTGTGTGTGTAATGCACTTAATTCTATAGCAGTAACAAATCAAACGATACTGAAAGTTAAGATTCAGTCAGAGGGGAACATGAACAGTGCACAGATCCAGCAGCAGGTTCTACAGCAGGAAAGTATCTTATCAACAATGCATATTCAACTTCAGTTAACCCTGTCTATATTTTTAATATGGAACATTTTCTCTAGCTGGAGGCCCACATGCAATCAAAAGGACTGACAAACTTCAAGATACTTTGGAGGAGTGTCTAAAGTTACCATAAGAAACGCCAACACCGGCAGGAGGCGTGACGGCACAGATGAACTCTGACCTGCTTAAAATTTAAATCTGCATCCTTCAGTGCATCCTTTAGAGGTAATGTTATAATCAACGATTCATGAAGGTTCAGGATTGTTCTTTTGTCAGGCTATGAGATGCATCAGGGCTTTCTTAGATAGTTCATATCCTTTATGCACACCTTCACGTCCGCAGTTCATATCAGGTTAAGCTGGGTGTGTATGAAAACAGGAGCAAACAGAACTGAAACGAGAGCCAAACTGTAAAGAGAGCCAAGGCTTCACGTTACAAGAAAAAAGAACCTTTTCATGAACTCACAGGAGCATTTTCCTTTTACATCTTTTCTAATTGATGTCATATCAAATCTGAGTAAAGACAAAAACCCAGAACATATTCAAGTTAAACAGTTTGTCCCATAAGTTTCTCTATGGCGATAAGAACTGAACTATAACACAATAATGATGATGATATGTGACATCATTTGAGTCTGTGAAGGTTTAACTTTTAGGGTACATGCATCTTTTTTTTTATAATGAAATATTTTTTAAACTTCTGGAAGTCAATTGCAGCAGAAGATTAGAGAGCAAAGTGGAACAACTGTTTCATATTTTCCATCTAACCCACCTAATATTACCTTAAAAAGTCAGAGTCGCAATAATTTTCATGAGAAAATCATACTATGACACAGTTAAAGCCTTTTCTTTTTATCACCATAACAGTGATGTAATACTAAAATGAAGCATTATAAAAATATGAATGGCAGTGTATTCTTATCTGACCTCTCTAAAATTATGATTTTGTATAGATACAATTCGAAATCTGCAGTGGACCAGTGTGTTGGGGAATGAATAACATGAATCATGAATAACCTCGAGGAACAAGCTAAAGAAGAACTTGTGTTTATTTTCTTATGGTTTGAAAAATGAGAGCTTAAAGGCTGGCACATAGCACCTATGAACTAAAAGTGGTGTTGTAGCCATTAGATCCTGCAGTAACCCATTAAAAACTATGTGTAACAGCAGCCTCGGTGCTTCAACAGAAGTGTTATATTTTTTGTAGATGATGAGGACAAATGCCCTGACAGGCTCTACAACCTTTTACTTGTTTAGAGTCGCTAGCAGAAAATTACAAGACTTTTCCATTTTAATCTAACATAATTCTCAGAATAAAATATTTGAGAGGATATTTCCACAGTCACTCTTTATTTCAGTAAGTTTGTCTTCATATGCAGAAGACATTTTTTATGTCTGATGTTTAGTTTTTCCCTTCTACTTTAAAGTTTACAGAACAGGACAAAGAAGCGACTAGCATTCATTCATTTGTTAGTACTAATGGTGTCTAAAACCAAATATGAACTTCTTTGCATTTCTTTTTAATTTCAAAATCTTTTATTTATGAACAAAAATATAATACTATCACAGTACACTTGGTACCTGAAAGGTTTAACAGCCTTACTTGAAGAAATTAAACATTTATGAATACTAGTATGCTTTTCAGTATTTAACATTCTGTGAAACCATGTTTTCATGTTTTTGTAAAGTCACAAATTAGCAAAAGTAAACTTTCAGTAAAACAGGTTTGGTTTAAACACATGGAGCAAACTCACCGTCCATCCATTCTCTTCTGCTTATCTAATTTTAGGGTCACGAGGGGGCTGGTGCTTATCCCAGCTGTCATAGGGCAAGAGGCAGGGTACAACCTGGACCGGTTGCCAGCTTGTTGCAGGGCCAATACAGAGAGACAAACAACCATTCTCAATCACATGCACACCTATGGGCAATTTAAATCCCCAGTTAACCTAACCCCACTAACTGTATGTCTTTGGACAGTGGGAGGAAACCAGAGTACCCGGAAAGAACATGGAAGCTCCACACAGAAAGGCTCCAGGCAAATGGTGGATTTGAATCCAGGATCTTCTTGCTGTGGAAATGCTAGTTTTTTATTAAACAACCTCAAAATATGACAGTTTTGCCTTTAATCATTTTAAGAAATAAGAATGAAAAATAAGAATCAAGAGAAAAAAGTACTTCTAGGTTCTGAAGGTTCTGCATTTCTTTTAATTTGATGAGATTAATATCTATTAGCTTCTTGTTAGTGATCATGATTGACTACAAATGGTGGTTTCTCTCTGCCAGGATAAAAAGGACTTTTTGACAGCACTTACTGGATTGACCAGTGCTCAAATCAGTGGAAAAGTTCTTCTTAGATCTCAGTGAACCACTAAGGTACCTGAACTAAACTGATGAGTGTTTGATCATCAGTTCAAACAATTATACAGTCCAGACTTTGGAGTTGCAAACCATCACTCTCAAATGAGAGAAAATTGGTTGGGATGTTCTGGAACAATACAGGAGCAACCAAGGCTCAAACATGCCACGGAATGGAAACTGCTGGAATACCAGTATCACTGTCCACAGTGTTTGGAGGAATAAAGTTGAGGCTATTAAACCTAAGAACACTGTACCAACTGTCAAGCATGGTGGTGGTAGTATCATTGTCTGGGGCTGTTTTGCTGCCAGTGGTGCTAGTATATCGATAGTATATAGCACAAAGTGGATGGAATAAGAAAGGAGGAGTACCTCCTAATTCTTCACCTCAAATCAATGGCTATAGGGTTGAAACTAGAACACAACTGGCTGTTCAAACAGGAAAATAATCCCAAACATACATCAGAGCTGGTTTTGGAGTGGGCTAATTTAATCCATCTGGAAGACCCTTACCAGAACTTTGACCTCAATCCTATTGAAAATCTGTGGACTATGCTTAATAGTTATACTGTGCCAGAAAAACAAACCAGCTAAAATGAGTTCTACAAATTTTGCCAAAAAGAGTCATCGAACATCCACCCAGAAATGCACCAAAAGCTAACCAAACATTAGTGTGGGTATATGTATATATGTTTAACACGACATTCATGCTATGAATTAAGAATGTAAGCAAGTTTCTGAACACAACCGCAGTGCTTGTGAACTAAAAGCGGTGTTGTAGCCTTTAGATCCTGCTGTAACCCATTAAAAATTAACAGCAGCCTTTGTGCTGTACTTGTAGATGATAACGACAAATGCCAGCAAGCTATTTGACCTTTTAATTATTCAGAGTCAATAGCACAATATTACAAGACTTTTCTCTGTCTTCATTTTTTACTTTTAATATAACGTAATTATTAGAACAAACTATATGAGAGAATAGTTTCCCAGTCACTGGTTATATCAGCAACTTCATCTTCATTAGAGCGTTATTGATGTCTAATCATCCCCTCTATATTAAAGTTCACAGCTCTTTCCAGGGTAAAGAATGAGACGGACAAAATTGTATCCCAACCAACTGTGCAAAATGTGATGCATACAAACAAATCAAACAAATATCCCAGCTTTTGCTAATTTGTTTCCAATGCCTATGTTGTCTACTCTTGGAATAAATCTTGGGCTTCTTTGAATTTGTTTCTAATTTCGATAACTTGCATTTCCTTTGTGGTTTGCATTTCCAGAGACATGCTATACACAACATACAAAAGACATGCCATTCAGATGCCGTACACAACTTGTACGATCAAAAAATATAAATATACAAGCATATACAGAGATCCATATTCATATAATCCATATTGGAAAAATAGAAAACATCAAATGTTTAAACTGAGAAAAGGCCTCATTTTAAGCAACAGGTCTCAAGAAAGCTGGGATGGGGCAACAAAATGGTGGAAAACTAAGAAGTACTAAACAGAAACTGCTGGAGGCAAACTGTATAACTAAGAAGAACCACTCTGAGAGTGCAAACCACCATCACTGTCTGGGGAATATTTACTTTGAAGGGAATAGTATTGTATTTTAGACAAATTCATTTTTTCTTCTTCTTCTTTTTAAACACACTTTAAGAAGTTTGTAGCAGGTAGCACGACAGATGTTTACTTTCATTACACATACTTTATGTAGGAGTAGGTCATGAGTAATAGGTACTGATTTGTAAATAACTCCACATGAATAACTTGAGTCGATACCTTCAGAGGTCAAGTACCGTTCCATAATATATCATTCCCTGTATTCCTATATGTTGTCAATACAAACAATGGGAGTAGGAAACATAGTTTTAAATAGCTCCATATAGCATGAGCACTTTGACCTTCAGATCAACCTTGAATTAGAGGTCAGAGGTCATCGTATTTTAAATCTTTATACGGAACTTTCTATATGCTGAGAAAACACACCGCACTTGTAAGAATCAGAGATTCTACATATTTTTGTCAGTTTTTGACCAATAAATCATTGACTTGGTGGATGTAAGGCAAAAGTTTTATCAGAATTCATTCAACACACAAAGGCATACAAACGCTACCAAAAACATCATCATCTCTTTCACGAGGCAGAGGTGGCAAATGTACAGGCATTCTGTATTTTTGTACTTATTAAGTAGAAGTACGGACACTACTGCTAAAAATTAGTCCAGTAAAAGCTGGAACCTCTTTACTCGAGTAAAACTGAAAAAGTATAAGAAATTTAAAAATTGCCATTTGAAGAACAATTCTAACAGCTATTTTTGTGCAGCGCAAACTGAACCTTTTAATATATTCATGACATAAAATAATATTTGTAGATGGGAACACAAACTTTATTTTGGTCTAAATCTAAATTTTAATAAATCTACTCAGCTCATACCAGTTAGGTAGAACATGAGCAGAGAAAACAAAGGAAAACAATAAAAAGTTGCTCTGTTTTCTGTTGCCATAATTTCCTCTAAATAGGAAAATGAGTAGAGAAAGGGTTAAAGTGGGATTCAGAAGGTATAGCTGTCAATTTTAATGGGTCAGGTCGGGGGAAAGAAACAAAACTCTTAAGATCCTTATGGAAAAATTTCCCTGGAGGATCTGGTTCAAAATTAAGAAATAGCTTTGTTTTTACAAATACCAAATTATTTGTGTGTGAAAAATTGGGGGTGGGGGACGGGGGGATTAGTCAAGATTTAAAAAACGAAACGAAACTGTGATTCCAACCAAAAAGAAAAAAATAAAGAAAAATATAAAGGTTAATTGACTGTAAAAGCTAAATTAATCCCATGTGTTTGATCTTTTGTTTTCCTTCACAACTTCAGTTGTTTTGTTGTTATTAAATCATTTCCCTCCCCCCTTTGTACATTGCATCATTTAAACTGTTCATGAATAAGAACAAATTAAATGAATGAGTTGCAGGCGTATACAGCTTGAATACCACTTTCACTTCTTTTTTTCTGTGTTTTGCATTCGAATATCTCGAAGTTGAAGCACATAAAAACAAGATTAAATGGCTAGATTAAAAGGTGAAACATTACAAGTATTGGCTTGTTAGCTTTAAAATTACAGTGTTGTTAGAATGCCTTAATTTTCATATGCTTATGTAGACTGCACTTTTTTTTAATCTATATTTGCTATATTTCCTTAGCAATATAAAGATATAAATGAAATGTTCACACTTCTTTATTCAATACGCACATTATTGCCATAATCTCTTAATAAAAACGACAAAAATAAAAGCCATTGCTGCTTCTTATCTACACTTCTGAAGAAGTATATGTCCCACCCATCAGGTCATCTTCATTTGAAAGTAAAATAAATGAAGTGCATGGAGTGCAGAATGACTCAATATCCCTGAAATGTTTCTGTCAACGCATTTCGGGCAGTTTGTCCAAGTAGAGTTAAATGGGCAGTTGATCTGGTCATGACGGGCAGCTGAACAAATCAACTCAATATGGAAGATAATAAACGCACATTGGTCCTCTCGATGGGAAATTAAGTATTAAAAAAATAACAAGATGGAACAGTTGACCGACAGAAAGTATTAAAAAACTGTAATTGTAACCAGGCTATTGATCAAGTAATTGAGATTAATCGCAATTAATTACAGAATTTTTAAATAAATAAAATAAATAAACAGTTAATTCTTTTAATCTATTGACAGCACTAATATATATATATATATATATAATGAGCTGGAAATTTTAATACAGCAGCTTTTAATTTTAAGAATGGAAGAACCCAAGATACCGGTCATCCTGCGTCTCTCAGGCCAGTAAATGGTAAATGGCCTGTATTTGTATAGCGCTTTTACTAGTCCCTAAGGACCCCAAAGTGCTTTACACATCCAGTCATCCACCCACTCACACACACATTCACACACTGGTGATGGCAGCTACATTGTAGCCACAGCCACCCTGGGGCGCACTGACAGAGGCGAAGCTGCCGGACACTGGTGCCACCGGGCCCTCTGACCACCAATAGGCAACGGGTGAAGTGTCTTGCCCAAGGACACAACGACCGAGACTGTCCAAGCCGGGGCTCGAACAGTAATATCAATACCTCACACAATTATGAACAGAATAGTATCATTTGGGTTAAATGTCTTAAACTCTCATTTAAAGTAATGAATAATAAATAGTCAAAATTAATGTAGATATACTGTCATACTAAGGGTTCACATAAGGTAGCCCAACATGGGAACAAGTACAAGTCATTGTTAGTGGTTCTGTAGTGTAGTAGTTTTCATGGTTCTTTAACAAGCAAAAGATCCCCAGATTCTAGAAGGAGACACAAATCCCTTGGGAGTTCTGTCAGGAAGGGCATCTGGGGAAATGTGCCATTTTCCCAAATCAGATATGTGGGGCTACCTGCTGTGGTGGCCCCTAGAGAATAAGGGTGCAACCAAAAGTTGGTTATTAAAAACAAATGTAAATGTATGAGTACGGTCCATTAGTGTAGCTCTCTGTTTGTAGCTGCTTTGTTATCTAAAAAAAAAAAAACCTTATTCAAGAATGATAAACCACATAAAAACATATACAAATAATTAATTTTAGATTGAGAGATAGATAGCTAATAGATTGATGGCAGTTTATTTATATTTTTACAATCTTTCCAAGTGTTATTTCACAGTATCCCAATTAAAAATCTTTTATCTTGTATCAGCAGGACTTTCCACTACTTCTCTCTATTTCAGAGAAAATCACTTTGTGAACCAGAGAATGAGCTGGACTGAAGCTCAGAGTCACTGCAGAGGAAGATTCACGGACATGGTCACTATCTACAACAATGACATCAACCAATTGCTTCTGACCATTGTACAAAACAGAAATGACATCACTGATGGTTACTGGGCATGGATCGGGCTTTATGATAATGTTTACAGCTGGAAGTGGTCCATGAAGGATAAGAATATTGATGTTGGCACCACACATGCGTTTTTGATCTGGCTTAAAAACCAACCAAACAACTTGTACACTGACCAATACTGTGTGGTGGTTCAGGGCCAACAGAGCTGAATGATTTGCCCTGTGGAAATCGTTACCCTTTCCTGTGTTATGATGGTATGAAAAAATTTATTGTTCTACTTCTCCCTGCAATTTTAAGAGATTCTAACTTTTATAATCCATCTGTTGTGACACTCACTTCTCTCTTAAACCTCTCAAAGCTAACACCATATGTTATGTTCTGGTGAAGCAGGAACAAACCTAGTCAGAGGCTCAATCGTACTGTAGAAAACACCACACTGACCTGGCCAGTATAAGAAACAAAGAGGAGAAATCCAGGGTTGCGCTGGCTTGGAAGGGAACAGGTCTTATGTATTCTTGGATCGACCTCTACAGGGATCCCTGGGTCTCACAGCAGCACCTCCACTTTCTCTAACTGGACTCCTTCTCAGCCTTATAATGACTTGTCAAACGAGTACTGTGCAGCATTTAATTTAAACTCGAGGCAGTGGGACAATGGAAGCTGTAGCAAAATGAAAGCTTTCTTCTGTTTCTCTCTTTTTGTTTTTTAGTGTAAATCACCAAATATTATTAAATAAATGTTTATTTATTACTTCTTTCTTTTTCATCTATTTAGGTAAATAGCAAATTAGGAATAGGGAGGAGGTCGGGGTGAATTAATGGGCACCGGCAGGAGTTTGATGCATTTTTCAGTGACTGTCAGTGAGTTACCAGTGTGCCATTAAGATTATGACGTTACTTACATTTCTAATATTATAATTACAAAGCCAGGGTTTTCTGTTTTAGCCTGATTATTCCTCAACCCTTATCCTACCAACATATCGGATCCGTGTTGATCCCCAAGAATACATTAATAAATACAATAATAAAAACATTAATATCACAATACAATAAACTATCATTATCATCATTATTATGCAATTGAGATCATCTAAAGAAAAAAAACAATTTGTGAAGTTAAAATTAATTTGCATAATATTAAAAAATATCCACATTTTTACTTAATAGCTTCTTTATCATCCTTTGACTTTGGCATCACTTCCAGTAGCTTTCAATAATTCTATAAACAGTCGTTGTGTTGTATTTGTATGATGACCCAGTCAGGGATATTTTCCAAAATTAATGAAATTAACAGACAACCAGCCTTGATGTGACCCAGGTTCTCTTCCCACTCGGACATGAGTGAAACAACACTTTTGAGGCACCCAGGAGACACTCTGGTCAAATTTCCTGACCAGCTCAACTGGGTCATTTTGATTTGCAGGAGGAGCAGAACTTCAGAGGAAGTTCACTTTTGGGGGTTGTATCTATGATCTCATTCTTTCAGTCACTACCCAGAGTTAGTGAGGAGGGCAGAAACATAGAATCACCTATAAATAAAAGCTTCAGGGTTTAGCTCTCCCTTCACAACAACAGACAGGATTGTATGCTGCAGAGATCCAGAGATGAGATTCTACGACCACTGAATCCTCCACTGACCCTTGGTAGGGCCTAGAAATTTGGTCTATAAATATTATGAAATATGTTGTGGCAAGTTCAGGAATCTTAACAACAAGGAATCCACACAGAGATTGAGCCTGTTATTCCACCCCAGAATATTGACAGGAAAAGTCAAAAGAGTTACACACATCAAAGCAAATACACAGTTTAATCGTCTTAACTGGCAACACGTTTCCGTGGCATAATGGGAGATAACTAGCCGCTCCCAACATACCACAATATATTGGTAACGAAGGACTTAATGCTAGCAAGGCAAGTAAGTCTCAAGCTCTCACTATGGCTGTATACAGGGATCAGAAGGGACTACATCCAGCTAAAGCTGAACACACACTACAAATAGTACAAATAATACAAACCCACGGTTTGCTTTGTACTATGCTCAGGGCCTGCTGGCTGTGAAAAGAGGAGCAAACTGGTTTCTTCTTCAAAGGTAAATTTTTTTTTCAAGTAGATCTTCAAGCTAAGCGCTAGACAATCACATCAACAGGTGTTTTCCTAACTCCCAGGAAGCTCAGATTGGGGCTTGTAATGTGGCATTAGCGGTTCTGCTTTTCATGTGTGGCATGATTTATATCTTAGACGTTCTGATAACTTCCAGTCTGAAATGAGTGCCCCTACCCCCCTTGTGATGCTTTAATTCAGAACCCAAGCCAAACATTAGGTGAATAAATTATTTGATTTATTAAAACATCATGGGTGCTTTAGACCTCAAAACACGTTGTGACATCATTCAGAATCCATCCATCCATCCATCCATCCATCCATCCATCCATCCATCCATCCATCCATCCATCCATCTTCTTCCACTTATCTGCAGCAGCCTAAGCAGAGAAGCCCTCTCCCCAGCCACCTCCTCCAGCTTGTCCGGGGGAACATCAAGGCGTTCCCAAGCCAGCCGAGAAATATAATCTCTCCAGCGTGTCCTGGGTCTGCCCGGAGCTTCCTCCTGGTGGGACGTGCCCGGAACACCTCACCCAGGAGGTGCCCAGGAGGCACCTTTGTCAAATGGCATCTGGCCCTTTTCAATGTTCCTTTCACTTTTACACTCAGCTCTCTCTTCACCACAACGGACCGGTACAGCATCCGCATCACTGCAGCTGCAACACCAATCCATCTGTTGATCTCACGCTCCCATCACTCGTGAACAAGACCCCGAGATACTGAAACTCTTGGGGCAAGAACTTGTCCCCGACCTGGAGTGGGCACTCCACCCTTTTCAGGCTGAGGACCATGGCCTCAGATTTAGAGGTGCTGATTCTCATTCCCACCACTTCACAATAGGCCGCGAACCGTTCCAAAGCGAGCTGGAGGCCGTCACCCGATGAAGCCAACAGAACCACATCATCCGTGAAAATCATCAGAATAAACTGATTTGTAATCATTAAAAGAAACCGAAACCAAAAGAACAAACACATGTGACATTCAAGAAAAAGTCCTCTGAGGGCAGCTGAGAATTTGTGTGGCGTTTCTATATTTTCATTTGTCACTATGTTTGAGATTAGATTCTTCTTTGGGTTTTATGGAGATACAAAGGATACATATCCTGAAAAAACAATTTGACCATTTATTTGTTTATATCAAAGACTAGAATGTTACAAGAGTTTTTCCCTCTCCCCACTTTTACCCTTAATCTGATTTAACCATTACAGCTAGTTTTTTGATTGAATATTCCCCCTATCAGTCGAGTATACGATAATTTAGTATGCAGATGAGATTTTATAAGCAATGCCATCTCATCACTTACTCTATTTTAAATATCATAAGCTGTTTTTTTCTTGTTGTTTTTCTTTTTTAGGGGAGAAAACAATCTGGTCAAAAACTGGTCAGCGACCTGTTTTTCCCCTTTTATTTTGCTAAGCTTTAGTCACTTCCTGCCCCAAGACAAGTCATTTGCAGAACTTCTGTATTTTTTTTAAAGAAGCGTATTCATACATATGCATACACAGACTGTAAACACATTTACAGTTTATAGATAAATCCACTCATAGCTTTGACAGAACTTGATTTCAGATGTCAAACACTCACGCATACACTTTTCTGATTTTAGCATTACAGGAAAGTCTCTTATCCTTAAAATGCAAAAAACAAAAAAAAATACTCAATTTAACATTTTAACTATAAATTCTCCCTCCCCCCATCTATTTTTCCCCCTTCACCGTGCCTCACAGTCACTGTACATGGTTTTGTCAAAATCGATGGCACAAATGTGTTTTACATAAATTCCAATTTTTGCACTTGGTTTTACATGTATTTAAACATTATATTGGTGAATAATAATAATAATAATAATAATAATAATAATAATAATAATAATAATAATAAAATAACTGGATTAAAACCTAATAGACTAAACAGTGTATTAATTAATGTCTTAATTGTGCCATTAGCATGATATTGTTTGTATTTACATTTGATATTTTAACTTACTTCAACTTGATTTGCTGCTTTGCTATATTTATACTACTGGACATTATTCGTAACTGATGTTTAGACTATCAAATTCCTCAAATCCATTCATTACTTCCTTTTTCTCTATAAAATTCCACCATTTAAATCCATTGCAATTGCCCTCTTTAAGTGTTTTTAGTCACTTCAATTAATCAACCGGAAAAGGCAGTGACTAAAATTCGGCTGTAAAGCAGTGAGACTTCTTAGATAATTTATACATCATTCAACTTTCAAAATGGTTTTAAAACGTTTGAAGTGGCAGATTTTAATGTTGAGCCATGATAGATTTAAAACATTCTAAAGGAACAAGTGTTATTTTGTACATTTGCACTGAAATTTATTCTTATACTGAGGACATGGATCACTGACGATGATGGTGGCAAGATCTTGATCATGTGGGTGATACTATATAATAACTAAATAATAATCTTGATGACTGTAGCCATTATAGAGAATTAAGCCAAGAATGGAAGAAACCAAATTTTACTGGCCATCCTGCTGATCTCAGGGCAGCAATATTAATTTCTCAGACATGAGAACTGTAGAGTATATCTGGAAAGTATTCACAGTGCTTCACTTGTTCCACATTTTTTTATGCTACAGCCCTATTCCAAAATTAATTAAACTACTTTTTAACCTCACAATTACACAATATTGCCCATAATGACAAAGTGAAAAGAAGCTTGCTTGAAATTCTTGCAAATTTATAATAAATGAAAAACAAAAATGTAAAAGTATTCACAGCTTTTGTTCAATACTTTGTTGAAGCACCAATTACAGCCTCAAATGTTTTATAGCATGATGCTACAAGCTTGGCACACCTATTTTTGGACAGTATCTCCCATTCTTCTTTGAAGAACCTCTCAAACACCATCAGGTTGGATGGGGAGTGTCGGTGCGTAGCCATTTTCAGAATTCTTCGGAGATGTTCAATCAGCTTCAAGTCTGGGCTCTGGCCACTCAAGGACATTCACATAGTGCTCCCAAAGCCACTATTTTGATATTTTGGCTGTGTACTTAAGGTCATTATCCTGTTGGAAGATAAACCTTCACCCCAGTCTCAGGTCCAGAGCACTCTAGAGCAGGTTAACATTAAGTATGTCTCTATGCAATGCTGTATTTATTTTTCCTTCGATCCTGACTATTCTCACAGTTCCTGCTGCTGAAAAACATCCCCACAGCATGATGCTACCATCACCATGGTTCAGTGTAGGGATGATATTTGCCAGGTGATGATCAGTGTCTGGTTTCCTCCTGAGATGATGCTTGGTATTCAGGGCAAAGAGGTCCATCTTTTCAGTCTACCTGCATTTTCAAGTGTCCAAAAAATATGTATGACGTCTGTATCTGGAATATATTCATTGTACATGTTTGTAGTTATAAATGACGTTATTATTGGAAATGTGTCTTTTCCAGCTATTGTTCTACTCACTTTGTACACAATCTCCTGTCTTATTTTTCTCCACAGGATATTTTCACTCCTCCTTACTCCAAGAAATACCACACCATGAAACAGTGAATGAGGTAGACTGAAGCTTAGAGTCACTACAGAGAAAAGTTTACTGGCAAGGTCACCATCTACGAAAGTAAGAAAGTGTAAAAATACTGTACGTGGGAGTAAGGACGTTTGACATTTAATTTAGTGGCTTGTATTAGGTTTTAATTATGCTTTACAAGCATTTCTGTTAAAGCATTTTACAAAATGAGAGTAAAATGCCAAATTGAAATGTCTCTAGCCTTAGACCTTTGTTAGACTGTGAATTGCATCATGGTCTTCTAAACATTTCAAGCCCTTTATGCACGTCTTATATAAGTGATCTTCTGAAGATTTTGCCAAAGGGAATTACTGACAGTTCATAGCATTCTGAAAGTAAACAGGGGATTATGAGGGCATGTGGGAAAAAGGGTGAACAAACAAGCATGTAAGAAGCAGCCCACCCTCAATGTTACGAGAAAACAGACCTACACCCAAACTTGAGGGTCAATTACTTTGTTCACATCTGCACAAACAAACAACGCACAAAGTAGGAAAACAAACCAGAGTTCGATTCAAACAGATGAAAGACTGCAGGTTTGAAAACTACAAGGGAATATTATTATAAGAAAATACAATTGATCAGTTTGAGAATAAAGTTGAGATTAAAGTCAAAAATATACCCTTTTATTTTTTTTAAAGTGAGACATTTTAAATGAGAATAAGAAAGTATTTCCTTGTGCCCCCCTTTCCCTTTTAATTCCCTACATGGACCCCTGGCAACACTTTGCTAGACCCGCCCCTGCACAGTTACCAGCTGTCAGCTACTTAGAAAAGGATCCTGGTGTTATTTGTCTCTCAGAAACATAACTTCCCTTCAACTCATTCATGTCACCTAAAAGGTAAACCTGTTTCTCCATCACAGCTCTGATGATTCAGTAAGGACATCTCCTGGTTTCATCTTCATGTTTCCCTCTCATCACATATTCAAACCGATATCATGACCAGCAGGTTTACAGCTGTGGCTCCAGCCAACATCAGCTGATACTAGAAATTAATATTAAATAAATTCTAACAACAGCTGATCAAGCTTAAAAGTGCTGCTGTTGTTTACCGCGACAACCGCTGGTTTCCTCTTTCTGGCGCAAAGTGGGCGATAAACAAGCAAGAGAGACGATCAGCTGATCATTGATCAGTTTCATGATTGAAGTAGAAACGGGAGAGGGAGGGGAGAGAATGAGAGAAGAGGCAGCTGTGCAGCAAAGACACAGAATAACTCCAGCTTTGTGTCTTTTTCATTGTAGCTGAAGTCCAGGACAAACTGTTCCTTTTCACCTCAGTATGAAACGCGTAATATTTTCTCTGAATACGAGACGATTCCGTTTTTTACGGGACGGTTGGCAACTCTAATAATTAACCTTATGAACAAAATAAAGTTCAACATCAGTAACATAGCACCCACCCAGCTGTATAGAAACTCCGTCATGCTAGCTAGCACGCAGTACGAAAAAGTCAGCATAACGAAAATAAACTCCACCTAAACTTGGTTCATATCTGACCCAGATGGACTGCAGGTTATATCTTCTTACCTGAAGTTCAGTTCACCTGACACTCTCGGACCAGCGGCTGCTTCGGGTCTCTCCCCTTGCCTCCCTTTTCCTTCATCCACCTGCTGGCTTCCACCACTTGCTAATGTTACTGAATCTGTGGAAGCTCCGCGATAGCCACCACACGAAGTAACGAATAACGAGCCTATCTAAATCCCAGTAACGAGTAACACGTTCCTGGTTTTGGCATAATAACTAGTTACCGTGCTCGTTACCACAATAATAACGTAGTTACTGTAACGCGTTACTTAATAACGCGCTAGTCCCAACACTGCATAAGATACATCAATGTACGTCAAACAGTATTCTTGGATGACAGTAACAAACAGCCTGTAATATTAGGTCCAGTTTATACTTGAAAATCTCAGTTTGTTTAGAACACAGCTGAAACAGGTCCCATGAAAATAATTTTAAAAAGATAGTAAGGAGGACGCTTAAGGTCAATATTTGGGAAGAGCCCCTCATGTCTCTTTAGAACAAAGAAGTGGTCATTCATCAGCTGGTTTTAAAAAATGGGAAATCAAATGGAAATGTGTTAATGATACTCTATGCTCACAGTCTGAGAGCCAGTGGGTGATGCATTCATTAATTCACTTCAGCACCTTGACAAAAAGTCTCTCCTATTTCATGCACTAAACCAACTGTTTTCTCTGTGAGTGGTGTATGCTAGTTAATGATGTGATTCAAAGTAGCTTTATGCTTGAAATTGGTGCTTTTTTATTATTATTTTAAATCTAACAGGTCATTTTATTCTGAATTTCATGTGTTTATTCATTCATTGATTCATTTATATATTCATTTATTAGAAGTAAAATAGCAAGGCCAAATGACCTCTGCCAAAAATGCTTGCCCATCCAGTCTGTTTGCTCTGCTGCTGAGCATGAATTGAAGTAAATCTTTGATGGAGGTGTGTGTTGGTGAACCCAGCTGCTTATTCTTTTGTTTTTTCTCCTCAAGAGTTTTCATGCTGCCACAAGTGATTTTTAGGAATCACTTGACACTGTTAAACATCATGTTATTTATCTCACCTGTTCATACATGTCTTGGAATAACAAAGGCAGCATCAAGTTGCACTTTGATGAGAAAACCAGTGCTTCCTGTGTGTTTTCCTGTACTTTATAATCAGCTCTGTTGACTATGGTTTATTACGATCTGTTGAATGTAATAAAAAGGGGTATACTCTTCACCTGTGTGAATGAAATAGAAATGTTAGTTCATTTTAAATTCATTTGTATAATGCTATAGACTCACAGTAATTCAGAATGCTTTACGCAGGGATAGAGAGCACAAAGACACATATACAACATATGGCATACATGTCATAAGAAAAACAAAGAAGAGTTGTTCACAGATGTGTATTTATGGTAAATAGCCTGTATTTGTATAGCACTTTACTAGTCCCTAAGGACCCCAAAGCGCTTTACACATCCAGTCATCCACCCATTCACACACTGGTGATGGCAGCTACATTGTAGCCACAGCTGCCCCGGGGTGCACTGACAGAGGCGAGGCTGCCGAACACTGGCCCCACCGGGCCCTCTGACCACCACCAGTAGGCAACGGGTGAAGTGTCTTGCCCAAGGACACGACGACTGAGACTGTCCAAGCCGGGGATCGAACCGGCAATCTTCCGATTACAAGGCGAACTTCCAACTCTTGAGCTATGATTATTTATATTTGGCATGCTAGCATCTACTGTAGAAGAGATCATCATGAATCCAGGTTTCTTGCCATACATAAATAAAAGCAATGCCTGCAATACGGCAGACCCCCGATCCTCTAAAGAAACTAGTTTACTCTGTCCTGTAATGACTGATCGTTAGACCATATCAACACATGGATAGCAACCCACTAAATCAAAACAAATAAAAGATTAAGAGGAGGGTGCAGACATGGTTTTTTAGTTAGCCACCTCGAATAATAAAGTTTTAAGCCCTGATTTAAACGAAGCAGGAGTTTGAGCTGATCTCAGGTGTTGATAAAGTTTGTTCAGCAGATGAGGACCATAAAAAGCTAAAAGCTGCTTTACTTTGTTTTCTTCTGAATCTGCACACGCAGAAAGCCTGTTTCTGCTGACCTGTGAATTCTGGATAGTTTGAAAGACACAGATTTGAAATGCAACCAAGTCCACTTAGTGCTTTGTACACTGGTGGAAGTATTTTGAAATCTTAAAAAGATTTGAGAACGGAACTAATGTGGTTGATCTTTTTGCTATTTGTTAACATTCATGAGTTGGAGCACTGACTGATTTTTTAACTAAGACCCTTAAAGACACTGTTACAATAGATGAATCTTGTCCTTTTTCTTTTCCTTCTATTTTCCTTAATGAGATAAACAAAATAAAATTAGATTAAAAAAACAGTTGTGATCTTCAAATATTGTAGTTCTTTTCAGATTTTTAGTTTAAAAAAGTCAGAAGAATGAAATATTTGTTACCTATTTTTCTTGTAAATAGGAATTCCTGTGAAATCACTTTATCACCTCCCCTTCAACCCACCCCTGTCGTCTTCAACTTAGAACCACCTCTCCTGCACTTTGTCCTCTACAGCTGTTTTTCACCCATTTAAATCAACCAGCCAAACGCCCATAAAGATGGATAACGTTGCTTATGAGGTTCTTTTTTTTTTTTTTTGCAGTTTTCAGATTTTCTTGGTTTCAAGAAAACAAAGGGATAACTACTACTAATGACCTTGAGGTTGAAAACAATATTTCTCTTTGTATATCTATCATTTCTTTGTGTATATATGTTTTTGGGGAGACATGGCTCTACCTGTGTAAGTGTGTGATAGTCGTCAACGCAGGTACAGCTGAGCAGGACTCTGCTGAATACTTGATGCATCTGACCTCCCCTCATGGCTGGTCTCTCCTGCTGGGGATAAATCATGGAGATCTGTGGCAGGCGAGCCGTACTGTGGTGATTCATGGGACTGCTTTCATGACCTTCCATTCAGGTACACAGCTGAGCCCACTTGCCTGATTTGCCCATTCATTCCTGTGACTATACAACACCATCTCTATAGCTGCATAATGTACTTATGTGTTAGCAGACATGCCCAAAACATAGAAAAACACAAATGAAGTCTCCGTTGAAGAGAAGCATGGTGTAGCTCATCATTTCAGACCATAGCCTGCAGACAGAGCATTCCTCTAACAAGTCCACTCTTGCTTTCAATGAAAACCGCATTGCCTCTCCAGTAGTACAGTTATGTCCTGCAGCAGGGTGGGCAACATGGCTGCTGCCGCAGGTGTCATAGGGGGCTCAGACGGCCTTTGGGGGAGCTTCCCGGATGTCTGCAGGGTCATCTTGGACCAGATGGGTCTCTCCTCCTGAGGACCCCTGCCAGAGCCAGATGATGGCAGAGGATCAGCCTTTCCCATGAGCCTGGAGCATCCACGATGCAGCGACGAGGTGGCTGCACCCTGGGTCGTAGGAGGGGGATTTGCGGATGCTGGGGGCAGGTGGTCCTGGAACAGTTCATGGAGGGCATCCCTGGAGAGAAAGCTGCCACTGGCTGGCAAGCTTGGAGGCGGCCATCACCCTGGTGGAGGACCACCTGGCCATGAGGCCAGATGAGGGTTATGGCCTCGGCCAATGGCATGAAGCCAGTCCCAGCTCCTGGCTACACAAGGAAGAAGCTCCACAGCCACGCCCTGGCTGCCCTATTGGTTACCTGAACATAAGAGACAAATTGTTCAGATGCAAAATGTAATAGAAGAGTGGAACAGTGCGTAATGCAGCCCCATAGTACTTGTGAAGAAAGATGGGTCTATAGAGTTCTCTGTTGACTATTGTAAGGTGAATGAAGTGTCACAATTTGATGCTTATCCCATGGCCTGGGCTGACGAGCTCCTGGACCAGTTACGCATTGCTTGCTACAAGAGCTACACCAAGGCCTTCTCCACTCTGTATAGTTTGTACTAATTTGTCACAGTTCCGTTCAGCTTGTTCGAAGCTCTAGCCATAATCCTCATGGATCAGGTGCTGCATCCACACGCAGGAGTAGGCTCAGCCGGAAGACTCCTTGGCCTCAGTCAGGCAGTGGAGGTATGTGGCGGAGGTGTGGTCTGTGGCTCCACTGCAGAGGACGGGCAGTGCCAGGGAGGCTGGCAGGGCAGCTGGAAGCAATTCAGTCATTTTGATCTCCCTATTTCAGGAAGGACAGGTGGAGACAGCTCAATGCTGTCAGGACAAGGGCCTGAGAGACTGAGGCCAGGGCCTGATCTGATCTCCAGGTACTCGGGCTTCCTCCCACAGTCCAAAGATATTTAGTTAGTGGGGTGAAGTTAAGAGGTGATTCTAAATCCCCATAGGTGTAAGTGTGAGTGTGAATGGTTGTCTGTACCTCTGTGTTAGCCCTGCAACAGACTGGCAGCCTGTCTAAAAACACTCTGCGTCCACACCATCGTTTTTAGTTGTTTCCATCCATGTATTGTGCATGCCTGAAGCGTAAGACGATTCGACCTGTGTTATTTCTGTCTCCTGTTTATTTACTTTCTGGCTCTTTGAAACCTCACGGCAAAATGTCGAGGAAAAGCGCTGAGTTTTATCTGGAGCTATTTGGAGCATATACAAACTGATATTGATCTTTAAATTGAGAGCAAAACAAAACAACTGCTGTACAATGCCGTCCGCCGTCTTAGTTGAATTGGTCACATGACTGCATCATATGACTAAAATGCGTCGTCATTTTTGAAATGCTCTGTTTTCGCAGTCCACAATGCGACGCGAAAGCAGCGTTTTCAAATGTATCCACTTTGAAGAGCGTTTTCAAAAAGCTCTGTTTTCCTTGACCAAAAACGTCGTTTCACTGTGGACAGAAGGCCAAAACTGAGAGAAAAAGATGCATTTTCAAACAAAAACGTATTAGTGTGGACATGGCCCTACCTGGATAAATAGAATAGATGGATGGACTTATTTTCAGAACAGATTTGTGTTTGTTGGTAGACTGAAGTCTGACTCAGGCTCACGTTCAGCAACCACCCAGCAATTTGCCTGAACAGACTGACTATTAAACCAGAATTTGATTTATTTAGACTTTAAGAAAGTTATTTATTGACTAGAAACAGTTAGCAAAGGGGAAAAAAAGCATTCTTCACAGCACTGTCATTCTGTTCTTTGTAGTCAACCATTTTGCTGGAATTACATTTCCTGCTTCACGGACGCCATTCAATGGTATATGAGCTGAATCTTACGGTACATAACTACATGATCAAGTTAGCTACATGCAGGTTGCGTCCTTGTGGCATTTCTCTATTCCACCTTTTAAACACTTTAATACACCCACCAGCAAAAATCATTGACAAATTCTACAGTAGGAGTCTTCGATATTCTTTACTTTCAGAAAGGCTTTCAGTGTCCCCACTGTACTGAAAGCAGAGTGTAACCTCCATCTCCTATCTCACCGTCTCCTTGCCTGTCTGTGCTTTCTTTGTCCTTCTCCTCCACCCCCCTGTGTGAAAGGACAGCTGCCCTCCATCACTAAACCAGGACAAGTGCAGTCAGCGTCTTGGTCCCTCCGTTATTCTCTGATCCAAACTCAACTGTGCAGAAGCGTTTTTATAAAAGCCCCCGCTGTTTGGAAATTGTTAATCGATAGGAACATTCTGTCTAAAGGTCCTCAGTGTGTGGGTTCATCCGACCGGTTGTGCAGTTCTCTCACTTTTCTTTGTGAATAAAGCAAACATAGAATAGAGTGCCATATTCGATAAACAAGCTAAACAACAGCTTATTTGTAATCAATGTAATTATACCTTGAATCTTATTTGGTGTCAATTGAAGCCATATAACCATTCATTTGTGTACAGATTCTTTGTACAGCTAAACTGCTTTCAGCTTTCCGCTCCTGGACAAACAGAGAACTTGGAAAGAACAAAGTGGAGCCAAATCTGCTGTGACATAATGGCAAGAATCAATATGACTTTTCCTTCCTAAATGGAAGATAATGGTATCACAATGGAGGCGTGTGGAGCTTGTCTACTCAGCCAGCCCTGATTGATCTGTTACTGCAAGAGTCACTTTGGGACCCGCGAGGTGTCTGGACACATTAGCGTCACACAAATGCACACACGCATGCACACACGCATGCACACACGCATGCACACGCACACACTGGGTAAACTTTGAAATTTCATTGTCAGATCTTCTTTCACACTCATACATCATCATTATATATTACTTACCTGTATATTCCATCCTATCTATTCTAGGATTTCATTTCTTTATGTAGCAATTGTCTACATCTGCATCAATTTATTTATGATTTTGAAAATCAAAACTGTTTTTGAGGTTCTTTCTTTGTTATTGCTTATAGTCCTTCTGACTACAAGCTACAGAAAATATGAAAAACAATGAAATGAAAATAATGAAAAATGAAATAAATTGTAATATTAGACCAGGATAATGCAAATAAATCCACAATGCAGTTTTTTAAGTAATGATCTCTTTACTTTAAAAACATTATCCAAACCTACCTGGCCCTGTGTGAAAAAGAAATTTCTCCTGTTGTTAAATCGTCAATTAATTGTGATTAACCACATTTCTTGAAAATGTTAGATCAGCCACACCCAGGTCTGATACTGGTAGACCTGCAGTAATCCCTTGCCTCAGTTAAGATCAGAGTTCATGATTCAACGATAAGAAAGATAATGGGCATAAATGATAAAACATTCCCTGGACTGGCGGGACAAAAGCTGAACGTTTTGGAAAGTTTGATTCCCGTTACAACTGGTGTAAAACTAACACAGCATTTCATAAAAAGAATATCATATGACCAGTCAAACCTGGTTGTGGTAGAGTTGTGGTCTGGAGCTGCTTTGTTGCTTCAGGACGACTTGTTGTAATTGATGGAAGCATTAATTCTGCTCTCCAACAAAAGGTCCTGCAGCGAATGCCTGGCCACTAGCTCATTCCTTATAGCTCAACCACACTTGGGTTATGAACCAGGACAAGTCCACTTGAATGGCCCAAAAATAACAAAAGCAAAGGTTTTGGAGTGGTCTAGTCAAAATCCAGAATTAGATCAGATTGAGATTTTTGGGCATGACCTGAATCACTCTGTTCATGCTCATGAAAACCTCTCAGTGTGGCTGAATTACGGCAATTCTCTAAGTAAGAATGGACCAAAATTCATCCAAAGAGTAATTGCCAGTTATCACAAGTGCTTGATTATGACACATATGAGGGTTTCCATTCAAACATTTTGAGCACCTATGACATGCTTTGTCAAAGTTTCCTTCAGTTCTGCAGACTTTGCTTAATGGAATTATCCATAGTCCTTAGAATGTCAATGATTGCTATATAATATTGTGATAAGCATTGCATTAAAAATACTGCTGTTCAGTCAAAGCTGCTGGTGTCTCAGAGATGCACATCTTTAATGTGTACACACCTCGTTCCTGTAATGCATATGTCAATGCATATGTTAGACTGGCCTCATTTCCAGCTCTGTGTATCACACAGTCTTTTTCTAAACCTACACATAGGTTGAAAGGAATCAAAAAGTAAGAACAAAAATAGAATGAAAGGATTTTCTTTACATTTTTAATTTACACCACTATAATTCCATTTGTCAGCTGATATGCTATTTAATAAAAGTCAGTTACACCATGACAGTAATAAAAAAAAAAGGCAGAGAATTAGTTCAACCTCACATCCATACGACAGCTAAGTCTCCATTATTTAGCAGGAAAAATGCACTTTGCCGATGTCAGATGATTTATCGTCTGATCATCTGAACATGATGCTATGCTATGTGGCTGCTGAAGTAGCTTCTCCTCTATCTGCCGTGACAATACGGAGAGAGTAGCTGCCCTTGAATTCTTCATTGATGCCAGCCCACTTTCGGTTTAGGAGGGGTTGCATGCTTTGAGCATGTCTTGTGTGACAAGTTGTTCTCATTACCTGCAGAAATCCAATCAAGTGCACATTTTGAGCGGTACCCAGTTATAGCTGCTTGTGTTCTCCGTGGTAAATTGCAGTTTATGACGAATAGGCATATATACTGTGCCTTTCTGCATCATTGAAGCTACCATTAATAAAGGACGCTTCTTTCTTCCACTCATTTTTTTCTTTTTTCTTTTCCTTGATTGACATTTTTATTCTCTTTGCAGCTCATATACAAACTCTTAATGACAAATTGGGGACATATTTATAGCTTAACAGGAACCTGAATTTCTAGGTGTGTTTTGATGTGAGGAGTCTGTTTTATATCACGCTGCGTGGAGGGGAAACTTAATTAAAGCCAGCAAAAGCAGTAAATGAACCTCACTGCAGGCAGCCAAGAAAAAATAGAAACAGGAATAGTGAAATGGTAGGGGTCTTTATTTATTTATTTATTTTAGTCTATACCTACTTGACTACACACCTTTGCTGATGCTACAGCTGAGTGTGGAGGAATCATCACTCAAATGTCTTTTCAGTAAGTTATTATTCTCGTGTGAGGCACTTGGTGTCTGTGGGAACGAAGAACTCCCGTTTAACAGGAAGAGAGCACTGGCTCCCCGAGAGAGAGAGAGAGAGAGAGAGAGAGAGAGAGAGAGAGAGAGAGCAGACAAAACTAAATGACATAACAATGTAAATGGTGTCCCAAACCCAAACTGGGAGCTGTCTCTACAGGACTGAGCCTAAAGCATCATTCTGCTTATAAAAACTCTGGGAAGTACAGGAAGCAACTAAGTAAGCAAATATAAGAAAATCATGACAATCCTCCATAAAGGATTCAAGCTAGTTACTTTTTCTGATCCTCATTAGCTAAGAGGGTTTTATGATCCTGACATGGGGGCAAAAAGGTGTTCTTTTCGACGTGTATTCCAGAATCAGACAGAAACTATGTGTGTGTTTCTCATCAGGTCATCAGGTAATAATATGAGAACAAAGAATTTGTTATTATTTCTGTAAATACTCAGATATGAGTCATCTATGCCTCTACATTTAATCAGGTGAAATTAGCCTGTTGAGCTAACCAGGAGATAGATGTCAGACAAGCAAATAATGACCTTTTAATGATTACATTTGAATCATGATGAGTCAGTGCTTTGTAACAGAAGTCACCTCAAAGCACTACAATAGTTAAAAGGAGAAAAATTATATATAACTTAGCCTCATTAAAATAAAATCAGCCTGAGGTAGTTGTAGCCATCCGCTGTGACTGTAAGAAGAGGACAGAAAGATGAATAACTATAAAAAAAGGCATGTTCAAGTACTAGAACTGACTCTTATCAGATTGGGGATTATCACCTCTGTATTTTAGAAGCTGTGGCATCTCTGGCCTTCTTTCAGTGCTGGAGCTTCAGCATACGTATGTCTTGAGGATCACTGCAGTCTTTCTGCATTTGAAGTAGATCCCATTTGATGTTGGTGTTTTTCCTTATCTGGCCACCACAGCTTTTGTATTCCTATCACAGTACTGACACAGACACAAGATGAATTCCCCATCAACAGAAATGCAGAGCAGAGCTGGACTAAGCATTACTGAAAAGACACTGTAATCTGATTACTTTTTTCAGGTAACGAGTAAAGTAAGGGATTATTATTGCCAAAATGGTAATTAGATTACCTTTACTTTCCCGTAAGCACGCTGCGTTACTGCGTTACTAAAACCGTGATTTTTTTTGCGAGAATGTCTCATGACAGTGACGTAAGCGAGTTCGACGTTCGTGACAACAGCTGTGTGCAGATCAACAATGGATCATATATCGATTGTGGGAGAGAGTATGAGCGTGCAGCGTTTAAAGCGTGGAAGTACTGACCTTACTTTGAGTTTGATTCTGTAAAAAGTGACAAAACCTTTAGCGTCCGTTGTGCGTGGGAAGAAAACTTCTTTTTACAGCGAAAAAAACCCTAAACTTCCAAGCAAGCACCGAGTGCGCTACGACGTAATAGGAAATTCACAGAGAAACTCGCGGATTCTTCAACTGACCGCGGCACACCTGCACCAGGGTAAACCTCCGCCTGACCCAGTCCTGCTTTACAGGTGAAAATAGAGCAACAGGACCGCTAGTGTTTGATTTTATTTATTTCCTGCTGTGTTTTACTTGCATCTATTTGAAAGACTGAGTGTAAACACAAAAAAATATTTTATTTTATGTGCTGGAATGTGCAGAAAATAGGTTTAAATGTTAATCAAATTTCTTCCAGTCAGAGAAAGTTGCATATAATTAAAATTTTGCTTGATACATAAAGTTAAAAGATTAAAACTAATAAAACAAGTTTTAAAAAGAAATTTTTCATTTGATTACATTTTGTATGATGGATTATGCAGAAAAAGTAGAATTGCGCTGAAAGATCTATCACTTTATCACCTTCATTAATTCACCAACTCTGACGAGTGAAGGAAAGAGTGAAACAAGAGAGAAAGGACATCGCTCAAAGAGAACATAGTGAGAGCCAGCTGCCCCCGCCCCTCGTCCACCCCTGCGGTATGCCAGAGAAAGGGAGGTAAACAACTTTCAACACATAAATATTTAAATGTTTCATTAGACGTTGTCTCATGAGAAGACTAAGGAGAGCTCGGGGATTTAGCTAAAGCAGCAGGAGCAAATTCAGACCCAGTCAAAGACAAATCCATTCTGTCGATAAGAACAAACGCTCTTTGGAGTTGGTGAATTATATAAACAAATAAATATGTAAATTATGTATGTACATGTATGAATGGGGTATCGATATCTCTTAAACTATGCATGACTGGCTGTACAACTTGTAAACCCACATGGAGGCATGTAAGGCTTTGTTGTTTACTGTATGTCCTTTGGACAGCACCATAGCAGCTGGAATGGTATCTGCGGAGCTGGACTGGAATAATTCGGCCTTTTTTCACATCATCCTTCAGTTTTTTCTCACAGAGAAAGACTGAATACATTAGTGTTAATAGTACTGCTTATTCATTTTTTTTTAGTTGCATCTTTGTAATTTTTCACCTCATAATGTTCAACATTGAAACCTTTGGACCATGTGGGACCTTCCTATGCGGAACTTGCATGTTGTCTCTGTGCCTGTCAGGAGGCTCCAGCTTCCTCCCACACTATACAGGGAGTGCAGAATTATTAGGCAAATGAGTATTTTGTCCACATCATCCTCTTCATGCATGTTGTCTTACTCCAAGCTGTATAGGCTCGAAAGCCTACTACCAATGAAGCATATTAGGTGATGTGCATCTCTGTAATGAGAAGGGGTGTGGTCTAATGACATCAACACCCTATATCAGGTGTGCATAATTATTAGGCAACGTCCTTTCCTTTGGCAAAATGGGTCAAAAGAAGGACTTGACAGGCTCAGAAAAGTCAAAAATAGTGAGATATCTTGCAGAGGGATGCAGCAGTCTCAAAATTGCAAAGCTTCTGAAGCGTGATCATCGACCAATCAAGCGTTTCATTCAAAATAGCCAACAGGGTCGCAAGAAGCGTGTGGAAAAACCAAGGCGCAAAATAACTGCCCATGAACTGAGAAAAGTCAAGCGTGCAGCTGCCAAGATGCCACTTCAAGATGCCACTTGCCACCAGTTTGGCCATATTTCAGAGCTGCAACATCACTGGAGTGCCCAAAAGCACAAGGTGTGCAATACTCAGAGACATGGCCAAGGTAAGAAAGGCTGAAAGACGACCACCACTGAACAAGACACACAAGCTGAAACGTCAAGACTGGGCCAAGAAATATCTCAAGACTGGTTTTTCTAAGGTTTTATGGACTGATGAAATGAGAGTGAGTCTTGATGGGCCAGATGGATGGGCCCGTGGCTGGATTGGTAAAGGGCAGAGAGCTCCAGTCCGACTCAGACGCCAGCAAGTTGGAGGTGGAGTACTGGTTTGGGCTGGTATCATCAAAGATGAGCTTGTGGGGCCTTTTTGGGTTGAGGATGGAGTCAAGCTCAACTCCCAGTCCTACTGCCAGTTTCTGGAAGACACCTTCTTCAAGCAGTGGTACAGGAAGAAGTCTGCATCCTTCAAGAAAAACATGATTTTCATGCAGGACAATGCTCCATCACACGCGTCCAAGTACTCCACAGCGTGGCTGGCAAGAAAGGGTATAAAAGAAGAAAAACTAATGACATGGCCTCCTTGTTCACCTGATCTGAACCCCATTGAGAACCTGTGGTCCATCATCAAATGTGAGATTTACAAGGAGGGAAAACAGTACACCTCTCTGAACAGTGTCTGGGAGGCTGTGGTTGCTGCTGCACGCAATGTTGATGGTGAACAGATCAAAACACTGACAGAATCCATGGATGGCAGGCTTTTGAGTGTCCTTGCAAAGAAAGGTGGCTATATTGGTCGCTGATTTGTTTTTGTTTTGTTTTTGAATGTCAGAAATGTATATTTGTGAATGTGGAGATGTTATATTGGTTTCACTGGTAAAAATAAATAATTGAAATGGGTATATATTTGTTTTTTGTTAAGTTGCCTAATAATTAACACAGTAATAGTCACCTGCACACACAGATATCCCCCTAAAATAGCTAAAACTAAAAACAAACTAAAAACTACTTCCAAAAACATTCAGCTTTGATATTAATGAGTTTTTTGGGTTCATTGAGAACATGGTTGTTGTTCAATAATAAAATTATTCCTCAAAAATACAACTTGCCTAATAATTCTGCACTCCCTGTAAAGACATGCATGTCGGCTCAGTTTGTGATTTTATTAACTGGCTTTATTGCAGAAACATGGCAACCGCTTGAGGACGTACCCAGCTTTTCACCCTGTGTGAGCTGGGGCAGTAATATGAATAAGCAGGTAAGAAAATAGATGGATGAACCTCATTAGCATTTAACAAGAACACCACATTTCTTGACAAGTAATCCTCCTCTCAAAAATCCTCCTTTGGCATGCATCTTTCAGTGACACCCCTCCAATACACTGCTCCACCACTTCTGGAATATGGCTGCCAGCCACCCGGGCCAAACCTGATTATTACAGTATTCCTCAGTTACTTTGGCACAATCCTCGGAGCATTTTTGCTCTAAAGCTGCTTTCCAAAACAGCTCATGCATGCAGCAAACCAAATAACATACAAAAGGCTATAACTCTCCCAGGACCTTTAAATTCATGTGTCAAAATCACATTTTTGTGTCTATTAATAAATCATTGCCACCCAAATGAAATCTTTCTTTGGCTTTGTACAAACCCAAATGTAGGAAAATGCTCACTGTACAGAGCTATTATGTTTCTGAGAGTAACTGACAAGTATTATGTATCAAAATTGCTGATTTTAAGAGCCCATGCTTTCACATTCTTTGTTGTGGAGAAAAAGCGAAAAAACAGCGTAATCAGAGAGCAAATCATGCAGAATAACAGCTTCAAAAAGCA
This sequence comes from Rhamphochromis longiceps, assembly GCF_057381845.1. NCBI lineage: Eukaryota > Metazoa > Chordata > Actinopteri > Cichliformes > Cichlidae > Rhamphochromis > Rhamphochromis longiceps. The sequence goes on along the minus strand of NC_140577.1, from coordinate 30,297,316 downwards.
CAAACTGTGGAAACTAAACACAGGCTAAGACTAACTGTGAGCAATATTATATTGCAGTAACAGTGATGGGAATCACTGAGCATCCTCTCACTTTTCTCCCTTTTGCCCCAAATTTGTATCATCCTCACACCCAGTGATCTTCTTTGTGAGGTAACGGGGGGAAGGATTTTGTACCCATAAATGTACACCTGAACAGGTTGTTGTTCTCAAGCTATAAAAATATCTCAGTGGCGGACTCCCTCAGACATCGGTGCGTTGGTGGTTCTTTGTGTCTGGGGATGGGGATGGGCGTCCAGGTACACACCGGCTCACTCCTTGGCGGCCGCTTATCGGGGCCTGGAGCCTGGGGCTCGCTCGGGCCACTTCGGAGGTGGGGTGCCCCCGGCCTCTCGGCCTGGGACTCGGTCACTCAGGCACAGCTGGCTGCTGGCGGAGCTCACGGGCGCGTCACTGCAACCCCCCCTGGCTTCTGCTCCGCGGCTGCTGAGTGAGCCCTCATCTGGGACTCTCCTCAGCTCTTTCTGGGACAGTGGCGCGGCTGCTGTTGGTCTTCCTTGGTCTCTTGTGTTCTGGGGGCCTCTGGATGTCTGGAGTTTTGACCTCCTCCATACCTGCTTCATGCCCTGGAGGACGGGGCAGTGGCTCCCCACACCCTCTAGCAGATCCTTACATGAAGGAACCTTTTAAAAACAAGCGCGTCCATGCTCACAGGTGTACACACGGGTGATTACACCCACAAACTACACCCTTTTTGGCTCCTACCTCAAAGTACACTGTGCGCTGTTGATCTTATCTGCACAATAATGTTTAATATTTAGTATTTACCATATATCATTGTGATGTTGTTTATTCTATTACTCTTGTTCTCTTCTGCTTGTTCTCTTTTTTCTTTCTCAACAGGTGATCCAGGTGATTGATATATGCATTTTTTTTCTTTTTTTTTTCTGCCCGTTCTGTTGGTTTTTGTCTTTTGCCCTTCTCCCCCGTCCCTCTTCTCAGCTGTTTCTCTTTCCCTCTTTCTTTCTCCCCTTCTTTCCCCCAGTCAAGTCTGTCCCATATTCAGCAAGTGAAAATAAAATAAACAATAAAAGGTGAATCAAATGGACCATTATGGCAAGGCTGGGATGGTCAATTTGGTAAAGTAAATCCGTTGGGCATCTTTCTTTGCCTTTAGACAACAATTCTGATGGCAAAAGAGCCAAACGGGACAGGCCAAAAAAAATAAAAAAAAATATATATATATATATCTCAAAAATGTTCATATTAGTGACAGACTGTGATTTTAACAGTTATTTGGCTTATTCTGCACCTGACTTACACAATAACAAAATGCTAATATACACCAATTGGGATAACATTAGAACCACCTTCCTAATATTGGGTTGGTTGCCGTTTTACTGTCAAACAGCTCTGACCGCAGAAGCATCAGCTCCACTAGACCACTGAAGGTGTGCTGTGGGATCTGCACCAAGACGTTAGCAACAGATCCTTTAAGTCCTGTAAGTTGCAGGGTGGGGATTCCATGGATAAGACATGTTGCCCAGCTCATCCCACAGATTGGGATTAGATTGGGATCTGGGGGATTTGGAGACCAAGTCATTACTCAGACTTGTTGTTGTGATTCTCATAGGTTATAATTTAACAGTCAGTAAAGCTCTTCTATTCAGAAGAAGTGATAAGAGTTTATTTTTCTTGCAACTCTGCCTGTTCTCAATACTCCAGTTCCTTCCCAATATCCCTCAACCTGAACCTTAATATTTCTCTGAGTCTGTGGATTCAAAGATAGAAAATGTTTTACACAAAATCTTTTCCAGATGCAAGCAAAGGATATCCAAATTTCTTAAGTGTTGACGTACTATTTGTAGCATGCTTATAGTCTTTCTCTAGTCTCCTGGGTTGAACGAATGTCACAAAGAGATAATAATTGTAGAGAAAGCAAGAAAAACAAATGGTTAATAAGTAGTAAATAGGTTGCGTTTATAAAGGCCAATTATAATGAGTAACCGCCACTCTGTACATAATTAGATTTTAATCCTGGCCCTCGGCCACAGCCTAAACTGTTCCACAGTAATCAGCTTAGATAACATTTAGCCCATAATCAACAATCCTACCACACGAACACTACTCACTGATAATTCAAGTTTCTTTGTTTGTTTTGGTTTTTTTAGTGCATTGGCCATTGTTTTTCTGCGGGGATAAAATTGTCAGATTGAGATATTCAAAATGTCACAAAAAGTTATCATATAGATGTATTGTTTACTGACCAATTCCAGCCATTAGTGTAATTACAAAGTCCTATCCACACAAGCCTCTCTGTGTTTTCCATCACTTTTCTCCCTTAATGTATTTTAAATTGGTAAATGCTACGTCTGGCTTTTCTCTATATTATTCTCTCATGTTTAGGAGGATGTGGCTTCAGTATTTTGTGTTTGCTAACTGCTAAGTGTTGCTTGAAAATCAGGAAGCCAGAGCAGAGGGGAAGAAAGAGATGCATTCAAGGGCATGGGTGCTTTCATGAGTGGCTGCTGCTCTATCACATGCAGATATTATTTTTTTTATCAGACACTTGTTCACAGAGAGTGCGGGTGAAAAAGTGTCTGACATTCTCACTGTCTTGAGGACGTGTCCTTTCAATTGTGCTGTTCTCTTGTACACAGATCTATTTGTTATTAAATACTGCTCATCAGAAATCAATCTGTGAAGCTCAGTATTTTTCATATACATGTGTTTTACTTGTTTTTTTCTGCCACTGGTATTTAGTCAGTTTAGAGACTTCAATGTCAAGTGCAATCAGAATGCTGTGGTTAAAAATTACCCACAAACTGTTTCCTGGTGTATTATTTTTCTTTGTTTGCTATTACCTTTATGGGCAACAATGTTATTTTACAGGGGACAACATATGTTTTATATGTCACCTTTTCTCCTTTCATGTGTTGGTGAGCCAACACCAATTTCTGTCATGGTCCTCCTGTGATACTTTGTATCTGTTTCTCCTCTCTTCCAGCTCTCGCTCCCCTCCCCTCTGTCGATCTGTGTGTTTGTGCAAGCCACACCTTCTGTTCCAGGGGCGGATCTTCCTTTTCTTCCTGCCCTGCAGCCCAGCATACCTGTGATAATTAACTTACCTCTTGACGATCCTGTGAGCTGCAGTTGCTGCTGCTTAAAGAGAAGGAAGGCCTTCATTTGATGCTGGTTCTTGAAGCTAGGGACAGTCAGTGTTGTTGGCTCCACTTACTTTTGCTCCTGCCTTACCTGTTTGTGCTCATCTGCACAGGATTCCTGGATTTCCGTGAGTTACTGAGAGAGAGAGAGAGAGAGAGAGAGAGAGAGAGAGAGAGAGAGAGAGAGAGAGAGAGAATTTTTTTTGTGGGAAGAAACGCTGGGATTCTCAGGCAAATCACAAATCGTCTGACTACTGTTCCTTCACTTTGCATTTTTGTTGAAAATTGAATCTAAATAAACAAGCTAAACTTGACCTCCCTAGTCTGCATCCTGAGTCTTGCAGATCTCTCTACACTGTTCCAAAAAATAGTAATGTCAAAGTATCTTACTGTATATTTGACAGTTTTGTACTGTCTTTCTAGAATATGATTAAATTTACATAAGTAGACTGTGACTTTACATGTCGATGTAAATATAGTAAAACACAATTTACTTGTTTTGTAAATATATTTTTTTGTACATATGCATATTTAGATTGTGAAAATACATTCAGAAATGTATCATAATTTCACAAATATTCGTCTGTTATGTGAGAGAATGATCTGTTAAATTCAAATGTAATACTATGGAAAAATATATAAAATGATCGAAAATTAATGAGAATAATCAATAATTAAAGGAGTATTTGAATTATAATTTTGCTGAAAATTTAATGTCATCTAGGTCTGATTCAATAATTCAGAGGTAACAAGTGAAAATATAATTAATAGGAATAAAAAAAAAAAAAAACCCCACATAAAACATTGCATTGCACGCTGTCCTAATTATATATTTTAAAAAATAAATGTAGAGGTAGTAATTGCAATTAATATAAATCTCAAAGTATTCACAACATTCCTGAACAGAAATAGGCCTCTGCACCTGGGGTGAGGGTGTGGCCATGAAAACAATGTGACATGCCATTGGATGTTGGGACACATAATACAATGACGCTAAGCATCGGCCAATGAATGTGAACTAACAACCACAAGGTCGCGGGTATGGCTGCACTGTAGGAAAAAATCCTAATATAAAAGTATTTTACTGTGCATTTTACAGTTTTGTTCTGTTCTTCTAGAATATCATTAAAGTTACGTGAATAGACTGATTTCACATTTCAAATGTAAATTAAGGTTAAATCACTGTAATGTAATAAAAAATAATTTTCATGATTATTAAATGTATCTGTCTGTACATATGCATGTTTAGATTGTTAAAATACATTCACAAATGTATCATGATCTCACAAATATCTGTCCGTTATTTGAAAGATCGAATTCAAATGTAATGCTATGGAAAAGTATATAACATGAGTCCTATAAGCTTGTGTTACATCACATAAGTATTATTATGATTGCTATTTAGGGCGATCGTGGCTCAAGAGTTGGCAGTTCACCTTGTGATCAGAAGGTTGCCGGTTCGAGCCCCCGCTTGCACACTCTCGGTCGTTGTGTCCGTGGTCAAGACTCTTCGCCTACTGGTGATGGCCAGAGGGGCCGATGGTGTGATATGGCAGCCTCGCCTCTGTCCCAGGGCATGCAAGCCATTATTATTTAAACCAACTGTTAACTGTATATTTCTGTACATTTATATTCATATTGCCACATTCATTGACCTTGTTTATAGGTAATTTCATTGTTTGATCACGTTAAAATGTTCCTAATTTAATGTCTAAATGCACTTGGAAAAGGCAGGATCCCATGTAAAATTAACGTAACAAACTGTATTGTCATTACTGGAAATAACCGTATTTTATTAAGTTATTTTCTGTTATTTTCTGGTAGTATTTTGGCGCCCCAGCTGCCGGAATATTACCGTTTTTTTAAGATGTTTTTTTAACAGTGTAGCTATGACAAATTTCTTATTTTACCATTAAAGCATTAAAATTGAAAATAATATGAATAAAAACCTTCTGAGGAGGTCCTTAGTGGATGCGTTACAAGCAGAAAAATGGACAAACATGAGGATTTGAGCAAGTTTCACAGGGACCAGATTGTGATGAATAGATAACTGGATGATGTGATGACTCGTGCTTTCTGTAAAAGCACGTGCACTATGGGAACAAGGGAAGCTGGGGAAGGTAGTAATAATACTATAAAGCTATAAAAAAAAAAACCCTATAAAAATAAACTAATATAACCATTTATTGATGTTATAAATCTTCCATAAAGGAAACTTTAAGTTGAACAAAACATTTTCTTATAATTTTCTTTCTTGGTCTGGATATATATATATATATGAAGAAAAGAAGAATATGCCTGAATATATTGACTTAACCTCGAATATATTAAATGACAGGTCTGAATATGTGCAGAATATAAAGGTCCAAACAGGTTGCCAAAAAGAAGTCTTGATGCATGCTCAATCATCCAGTTAATTAAATTCTAAAAGGTTCATTCTGTTCATCTGGACGTAGCGTTTTCAGTGGGAGAAACGTTTCATCACTCATCCAGGTGACTTCTTCAGTCTCAGCCGACTGCAGGTTTCCCCAACAGTACATTTGCACAATGACTGAACCTACCGCATTGAATGAGCAATGGACTGTGAGGTTAGTTTCTTGATCACAATTAATATGCTGATTGTCATGACCATTGATCAACAACCACTGATCAAAGACATAGCCTAACAACTTTGTTCTATGACCAGGTCTGGTCAAAGCCATTAGCTTCTTAGTTAGTAGTTATGATAGACATCGAATACATGGGTCTATAAAACGAGATCATTTGTCTCTGCAGACAATATTTCCATTGCGTTTAGCACAGCTAAAGGTTCAGCACCTTAAGTCTGATGAAGCAGCGACTAAATTTCATCATCAGTTGTATGATACTGAACCATGTTACTAGTATTACTTTGTGGAGAACATGTATTTTTTTACAGTGTTATGTCTTTATTACGAATGCTGCTTCCCTGTTGACGTATTTACATTGCCACTTCTTGTAACGACATCCTGTGCTATAATATTACACATCTAGAACACAAGATGGCACTAGAGCCTCTTAGACATCCGTTTCCTTGTAATATATTCAGAGTTTGGCTAAATATATTCAGACTTTTATTCAATATATTCAGGTTTAATTGTGTATTTTAGAGTTTCATTCAATACATTCATTCAATACTTTCACTACTACATAGATAGATAGATAGATAGATAGAGAGAGAGAGAGAGAGAGAGAGAGAGAGAGAGAGAGAGAGACTACAAGAATCACAGGTGTGGAGGGCTTTTTTGGACAGATATTTTGAAATACGCAAACTGTATATGTTTAGTGAGTGTAAATATGCCCTTTGTGGAACAGGAGTTTAAACGTGCAGCAATATGGAGTGTCAAACATGTGTGCCCATCTCTGTCCTTGTTGAAATCAAGCTTCCTGTAATACAGACCCTCCCAGTGTGGGGCCCGCCCCCTAGGTGGGGGGCGCAGAGCCATTGCAGGGGGGCGCGATATGAAAAGAGGGGGGGGACAACCCTTGGAAACTGCTAGCACACATACGCAAAGCAGGAAATGATACATCGCTGCAAATGCATACATACCTTTGATGTTGCGTGACGGACTCTGTATTCCTCGTCCACACGTAAACGCAAAAAAGGAGTTTTAAAAATCTCAGTTTTCGGTGATTCGAAGCGCCGTTTACGTGTGGACGACACAGCTGCGTTTTCAAAAATACCCGTGTAGGTGCGGTCGTAGCGTAAAAGAGTTAGTAGTTTATTTTCTTACTACCTGTAATTTATTGCAGATTACTTGTATTTGCTTAATTGTTTACTAAATGTTTGAGGTGTGAAATAAACTGCAATGGAGCAAAATATGGGTGTGTGTGGTTGGAGGATGGGGGGGGACACATTGTTCTTTTAAAACAAAGGGGGCCCAGCAACAAAAGTTTGGGAACCACTGCTGTAATAAATGCTTCTGTGTTAGTCTGAAGTGTCTGTCACTGTAACCTTAAGGACTAAAAAAAGAAGACAAAAAACCATCAACTTTAGCTTTTAAATTACTATTTAATGAGCAACCACCAGAATATATAAATAAAAAAAAAACACCCAGCACGCCCCTGTGGGCGGTTTATCCTTCAAGCTCGGGTCCTCTACCAGAGGCCTGGGAGCTTGAGGGTCCTGCGCAGTATCTTAGCTGTTCCCAGGACTGCGCTCTTCTGGACAGAGATCTCCGATGTTATTCCCGGGATCTGCTGGAGCCACTCGCCTAGCTTGGGAGTCACCGCACCTAGTGCTCCGATTACCACGGGGACCACCGTCACCTTCACCCTCCACATCCTCTCGAGCTCTTCTCTGAGCCCTTGGTATTTCTCCAGCTTCTCGTGTTCCTTCTTCCTGATATTGCTGTCATTCGGAACCGCTACATCGATCACTACGGCCGTCTTCTTCTGTTTGTCTACCACCACTATGTCCGGTCGGTTAGCCACCACCATTTTGTCCGTCTGTATCTGGAAGTCCCACAGGATCTTAGCTCGGTCATTCTCCACCACCCTTGGGGGCATCTCCCATTTTGACCTCGGGACTTCCAGGTTATACTCGGCACAGATGTTCCTGTACACTATGCCGGCCACTTGGTTATGGCGTTCCATGTATGCCTTGCCTGCTAGCATCTTGCACCCTGACAGCAATATCAGGAAGAATATATATATTGTGTATATATATATATATATATATATATATATATATATATATATATATATATATATATATGTGTGTGTGTGTGTGTGTGTGTGTGTGTGTGTGTGTGTGTGTGTGTGTGTATATATGTGTGTGTGTGTGTATATATATATGTGTGCTAGCTCTTTCTTAGTGTTAAAACCTATTGCTTTAGGTTTTAACACTAAGAAAGAGCTTTCCTGTAACTTCAGGGTGGACTTAATGCCAAAACAACAAACAAAAGGAAACTATCTGACATATTTACCCAAAATAAACAAACCAACACCTCCCTAACTAAGAACACGAGACAACTAAACTCCTTGTTGTAACAATCAGCATTATACATGTTTACAAAGGCACTTCACACTTAAGGGTCTGACTGGTCGGGATGAGGGGAGTATTGATAAATGGTAGTTCACGGCAGCGTCGTCTTATGTCATCACATCTTGGTAACCAATCGTATTGCCCATCTTTCGGATCCACCAATCACAGAGAGGCACCTGCACACTGAGATTTACAAAATCAGCAGCACCTTATGACATCAGTTTTAACAATTAAATGAAGAATCTAATGTATGTACTCATGAAAGTCTACATAAGGGGCTTGTATAAGAAAGAAAATAGACAGCATTTTACAGTCACCATTAGACTTCAATCTTATGGAAGATTTTGCCACTTGGTTGCTTCCTCCACTTCACTCTACACTTCTGATAGACACAATGTTCTTTCACCTTCTTCTCCAACTACACAACAGTAAAAAAAACAAAACAATTATTTCATTTCCTTAAACATTGTGCAGTATTGTCTAACAGTGTAATGCCTAAGACTTTTCTTAATATTTCATGGGGATTAGAAGTAAGCTCATCAGACCTCTGTAGCCTTGGATTCTTTTATGCTTGGAGCAAGGCGGGAATAAAGACATCACTGGGAGAGGCAGAACAGGTAGATAGTGGGGGTAATGGATGTTTATTTATGAGGGATGACGCACCAATGAACAAAGGGAGACAAAGACAATGTACACTTTGACAATATAACGAGGGGAGAAATAACATGTGGGAAACACAGCTGGAAACAGTAAACATGATGAGATGGGGGAAGTAAACTCAGCGCGAGACACACAAACCACAACCATTACCAAAATAAAACAGTAAGTGTGATATAACTGAATCAGGAATCACAAATTAATTTGACACAGGGGAAGATTGAAGGACTAGACAGGGAAACGTAAAAAGACAAAGATGACACAGTAGGACAAACTGGGTGGAAGACAAAGGGTACTAATTAAACTAATTAACTTGACACTAGCAAAACTAAAAACATAAGACTTAAATATTAGGACAAAGAAATCAGCTGTAAAGAATGCATGCAAAATTTGGAAATGCAGGGGAACAGAGGCAATCCATTTATCTGGGATCTAAATACTAGCTAACCAAGAAATTTTAAAACTCAACCCAAACTTAACTCAAGCTTGCTGATTCCCACAGTTAGATTACAGTAGTTCTGGGGCAAATTAAGCACAGCTGTATTTGGCCTCTAAAAAGGTTGAACAGAATTGAACATCCACACTTACATTTTTCAAAACCGGTTCTTCCAGCTGGGCATCATTCATATCCATGGATCCTTCAGCTTTGAATACAACCTTCAACACCATAATTCTGGGAACTAGGTTATGGATGACAGTAATGTGTTTTTAAAGTTACATTTACATCAGCCAATTGGAGATTAAAAAAGACACTTACCATCATAGCAAACAGACTTTTTTAATACATCATGTGGGTAGTCATTTAGGATCCCACCAGCTATCAGCACACATAGCTCTATACCGTTGGAGTTCCCCACTATAAATTTAAACCATTGCCCAATTTCAGTGGTGCCATTTTTATAGAGATATGTATTGTCTAGTGACCATTTCCAGCCATTGAGGTCATAATACAGCCCTATCCGTACAGATGTGCTAGCATTTTCAATTAGTTTTTGCACAATTTTCAAGTCCTCTTCAGTTTCTATTGTTGCCAGGTCAGCAAAATTCTCTCTACAGTAACTCTGAGCTTCAGTCCAGGTTTTATCCAGCTGTACATAGTGGTATTCCCTGGTGGCTCCTTGTGAAGATGTAGACAGTGCTGAAAGAAAATGAAATCAGTAATTTTTTAAGCAAGCTTATAACATGTCCACCGATTTTTAATTTATTAAGAGAACATCAGATATTTAACATAATTCTTAAAGTATTTACCCAAAAGCAACAAGATCCCAAATCCAGTGGTATTCATCACTTTTGTGTTGTCATGCTGTCAAAATTAGATAATAAAGATAAGATTAAACAAGATGAATTGAAAAAACTTTAAATTAAGTTTAAATGAAATTTTATGTTATCAGCATTTACCTTCACTGTACCTTTTCTGTAGTTGGGTCAGGTCTATTGGTGAGTGCTCTAGTTGGCATTTCTACATATCAGAGACTATATGTAAATTTATGGAAATATATACACTGGACTGGAACGACACGTCTCTGCTCTTACTTGCGCTTTGTCTTTGTCTGTTTGTGATTGTGTCTGATTAACCTTTGACAAGCATAACCTAAAGGGATTTCATGTTTGTGTGCGCACGCACACACACACACACACACACACACACACACACACACACACACACACACACACACACACACACACACACACACACACACACACATACATGTGAGTAGGATTTATAATTATTTATTGAGCATACTGGATTAAATTGAAATGAACTGAATTGTCAGTCTTGGTGTTGTTTTATTCTGTTATAAGTTGCTGAACTGAACCTAAGAATGTACAGGACTTAAAAGGGCCCCATTATTGTTCACCTGTGATTTGAGCCAATGAGGAGATGGTTCTTGTGGCACAATTGTGTAAGCACCAACCCAGCACCAACCCAGTGAAGCACAGTAAATGGTGATGACGTGGAAAGAATGGAAATCCTATATTTCGTCAGCATTTATTTTTCAATGTAAATGACATGTAACACCTTGTACCTGTGACTCTACTTCCTCAGAAAAAAAGCCCTTTGCCCACAGACGGCTGTGCTCCAAAATAGGAACAAATCAGATCAGGCCATTTCCTGTATCTTCAAAATATTAAAGTAATTGAGTTGTAAGAATTTGTGTAATATAAGCTGTATAAATCGTATTGTTGACGCGTTAAAATTCCAAAGAAGTGGTGAAGAGAAATTGCCAGTCTTAATTTAAATAGGTTTTGTACATTAGGGAAATGTGTTTGCAAATAGTGGTGGATCTCTTTTCACTTTCATGGAATTAACACCAGCAGTAACTAACCGTCCAACTTAGTCTCCTAAAAATGTCCCTTTATTCTATGATTGTGGTAAATATAAACATAATTGCAGGATATTTCATGTTAATTAAAAGGTTTTTAGCTTGTTTAGGGGTTTTTTTAATGAACAAGGTGGAAATGATGACCACAAACTGGAAATAACATATACTTAATCTTTTTAGGGATTCTTTTTTCAAATATTTAATTATAAAAAAAACTTTTCCAATGTCATCTGCTTTTGAATCTTAAAAAAACTGATGTTTGTTCAACTTAGGCTAAGCATCTGGAAACAATATTAAAAAAAATCACAAATGCTTTCATCAGCATCAACATGGTAGCCCGTGTGTAAAAATAATTACGTGTGAACCATCCTGCAAAATTAGAAGGACGTTAAGAACACTCGAGCATGCTTATTTGCCTACATTCAAATTGATCTGTTTTGTGTTTCTTGTGTGCACACCTGGGTTTACTTTCAGAAAGGCATTAGAAGGAAATTGGATTCTTACTTGTCCTTGGTAAGTTATGCATGAATAAGAAAAGGATAAAAACAATTGATTCCTAAAATAATGCTCAAGCAGGGCCAAACTGCAGTGAGCATGCTTTCCATAAAGAGCATTTGTAGTATATGTTAGCTAAAAGTCATGCAAATAAGAATCACTTCTTAGTAGGGGAGGAACTGTGAGCCAAGAAAGCCTTACAGATTTACCTGCATCAGCTCCCTGCCAATTGGTTCTGGTGGCTAAAGCTTCTTAAACTAAATTACTAGAGAATCAAACCATCCCCAGTCTTTGATTCAGTATATGATAAATGATTGATTACGGTCATTAGTGAGATAGGACACTAAGCTCTCCCCTGCACTCCAAACTAATTGTGGCCTGCAAGGCCAGAAGTTCTCAGTAATCTGACTCAGGTAATTATGCTGCACTTTCATTTTCCTACTGGGTTCTTACATGAGTCTTACAGCCACACGCTGAAATGACCTGGCATTACTGCTAATCTGTCCTCCAAAGCCAGCTCTCCTGCTCTCTCTACTCTAATAACATTCATTTGTTATCCTCCCTCCCTACACTATCAGTTGAGGGGCGATTCACTTTGAGGGTATTATCCCAAAAATGTGAGGACCAGAGGACACGAGCCATCATTTGGGTACCACAATTGGGAGTAATCTAAATTCAAAGAGAAGGACAAGGCAGTGGTGTATGGAGGGATCTGACTCACAGGACAAATCTCTTCCAACTACCACAGCGTGTCTCCAAATACTAGGATTATCTCAAAGAGTGCAAAAGAGCAGTATGAATAACAAGTTAAGCTAAGATCACATTGAGCAGGATGATCAAACCATCAATCTCAAAGGGAAGCCCTTAGCAATAATGCTAATTTTCTTTACAATTCAGTCACACGATCCAGTCTACGGGAAATAAAACCCAGCGAAGACTGAGAGAATTTTGTAATGGCAAAGATGGTAATTGTCCCAAACCCTGCTTAAAAAGACCCAATCAACAACCAAAACAGAGAGCAGGAACCACTCATGTTCCTGCACTGTGACAGGCAGACAGTACAGGTTCACAACAGCTTCAGTGTTGTGGGGCCAAGCATATCTTTATTACGGTAGAAATCATATAGGTAAGTGCGCTGATCTTTTCTCTTGGCTCACTGTATCCATAACATGAATTAGCCTGTCATTTGTTCGACACTTCTGGTGGGACGAGCCAGAGGGATTTATCATGTTGGCACACTGAATGAGCTGTTAATGAAGCTGTAATATCGTGCCCTCAATATTGTGAATTAGTTTTAATCAGATTTGACTGGGGATTCTGTGAAAGTGGTTTGTAGATGCTGGTGACCATTGAAATGAAAGTTGTGTCTCTCTCCCCATTAATTTAGATGGACGCTTAAAAAGAACTTATCAAAGACACTGCTGAGATTACTGCAGAGGGAGAATGCATGCTTCTAGAAGGATTTTGGTTTTACCGCTCTTTGAAAAAAAAAGGACTACAACACGTGTCAAATGAAAAAACTCTTTACTGAAATATGGATTCATTTATCAATCTGTTTATAACTACTGTAGTTTTGATAGTTTAACATTCGCTATGGCCTCTGGACTCTAGCAAGGTTCTGCCTTCTAACCAATTATATTTCTAAGTCTTAAGGGTTAACAATGATGTGCAACCAGAGTGAAGCAGCATCTGTATTTTAATGACAGTGTAGCTTTGCTGAGATGAGCCAGCAGACCAAGTTATTTCCACAAGTGAAGATACTTAGATAGTTTCACAAGTGACAGAAGATAACGTTTGAATGGATAATTTGGAGGTCAGGGGGCAGTTGTTGAAAATTCTGATATTACTCCGGTTCAAGGTGGTTGGTTTCTACAATCTAGGATTGCAGGAGGCCTTTGAATCATTTAAAAAACACAGGAACCCCATCTGTGTTTCAATCAAAACGTCTCAGAATCTAAATGTAGTTCTTCTAACAGTTCTTCTAACGTTTGATGGCCCAGAAATCATCAGACAAGTTGACTGTATACCTCTTATACAGCGACTGTAAACCAGACATCACAGGGCAGATCAGACTGTTTAACAATTATCCAGTCAGCACACACTGCTTTATTCTAATTTCTGACTCATAATAAACTTCTTGGTGCAAACTGAGCCTCAAAATGTATAAGTAAAGTGTAAACTGGAGCAAAGGAAAGGCAGTTTTGCCATCAAATTTTATACACAGGCAAGTCCTTCTTCAACCACATGAGTCAAACCCTACAGGGCATTAAAAAGAAAGCAGATTTAACCTCCTAAGACCTGAACTCTTTCACGACATGCATTTTTAAGTTCTCTTTGTTATTTGGGCATATTGGGGCCCGATGAATGAAAAAACAAAGAATTACCAGATTTATTTTTTTAACCTTATTTTTGTTTTTAAGAAAAATAAGAGCCACATATGAGGATATTTGTTTAAAAGTTTGATAGAACAGAAGCAGTATAATGTCCTCGTAAGTGGATATCAGGCCCTTGTAGAGCAAAATTGAGTATTTTACTCTAAATAACCCAAAATGTGATGCCCACATATGTGGACACAGGCTAATGATGAAAATCTGGTTGAGGATAATTACTGAAAAAAGAAGGAGATTTTTTATGTTGACTCTTGCCTCACTAAATGAGGGTTAGTGAAAATCCTGGAGCTACAATCATGCTCCTTCATCATTATGAATGAAATGATGTGTAATTCAGTTCAAATTTGCCCCCCCCCCCCCCCCCCCCCCCCCCATCACTAGCTATGCAAACAGATGTTTTCTGCAATCTCTCTTTTATGACATCAATGCAATTACCCCCACACCAAAATCATCTCTTACATCTGACATCCTGCAGATACCACAGTGCCTCCAGCACCATATATTCTATTCATGACAATCTTGGTCATTTGTTTATGTGCAGATTTGTCAGTGACTGGAGCTCCATTATTACACATTGTCAGAAGAAAGCAAAGAACTATATATCATTTGCTATATTGCTATGAATTATTCATTAGTTCCTCTAATGAGACTGTGCATGTGTTGGGTGGTCTCACAAGTCGGATGATGAGTGGACTAAAGTAGAGGGATGCTAAACGGATGTCTCTGCTGCCGCCTTTTAACAGTGGTTCATTGTGTGGTAATTCTGTGGTTGCTGTTTAGCTCTAGTGTAGGCAGAAGACCAACACAGGAATGGAAGTCACTGATAAACCTTCAAGAGGACTGGGGTCCCATTTGATTGGCTTTAGAGTCAGTTTAAGCTATTTATTCACAATATATTATATGCATTTCAGACTACTCAACATGGACTTAAAAACTTAATCTTCATACGTAATTGTTCCCTCTCAGCAAAAGCAATGGAGAAATGATGCCATTCAGTTGAGAAATAAAAAGGGAATGCAGTCAAATACTATTATTAGTGACCAGTTTTATATAGCAAGGGTCACAGGAGGGGAAGACATGCAGGTCACATTACATCCGTTGGAACATTAAAATCTTTATTCAAAATTCAAATTCAAATTTTATTTGTCACATACACAGTCATATACAGTATGATATGCAGTGAAATGCTTACACAACTGCTCGTGACCTAAAGAAAAAAAAGGCTATGAATAAGATAGGAAATAAATATGAAAATTAAAAAGGGTCAATTGGAAGGAATAAAATAAAATATAAAAATTAAAGTTAAAAATAAAATAACTGTACAGCAACAAATTAGAATGAACGCTGGGGTCATGCATGTGTAAAAAATAGGACGGTGCTAATGCGTTAACAAGCTAACCGCGCTAACGCGTTGATGCCATGCAGCCCCACGCACAGGGTGATCCGCGTTAACTCGCTAACAGAGATTTGCCGTGTTAATGCGGTCATGGCGTTAACGTCATTTTAACGAGATTAACGCTGACAACACTAGTAAAAAAACAATTCAGAGCTTAGAACAATAGGAGGAACTAAATTTAATTAAGATGCATAAACATTAAGCATTACAAAGTAAAACAGAAACTAAGTCAACAGAAATCAAAAACAACATTTTATTGTCATTTTTTAGTTTTTGAACTGCTTCGCCTTACAGGTTTATGTAATGATTGTAGTTCTAAACAACTACACAATCCAAATGCAGACAAATTAGTTTCAAAGTTGTTAATATAACACCAGATTGTGCATGTGTAATATGAACATGCCAATGACCAAAAAGCTTCATAATGACTATAATGACTGTCTGAATAACTCCTTTGCAGATATAACAACTACTAACTATTTCCACATGGAAACTTCTATTTCCTCGGATTTCAGCATTTATGAATACATATTTCACAACATACCCCAGTTATACTGGCCATTGCCATGTGATTGGTATTCAGTAATAATAATAAAAACTAATGTTACATGTCAGAGTGAATCAACCATATGTGGTGATGTGGAAGTACACAAAGTTTTGGGTTTTTTTATCAGTTGCACATTCAAGACACAATCACAGATTTTGCTGTGATTCTATATCTTGTTGGGCCATGTTACATATACAGAAAAGACAGCAAGTGAGTCGGCCCAACATAACAAATGTGCATATTGAGCGCTAATTACAATGTGAGATAACAAGAATGCTTATTAATAACAGGCCACATTTAATTGGCTGCCATTAGGTGTGAAGGGATACCACCTAAGTAAGCTCCGTCTGCTGTCGACATGCATTTGAAAGCTTGGGAAAGAGCTAATAGGAGGATGTTTCATTTTAATTTTCTTGTGACACAATGCCAGATGTTAAGCAGAAAAATAAAGCATTTATACAGAGCCCAGACATTTTTTTTGTAAATTCGACACATGAGCTAACAGTTCAGTCCTATGTTGATAAGTGTTCTCTGCAACATTAACATCTGTTTGTAATTCTGGATCATGCGCTCTGCTGCTCTTGTCTTTCTTTCCCTTTTCTCAGCATCACTCTTCTCTGGATTAAATGCAGTAAAAACCTCAGAGGGTCATAATGGTCTCTAATTTCAAGATACAGATGCAGAGTGAACAGAGCGCTTTATTTGCATTGATTAAACAAATTGAACCTATTATTCGTGCAATTCGTTCATTTTAATGAATTTTATATGCAGCGCACTCAATTGATATTCATTACTCTAATTTAGATTTACATGATTAACTTCTGTTTTCCTTTCTCTCTAAAATGCAAACACCAAAAGAACAACTGGATTTCATATAGAATCAGTCTAACATTTGTGCCCTGTGTGTGTGTGTGTGTGTGTGTGTGTGTGTGTGTGTGTGTGTGTGTGTGTGTGTGTGTGTGTGTGTGTGTGTGCAATAAATCTAATTCATATATATTGTTTGTGCTGGTATCCCACCTGTCCTCTCAGCACTGCTAGCCTCCTCACAGTTAATTTCTTTGCCATCATCGCTCTCAGCAGGGGATTGCTTATTTGCTGCTCAGAGGCGACAAAACTATTTAGCGAGAGAGCTATTTTACTGCACACACAGGTCATGATTCAAAATTTCTTTCAAGTTTTTCCTTTTTTGTTTTTAATCTAAAATGACAGTGTGACATTGGGTTTTTTTTTTTTATACATAAGTTGTTAACCTGTTGCTAATGTGATATTTATTGTTGTGTGGTCATTCTTTCTTCCTGAAAAAGTTGCTACAGTGGAATGACCGTAGGCCCTCTTTAGCCTGAACAGCTTTAATAACTTAAGAATTGAAAATTCTCACTGCTGGTAGCATCCAACATGGGACCAATAGCCAAGCATTCCACTGGGAATGCTCCCAGAGGTCCAGATTGGCTGCCCTGGTCTTGTGTGGCCCATTTCTAGTCTTTTTTTTTTTTTTTTTTTTTTTTTTCTTTTTTTTAAAATGACATCAGAAACAGCAGTATGCGACATTACGTGATGGCAGAGCTTCAGTTCATCCTTTGTCATTTTTTTTTTTTTTTTTTTTTTTAAATAAATAGGACAGGGGGAATGAATGAGAGAAAGAGGGGGAGAGAAAGAAAGAAAACCAAAGGGGAGAAGAGACGGTGAGAAGGGGGGGGAAGAGAGAGAGAGAAAAAAAAAAAAGAACTCCTGGGTCACCTGTATGGAGAAAAAAAAACAAACAAACAGAGGAGACAGCAAACAACAAAGAGCAACATAATAATAGAGAAAACAAAGCACCATCACAATAAACTAGCTAGCCATAGATATCAATATTTACTAAATAATAAACGATATTGTGCAGCACGCAAGATAGACAGCGCACAGTGTGCTTTGAGGTAGCAGCCAAGAAAGCTTTAGTCCGCGTCTGTGAATACCCATGTGTGCATACCTGTGTGGATCAGCATGCTTGCATTCCAAAGGTTTCTCCATGTAATGATCTGCTAGGGAGTGTGGGGGGGCCACAGCCCCGTCCTCCAGGGTGTGAAGCGGGTATGGAGGAGATCAAAACTCCAGATATCCAGAGGCCCCCAGAACACAAGAGACCATGGAAGACCAACAGAGGGGCAGCCGCGCCACTGTCCCAGTAAGAGCTGAGGAGAGTCCCAGATGAGGGCTCGCCCAGCAGCCGCGGAGCAGAAGTCAGGGGGAGTTGCAGTGACGCGCCCGTGAGCTCCGCCGGCCCCCAGCTGCGCCTGAGTGACCGAGCCCCAGGCCGAGAGGCCGGGGGCACCCCACCTCCAAAGGGGGCCCGAGCGAGCCCCAGGCCCCAGGCCCCGACAAGCGGCCGCCAAGGAGTGAGCCGGTGTGTACCCGGACGCCCACCCCCAGACACAAAGAACACCAACACACCGACACCTGAGGGAGTCCGCCACCGGCAGGGGAAGTGGTGGTGGGTGGAGATAGGCCTCCAAACCTTGGAGGGCCTGAGGTGTCCCCAGAGAGGTGGCGTCTGATACCCAACCTGACATATAGACACAGACATACAGGCACACACAGACACAAACATCCATTCCCACCCTCATGCTCTCATATGCACTTACTCCACACTCAACCAACGTGGAGACAGACATAAAGAGACGCTGTACACACAATCACACTCCCCAAGCGTACTCTACAAACCGGGTCTAGGTACCCTTGCCCCTGGAGGGCCCATTTCTAGTCTTACCAACCACTCATACCAATTATAGCTAAAGTCACATTCAGCCATAGTCATAAACTGCTTTTTTTTACTATTATAAATTAAAGTGCTTTTTCCATCACACAGACTGTGTGGGCCCATTCCGGGGGTCAGTATGTTGTCTAAGGACACTTAGACATGGACGATGGAGGTCTCAAGGGACTGAGCCCCCTAATCTTTGGATAACTGGATGACCTGCTCGACCTCCTGAGCCACAGGAGAACATTCTCAAAACATTCTCTACAGCAGTGCAACTGTAACACTTTAATTTTAGGTTCAACTCCCTACTCAGTGTTAAACTAAACCTGTAATCACAAGCTTTGGATGATATGTTTAGGGTTGCAAATGACACCACTGAGGCTGCACACGGAGTGGCTAGCATGACTTTTGGTGATATAGCAGCTCACAAGGGAGTGCATTGATTTGGGTATTGATTAATTGATTACTTTAGGCTCATTGAAAATAATTGCAGTGGGCCGAATATAAATGGGAAGCTAACAGGTCACAGAATTTTCAAGATGTTATTGATCCAGTGGGAATATTTCAGGGAAAAGGGCAACATGAATCATTGATAACTGACACTTAAAAATGCACATTACTTCTGAATCCTGACTCTGTACTAACACAGCTCAATGCAGTCCAACCCTTATTATTATCATCATTATTATTATTATATTATTATTATTTTGACATGCAGCATATTGTATGATATGTGTGACTTTCCGCCCCTTTGCTACAGTGTAGCAATCCTCACCCAAAAACCTGAAATCCTCTCACACCTTTACAGACCACAGTGACACAGATTCAATCATCACTTATCTTCTCCTGCTGCAAGGCCTGGTATGACACATTCACTTTTTTTTCCAAAGGTGATGAAATGATTCAACAGTGTCTTCAGTGCTTTCAGAAAATCAGTTTTGAAAAACTCTTCTCTGTCCTGGTTCATGTTTTGATTTCACTGGATTCTCGGTTTCTAGTTGGAGTGTGACTTCGAAGCCCATGGAGATATTCAAGTGACATGACTTCAGCATCTATTACCAGGTTTCATCCTTATCATGGGAAAGATATTTCTTACTTGATGAAAACATAAGTTAAATAAACGCCAGAGACAAAAGTAATCAGGTATATCTAACCATTTATGCATGGTGTTATCTTTATCTTTTTTTAGGGTTAAGTTGTAGTAGCTCTTATAGTTATATGGTTAAATGGACAGCACCCTTGTACTCAGTCTGAGCACTTGAAGTGCTGTCTACTAAAAGTCGAATTCACCCACACATTCACATTGTGCTTTTATCTATGCCAAAACCTAAGCAGTTTTATCTAACATTCACAGACACGCTCAGGTGGCTGCTTAGGAAGTAGGAGCCAAGATAATACAGCAATTAATTTAACTGTAAAATAACATAGGTGCTCAGGAGGCTTGCTTTCACATATGAACACACATAGAATAGAACCAGTTGGCACCCAGTTTACTCAAGTCTCCATGGCAACATGTTGGCAATCTGTCTGCGTTTATAAATTAGGAAACAATTATTTGTGGACCTTCACCAATCTGTCTGTGAGTGACTGAGTGACATCAGACTGAGACTGTTTGGAGACAGGTTGCCTCCCACCGGGCAATTTGTGCAAGTGCATGTGATTAACAGTGGTCGCACAGTGTGTCGTGTACTCAGCCTCAACCAAGTGGTTGCCTTAACTACTTGCAAAATGGTTTTGATTTTTTTTATTTGATTTGATATACCTTTATTAGTCCCACAAGGGGAAATTTCATGTTAAGGCTGCCAACCTATTGCACGCAATGGCGGCGCCATCTTACCCTCCGACCATACATACATTACACAAAAACATCCCATGGGGAAGACAGGTCAGAGAGGCAAACAATGGAAAAATGCACCACATGAGGAAAGATAAGGAGAAAAAAATAACTCCCCCCCCAGACTGAGTTCCAACAGGGATATCAGTTTGAGAACAGAAAAAAACACCTCTGCACATAGCACATGAAAAAACTCTTAATACACCAAAGAAACACATGACAAGCAACAGGGATGGGTAAAGGTGAGAGACAGCCGATTTAGACAGTACATCCGGGCCTGCGTGCGCTGGTCTCCTTGATCCACCATCAGCATCGGAAGGGAATAAGCGTCGAAGGTGTTTGGAGGGGGGATGAGTGTATATCTGCATGTGTATATATATATGTCTGTGTGCGTGTGTGTGTGTGCGTGTCCAGAGTTCAGCTGAGACAGTGTCCTTCGCCCTGCCAGGCTAAGTAAACAGTCTTCCAGCAAACCCAGGTGGCCTTGCATGGAATGGGAAGAACAGTCTAAACACAGTCGATATCAGGGTGTTGTTGTTCAGCTCCAGCCTTGAGACCGCAGCTGGCGCCAAAGGGGGTCTCCGCATGAAGTGATGGTGGTTTTTACTTTAGTGCGAACAGCTCATGAGAATTTCAAAGCTGTTCTAACAGTCCAACACTGGTCTCTCAATCTCCCGTTGGAGAGCCGTGAGCTTCGCCATGATGTTATCAAACTTACGCACCGTGATGTTGTCATTCCTGTGCTCAAAGAGCCGATTTCTGAGAACTCACGACCGCAGTGAGCTTTCCCAAGATGTGATCCAATTTGCGCTCAGAGGTGTTATTCCAAGCGAGCCCTTCCAAGATGTAATCCAATCTGCAGTCAGAAGTCTTATTCTGAGTATTCACGGCAGCCGTAAGCCTCTCCAAGATCTTATCCGTGCTGCACTCAATGAGCCCATTTTGAGAAACTCACGCCTCTTCCCATCACTTCAATCCCAGCGGGCAGCCTTGTGGGGATTTGAACAGCCGGTTCCGCTTCCTTAATTCTTCGATAAGTCAGGGCCAAGCCAGCTCCGATCCGCCAGAACCCTGTTATCATGGTTCCGAATAGGTAGATATCTTCAGCACTCAGGCTCACCCAAGCCCAAACTACTTGTTGAGAAAGGGGTGTCAATTGCATTCAGGGACCAGTTGATCAAATCCATAATTCCTCTTTTAGGTTTTAGAGAACAGACTGTGAGAGAATGTTCCAGGGAAAAGTAATACAAAAAACACGAGACTAGACAAGGACATAAGAGGCTAAGCAGGGAAGCTAAGGGAGAGGAGGAGGAGGAGAAAAGTGCAACCGCCTTCGTCAAGAGCAAGAGCAGAAATTGCAAAAATTCCATGTAATCAGCAGGCAACTACTCACTTTTCTTTATTATAGTATATAGCAGCGGCCCCCAACCTTTTTTGCGCCACTGATCGGTTTATGTCCAACAATGTTTTCATGGACCAGCTTTAATGTGTTAAATACAACAAAATAAAACCAGTACCTGTACCCCCCCCCCCCCCCCCCCCAAAAAAAAAAAAAAAAAAAAAGATTTATTCATAACACACGGGAAAAGACGCAGGGAAACCGAGTTATACTGGAACTTCTCAGTCTCAGACATTTGGAAAGGTCTGGGAGTAGAGACAGTCGATGGAATTCAGAAATCTGATCTGGTCTTCCATTTAAGTCTTTTAAGTCAAGTTAAAAATAGTGGAGAGTTTGAAGTAAAGCCTGAAAACACAGGAGAGATTTTTTTAGTCCTACAGAGAAATTTTCTGTTAACTGGTGATCCAGATAATGGCTAAATGGTGCCTATCCATCTAGTCTAAAATTGAGTTGGATTTGGTTTAAAGGTTTAGTCTAGACCAGTGCTTCCCAAACATTTTCCAGCCACGTACCCCTTGAAACATGTCACCCTCAGCCGCATACCCCCTACTACGAACGATTCTTAATTAGTGTCTATAAATACATTGCAATATCGCATGCATAAAAATAAATACTGCACAGTCGATTATTTCTCACCACCAAATGAATTTATTGATATTTTTTAGTAATGACAGAGTTTTAATAACAAACTTTACTACTTAATACTAGCAGTGTATCAAAAGATTTATTAGAATTCACTTTTTTGTCGAGAGCATAAAGGCCATGAACTTTCATTAAACAGAACTTTATTTAATGTGATGGATGTGCTTGAGCAGAGGCACACAGCTCTTCAATGTTTGGCTCAATTTGGGAAAGGCTGAGTCTTAAATCGTTTTCCACACAAAGTCTTGCTCTGTATTTTGTTTTCATGTTTGTTAAAGCAGAAAATCCCCTTTCGCATAAGTATGTGGTGGCGAAAGGCATCAGAGTCTTGACAGCGCGTTTAGCCAGCGCGGGCTGTTCAGTGCGCAGCCCTATCCAGAAATCCGCCAGGTTCTTTTGAGCGTGTTCAACTTTTAGAGATCCATCTGTGGCGATTTCAATTAGGCTCTCCTGGTCAGACGGTGATAACGAAGTAGGCACGGCGGTGAACGGGTGACGTATCCAATCATTTGAGCCGCCCGTCTCTGGGAAGTATCGGCGTAACTGCACCTCCAGCTCCTCAAGGTGCACATTACATTCGCGCTTTACACTTTTAGATAGTGTGAGATCATTAGAGCACAGAAAATCATGCAGCACAGGAAAAACTTCAGTGTTGTTTGTATCCAAGCAGTTCTTCCAAAGGTTTAACTTCTTTATCATGGCCTCAACTTTATCTTGAACATTGAATATAGTTGCAGAAACGCCTTGTAATCTGAGATTGAGCTCGTTCAGACGAGAAAATATATCACACAGATAAGCCAGGCACGTAAGGTACTCTTCATCATGCAAATGTTCAGACAGCTCAAAGGGATGGTTATTGAAGAAAACTTTAAGTTCATCCCTCAACTCACAGAAACGGGTCAGCACTTTCCCTCTAGATAGCCAGCGAATCTCTGTGTGGAGTAATAATGTCTCATGCTCGCTGCCCATCTCATTGCACAACGCAGCAAATAAGCGGGAGTTCAGCGGCCTGGCTTTCACAAAGTTAACCATTTTTACACTCGTGTCCAAAACATGTTTCAAACGGACAGGTATTCCCTTTGCAGCAAGAGCCTCTCGGTGGATGCTGCAGTGTACCCAGGAGGCATCTGGCGCGACTGCTTGCACACGCGAAACCACACCTCCGTGTCTCCCAGTCATGGCCCGTGCGCATCAGTACAGATGCCAACACATCTGTCCCACACGAGTCCATGTGTGTTCATGAATGTGTCCAGCTTTTGAAAAATATCTGCGGCAGTTGTCCTTTGTTCCAGTGGTTTACAGAACAGCATGTCCTCCTTGATGGTTCCTTCATGAATGTAGCGCACATATACGAGAAGATGCGCCAGGCCAGCCACATCCGTGGACTCATCTAGCTGTATTGCATAAAATTCACTGTGGTGCATGCGCAGAAGTAGCTGCTGTAAAACATTTTCTGACATTGCATTGATGCGCCGTGAGACAGTATTGTTTGATGATGGAATGGACTGTATCGTCTTTTTTGCCTTTTCCCCCAACATTGTCCCTACCATATCTAAAGCAGCAGGGAGAACGAGGTCCTCCACAATAGTGTGGGGTTTGTTGTTTTTAGCCACTCTGTAACTGACCATGTAAGATGCTTGTAGTCTGTTTTTATTCATAAGATCTGGCACCTGAATGCAGGTTTTACTTGTTGAAAGTGATTTTAGCTGTCGCTCAAAATATTCCCTTGGTTTATTTTTCAAATGGGGATGATTTGTCTCTAAATGTCTGCGCAAAAGTGAAGGTTTCATTGAGTTCTGAGACAATACTTTTGCACAAATAACACACTGTGGCCGGGAAAATCCACCAATATTTATACACGTAAACCCCAGCGAAATATAATTGTCATCATATTTGCGCTTCTTTGATGAGGTTGTGTTACAGTCCGAGCTGTCATGCTTTCTCCCACTTTGACGCTCCGCATCAGACACTTCATCACTTTCCACATGGCTGGCTCCAGCTATGCTAGCCACTTGGCTAGTAACCACAGATACATCCCTGCTAGCATCCAAATCTGACGAACACATTGTTGTTGAACAATCACCTGTGCGGTCACTGGAAAATGCATCTTCAGACATGAGCTTATTGGTTGTTGTGGCCGGTGTCTCTGTGGTAGGGCCTTTTTTTCTTGTTAACCACTTGTCCATTTTCGCGCTGCACTGAATGCTTGGAGGCAACTTCAACTGTTAGGTGTCAGTCATTTGGGTCATTTGGGCAAATCACGCCCATGTATTTTGTCAGAGCTATTTTTTTGCTGAACACCAGAGGGTGGTATATAGTCATGTATTTAACAGTCAAATAAAACTTCATTAGCGCAAATTTCGGCTTTTAAAATTTTTGATCCCCACTCCAACCCCAACCCACGCGTACCACCTACAGCCACTTGCGTACCCCCGAGGGTACGCGTACGGTAGTTTGGGAACTACTGGTCTAGACCACACCTTCAGCAATATTTATCATAATGATGGGCATGACATGATTGCCATCTCATGATCTAACCTGTAAGGCCAATCAACTGTTAAATAAGCATTGCCAACAGCACTGGGTTATATTGGAGCGGAAGGACTGACACAATACAGCAATCCATAATTAAGCTCACTGTGTTTCACATGACGAGACAAGAAAATAATGCACCAGATAAGTCTGTGAAAAACAATGTCGATCAAAAGTCTTAAAAAATAAAAACATACTTTAATATTAAACATTTAAAAATCCTTCAGGATTGCCCGAGAGTTGCTGGAAAAAGTTGCTAAGAGCAATGATGTCTTCATGATTACCTTGTTTTACCTGATGTCCCAGCAACCTCATACAGGGGTTTGACTGATGGTTTTTCAGTTCAATTCAAATCACAACAACAGTCGCCTAAAGGCGCTTTATATTGTAAGGTGGACCCTACAATAATACATACAGAGAAAAACCCAACAATTATACGACCCCCTATGAGCACGCACTAAGGCGACAGTGGGAAGGAAAAACTCCCTTTTGACAGGAAGAAACCTTCAGCAGAACCAGGCTCAGGGAGGGGCGGGGCCATCTGCAGTGACCGGTTGGGATGAAAGAAGGGAGACAGGATACAAGACATGCTGTGGAAGAGAGACAGAGATTAATAACAAGTGCAAATCATCACATTTGCACAATTTTTCATTTCCTACCAAGCAGTAGAAGCTTATCACCTTAGACTGAGAATTTGCACGAATAAAATGGAGTAAACAGAAGTTTAAAACATGACGTGACAAAAAAAGGAGTTGATTTTGGGCCCGGGTAGCTAGAACACAGCTGTAGGTTTGTTTTTTTATGTTATAAAAGAAAGAAGACGGTCTATTCCAAGCAGCTGAAATTAGCCTTTTCTACTGCATCCTTTCCCGAGTCACGTTGCTTTTCCTATGTATTCGGACTAGTGGGTCGGCCACGTAGGTGACGGCTATATATATATATTTTTTACATGCTTCCATAAACCATGGTATATCCAGACAGAATGACACATATCTCCATGGAAACGCTGCTATATCGGTGTAGTTGACACATATTCTGCTTCATCTCACTTTCTCTCTCCCCCCCTCAAACACGTACACACACTTAATGGCATGCTCACTTCTACAGAAGATTGAAAACCCCTTGAATGTCCACACCTCTGTGGAGAGCTCTGTGCATATACGACGGTTCCCGTTCCAACAGCAACACACACACACAAACACACTTGCACTACTTAATAAATTGTGTTCAGCTGCTGGCCCGCTGTGCCCCATGGGTCAATGTGTAGAGCAAAGACACATTAATCATTCTAAGAGAATGTGCAATCAGAGTAAGTGTGTGTCTATTTGTAAAGTATGCCTCTAAATTCAATTTTTACAGATTTGTATATGTGTTGTGTAAGTGCATTGTTATATATATATGTATTTGTCTGTGCATGGATGGCACACCATCTATTCATAGCGAGATGTTTCACTGCGTGTGCGTTTTTACCATGCATCTCCATGTGATAAATGTCGATCGACCTGTCTGCCTGCCCTCAGGCCTCTTTCTACACCACCATCCCCCTTTCCACTGAGCCTGTGGCTCTTCAGCACAGCTTTATTGCCCTTTCCATTGCTTTAATTCCACTTTTCTGCTTTTCACTCTCCTCTCATTTGTCCGATGCTTGTTTTTTTCCTCCGCACCTTTTCTCTTCCCAGTTTTGCTCGTGCAATTCATTTCACTCACTCATCTCCTCCCCATACCACCCCCCTCTACATCCTTCCCTCAATCTCACTCATCTCCTTCACATGCATTATCTATTAGTTGTGGCTTGTCGGGACTCCGGTCATGTGTAATGGGAGACAGACGGGCCAGATTGCGTAGCGTCACATTAATTTGCTGCGGCTAACTGTTCGCACATCAGACAGAAATCGATGTGCCACCCCCAACCTTTATCTCCCCAGCGTCATCACCGCTGACACAAGAACACTGGGTGCCCTTTGCAGCATCCACGGTTTCTTTTGTCTGCCAGAACATACACACATCACCAGAGCAGGTCTTTCAGAGTTTTCCTCCTGCAGAAAATTCTGCTGTCTCTCTGTTGCTTTTGCAGTTGCCACACAGATGGCAACATTTGTTTGGTGGTTAGAAAAGATATTGTTAGACAAACCCTTTGTTCCAAATTAAAAGATGTTTAAAAGAAAGAAAGAAAGAAAGAAAGAAAGAAAGAAAGAAAGAAAGAAAGAAAGAAAGAAAGAAAGAAAGAAAGAAAGAAAGAAAGAAAGAAAGAAAGAAAGAAAGAAAGAAAGAAAGAAAGAAAGAAATGGGGAAAAAAACAAGAGGAAAGAAATGGCATCCTGATCTGGGCAGATTTTAGATGTCTGTCAATGCATGATGGATTGTAATTTATTTAGCCTGCAATGTCATCACTGTGATTTTGAAAACATTTGTAAGCAATGAACTCACATAAATTCTAGTTTTAGCAAAAATGATCCAAATTAAAACACAAACATGCCATCCATCCATTCTCTTCCGCTTATCCAATTCAGGGTCACTGGAGCCTTTCCCAGCTGTCACAGGGCACACACTGGACGGGTCACCAGTCTGTCACACGACTAACGTGTAGAGACAGACAGCCATTCACAGCTATGGGCAATTTAGATTCACCAAACATAATCCCACTAACATGGCTTTGGACTGTGGGAGGAAGCTGGAGAACATGCAAACTCCACACAGTAAGACCTTGGCCTGATTTTGGAACTGAACTCAGGACCTTCTTTCTGTGAGGCAACAGTGCTAACCACTGTGCCACCGTGCTATAATTAATTTTTGAAAACCTGTCAGGTTCAATAAACAGTCGTCAAAAAATTAGAATTTTCTGGCCCTTATTTCGTGGTTCAGGCTTTACAGGGTTAAAAACGGCAATGGTTCTCCAACACCAGCAGCAGGTTCTAAGGTCAGCTACAATATCTGGACAATCACGGGGTGGTTGTATGTAACATCACTTTTAACTTTTTGACTTTTAAATGTTCACAAATCCTGTAAAATATCTGAGCCTCCTCTGAATGGACCAACAGATAATTTAATAGTGATCGTGTCTAATTCAGCTACTCTCAGAACATAAAACCTGACTGAACCCTGATCTTCCTTCTATTACCAACAGCTGCATGTTATGTTTTTGATTTTTAATGTCAATTATTTAACAATTTGATGTAAATTTACTTATGGCTCCTTGGCAATACTTCTTGTTTCAGACAATAAATGAATGACTAAGAAAACGTGAGAAAAACTAAGGATCGCTTTAATTGTGAACCATGTAAAGCTACTGTAGTAGAATCCCAGAATAAAGGGGAGCTGGGCGTCCTCTAAAGATTAAAAATTTTATGCATTTCCAAAATACATTGACACCAAACTTTAATAACTAGCCAAATGTGTAAATGACAGAAAAGTTCTGATTGTTCATTACCCATAACTGTCCAGTAATTATAAAATATAAAGTTTTTATTAATTCAAAGAAAATCAGTTTTTTTCTGTGAACCCACTGTAAAAGAAAAAAAAGTCATTGTGAAGAAACTGTAATTTAATTGTTTATGTGTTGATGAACTTTGGTGTCATATGAATGACAATTCTTTAACTATAGGAAAATCTGTAATACTTAAGAAAATAGTTCAAAATCTATTCGCTCCAGTGGGCCAGACTGGAATCTTTGTCAGGTCAATTCTGGTCCCCGGGCCTTATGTTTGACACCCACGATCTAAACATTCTCATCTAACGTCTTCTGAAGTGCGAGCGTTTGCAGACTGTCTATCTGTCATGGCATTTTAAATCTAAAGGTCACTCTATGCTTTCAACAAGTGTCACGCAGGATCTTTACTACTGTATCATCGTGATGAGGTCCTGAGTGGAATCTCTCAACAAGTGATGAGCAGAAAATGCTACAGAAAACATTCCTCTAATAAGGTCAAAATGTTTGTGTGTTATTTTAGTTTGTGCTTAAAAATCATTCATTAGCATGTGTCGCACATTATATTGCTAAGCTCATGAATAGGGTATAATAGGGGGTTGCTACAGACACCTGCTTTGTATGTGCTTTATTAAAATGCTTTACTCTCTCTGATCAGCATTTCTTCCACTCCTACTTATGTTTTCTTTTTCTTATGTAAAAGTGTCACATGTTTTTGCACCTTCAAAAAAGAAAATACTGGATAATTTAGCTTCCGTGCCTGTGAATGATCAAGGGAACCAGACAGCATTGATGTCCGACGTTCTTGTCATCCCGTCCCCTGATAAAAAAATCAAAGTGGTTGAAATACTTTCACAGAGCAAGACTAATTACGCTGGAAACAAATCAGAAGGAGGTTACATTCTCATACTCAAAAAATTTATTATTAAAATTTATTTTTAAAACACACTCACAGACTTTCTAGCATTTCTAACGTTAAATAGAAATAAAATAAAACAAAAATCCCCAATGAAGAAGGATTAGTAAATACCCATCAGCTGTGCCAGAGTGAGAACTTGTGTAAACTATGCATGCCTTGTCCTTCAGAAATGTTTTGATGAAGTAAGCATCAAACATCGACGCTCTCCACACGCCCTGCTTATCAATAAAGACTTTTAATCAGAAAGAAGTGCACAAGAGGCAGAACATATTTCAGCCCCTATTGTGCATTTCATCGCTGAGCCATCAAGCTGGATGGGGCACATGATAGGACAGCAGGAGTTTTTGTTTATCTCCCCATGTGGAAGGAGATGGGATGGAGGCAGATGCCAAGTTAGGACTTGAGCTTACTAACTCTATTCCGTTTGAAGCGAATTAAAGAGCGTCTCCTCATCAAGTTTTTTTTGTAATGAAATATTTAATTCTGACAAGACCGAGAAGAGATTAATTAAAATGGCGACTCTTTTCTTCTTTCTCTTTCATTTTATTGTCTGTGATTAGGAATGTTCTCTTGTACTTGGGGAACACAGGGAATATTTTCATCTAACTAGAAACTTCTGTTAGAGAGGCTGAGCTGATTTTAGAAATGCTGACTTATTGATGTGTTTTCTTCACATCAATTATTGATGGCCAGAGAAATGCATCATTCACTGCTTTACATTTCAGCAGGTCTGAGGCCAACAAGCTACATCAGTACAATATCATCTTCTTCTTTTTTTTGCAATCAGAGTCAGCACCACGGAGAGCGCTCACACAGGCTCTGCTAAACTCTGCAATGGCTGCAGGAGCCTACATTAGAACACACGCATTTCTGCTGGATACAGAGCAGAGGAATACCACTGATGGACTTCTAATAATTCCACTGTAATTTAAATTGGAATTTATCCCAGAAGAAATGGATTTTCTTATCAGTATTCATACATCATATTGAATTATATTGCCCTATCCTAGTCCACATCTAAAAATGATCTTTATATGTCTCTAATTTACTTAATAAGAAATTCTGGGAAACCCTAAAGTGTCCCAAATTTTCACTTGTCCTGAGTAGTCGAGCCTCTTCTGTCTCCTGTCTGACATTTTTTACAGCTGCACGCTGCTCTCGGATGATAAAACTCTGTTTGACCCCTTGATTTTTCTCTTGTCGCCAGCAGCAGGATGACATATTTTTATTCACTGACATATGTTTATGTTTATTTTATTAGAAAGGGACAATGTGCATTAATTAACATGATTTAGCCACTCAGCCAAATTTGAATTTGCAAGCCGTAGCAGGTTGATGGAATTTATAAACGGGAAACATTCTTTCAACTTGTCAAATTGAAAAGATTTTGACATATGTTGACAACACGTGGCTTTGGTGATTTCCTTGTATGCCCTCTAATATAACCAGCAGGTTAAAGTGACCCCACTGTGGTTCTTCTTTTATGTTATATATGGTATTATTAATATGGCCCTACATTTCTTCATCCTCATAATTAATTAAGAGACATATATGCTACTGCGAGACCTGAAGATTACATTTTTTTACTGTGTAAAAGGACACTGTGGACATACAGGCATTCTTGAATGTGAGACTGTACCTTAAAACCTCTAAAATCTTAATTCCTAACATGGTTACTCCACCCATCCGAGTAGTTACAGAAACAAAATAAATAGGCTGAACAGGCTAATTCCATTAAAACAACACTGAAGATATCAATTGTGCAGAAGAGTGGAAAAAGCACGTTTTTAAAACGTCACTTCTATGATCATGCTGCATGGTTACTATTACCTGACAGTGGATAGAAAGAGCAGAAAAAATGGTAATTAATAACATTACATACTCCACTACAAGTAAAATCACTGTGTTTAAAACCAGAATTTTACACTGGAAAAACTTTATATCTGAAAAATCACTATTGAGTAAAGCTGTCCCACAAACGTTGTGCGGTAAAATGCATTATATATAATCACAGAGAGAATGCAAGTATGCACTTTTCATTTGTCTTTAAGTACACTACTTGACCAAATGTACTTGACTTGTAAAATCTGCAACAAAACAGAATCCTCTATTTTTCTGTCTCATTGTTCTCTTAAACTTCTCAAATTTAGTGTAAATCTCTCACAGAGGGACCTTAGAGAAGAGAAGGCGCATTAGGAAAGCTGGAAGAAAAGGCACTGACAGCCTCGTATATATGTAACTAGTTACAGCTACAATAATCAACTACAGAGACAACTGTGCAGAAATTTACAGGATAAGGTCAAAGAGACAATATCAAGTCGTTTGTAGGACAGAAAGCTGTTTGGACATGTAAGCACAGATGTTGCCTTTGCCATATTATTGTTTTTCACTGATCAGTTTCCACACTGATCCACTGATCATCTGTTTCCAACACTTGATTTGAGTCCACTTGTAGTAAATTTAGTTAATTGGAATTATTTGGAAAGGCACCTGTTTATATCAAGTCCCATAGCTGACAGTGGATGACAGGAAACAAACCAAGCCATGAAGTCCAAGGAATTGTCTGTAGACCAGGATGTGAAGGCAGACGAGCCGTACTTTTGGCAATATAGTGTACGCCAGTGTTTTTGGAGGGATTCTGATTATTGTTATGAGACTGTTAACAAAATTGAAATAGATCTGATACCAAGTCAATATAGGTCAGTATTGACGATATCAATACTTTGAACCTATAAATCCAGCTTTGTAGGTGAGTGTCGAGTGGCTCATGATTTATGAGATGAATCATCATTAATTTGCATTTCTGAACAATTTTTCATGACCACTAAATCAATGTGATTTTTTACTTTGCACAATAATTATTTTTTGGGAGACCTGAAATGTAAATGTGCCTGGGTCATCTTGTGTTGTTTAAATGTGCTGTAGGGTAAAAATAAAATCGATACAAAAGTCAACAAAAAAGTTCATAGTGCATATGTATTTTACATAATTAAGTGGGCTATATACTGAACTTAGAGGATAGA
Organism: Rhamphochromis longiceps; assembly: GCF_057381845.1. Taxonomy (NCBI): domain Eukaryota; kingdom Metazoa; phylum Chordata; class Actinopteri; order Cichliformes; family Cichlidae; genus Rhamphochromis; species Rhamphochromis longiceps. The sequence goes on along the minus strand of NC_140577.1, from coordinate 30,264,831 downwards.
AACAAAGTATCAATCATACCAATACCAGAGTTGGTATCAATACGATATTATTTGGATTAATCTGCCCACCTCTACTATGGTTAGTTGGTATGGTTTACCAACATCTACCAGGTGTTAGTGCAAGTGGTTAATGTGAGTTTCTTTTTTATGTATTTCTTTTATTTTAAAACACTTAATTTCTGTATTATCATGAACAGATTTAATTTACCAACCACTGTTTTCCTCAGTGTGACTATTAAGCACACCTGCTCTATACTCAGTGTTTCAGTTTAACACTACAGTTGCATACTGTGCATGCTATGTTGGGCTTACGCTTTATACGCCCATCCCTAGTCTACCACTACTTCTACACACACACTGATACACACAAACATACATCCCTGATAGACTCATGCATCAGTATGAGGAACGGCAAGGTGTCGTATTCTTAACGGGAGGGAGAGGGGGTATTTGTAATTTCTTATCGGCCGCTAATTACAGCGGTAACAAGACCCAGGAGAAGTGACGGCTGCTTGGTTTAGACGTCTGCCGGCTTGACAGCAGGGTTAATTAACAGCCTTCCACCAAAATTAAGATGGGACAAAAACTAAATAGATCAAGATACACGTGCGCACATTCTTGAGCGTGGATGTGCGCGAGCGTGCGCTTACGCACACATGCACGCACATACAAAACAAGCAGGCTTTCCATTAAGAGCTTAGATTAAGATAGTCACGCCATCCCATCTATTTCAGTGTAAAATTAGCCTCCCGCTCAGCCGGACAGGCTCAGCCAACTCATAGCCAGTCATCTCAGACATACTGCATTCATCCATACACCGGTCTAGCTTATTGATAGTGGCACATTAACAGGAGAATGTCTTTTCCGATCCCCTGAATATGGCTCATGAGTAAAAGCTGAGATGGTAAATGGTATTAGGAGGTTGACAGCTACATGGCAGCAAACCCTTTAATAACCGTGTTGTAATCCCTGCTGAGCATATAGTATAATCCTATTAATCTCTCCTCTCTGTATATTGTCTTGGATCTGAAAGATTTGTCTAAGCCCTGACCTAATATGCCCACATCTCCGACTAGCCTTGCTAGTTGCATTCAAGCAGACATAAACAGTCTCTCACAGCCAGGTTAATGTGGCACATTCATTGGGCTGTTGAGTGCGTTACCCCCTCCCCCTTACCAGCTGTCCTAATGTAACTCCTTCACATAACTCCATTTGGACAGAGAGCCTGTATGAATAAAAGAAGGCGCTAACTCTCATGTTCTTTCTCTTCATGCAGCTCCTCCCTCGCTTCTATCTTTGGCCTGCAGGGTTAGGAGATGGAACCTAGAGATGCACTCTTAGTGCATTTTGCCCCGAGAGGCAAGAGGAGGGCTGAACAAAGAGGAACAACAGGGAAAATATTGCGAGCTTGTCAAAACAGATCACCGCGTCAGGTTTTCTTCCCTCCTTATAAAATTGTTTGTGGTTTTAAGCAAATGTGTCCTTATTAGGGCAAAATCAGGAGCTGAAATTATAACGCAAAAAACTCACAGATCACTTTCACACTTACACTACGGTCAATGCATTGCAGTCTGCTCGTGTTACGGTCATGATAGTTTTACCAGTGGAAGTGGGACTGTTGCCATGGTTACAAGAAATGTAATATAATGCGTGTGGTGCACTTATATGGAACGGTTAATTGGTGAATTCTTACGTGAACCCTTAGGTGTCACCGCATACTTTACAAATAACTGGATGCATATTTTAGAGAGCTTTAACAATGCATGCCTAAAGGGAGTCAATGACTATAACCTCAATATAGACAGTAAAGCACAGTAAGGTGATATTATGCAGTGCACCTGCAGTAGTTTTAAAAAGAATTTATCATAAAAATAAAAATATTTCATCACACTGTATGAAATGTAAGTTTGTCAGCACATTACTTCTGTTTAGTTGCCACTACAATGCTCTTTAAGTGTTCCTATTGAAATCTAGTATAACAGTTTATTAATGTAAAATCTAATGAAAGGACCTCACTCATGTACATTTGTTGTCTGTTTTGAACTATTGCAAGATTTCATTTCATTTATTTATTTATAAAGCACGTTTAATAACAACAGGGAGCTGACCAAAGTGCTGTACAAAGTAACAGTTAAACAATGACATTGACAACAACGACAGGTAAGAAAATGAAAAGAAAATTAGGATAAAAGAATTGGTAACTCTCATACAGTTTCGAAAGCCAGAGTAAAAAAATATGTTTTAAGATGCAATTTAAAAAGAGTAACAGTTGGGGCCTTTCTAATGTGGAGAGGTAGATCATTCCACATTTTCGGTGCCACAACCGCAAATGCCCGATCTCCTCTATGAACCATCCTAGACTTATGTAAGGTAAGGAACAGGTGATCGCTTGATCGAAGGGCTCTAGAGGGCATATAAAGCTTCAATAGGTCAGACAAATAGTCCGGTGCCTGGTCAATTAGCACTTTAAAAGGCAAAAGTAAGATTTTGAATGTAATTCTAAAACGCACTGGAAGCCAATGAAGGGAAGCAAGCACCGGAGTAATATGTTGGTGTTTCTTCACACGAGTCAAATGCGAGCTGCAGCATTCTGTACAAGTTGGAGCCGGGCCAAGCTGGACTGACTGACACCCACATATAGTGAATTGCAGTAATCCAGTTGAGATAAAACAAATGCATGAATTGCTCGTTCCAAATTTCTAAAAGATAAAAAAGATCTCACTTTGGATAGGAGCCTTAATTTAAAAAAGGACCGCTGGACAACTGAATTAATTTGTTTCTCGAATGTATGTTTGCCATCCAAGAAAACCCCCAGGTTTTTTACATGCGTTTTAACAGCACATGTTAGGTTGCATAAGTCCAAATCTGGGGCATTGAAATTACAGCTCGGTCCAAAAATAATTACCTCAGTTTTATCCTCGTTGAAGGTAAGAAAATTTGAGGCCATCCAGGTTTTAACTTCGTCAAGACATTTGACTAGCGATTCCATCGGCATGGAGGTGTTTCTATTAAACCGAAGATAAATCTGGGTGTCGTCGGCATATGAGTGAAAGCAGATGTTATGCTTCCTAAAGATTAGGCCTAGGGGCAACATGTAGATTGAAAAAAGAATTGGGCCTAATACGGAACCCTGCGGGACACCACAAGTAAAGGGAGCTGGAGAAGAAATAAAATCATCGAGGCTCGCGGAAAAAGTCCTCTCGGAGAGGTACGACCTAAACCATTCCAAGGGGATACCTTTGACACCACATTGCTCCAAACGCAAGATCAGAATGCTGTGGTCAACAGTATCAAAGGCTGCAGTTAAGCACAGCTGGGTCTCCTGAGTCAGTGATTAATAAAATATTAAGTATTTTTAGGAGGGCAGTTTCTGTGCTGTGGTGGGTTTTGAAGCCCGACTGGAATTTCTCAAAAATATTATGACTATTTAGAAAGGTTTGTAGCTGCTCAAATACAATCCTTTCTAAAATTTTTGACAGAAACGGAAGCTCGGAAATAGGTCTAAAATTAGCAAGAACAGAAGAATCAAGGTTCGGTTTTTTAAGCACTGGCTGCACTACAGCGTGCTTGTATCCAGTTGGTACTACTCCAGAGCTGAGACTACTATTAAAAATAGTTAAAATGTCAGGACCGACTACCTTAATAATCTTTTTTAGAAAATGGGTTGGAACTCCATCTGAAGGGCAGGATGATGTCTTTATGCTATTGCAAAGATCTTCCACCTGTTTAAGACATAAAGCCTCAAACTGGTCAAAAGCAGTTGAGGAGGTATATGTTAATGAAACATTATACAGAGATAGGGTAGATGTAGATCGAAGCCTTTCTATCTTATTAATAAAACCTGCAAGAACCTATCACAAGTTTCAATGGAGCTATCTATATGGAAAGCGGGGGAGGTATTCAAGACCGAATCAATAACTGAGAAAAGAGTTCAGGGGTTATTAGAGTTGTTCTCAATAATGCTTGCAAGGAACTTAGATTTTTCGGCTTTTACAATGACTTGATATCTAGATAGGCTCTCTCTCAGCAGCAGGAAAGAGACTTGTAATTTGTCTTTTTTCCATTTTCGTTCAGCTTTCCTGCACTGTCGCCTAGCTGATCGAGTTGAGTCGTTTATCCACGGGTCTGAGTAAGCTGTCGATCGCACTGATTTAAATGGGGCGATCACATCAAGAATAGTCTTGCATTTATTATTAAAATTCGAATCCATCTGCTCAATACCATCACCAAGGGAAGAATTCGACAGTCTTTCAAAGGCAGTGGAAAACTGTTCTGTGGCCGTTGGTTTAAAAACACGATAACGTCGTGTTGAGGATGTAGGTTTAAGATGGCAATGATTACATCTTTATTAAACATTTTGACAGCTGTATTGGACTACAAAAAGGCACAGCAGTGTGCAACTAATGCCTTCCTTAAAGGCATCACCATAACAGCATTCAACTGTATTCATGAAGAAAAACATTTCATCACTCACTCAGTGAAAATAGGACCACAACTAGTAAAAATCAGCAATTGTTGGTCTTACAGAGGTTAATGATGCCTGGTGTTGCCTGGTGTTAGGCGACCTGTCTCCGAACAACTGTGGTCCGACTTGGACCGACTGCAGTCACAGATTGGCAAACGCAAATGACCAACAATTTGCTGAAGGCGGGCGATTGGCTGAATGGGTGTGTACCTGATCCCCATCTTTGAGGCAGTAATTTTAAAAGCAGCGCACCTGCAAGTTCACTGCACACGGCTGTAATCATTTTTTTTCTCCAACCAGTGTTTTCCCTAGTGTGGCTGTACCCCCAGCTCCATTCTTAGCCCTATGATTGGCTCAGCTGTCTTTATAACCAAGGAAACAGCTGTTAGTGTGTCTCAAAGTGCCAGACTTTGAACAAAACTGGGCAACACTTTAAAGGTCTCATCCCAGCGAGACCCGTGGCATGACCCTAGCCAGATGAGACCCTTTATCCACGCAAGAACTGTGTGCCGATGCACATAAATTGCAGTGGCACCCCGATGCTCTCCTTTGCACATTCTGATTCATCTGCTGTGTGCGTCTGGTGCTGTCTGCAATGTATAATGCAAAGCTAGGGGAGGGCTCATGTGGAAAAAGGAAGGAGGCCCTGGTCCCATTAGAAAGAATAAGTTGTAGTGGCATGTCTGCTAACGGTTCCCTACCTCAGTAGCCCCAGAGATTCATGCTTGAATGACAGTAGTGTGCTCAAAGGGGAACTGGGAAAAAGAGGGAGGGGCAGAATAGACTGAGATGTCTAACCTTAAAGTGAAGAAGAAAGCTCACAGGAAAAGCTGTTGGTGTGACATAAGGTTGGTCGAATGAAGTAAGACACATTCGGAAACTGTAGTGGAGCTGGCTGGGGTGGTGGTTGGGTGAAGTGGCAACTGTGCCTGTCAATGTGGTAAAAAGCCAAGAATGAATGGGTGATAAAAAGCGAGACAGGGAAGACAGAGTGACGGCAGGAGTAAAGTGCAGAGAGGAAACTGGGAGGAGGAGGAGGAGGAGGAGGAGGGGGTAAAAGTTTCATGAGGGTGTCACTATGAAAGCACCAAATTTTCCTCACACCATCTGTGAAAGAAGCATTCCTCCGGGGCAGCCGATGCAGAGCTTGTGTGCACAACGGTGTGTATTCATGTGCCGCATTGTGTGTTTGGGGGATTGTCTGGCCGGAGAATGTGTTTTCCATTATTCACATATCAACAGCGAATTCAGCAGGGAAGAGGAGGCACACAAATATAAGCAAAACAGAGAGAAAAGAGAGAGAAATATCCATGTACTCCCGCTCTCGCTCTGTGTAATTCGTGGCCTTCAAGCTCTACAATACATTCCAGTTGTGCTCGCCTAAAAAACCCTTTTTTAATTTCACACGGCTATTCAGCATCCTTCACAGCAGGCTTGTGATCTCACTTGTGTCCATTTTCACTCATCTGCCGTTACAAAGAGTCCTGTTTTGTTTTTTTTTCTTGCCATGGGAGCTCTCATACCAAGACACATTTAGCCTGTGAAAAAGGTAAACGAGGAAGGCCTGCAGATCTATTTGTCATTAATTGGCACGCTGCAACCATAGATTACTGAACATGACAGTGTCTTTTTCAGAGAAATCTATCTGCCGTGACCTCTCTGGCACTATTACAACAAGGTCAGAGAACGCAGAGGGAAACCAATCAATACCATATTGAGTGCAAGAGTGGACGGAGTCTGATCTGGGGTGATGAAAGGAGGGAAACCAAGAAAGAGGACTTGGGCACAGAAAAGGGGGAGAGAGAGAAAGTGAAGCTGTGACGGCAAAGGAGAGAGAAAAACTGATTACAAAAAGACAGAATCGAATAAGAGGAATGACCGGGGAGGCAAAGGGATGGAAAAGCACGGAGATACACTCAGCCAGAGATTGTGGGACATGGATGAAGGATTGAAAACGGTGGAAATGGAGGATAGTGAGGACGGCCCTGAAGGTGGCTCGCAATCTCGTGGGTGGCAGCAATATCAGTCTGCAGCGGTGCCACAGGCACAAACACACAAACGGACACCTGTGGATGAATGTGGAGTCCAAGACATGGTCAACTTGGGGAGAATATTTTCCAGCTACAGACACAAACACATATTTGCCCCGGGGAGGTGTCTGATAACACTGCATACAGCAAACTATACACTGTATACTGCATGATGGGTGTGTCAGTGTGTAGATGTGTGTGTACATGTATATATGTGTAAGTGGCTCATGGTATACCGGTACACAAAGTGTGCTGTAATGAATTCTGGGTGATTAGCTATAGCTGTATCCGGTTTACTATCCACTTGTATATGGTGCAGGGATTCAAAAAAACATCTGTATCCATGTACATATATTTACATTAATCAATTTCTACATACTGCACATGACTTTGCACTACTATTTCTTTATGCACACGTACATATTGTTAGTTTTTACCATTGCACATTTCGTAATTTAGCGCGTTTGAAAATACGCCGCGTTTTAACGTCTTTTTAATGTAAAGCAGCATCAGTGAGAAATGTCTGGTATGACTTAGCAGTAATTTATTCAACTCTGATACAGTGTAAGTGATGGCACTGGTGTCAGCGGCATAAATTTGCACTGTATTACATGCACGCCTCGATTCCTGTGAGTCCCTCATGCATCTGATATCAGTCTGGAAAACCTAATGGTGGCCATTTTCCTTCGAAAATTACTGTAAGAAGTGGAAAAAGTAAAAAATTACCTTAAACAGTAACAAGAATGAGGTTTGTGTTCAGATCATTCTACATTTTAAACCTGTAACAAATACAGCGACCTGCTACAGAATATATTTTTCTACTGTTTTCTGGTCACTTGTGCTTCATCCACAATGTTACATTGTGGTTTTAATTTATGCAGACATTTAAAACACTGTAAAACACCACAGTAATAGTTCTAACTTCTCTTTCGAAAGCCCAGATGGCTTTGTGTAGGAGCGTTTCAGCGCATGCAAATAAAATCAAGAAGGCCACATGATTAACACAAAGGACTTCAAACCCCACACACGAAACACTGAGGTTGTCAAGGCAACCATGAGGTTGATGAGTGTTACAAAGGAAATGGAAAGTTTGTTTGGGACAAAACTTATGATCATTTTATTATTATATAGATTTTATTAAGTGATTTAAAGCTTATAGAGACTAATAGTTAATGTTAGCTATGTCATAGGAACGTTTTATAATTCACAAAAGTGCATAGCGGTGCAGGCATGCAGCATTCAGTGTAATCATATTTTCCAGATATAAAATGTGATACTGTACTAAAATTAATCATTTTATTACAGTTACACAATCATGACATTATCTATGTTACAAAGGTTCTTCGGTTATCTCCAAATAGAAAGACAAAAACCTGCTTTTTTTCTTCCTGTGCACTCACGCTACAATCTGCCGATTTCAGAAAATGGTGGATATTCATTTTATTTTTATTGCACAAAAGAACCAGAGCTAGCCAACAGCTAGCCAACAACCCAGAGTAATGATAAAGCTGAGTGCATGCCGACCCCAGCCCAGGAGCCAGATCCTGCTAATTAAGTAACGTACTGCATTACGTTTAAGAAAAGTAAGGAGTATTATAGAAGTCCTGACCCTTGGATCTTTGACTTAAAATGCCCGTCACATACATGCAAAGCATCGGGAGACCACAGTACCCCATTCTTTGTATAATATCTTAATGCGCTAACCACCCAATTTATTTTTTGGGTCAAACATAAAAAATTGGTTGTGGGTTCTTTCATGTGTTGGTTGTGTATCCCACGACATGGACGCTTTTACTCTTTTTGCCGACTTTTGCCAGCAGTTGGGCTTCACAAGAAGGCACCTTCAGGCAATACAAACTCACGAAGGAGCAATTAATTGTTTTCCTTGGGTAAACAAATATTCACCATCTCTTTAGATGTAGCGAGTATTTCTACCAAGAAATAAAGGTAATTAAGCCAAAATAATAAAACTAACAATTTCGATTGTCCTTGAGCGATATTAAATGGTATACTTTATCTCTGGGCTGAAAGCCTGTGCATGAATCTGTGTGCATACATTATGCTCAGCATTTCTGGTTCTGTCTGCCTGTGTGTCATGAGCATGCAGTCATGTCTGTTTCTCATTTGTCTTTTTCACCTTGCCCTACACCAGATACAAGATTGCATGTTCAGCATGTGCAGAATAATAAATTCCACCATTACTCCTGAACAAACACTGCAGTCTGTTTGAATTCTATCTTAAAAAAATAAATAAAAACGGGACACTCAGACACGCACACACACACTCACGGCACCCCACTTCTTCTCCCGAAGAGTACACTCCATGCTGGCCCAGCGGTGCTCGAGTGTGATTCATGTGAGTTTCGCTTCCTCGCCACTGGAATACGACTACAGCTGCTCTCTGCAACCACCTGTTTTCCATCTACGAGGAAATGGAAAGGCAGAGAGATGGAAAGAAGCTGTGTACAATATAAAGTTAGAAGGCTACAGGGAGAAAATTAAAGACAGAGGTTAGCGAGAGTTGGAAACTTTTGAAAGAGATAAAGATGAAACAAGAGAACAAATACTAAAAAAAAATGCTCAAAAGACAGAAACACAAACAGAGAGAGCGGTAGATAAGAGAGGTTTCACATTTCAGGCAAGTGAATAGAGATATAAAGACAACACATATTAGCGCAAGTTTGTATGTGTGAGTAGGAGATAACGAGTCGGCATGTGAGTGCTCTGTGTTTACTCTAATTAACTACATCAATACTGTCAGGCAGCTTTGATCAGCTCCCCGAGCCTGCCAAAAGTCTGCGCAAAAAACACACCCGTCAATCACAGTCATCCTCTTTTTATGCTAATCTTATTGCAAAAAAAACAAAGGACAAATTAATTCACTTTCTCTCAGAGAAATGGGTGTCGCAAGTCAAGTCGGACAGACGGATGGATGGATTCATGGATGGATGCACGGATGGGAGCACTTCCTCTGATTTGGATTCCACCCTCATTCCATTCCCCTCCATCCACTTCTACTCCACCCATGCCTCTTTTCCACTCATGACATCCATTACTTTCCCCCCCTTCCTAACACACACACACACACACACACACACACACTTGTACACACACCTATGTACACATGCACCGCTGGCCCAATGTTGAATATGTAAATCGACATCTGCTCCAGTACCCAATCTCCAGCCCTCACCATGTGTCTGATATGCTAATGCAGCCAACACAGTTTCTTCACTCCACATCTTCCCCTCCTTTTTTCGCTTCCCTCTGCTTCCTCTCCTCAGCGCCGACTTACCCGAGCCTGCCAACATGAGCAGATGAGGCAGAGGAGGGGAAGGGAAGAGAGGGAGAAAGAGCGAGTGAGTGTATAGAGAGAGGCTTCAAACAAAACCTGATAATGATGTTGTTATGGATGGATGTTACACACACAAACAGGCATGTGAGCAGCAGCGAGAAGCAGGGCTTATTAGAGAACAATAGCAGGGAATCCAGGAGAGGGTTTGCTGAGTGTGGGAGGAAGGACAAATCTCCATCCTCCGGCACTCTCTGCACTTCTCCCTTTCTGATCTCGCCGTTCGCTCAAATAAGCTCATAGGTCATCACCTCGCAGTCACAACCGACGCACCGTTTCTGCAGCTTAGCCGCGAAATGCGCCGCGGCCTGCGCGCGTAAGCGTGCGACCCTCGCGAACACGCGGATCGCATTTGCATCGAGGAGATGGATGGCGTCCCACTCCAGTGGCATTGTTTTGCATCCAAGTCCTGGAGGGCGCTTTGATTTATAAAGGATGAAATGGGACAAGACCTGTTTCCCAGAGATCCCCAGTTGGCGGAGTTCACAGCTTTTGCCGCTTTGACTGAGTTCTGAGTGAATACATGAATGTTAAAAGGCACTCGCTGTGGTTCTGTCTGAGGCCACACGAGCTGCAAGGGGGTCCTGTTGAAAAAGATAGGGCCTGTTTATACAAATGAAAGGGTGTGAAGCTCTCACAAATTGGTGTCATGCCACATACACACACGCACGTGCACGTGTAGACGAGAGTCATACGTCTTAACGTTTCTATAAAAAGAATGGGAACAAGTAGTAACACGTGCACTAATGTCTCGTATTACACGGAACAAGCAAACACATTTATCAAGCAAAATCTCATTTATCAAGCAAGTGCATGACCCAATTGGATCACAAAATGAATCTGTACTAATTTCCCTGGAATAAAAAACATTTATCAGTTTGAGCCCGGTCGTACGACTACAATCAATCTCTCATCTGGACTGAAATACTCATAGAGAAACACGGGACTCTATATGGTCTGTATCACTCATCGGCTAACCGGCTACAGCGTCATTTTGTCATGTCGATGTTCATCCACATTCCAGCAAATATACAAAGTCACAGACAGGAAACAGAGGCTTCACAAAGTAGCTGAGCTGAGGAGAGAGACGCACCTGCAGCACAATGTGTTTCTTTGAGGCCGATCTGAAAGCGATGGACCTGCAAAGCGCTGTTTGTGTCTGCAGCCGGTTTCAGGATAGAAGGCTAGGCTGTGTGTCACATGATCAGAGATTTATTTCATTTTCTTTTTTAAAATTAAACTTTCAAGAAAGCATCGAAGTCTTGTGTTGTCATGAATGAAAAAGTGCAATAAAATAAAATAAATTCATTTGTTTTGCTTTCACATGATTCGGTTTTATTACAAGTAGCTTTCAGATTCAGGCTTGTGAACGGGGAGGTGGCCATATGGTTGCCTTCTTGTAGAACTGTAATCAGAAGATATCATTTTGTTTGATTAAAGCTTTTTTTCCTGTGGATTAGACTGAAAGGACTGCAAATGTCTGGGCCTTGATGTGATTCTCATTTCCCAGCGTGTCTTCAGTGAAACGGAATTTGACACCCGTGGTCTCTATCCACACATGACACGAACACAATCTCCAATGTTTTTTTCGCGCTACATGATGAAACCTGCCAATTAGATTTGGCAATTTCATAAAATCCACCAGGTCTTACAGGAAACCTGAGACATGAAAAGAAACATTTTTTCCTCCCTTCAGCTAAATATCTGGAGTAATCCCTTTTGTTTTTCAAATGCAGGACAGGAGCGAACATATCAACATCATTAAGGGCAAAATTAGGCGCGGCCATGGCTAAGCTCCACAAACACGTTGCAGTTCCCTTGGAACTGATCTGCTGCTCGAAGGGATGGAAAAAAATAATGGAAACACCACAAGAAAAAAGGGCTGACTTTGAAGCAACTACATCACAGAGCCAGCAACAGAGGTGAGGCGCATCCAGCCGAATGACAAGTAGCAGCAGAGTTCAGAGCCGTGGAGTTGGGGGCAAAGAGCTGAACAAAGTTTTGTATTGTTTTCGCCGTGAGTGATGCACTCACTGCATGATTACAAGAGGTTTGGTTAACACATGTCAGATCTTCCTGGAGAAGCTGTTCGAAAACTACGAACTGCTTAAAAGCTTTTCAGCACTTCCTCACATTATGCTAGCTACTGTCACCAGGGAGCTTGTGTTTTTGGTAGTGTTTGCGCTTGCACGTGTCATTCTGTCTGTAACCGCGATAGCTAAAAAAGTTTTGAATGAACTCTGATAAAATTTTGTAGGGGTGTGGAGTGGGGTCATGTGAACGACCTATTCTCAACCTATTTTGCCTTTCATCCACCAAGGTCTTCAAGGTCAACATAATAGTTAATTTGTTCAGAAATTTACAAAAAGCCGTCTAAATATGAGTCTTACAAGTTTAGTGTTTATTGTCAAAAACATTTAGAACAGGGGTAGTCAACTCCAGGCCTCAAGGGCCGGTGTCCTGCAGGTTTTAGATCTCACCCTGCGTCAACACACCTGAATGAAATGATTACTTCATTACCAGGCCTCTGGAGAACTTCAAGAGATGTTGAGGAGGAAATTTAGCCATTTAGCTGTGTTGGATCAAGGTGTTATGACTCTGTATTGAATGTGTTTGTTTTGTGCAATCAACGCATCTGTTTATGTTAATTCAGCTGTGCCAGGGCCCTGCTGCGATTGGTGCGTGGATATACAGCTCCGGAGTGACTGGTTCTAGGTGGAGGACCCGCCTATTAAATGGAGGCTGGAAAGCCACGACGAGGGAGGTTCTCCTGTTTCTCCCCGCGACCAAGCAGTGTGCCTGTGACAGCCACTGGCTGCAGTCTCATTTGTGAAAGTTGAGGAAGTGGAGTAGGTAGGTAGAGGTGAGCTGCCGTTTCTTTTCATCATCAGTGTCCTTCTGTTTTTTAGTAAGTCAAGGAGGTCAGACTCTGTCTTTATTTTTGGCTTTTGTTTTGGTAAGGTCAGGTGTGTGGGAATCAGTTTAGAATCATTTTGTTTATTATTTTGGCCTTGGCCGTTATCACTTAAACACTGTAAATAAATCTCATTATAACAAACGATTCTGTTTCCTGGGTCCTGGGGGGAGCGAGTGCTTCACTCATGTTATTGTCTGGCCCTAGACGGGTCGTAACATCTAAAACCTGCAGGACACCGGCACTGGGACCTGGAATTTCCTACCCATGATTTAGAATGTCACACTGACCTCTGACCTGATCTGAAGGTCAAAATGATAACAATAATACTATATAGACTCTTTAAAACTGTTTCTTATGGCCATTCTAAATTTCACATTATTTTAAAAGTTGGAAAATATTTATTTACTAAACATTTCAACAAATTTTGTTAAATGAATTCTACTCGTATGCTACAGCCGCGTAAATAAAAACTAATTGAACTCAACATTATGTCTATTATGTATATTAAAATGGGTTTCAACCATTGGGTTCAACAGGTTAAATAACAAAATCCTGGACTTTGTACTTGTTTCCACTGCACTAAAAACTTCTTAAAATAAGTTTAAGAACAAAATAGATATATACAGGATACAATGCTGTTCCTTTAAAAATAAGTACTGCCTAGAGAGCAAGCTGCCTTGGCAGATGTGTGCGCTCCTCTCCGTGCTTCTTTTTAAAAATAAAGCAATTAAGTAAAACAATACCACAATATAGCAAATCCTAAAGAAGCTCCAAGATGGAACTGGCATATAACGTTTGGTCTAGTTTCCTACAGGATTGTTTACCCTGACTTTAGGCTCTGTTTGTTTGTTTTTTTCCTAACCTTGCAAAGTGTTTTTGTTGAGAGACTTCTGTATATAATTAACCAAGCAGTTCATGTGTAATTGGAATTTTACTGGAAAGTAGTGACTATTGGTTTACTACCTCAAGTAACTGATCCCAGTGCTGTCCATGAAAACTCATTTAATTACGCCTTTGAAATGCCTCCTTACTCTCATTGTATTGCGTCTTCTCAGAGTTGCACGTGCAATTCTAAAATTGGTCAAATGTGTGCCAAAACACAGCGCAGATGGTCACAAGAAGCAGACATCCTCCTACATATCCCAACACTTCCTGTTTAGACAGGAAGCTGAGAGCCAAAATATCCCAGCAGAAATCCTGTAGCTGTTGCTGGAAAACGTATGGTGAACCCTGAGAGCTGTTTTTACAATATTTTTATGGCCCTGTCTGAGGATATGAATGAGTGATGGACAAGTATTAATTGGCACCTGTGTAATTTTTCTTTTAGTGGATTTGGAGGTGTGATGAAAGGAAGTCAATGAAGATTGTACACAATCACAAAGGTATCACATGTCAAACCAACCCATGTTGGTTGAAAAACAAAGGAAAGCAAAGCATATGCTCAGTTCTTCGGGTCCTTTTGTCCTCAGCATCACCAACATCTCTCAGGCAGCATAAGACTCATTTATACTGGATGATAAAAGAGTTCATGTTATATTGTGAGAACAGATTGTCTGAGCAGATACTGATTCAAGAACTTCTATTCTCTAAGTAATAGTTTAATTATAATTTATTATTATCAATTCATTTTTGAACACCTATCCAATTTAGGGCCATGGTGGGGTTGGAGGCTATTATAGCTATCCTGGATCAAGAGGTGGGAAACACCCTGTACAGGTCAGCAGACTGTCAGAGGGCTAACACAGAGAGGCACACAACCATTCTGCTATTGTACAAATGTGTGAGGTGAAAGACTATCCATCCATCCATCCATTCGCTTCCGCTTATCCTTTTCAGGGTCGCGGGGGGCGCTGGAGCCTATCCCAGCTGTCACATGGCGAGAGGCGGGGTACACCCTGGACAGGTCACCAGTCTGTCGCAGGGCTAACACACAGGGACAGACAACCATTTGCACTCACATTCACTCGCACATTTACACCTAGTGGCAATTTGGATTATCCAATTAACCTATCCCCACAAGCTGCATTCAATTCAATTCAATTCAATTTTATTTATATAGTGCCAAATCACAACATAAGTCGCCTCAAGGCGCTTCATAGATACAGAGAAAAACCCAACAATCATATGCATGTCTTTGGACGGTGGGAGAACAGTCCAAAGACATGACGGTCCTCCCACCTTCTTGCTGTGCGGCAACAGTGCTAACCACCGTGCCACCGTGATCCACAATGTCACCAAAACTTTGGCATTACTCATCAAACTAAATGCAAGCATGTTACAAATCTGCCACAAATATACACGGACCAGTGTGATGATTGTTGCATTTAATGAGCCTGTTCTGTATATAATGAATGCTCCAAAAATCATTTATTAGTCACACTGCTCTCCTTTTGTTTGGTTAAACTATGATCCAATCCTTAAGAGAAGTCAGGCTGGGAAAAAGGGGGAAAAAAAGGTTATTTCGTCTTTTACTGAAACATATTGATCTGTATTGTTTTGCCTTTTCTCTTATTGATTACAGAGTGGAATTTGATACAGTCCGAAATGATACATCCTGGCACATGCTCCTGGAAACAGATATTAAAGGCCAATTCCTGGACTCAGTAATGAATATGAACAACAATCATGTGACTTTGTTCATATCTGCTTTGTGGAAGTTTTACCGGGATTGTGTTGAATATGTTGAAAAGCGATCAGGCTTATAATATGATTATGATGTCTACATAAAAAAAGCAAGGTCATTTGCAAAGCAATATGATGTAGCTATTAAAAAGCTACATGAAGATAGGTTTTATTTCACGTAAAGGTGCAGACCTAGAGTTCTTTAGCTTCCTCAATGATATAAAACATTAGGGTTAATTTAGGCCTGCCTTTCATTTGCTGCATGAACAAGCTTGATGTGTTTCCCATTCATGTCGCTATTATGGCTCCATAGGCCATGCTACCTCTTCCACTTTTGTTGTATCTTTGGTTGGGGAAATAAGCATAAAACAGTGGGCCCATAAAATAACAAGCTCTCTGAACCATTCCGATAAAAAAGAGCACACATTTTGGCATGAATCATTTGAAATATGTTCATGCTTGACACAAAGTCAGCATAGAAATTAGCCACCTGGAAAAAAAACCTGTTTGCTATCTGCATTACAGACCTCCGTTCAGCTACAGTCAACAGCTGACCTAATCATCCTAAATATTCATCCACTTTTTGTTTGTGACTTTTTAATCCAGGATGCACATCTCTGAGCAGTACAAAGAGAAATAGTTCCAGTGAAAGATGTACAACGACTGTTCAAAAGAGAAACACAAAACAAGTTTGAGTAAGGTCAGAAAATCACAACTGTGTGTAAAAGAATTTTGTATTTTTTTCTTACTTACTAATGAAAAATAATGTTTAAATCCTCTTACGTCCACCACTACTGATGTACAGGGTGGGCCATTTATATGGATACACCGTAATAAAATGGGAATGGTTGGTGATATTAAAGTCCTGTTTGTGGCACATTAGTATATGTGAGGGGGCAAACTCCTCAAGATGGGTGGTGACCATGGTGGCCATTTAGAAGTCGGCCATCTTGGATACAACTTTTGTTTTTTCAATAGGAAGAGGGCCATGTGACACATCAAACTTATTGGTAATGTCACAAGAAAAACAATGGTGTGCTTGGTTTCAACGTAACTTTATTCTTTCATGCGTTATTTACAAGTTTCTCTTTGTTCACAGCCATTGACATGTCGAAGAGGTTAACACGTGAGGAGCAGATCGAAATTGTGTTGATATCTGGTGAACGCAGTAACCGGGTCATTGCAGCAGATTTCAATGCAAGACACCTTACGAGACCACACATCTCCCATGCTACAGTTAGCAAACTGCTTGCTAAGTCTCGTGAAACTGGTTCAGTGTTGGATTTGCCAAAATGTGGACGCACATATACTAATGTGCCACAAACAGGACTTTAATATCACCAACCATTCCCATGTTATTACGGTGTATCCATATAAATGGCCCACCCTGAAGATCCTCATTTTTCCTCTCTTTTTCTTTGTTAAATTCAGGTGACAAATAGGACCTAGCAGGTACTGATGACAGAGTAGAAAATTGTTGAGCTCTTATATTATCTCAGAGAAAATGTTCAGGAGCCAGTCTGGAGCTGGTCATGGATTCAGACTTCAGGTAGATGGAATCAAACTGGATTTAGCCTCACAAATTAGCTCTTACGTGTGTTGTTTGCTAGTTGTTACCAAAGTGTCCAATAGATGTACTGGCTGAAGAGCTGATGAGCAAACTAACTATGTGCAAGCTGCTACAAGAATAAAAATGAGTGACAAGCATAGACCATACTGAGTAAAAGCTGCTAACTGTAGCAATGCATTACTGATGTAACTATGATCAGTAATCAGCTTGTAGCTTGTAACATTATGATGAGCCGTTTACTTAACCATGACGCTGTATTTGTCCTTGTTTTCTGAATATATGTTGCCACATTTGTTACTGTAATCAATTTAAATATCCTTTAAATTTATGTAGACACCTCTTACACCCAACTCAATTCAACTGAGTTCTATTTATATAGCACCGAATCACAACTACAGTTGCCTCAAGGTGCTTTAATATGGTAAGGTAAAGACCCCACAGTAATACAAAGAAAAGCCCAACAATCAGACATCAAACTATGAGCAAGCATTTGGTGACAGCTCGAAGGAAAAACTCCCTTTTTAACAGGAAGAAACTTCAGGCAAAACCAGCCTCAGGGAGGTGAGGCCATCTCCCATGACCAGATAAGGCTGAGGGCACACTCAGCAATAAACTAGTTTGAAAGTGAGTAGCAGGTATGCGGGAATTTAACAGCATTTAAAGATTATCCTAATCGTAGCCGCTGCTTGATAGCAACCCCAGATATTTAAGTTATTGTGTCATTGTTTCATGTTAATTTTTCATAAGGGGTCACAGTGCCATTTTAATTCCCAATTCCCAGCAGCTTGTCAGAAATGTTTTTGATTGTCTGCCATCAAGTTATTTTTAGCAGAATCCATGGAGGTGCTGTTTAATACAGCTCCGGCAACAACACAGTTTTTTGCAAAGCAGTTTTTGTCTTTGTTGAGCACGCATTAAATTGTGAATACAACTCAACAGGATTTGCACACAAATTAGATACATTTTTCTACACTGATACATAAATGTATCGAGGTAAACAAGCCTTAATAGACCCATGGGACACGCCTGTTTTTGTCCACTGAAATGTGCAGCTTATGTTATGACAATCTGAGCAGTCAAAGTAAGTAGGCTCAGATGCAGTGTTGCCAACTCCTCAGTAAGGAAAATCGCTATTGGTTGTCCTAAAAGTCGCTAGAAGTCGCTAAATGACGTCACCGCCTATAATTTGCATAATTGGTCATGCTAACGTAATTGTAACCTACGTTGTTGGAGAGAGAAATAACATCATGGAAGAGACATAAAGTGAGTAAAAAAATGTCCTAAATGCATTTAGAGTTTATTTAGAACTACAAATTACATTTCTTTTAGCAATTATTGTTTTTTTTTAATGTCACAATTCCAACCCTGCTCCTTTACCCAGGCTTGGACCGGCAAAAGTAACCCGAAAATGGCACTCTGGTGGAGTTACTTTGTGTGTGTGTGTGTGTTTATAAGTAGTTTTAAACCTTGTGATCCACAAAACAGCATAAGAGTAAAAGAAGAACTGACTGCATTACAGTCAGTGCGGGAGCGGTGGCTTCACTAATGCGCGATTCATTTGCAGTTTGGACGCATAGGTGTGCACATCTCCTGCCCTGATAGCAGCTGGGGGAGGACTATCCTCCACCCGTGAGCGCTTTGGAACGGGCGAGGTGCCCACGGCAGCACCGCTGCTTGTTGAGAGTAAAAGCGATACGCGCTTTCACGTCAAAAAGTCGTCATAAATAAGTCTCCAATAACACCAGAAAAAGTCGCCATATTTGTCGCTAGTCGCTTTTTAGAAAAAAAGTCACTAAGGGGGTCTGAAAACTCGACAAAGTCGCTAAGTTGGCAACACTGCCCAGATGTCATTGACTGTCACCGGATCAGCCCGGACCAGATATAGTTTACTATACTGAACACATGTTCCAGTCAACATCCAATCGTATGTATATATACACCTAAATATAATAGTGTGAGTAATAAAAAAGTCATGGTGTCATTTTAATTCTCAGCAGTGAACCCTCTGTGCTAACACCATCGGCTACACAGTAAACATAACTCACTTCCCCAGCCTCCTCCTGCATTAGCATTTAGATTTAAGTGAAATCAGAATGTTTTTCCTGTATGTGTTCTTGCTCAGTCAGGTGTTGTGTACCTAGGGCTCTGCTGGGGGGTGGAGGGTTGTGAGCTTTGAGACTGTCTGTGTCACCTTATCTCACAGAGATTTGTTTCTGGGGCATTGGTGCAGAACCAAGCCACCAAATTCAAATTTTTGTTATCGTTGCAGTAAAACCACGATGCGAGAGTCCTGACTGAAGGGCAGTAATCTGATTGGCAGATTGAACTGGAAACACTGCTGATTCTTATTTCTATCTTATTTAGCAAAACAGAGTTGAAGACTTAGTAGCTTGTAACAACCCCAGTCCTTCTACTTGATGTGTAAGCACAGACTGGTAGACATGTAACATGAACTAAGCACTTATCTTTGGATTTAACCTTAACATTTTACTTTTGGGCAACCACCATTGGTTTGTTTGTTTGTTTTGTGTTGTCTGTTTTTAAGTCAAAAATGAAGATGCAGCTAACACTAGCAAACTTGATTTGCGAGCTACATCCATCAACTGTTCAAATGCTTAGTAACAGACTAATAAAAAAGTACAATTTTACTCACCAAAATATTAGCAAAGAGTTGTTGGACAGTCTGTTCCACACTAAAAGGCATATCATTTGGCAGAAAAATCCATTACCGTGCTTTCAATAGGAAGAAGAGAAACCGTGCATGTAGCTGCTAGCTAAAGCTGCTAGTGCTAGCACATTTATGACCAAGTTTTGACAAAATCCACATAGGTTAGTTTTTTGTTTTGTTTTTATTTTGTTGAAAAAAAATCAGTTTGTGTTTCTTGTTCTAAGCTTAAAATCTGTCAATAATAAAGCTAACCTTAGGTCTTTATGGAATTCTGTTTGGTGTCGAATTAGCAATAGCACTAAATGAGATTTTCTTAACTAGGCAGCCATTTATTCAAAGGCTGATTATTTTACTGCTGCCAATTACGTAAAAGAAAAACAGGCAACAGCCAAAACTTGATACAAGCATGCTGCTGGGACACTAACAATGTGACAGTTTATTTCACTCATAAGGCTCAGTGGCATGAAGATTGACAGTGATGAAGTCTACTAATCAATCATGTGCAAGCTTCACACAGTTGAAGGGTGCTCCATGGGGAATAGGGTTGCCAACCGTCCCTTAAAAAACGGAATCGTCCCGTATTTAGAAACAAAAGTACACGTCCCGTATTGAGCTAATAAGGGACGCACTTTGTCCCATAATACAGTGAGAATCAAAAGTAGTCTATAAATGTTTATGGAATTAACGCTTTGTTTGAAAACATAATTCCCAGCCCCTCTCCTGCTTTGTGACCAATGAGCTGACAGCACACTTATGACAATTCGAGTATGACAATTCAGATTACCGCTCATCTCATTGGTCGAGGAAAGGTCGCTTACGGAGAAAATACCAGAAGACAACAGATGACCACAACAAGAAGCATGACCAACAGGGAAACAAACGCCGACACTGCGGTGCAAGTCTCGGACGACAGTACACCTAAAGCTGGGCAGACACTGTGCGATTTTTTCAGTCACGTTATTCAGCTGCTGCTCAAACTGTACAATTGACTTGCAGGGGTTAGAAGTTGGTAGGTCACGATGCAGTCTCACACTATACCGCCCGATGCTCTGATGCGACCTGAGTGCTCACACTGTGTCTCCATAAAATGAAGGTTATAACAGAAATTCTGTCGCTCTCTCTCTCTGTCTTTCACTCACACAGACACACCACTACCATCAACTTTTCTAAATTGCTAATGAAAAACATTGATCAGGCAGCTGTGATTGAGCAGCAATGTAAATCCAACTATTTTCACGGTTGTTGTGGTCGTGATAATTTTGTGAGGCCACATCGAAAAGGCTCGGATGAGCTTTCCAAAGTTCTACAAGTTGTGCCTCCATCGCTTGTGTCCAGATCACACGCTGCACAGCTGTGCTGCTCCATCTTTTTCACCGACGTTTACGTGTTCGCGCGTGAGCAGTGTGAGCGGCTGCGGTGACACCCTCACGAGCGATTGATGATTGGGAGCTGGTCGTGAGGTGTTAATTGCTTCTCGTTACCCCACGTATGCTACACGATGCACGATGAAGGCCAAAATCGGGCCAATCACCAAATCGGTCGCACGACTCAAAAATCATCTCAAAATGGGCCAAAAATCGCACAGTGTAAGCCCAGCATTAGAGCAGCAATGTTTGTTCGCTCAGAGAAAGAAAAAAAGGCTGCAAAAGTACAGGGAGGAATGGGAAAAGGAAAACACCTGGCTGGGAAAATGCACGATAACACCTTTAAAGCGCACTGCACTGTGTGCCAGCGCACTTTTTCCATAGGCATGCTTCTAATGGTGGGCACATGAAGAACATGAGGGGCGTGAAAGCTCGGGGAACCCTTAACCAATTTCTTGTCCACCAGGCCACGGCAGAAGCAGATATGGTATGTAAACACTGGTTAAGGTTAATATGGGCATGTGCAGTGAATATCAGCGCTATGTGGCCAGAAGTGTGATAATATAATTTATTTTGTGTAATAAACAACTGCAAGGATAGATGAATACAACAAATAGATGACTAATACATAAAAGTAATACATAGATTAATAATGATGATGAGTTAAGATGCGTAATCATGGGAACAAGCGGGTTTACAAACAGGAGCAGCTGATTAGCATTAGAAAATCTGAAATAATACCTCAACTGAAGCCAATTGTACTAAATGCACTATATGTGCACTGTTACAAGAATGTTTTTCGTTCTATTGTTTTCTATTAATTTATATAATTTTAAGTTAAGCAGGACAGAGTTCTTTTAAAGAAAGATTTACTTATATTCTCAAAAGTTAAACATGACAGGCTTCTGTTTAAGAAAGAGACCTGTTTTACTGTGTTAATGTTGTCATTTTGAGCTAAAAATAAATGACTAAATGATCATTTGTTTCCCATATGGTCATATCACAAAGAATATGCATCTGCTTAAATCAAATTCAAGTAAAATGGTTAAAAAATAATTTTACACACAAAAAAAAAAGAGCTACAAAATTCACCACACTGGGAAGGGTGAAGACAACTGGGTTGCCCGGCCCTGGCCACGAGCAGTGTTGCCAACTCCTCAGTAAGGAAAATCGCTATTGGTTGTCCTAAAAGTCGCTAGAAGTCGCTAAATGACGTCATCGCCTAATTTGCATAATTATAATTGGTCATGCTAATCTAATTGTAACCTATGTTGTTGGAGAGAGAAATAACATCGTGGAAGAGACAGAAAGTGAGTAAAAAACGTCCTAAATGCATTTAGAGTTTATTTAGAACCCATCCATCCATCCATTCGCTTCCGCTTATCCTTTTCAGGGTCGCGGGGGGCGCTGGAGCCTATCCCAGCTGTCATAGGGGAGTTTATTTAGAACTACAAATTAAATTTCTTCTAGCAATTATTGTTTTTTTTTAATATCACAATTCCAACCCTGCTCCTTTATCTGGGCGTGGACCGGCAAAAGTGACCCGAAATAGGCACTCTGGTGGAGTTACTTTGTGTGTGTTTGTGTGTGTTTATAAGTAGTTTTAAACCTTGTGATCCACAAAACAGCATAAGAGTAAAAGAAGAACTGACTGCGTTACAGCACCCGCTGCTTGTTGAGAGTAAAAGCGATACGCGCTTTCACGTCTTTTTATCGACTTTTTTTAGAAAAAAAGTCGCTAAGGGGTCTGAAAACTCGCTAAATATAGCGACAAAGTCGCTAAGTTGGCAACACTGGCCACGAGGTGTCCCTTATTTATTTTTCAGGGAGTTGGCAACCCTAATGGGGAATGATAAGAAAGAAATTATAGTTCTAAGATCAGCTGCATGTTTATTGCAGGGCCAGGACAACTTAAAGATATGCTCATGCCTAACATGAAATTCCTAGTAAATTAGTCAGTGTGACAAATCATTTTAAAAACAAATTTCTTTGTATGAAACTTCGTAAGTGTATGCATGTGAAGATGTTGGGCATCAAATATTGCCATTTTTTCTAGCTGTAGCTGTCATCACACATGCACAAGATGTCTTTTGGCACTGATACTATCTTTTGGTATATGGGCAGTGTTGGGCAAGTTACTTTGAAAAAGTAATTAATTATAGTTACTAGTAGTTACTTCTTCAAAAAAAGTTAGTTAGTAGTTAGTAACTGAGTTACAATATTCTAAAACTAATTAATTACTTGAAAAGTAACTATTGCGTTACTTTAAAAAAAAATGTTTAACCCTCTGGGGTCCAGGGTATAATTGGCCATTTTTAACTACTTTTGATTTTCCCTCCACATTTTACCTTTAAAAACTATTTACTTTGCCTTGTTTGGTATCATTCTTTTCAGCACAACCTCACATATCTGAATTTACAGTTATGTTTTATTTTTGACATATTGATCTAAAATCAGACAAAAAACATAAAATCAGAGTAGAAAAAGTTATATATTTTTACTGTAACAACCACAAACATCTTTAATGAATCATATTTCATAACTTTAAATGCAAATATAAATTGTCAATTTTAAAATCCTATGCACAAGTTTTGCAAACAACAAAGTTATTTGCATCCATTTACCTTGATTTTTTTAAATAACCATTTAAAACTATTTACAGAACAATCAGCTGTTCTGCATTCAATAAGATGCCACACAAATTATTTGTGCCACTCCAAAAAAAATTATTTCTGTCCACTATAAAGCAGAACATCACAGCCTGATACCTGCAGGTCTGACAGCAGCAGGTGTATCACTCCTGTTTCTACCTGGAGACAGCAGTCACCTCATTGTTCTGACACACAAGGCAAGGCAAGTTTATTTATATAGCACAATTCAACAACAAGGTGATTCAAAGTGCTTTACAGAGACATTAAAAGACAAGAACAAATAAAAAGCATGATTTAAAATTGATTAAAAAAAAACCCAGTAGATAAAATCAGAACAGTAGATAAAATCATTAGTTAAAATGTAAGTTTTGAAATTTAAGCTTAAAAGTGTGGATTTGGTGTTTTATTCAAATTCAGCTGAGAATAGGTGAGTCTTCAACCTGGATTTAAATAAACTGAGTGTTTCAGCTGATCTGAGGCTTTCTGGGAGTTTGTTCCACATATATGGAGCATAAAAGCTAAATGCAGCTTCTCCGTGTCTGGTTCTGACTCTGGGAACTGATAAAAAACCGGATCGACCTGAGGGATCTGAAAGGTTCATACTGGGTCAGAAGGTCACTGATGTATTTTGGTCCTAAACCATTCTGAGCTTTATAGACCAGCATCAGGACTTTAAAGTCTATCCTCTGACGGACAGGCAGCCAGTGTAAAGACCTCAGAGCTGGACTGATGTGGTCCACTTTTTTGGTCTTAGTGAGGACTCGAGCAGCAGAGTTCTGAATGAGCTGTAGTTGTCTGACTGATTTTTTTAGGTAGACCTGTAAAGATGCTGATACAGTAATCGAGCCTACTAAAGATGAATGCATGGACTAGTTTTTCCAGGTCCTGTTGAGACATCAGATCTTTTATCCTTGAAATATTCTTGAGGTGATAGTAAGCTGATTTTGTTATTGTCTTAATGTGTTTTTCTAAGTTTAGGTCTGCATCCATCACTACACCCAAATTTCTCGCCTGGTTTGTGGTTTTTAGATGTATAGATTGAAGTTCTCTGGTGACCTTTCTTTGGCACCAAAGACTATTACCTCAGTTTTGTTTTTGTTTAGCTGGAGAAAATTGTGGCACAACCAGTCATTGATTTCCTCAATGCATTTACCAAGAGCCTGTACAGGGCCTCGGTCTCCTGGTGACATTGTGATATATATTTGTGTGTCATCTGCATAGCTGTGGTAGTTTATTTGGATGTTCTTTATAATATGTGCCAGTGGGAGCATGTAAATGTTAAACAGATGGGGTCCCAAGATGGAACCTTGGGGAACTCCACATGTGATACTTGTCTGCTCAGATGTGAACTTACCTATTGATACAATTATTTCCTGTTTTCTAAGCATGTTTTGTACCAGTTTAGTACAGTTCCTGAAAGACCTGCCCAGTTCTCCAGTTGTTTGAGTAATATGTTGTGGTCAACTGTATCAAATGCTGCACTGAGATCCAGTAAAACTAAGACTGACATTTTTCCACTGTCTGTATCCAGACATATGTCATTAAACACTTTGGTCAGAGCGGTTTCAGTGCTGTGGTTCTGCCTAAAACCTGACTGGAAGGCATCATAGCAGTTATTATGTTTTAAGAAGGAATTGAGCTGTTGAGAAACTGCTTTTTCAATGATCTTACTTTAAAATGGGAGATTTGAAATCGGCCTGTTGTTCATTTGTGTCTTGTCCTTTTTCAGTATAGGTTTAATTACAGCTGTTTTTAGTGGTTCTGGAAACACACCTGACATCAAAGAAAAGTTGACGATCTGTAACAGGTCTGACTCCAAAGTCTTTGACACCTTTTTGAAAAAACTTGTTGGCAGGACAGCTAAACAGCAAGAGGAGGAGTTCAGTTGACCTAAGATGTCCTCCAGGTATTTGCTGTTAATAGGGTGAAACTGTTTTATGGTGTTTAAACAGTTTTTCGGTGGACACAGTACATATCCTGAATCTGCTGTTGATGTACCAATTGTTTGTCTAAACTTTTGGATTTTTTCTGTGAAGAATTTGGCAAAGTCATTGCAGGCCATGGTTGAATGAAGTTCAGCTGCCACTGGCACAGGAGGGTTTGTTAGCCTGTCAACTTTAGAAAATAAGACCCGAGCATTATGACTGTTTTTGGTTATGATGTCAGAGAAGTAGGACCTCCTTGCACTCCTCAGTTGTAAATTATAATTGTGAGTTTTCTCTTTATAGATGTCATAGTGAACCTGGAGGTTTGTTTTTCTCCATCTGCGCTCAGCTTTCCTACACTCTCTTTTTTCATTTTATACCAGTGTGGAGTTTCTCCATGGAGACTTCCTTCCAGAGATAACCAGCTTAATGGGAGCAATAGTGTCCATTACATTTAACATTTTTGCATTGAAGCTATTGACGAGCTCATTGACTGAACCTCTGGACAGGTCAGGTGCTAATGGGAAGACCTGGTTAAAGTAACCTTTGAAATGCTCAGGCGCTTGGAGATCAGTAGGTCAAGAGTGTGTCGTCTATTATGTGTGGTCTCTGTTACATGCTGAGTCAGCCCAAAGTTGCCCAGAGTGTTACTCAGGTCTTTAGTCCCTTTGTCCTGAGGGTAGTCCCCATGGATGTTAAAATCCCCAACAATAATTACACAGTCGAAATCAACACAAATCACGGACAGCAATTCACTGAGATCATTAATAAAGTCTGTGCAGTATTTGGGAGGCCTGTAAACATTAAGAAACACAACTTTGGATGGGGCCTTCAGCTGTAAAGCCACATATTCAAAAGACTGAAAACTTCATTAAATAAGACAGCAACCCCTCCTCCTCTCCTGCTCACCCTGGCCTCACTGATAAAACAACACAAAACTATCCACGCTAACTACACACTCCAAACACGCTAAACGCCTCTCTCTCTCTCTCTCTCTCTCTCTCTCTCTCTCTCTCTCTCTCTCTCTCTCTCTCGTTTTTGGGAGGGGGGGGTGTCATAAGCAGACAGTGCTTGCATCCTTACGTGACGAAACTATTGAGGAAAAAACGCCGCATATATATTGTTTATCATGACTCAGGTTTTACGTGGCCTATCAACACAATTTAAAAACTGGTATATGTCCCCTTGTTGCTTTGTCTTTAAGTGGTCATGTGATTGGCTTACCACGACTACTTTATTCTTCCTTAGTCAAACAGCAGCACTCATGCGATTGTTTTGCCCCCTTAGCTCCAGGTGTTGTGCTAGATAGTGATCATGATTACCGTCCGCGGGAGCAGCTGCTTATTACAGATTACTTACAGCTACTTCCGTGCAACTGATATAAGATGCGGTAAGCTGAACACAGCTTCAACTGCCTGTTTGTTGAAAATAGTAACGGCACGTTTCCTTGCTAGTAACTGTAACGGCATTGTAACGATAGGAATAGTAATTAGTTAGATTACTCGTTACTGAAAAAAGTAATGCTGTTAGTAACGCCGTTACTTATAACGCCGTTATTCCCATCACTGTATATAGGTAGATGCTGAAAGACAGACTGTGATCTAAAGAGCTATAAAGAAAATAATAAATCCCTCAAATCACCAGTGCTCATGAAAGGGAATAACAGTGAAAAGAAAATGGAAAGACTATAGCTAAGATGGTCATAAAAAATCCTTGCTCATGGTAGGGTTTGTAGGTTTGGACAAGAAAATATAAGGCCTTTGATTTACAGCGTTAAATACATTAAAAACACACGTGTATTGGTTTAGGTCTTCTTCAGGGTTTACGTTTACGTTTAGGGACTTTACGTTTCATAATTTTGCTGTAAGTTATTTTGTTATTTACATATGGCCTCATAATTATCCTTATTGCTGTTTTAGAGAGGAGCGGTGCTTCAAAGGATAGTTGCAGAGTTCTGTCAGAATCTGCAGATTATATAGTACAAATAAAATGTTCAAGTTTCTCCAACGTTGTCTTCCAAACAGTTTCACTGTAGGGCCAGGAAGTGTTCACGATGTCTTATCGGGCGCTTCTCCGGCGCTGATAACTGCCGTCTGTCTTGTGTCAGTGACGTAAAAGACGGATTTAATGCGACATGACCATTCAAACAGCAGTCACTTTCTAAGACATCAGATATGTATCGGATTCACTACCACATACGAAAGTGACCCAGGTCAGATTTGAAAATATCAGATTTGTGATGTTCATACTGTCATACCATGATCGGATATGGGTTGCATAGGGTCAAAAAATTCGGATTTCATGCGCTTTCGCCTGCAGTTTGAACGTAGCCTAAGTGCATGTGCCATTTTCTTTCTAGCCTCTAGGGGTAATGGTGTCACCCAAGAAGTAGAAAGCCCTCTCACAGGCAGTTTTAAACAACTTTTCAAACCAATGAAAGCGTACATGCACGAAATTAGTCAAATAAAATACACGTACATAGATACATTTCAGCCACAGCAACATCAATTATACAGAATTTCATGTTTTCTACTTCTTGCCTGATTAGATATTAATTGAAGCCACCGATTATTGTTGGCTGATGGATAGTTGAGGAAACATTTTATTCTCAATAATTTAAGACTTTAGTTTGAGTCTCAGTTGAGCCTTGATAAGTTTAATCACTGCAACGAAGAACAATTGTTGCTGCTCATTTTTCTGTGCCAAACCAGTTGAAAAAGAAGGCAATCAAATCTGAAGTGCAGACTGCTATGGTTGATAAAGGTGTTTTGTCCCTTGCTAGCCCTGACCCAGTAACTCTTTCTAAGGAAAAGTCTGCTTCTGAGCACCAGTGGTTGAATTGAGATGCAATGCTTACAGCTTAGGAAGAATGAACTTACACAGAAAGCTCTGCTTTACTCTAATCCCAGAGCAAGAAACCATAACTTCAGTGGACATCCAAATTGGCTACTCTACCTACTACTCTACCTTTAAGATTACACAGTTGCACTGATTTCTCCCAGCCAATCAGTATTCATATTGATTTGTAATATGAAATCAATGCAAGTGAAGATACACATGCAGGAGATCCTGCATGAGCTCCTAAACTGCATGAGCTCTGTATATTTTATTTTATTTATTTTATATATTTTATTTATTGTTTACTCTATTTAATTTGTAAAATATGTGTACACACACACACACACACACACACACACATATTTAGTATACACATCCAGAAATGCATATACTATTATATACTGTACATATATTTATTAGTTTCAGATGTAGCCATTCTTGTATTTTGCTTGTTTACATTATTGTATTTTGCACAACTCTGTTGCTTGTGAAGCTCGCACACAAGAATTTCACTCACATGTGCTTTACCAATGTACCTGCACATGTGATGTGACAATAAAAGTGATTTGATTTGATTTGATTTGATTTGATTTGAAACAGTCTTAGGTGCAGCTGGTGGTGCCGGTATATCAAAACATAGCTAACCTTCTGCCAATGGCACGTACTGATAAGCCATCATGGAAGATTTGAACTACGTGTGTAACCTCTGTAGAGTCCAGGTATCACCTCGTGCTACCAGTAGCACACCAATCACACCAAAGCAACTAAAACTTATTAACCCCCTCTACTACTTAAATGACCACATCGATATCCCAGAAATGTAACTGACTTGATGATTAAACGGACCCAAGATGCAGACTGCGTAGTAGTGAGCGAGCTTTATTAACACAAGGGTGAAGTACAACACAAACGAAAGGGTGGCGAGGAACAGAACTGAAAATACTCTAAACTGGGAAAACTAAAACTTAAACAACAAAACCAGAACACGAATGAGAGTACCTTGCAGGGAGAAAGTCCAGGAAGACGGAGGAACATAGACAGAAAGACGGAGGGGAAGAACACAGACGAACCAGCAACGAGGATGGGTGAACACACACTATAAATACACACACCAGTAATCAGGGGATGGGGAACAGGAGGGAAACACACCTGGGAGACATAACAGCTGATGAGGCAGGGGAAACATAAACAGAACACACTGACATAAGACAGAGACCTTCAAAGTAAAACAGGAAACACATACACGTAATGACACAGACTCAGAGACGCGGACTAAACACAGAGACCTACTACACTAAGGGGATACACAAACAGGGAAGTCAAAGAAGCTTGCAGAGAAAAGCGTCTGGACTTCTTTAAGTTACTTGAAGGCGTTTCACCTCTAATCCGAGAAGCTTCTTCAGTTCTAAGGTCAAATGGTGGGGAGTCCCAGATTTAAACCTAGTGGGAGTATCCCCCCACAGAGGGACAAAAGGACCCCCTGACGATCCTCTAATCGCCTGAGCCAAGGTGTGAAACTGGGTGTGGGTCCCAATCAGCCAGAGTTTCGGGTGAGCTCATTGTGAAACCTGGCCCCACCGCTTCTTGAAGACCAGACACCAGCGAGGGAGGATAAGAAGGACAGATGCAACAACATTGTCATCCCCTATGTAGCCGGTGTATCAGAAAAACTCAGGAGAGTTTTCTCCAAGCATGACATCCCGTTGCATTTCAGACCCAGCAACACGCTCAGACAAAAACTGGTTCACCCGAAAGACAAAACGCCAAAACACAGACTTAACAATGTGGTGTATGCTGTACAGTGCAGCAAGGAATGCCCAGACCTCTACATTGGAGAGACTAAACAGCCACTTCACAAGCGCATGGCACAACACAGAAGAGCCACCTCCACAGGACAAGACTCAGCAGTCCATCTGCATCTTAAGGATAAAGGACACTCTTTCGAGAATGCCAATGTTCACATTTTGGACAGAGAGGACAGATGGTTTGAAAGAGGAGTGAAAGAAGCCATCTATGTCCACTGTGAGCGACCATCTTTGAACAGAGGCGGGGGTTTACGACACCAACTGTCTGCCATCTATAATCCAGTTTTGAGTTCCCTCCCCAGACGCCTGAACGCCCACTCACATCCTGGGCCATCTGACCTCAGGAACTCGCATGATAAGGTGGGGCCAGGTTTCACAATGAACACACCCGAAACTCTGGCTGATTGTGACCCACGCCCAGTTTCACACCTTGGCTCAGGCGATTAGAGGATCATCAGGTGGTCCTCTGTGGGGGGATACTCCCACTAGGTTTAAATCTGGGACTCCCCACCATTTGACTTTAGAACTGAAGAAGCTTCTCGGATTAGAGGTGAAACGTCTTCAAGCAACTTAAAGAAGTCCAGACGCTTTTCTTTGCAAGCTCCTTTGACTACAATGACCTGGATGACTGAGAACCTTCACAGACACAAGCAGGGAAGACACCAAACAGAGGGAACACAACTAAACCCTAGGAAACCCAAAACAACAGTCATAATACAAAACTATCAAAAGTAAAAGTACATAACCAAAAACACTGGGTCACCAACCCAGGACCATGACAGATTTACTCTAAGAAAAAAAGAGTTTCTTTACATTTTTTGATCAGTGTAAAAGAGCAGACTGAAGAGCACTGATTTGATTCCTTTTTACTGTCACTTTAGTTGCTGCATGGTTACATTTAGTCAGACATCTTTGGTACGTTAGGAAGTTTAGGAAAAGGATTGTGGTTTAAATTAAACATGCACCTTACCAGTTTTGCACTTAACGCTGCACATTCTGTTTAAATTTGACATGAATAAGTCTTTTACAAGCATCCACATGTGATCATTTCGGAGTGACACTATAGCCTTGACCCAGAGGTGTGAGACACCAGCAGCTTTGACAAAACGGCAGCATTTTACGCTCTGTCTTACAGGTGGTTCTTGCCTGAGGCTCACGATGGCAGCGGCTTTTTCCAGGATTCAAAGGATTGCTCACTATAATCTTTATAGTGAGTGAGGGCATTTCACAGAACTTCATCATCCACTGAAAACATTTCTCCTTCACATTTTTTCCTCCTGTGTTTCGACATTCATACACAGAATTCTTCAACAGGGATGACCCACTCCACACACTCCCCAATCACCCAGTGTAAACACAGATGAAGCTTTGTAGTGTAAACATCATTGAACCTTTATAAGAAATAGATTTCTAGGTTCTTCATCCTTCAGTCCATGGGAGGATTTCCACTTTGAAGAAAGTTACTTTGTGCTTTTATATTTTAAAAAGAAGAAGAAAGCACAGTGTGACGTAAGATGATGGTCATTCTAAAGACTGATGCTACTGCTTCTTAGATACATGATAGTCACCATATATATCCTGTAGGGAACTGTATTATTGTTTTCCGTTGTAATCAGTAAGAGATTTGTGTCATCTTGATGAGGATGAGCAACAAAGGGGATTTATGCACACAGCCATGAGAACGCATTATTATGCCCGTCGTGTTGCATTCGGTGACTCAGATTTTTCCGGTGCAGTTTTCCCTTAGTGTCAGTGCAGGTGTGATAAATGAGGGTCATTTGGACTTTAACTGAAGGTCAGCTGCGGCTGAGCCTTTAGTTGTAAAAACCACTTTGAGAGTTTTGTTTCATATTTCGAAAAAAAAAATGTTTGTACCTTTTTCTGGCCTTGACCCACGTTTAAACACTGACACCTGAATCCTGGTTCTAAAAGAAATGCGTTAACCTGAAGGTAACCACCGCTCCCACCGAGAGAAACTGCCACTGTGATTAGAAGCATTTACCACCCAGCCTTCTCTTGTGGTCGGGTGTGTAGGTCGCTCGTGTTAATCAGAGGATCAATCATGCTAATGAAGCCTTGTGCTCCTTCTTAGCAACCCAGTGTGTGCAGACGCTTTTCCGCACGCTGTGGACCGCGTGTGAATTTTTGCGTTTTATAATAACATCTTCCTGGGTGCTTGGCTGCACTGTAGGTGGATAGCTCATTGTCAGCTCTTCAGCCTCAACATATCCCTCGCACGCACACACACACACACACACACACACACACACACACACACACACACACACTGCATGCAACCACACATAGATTGCCCCATCATTAGAGTCTGGAGAACAGACACAGACATGAGAGGGGGGTGGAGTGGAGATGGATAGACAGAAAAAGAAAGAGGGGAAAAAAGAAGATGGATTCAGGAGGGAGGACATTCGGGTGCATCATTAGCACAGGAGATGGAGAGATCCAGGAATAGGGAAATATAATGGAGATAAGACAGTTCATTTGAGATTTTAAATGTACAAAAATATGCAAAAACACGGTAATGAGACAAGGATATTAACTGTGCGCACCCTGTCATGCCTGCACAAAGCAGTATGCTCCCAGATCTGGCCTAATTATCGTTTGCTTGAAATTGTCATACAAAGGGCAACATACATTTGGGCCAAACTAATTAATCAGAAGTTTTATATTGTGATTAAAAATAAATGTCGTAATATTTTGTGAACGTGTTGCAGATCCTTTCTGCTCACATTTCAGGTCATTTTTTTTCTCAGAACAGACACAGAGATGAACAAAAATCCAAACACGAGTTAATTATAATAAGCAGAGACAATTCGCTAGACAGGCTCTCCAGATTATTCAAAAACTCCCACGTAGATGTTTTATTTACAAGTAGGTTTCAGAAAAGTTGTGAGGTTCTGTAAAACTAAAAAAATGGAGGAATCAACAAATAATTCAACACTGTACTAAATGAAAACAAAGAAAGCATGTCAAAAATGATTACGTGTATTGTTGTTGTTGTTGTTTTGTTTGTTTTAGTCAGTACGGGGTTTTTTTTGCAGTGCCAATAACACATTTTCCTACTGGAGGTTTCTTCATCTTAAAAGGGAGTTTTTTCTTCACACTGTCGTCAAGCGTTTGCTCACAGCGGGTTGGTCTCTGCCTTTCAATATGAAGGGTCTTGAGATGACTGTTTCTGTGACTTGATGCTATATGTAAATAAAACTGAATTTTAATTAAACCCCGGCATCCGTGATGCCATGTGCACTCTTACACATACCACAGGTAACTTGTGAATCCCCGAAGGTCCCATTAATGCTGAAAGCAATATTGGAGTAAAGTATGCTGTTTTTAAAGAAAACACAGCTCAAGGAGGCCCCTTACTTACAAGGACCTATAAGTGTTTTATTATCTATTACCAGACCCTGAATAAGCATTACCCATTTTTCCCTCCACTTACTAAATGTTTAAAGAGTCTTAAAAGAAGAGGTCCAACACACTGGTAAACTTGATCATTTTTGTTTTGGAATGTGCTGCCTGCATTGATTTCCAGTCGATCTACATTCCTACATTCCCCTATGGTCCTGAGCTCTGAGTGGTGAGCAAAAGAATGAGCACAAGCAGCAGAAATGAGCTTTCTCCAAAGGGTGGCCACAGGGGTTTCGCTTACAGTCGCCACTCGTCTGCATCAAAAGCAGCTTGCTGAAAATGGTTTGGGCATCTGACTGGGGTACCTCCTGAGTGAGGACCCAGACATGTCCTACTGGGAAAAAGCTCGGGGAACGCTGAAGAGATTATATCTCTCAGCTGGCCTGGGAACACTAAGGTGTTCTCACGGATAAGCTGGAGGATGTGCCTGGGGAGAGGGCGGTTTGGGCTTCGCTGCTTCGCTGCTGCACCTGGCACAAGATAAATGGTGGGGATGGATGAATGGGTAGATTAAAAACATTTGATTAGCTATAACATTTAATATGCCTTTTTGTATGATTGTGAGTGACATTTTAACAAGATTAACAAGATAGATTGGAATTTGTCTGCTTTAATGAGTCAATGCTCACCAAAATGTGGATCATGGAAAAGTGATACTACTTTGTAAGAGGAACTCTTAGATTTTAAAGATGTAGCAGTACCCATTTATCTTAGCTTATTCTGCCGGACCTGAAATAGCAAAAGTGCCTGGAGTTTGATTATCATTAATTTATTTTAATTTCCTCTGCCATGACTGAAATATTCATATCCGCACATGAATTATTGGGTTTGAATACCCTACAAGAGCTAGCATCGCCAGAAAAAGCCTGTATCATGGACTTGAAATTTTAAGCAGGGCTCAATATTTCAACAGTGCATTCCAGGAAACCGCATGGAAGTTGTATTGACTTCTATCACTTGTGTTTCACTTTAGCTCTCGAGTTTATCGAAACATCAGCCAGTCTCCAAGGTACAAAATTGGTGTATGAAAAATAGACGAGGCTAAAAATATTGGCTTAGGGAGAGATTGATGAGAGGGATGAGGGGATGACAAAGCTGCACAGAAGGAACATTTGATCTTAGTCCTTTAATTCACAGTGGACAAGACTGTCCCGTTACATTTCTGTAGTACATGTCTTGCAGTAACAGTGACCCATATGAGACATTCTCAGTTCTTATGAGCCTTCTATGACCCGGGAGTCCAGGAGCTGGCACAATCACTAACAGGTAAATTTACTGCTGATCATTGTTAGCCATGCAAGCTGTTATCCTGATTTTTTTTCTAAGTAAATGGTGAAATTGAGCAGTTGGAAGACAACATTAGAGAGTCAAAGCTTAAATGGTTTGGAGAGGAGGGCTAGTGGATATACTGGACTGAGAATGTTAAAAATGGAGCTGCCAGCCAGGAGGATGGATTGATGGATGACATGAAGAGAATTCTGGGATAGGGTGAGATGGAGGCAGATGATATGCTGTGGTGACCCCGAAGGGGGGCTGCCAAAAGAGGAAGAAAGACCAGATGAATATATTTCAGTATGAACTGAAAATGATTGGTTACTGAAAATTACATTCATTGTAATTTGTCAAAGTAGATTCTGTGGCTCTTTGAGCCTCCAAGGAACAGGCTTATTTTAGCTGATGCTTTGGATACATGATCTGATTGGAACCCGATGAGTTTGGAGGCTGGGTCAGCATCTTAGATTGCGTTCTTCTAGCTGTACCTGAGAAGCAGTACAGCGGAGTGCAGTATCTCACTAGAGAGGAGTTACCTACTGCTGCAGCGCTGTCGCAATGTTTAATTATTTAATTTATTATGTCTTTAACTTTCCCACCTGCCTCCATATGAGGAGTTTTGTTGGTTTCTGTTCTTCCCCACAGGCTGATCGTAGGAGAGGTTATGAGAATGTGTCGATTTTGTGGCAAAAATACCACACAACCCAGTTCTAGGTCTTGGTCAGGGGGCTTCTGAAAACTCATCATGTGGTATCTTTAATCACCTGATTAAAGATACCACATGATCTTTGTGCACAAAGGTGCACAAGGTGCTAAAATCTTTGTGCACCTTTGTGCACAAAGATTTTAGCACTTAGCTGTTTCCCTAAAGAAGAAATGCCACTGTGCGCCATACTAGCTTATGTATAAACTGAAGTTTATCACCACTTGTTAAGCTGTCTTTCAGTAAGATGTCAGATGTTACACGTTTAAAATTAACTTAAGAGTTCTCCCAAAACACGCTCATCTCAGTGTGTGCAGTGAATACATAGTAGAAAAGCAATGGGAGAAAATTTGGACAAAAAACAGACTGTGAATGGAAATATGAGCCTGAAATACAAAATAAGTTTTTTTTTTTAAATAATGGAAGAAAGGAGGGAGCAGAGGTAATGACAGAAGCAATGAGTATTCTCACAGACTTTGAAAAGAAAAGTCTCTCTTTTTTTTTTTAAAGAGCTGAGGTGGTTAAATATATATATTTATACATGCGTGACTGTGTGTGTGAGAGACCTCGTCTGCACATGTAGCTGTGTGTGTGTAAGAAAGCTGTCAACTACTCCAGACGAGAGAGTTCCAGCAGTGTGTCAACTTAATGGGCAGAAACTGGGGCATAGTGAATAATTCAGCAGCTTTTTAGGGGGAGAGGAGACGCTTCCAATATCTTCCCTTAGGAGAAACGGAAGGACCCTGGTCTCATAATACAGTCACACACACACACACAACACGGTATGTGAGCAAGACGAGTATGCCATCAATTCAGTCTCTGCCAACAGGTTGTGCTAAACTATGTATCTAAGCGGCTAGCTTAAACCCACTGAGACTCTGCGTGTTACTTAAAGGAAATGAGCAAAACTGTGGAGAAATTGTCTGTTGGTCAACTCGCTTACAGAAGTATCAGAATCACTGTTGTGTGCCTTGGGAGACGCAGCATTGCATCAACCACCATCCACAGTTGTCAGGAGTAAAAGTAAAGCCGTGTAACAAACAACTACAACCCCACATGGAGTTAAAGTGCATTTACATGGAGACATCTTAAAAAACAACAAGAGAACAAGTGGACGAAAACGGTTACGTGGATGGATTTCTTGAACGGCTGTTGGTGGCTTCGTGATGCCACAGACTGCGAGAGCACAGCATAACCAACTTCAAAACGAAAAGAGAAGCAAAGATGGCACATTTGCTGCTTTTCTCTTCATATGCATTTAACCGCACAACCAACTGTAGCTACTGCACGACTACTAGTGCTCGAGGCAGCTTGCTGAGTCATTTAAAAGTGGATAGCTTTTTAAATAATGTTACAGACAGGCGTGCCAAGGCTGTCAGAGAACAAGCATTGGCAACTCTACACACAAAACATTTGGAATAAAACACACAAATTTATACAAAGCTGGGAGTTATGTAGTGCTTAATCCCCTTAAACTGTCTGTGGGAGAAAATTTTTGATCTCAGCAGTGGATTTGCTCACAAACATTTCTGCATAAAAATCAACAAAATTGAAAAACCGTTTGCAAACCTTTTGCTTTTCACTGATGCTTTTCCCAACTGCTGCGATTCACAGGAAAGTTGTCTTCGGAAATGGCCAAAATCGGTATGTTGTAATGTTGTGCGAGCTCGCCTGTTATGGAAATGAATTCTCTCAGAATTGTTCTTAAGGAAATGTTTGATGTTGTAAGATTGCTGGGTGTATATTCCCACTAAGAAATCAATCCATCCATTTTCTTAACCACTTGTCCAACTTAGGGTTGCAGGGACGCCAATCCCTGTCGTCACAAGGCGAAGGGAGGCAACACCCTGGGATCTCATGAATTACAGGCAAAGGGACCTAAACGGACAGTCGCAGGCAGGCGAGATTAAAGGAAAAGTGAACCTTCATTCAGGACGATTACGGTGTTCAGAATAATGTCCATGAAAGGAAGACTCAAACCAAATCCACAGTAGGGAAGACAGCACCATTTTTACACAAAAGAGACTGTGAGAAGAAGCTGGGAAACTCCACACAGAGTGTTCCAGCCAAACAGGTGAGACCTGGTACTAAACATTTGTGCTGTGGTGTGATAGTACAACTACTGCACCACCATTTAAGACTTGAGAGTAACAAACTTTGATCAGATCAAAGCTGCTAAACAAATGCACTTAATCAAGTGCATTTGTTTAGCAGCTTTGATCTGATCAAAGTTTGTTACTCTCAAATGCACTTGATTAAGTGCATTTGTTTAGCAACACCTGACTGCTCATCAGCCACTTAATTCCTATGGAAGCAGTAAGGTTGGTTTTCACACCCTGCTTCTGCACTTTAGTTTCATTTTTGTTAAATAAGGTTGTATTGATGTAATTTTAAGACCCACTAAGGTTTTTATTGATAATGTTTATTAATTCCTGATAATACTTAATTATATTTCACCCAGTAGTAAATTGTTGTACTGACCTCCTGTGAACTATAGCATCAATTTTAAAATATTGTTGCTCAGCTATAAATACTTACATGGGCTC
Source organism: Rhamphochromis longiceps (assembly GCF_057381845.1). Lineage (NCBI taxonomy): Eukaryota > Metazoa > Chordata > Actinopteri > Cichliformes > Cichlidae > Rhamphochromis > Rhamphochromis longiceps. The sequence continues at coordinate 30,226,677 of NC_140577.1, read as the reverse complement.
GCTCTACGTTATCAAGCAGATCGTTTATGTTCCCATGCCTCATACACTCACTTAGGTCTGCTGATCAGAACCTTCTAGTACAGGCTGGATTGTGCAGACTAACAGTCTTCAAATCCCTTAAACTTAAAACATGCTGCTTTTCATTAGCTTTGTCATCTTCAGAATAGCTTTAGCTAACTGAGTCATTCTCCATATTGCATCTCTTTCATTAATATTGTTTTGATCACTATTTATATTACATTTTTTACTCTAATTTTATCTATAAAATTATTATTTTTATCCTTTTTTCTTTCCTTCAATCAAGTGTATTGTTTTTTGATGATTTTACTCGTGCAGCACGAGTCCAGTTTGTTAAAAAACTGCTGTGTTGAAATGTGCTAACCTGATTTGGCAAGCAAATGGATTTGAGCAAGTTTGACAACAGCCATAGATCAGTCAGGGTGTCCATGCTGACGTGCTAAGTAACGTAGACGGTGGAGTGTCCGCGTTGCTTACCTGAGGAACACCTGGCACAAGGATGCATTATTGGAAGAAGACAGTGTTTGGGCATTGCCTTCTTGAGTTGGATACAGGACCCTAGGTTTCCCAACAGAACTCATGTGGATGTTACTTTGGCACATACCACCTGCCTAAGCATTGCTGCAGACCCTTTACACCGTTCATGGAAACGGTACTCCCTGATGACTGTGGTCTCTTTCAGCAGGATAATGCGTCCTGCCACAGAGAAAAATGGTTCAGGAATGGTTTTGTGAGCACAACAAAGAGTTTGAAGTGTTGACTCGGCCTCCAAATCTCGATCTAGTTAATGGAGGATCTGTGTGATGTGCTGGCCAAGCAAGTCTATCCATAGAGCCGACACCTCACAACTTAAAGGATCTTGTCAGGGGGCTGGGTCTGTGACCCAGCTTTTATTTTTTATTTGTAATTTTGGTTTCTCAGATTATATTGAAATATGTTCAGTTCTTGTGGTGTTATTCTTAGTTAGGGTTTAGTTCAAATTTAGTCTAGTTGTGTTATCTCCTTGTCTATCCTTGTTTTCCTTGTGTTTCTCTCCTCTGTCTCCCCCTCTCTCGCTCCCTCTCTCTTTGTCAAGCTTGTGTGTCCCAGTTCATGTCTCTCCATATTTCCTGTTTTATTTGCAAGTATTGAGTTTCCATGTTCAGTGCATTTGGTTTTGCTTCCCCTGTGGCGTCTTGTTCATTTGGGTTAGCTGTGTCTCACCAGGTGTTTCCATTACCTCATTACCCCTCTGTGTATTTAAGTCTTCCTTTGTTCAGTGTCAGGTTGTCTGTCAAGTCAGGTTTCAAGTGTTTCATGATTCTGTTCAGGACATGTTCAGGTTTTGTCTCGTAGCTTCTGCTCAGAATCGTGTTCATGTCTCTCTTGGTCATATTTATTATCATCTAGTATTTTTCCAGTTTAGGTTTTAGTTTTCACCACTGTTCGTTTTGTCTTGTGTTTGGATTCATGTTATCAGCTTTAATAAAAGCTCGCCTTTTCTTTAAACAGTAAGTTCATTTCTCCCATGTCTACTTTTGGGAGCGTTTCATAAACACACCGGCCATCCCGGCTGTGACAGATCTGCTGTTAACATCTTGGTCCATATACCACAGCACACCTTCAGGGGTCTGTAGGAGTCCATGCCTCCATGGGTCAGTGCTGTTTTGGCAGCAAAATGCAATATTAGGCAGATGGTCATAATGTCTCTCATTATTTTAAAGATGCTCTGTTATGACACCTCAAACTCAGCATTTTCACCATCGTCATCTCGGTGATCTAAAGTTGGACATGAAAAGCGATGGATCTAACTCAGACATCAACCCTAAAATCAGAGTCTGTTTTGTCTTTTTTGACTCCAGTATTAACCGTCATTTACAAAAGGAACATCATGTTACAATGAATAATACTGAAAACTTACAATTCAGACCAAATGATCTTCTAAGATAAGAATTATCACAGACTTCTATACCACTCTACAACAATTCCCTGCCATTACAAAGAACATAGGAGGAAAGAAGCTCACTTTCCTGAGCCAGAAGGTGCAGCCATCTTTTAGATAAAGTCTGTATATAATGAGTACACAGAGCTAACATGGTGACAGAGATAAAAATAAAACTAGTCATTTTGCAGCACGCCGCTCGAAAAATCTCCAACATTCAGAAACCATCTGTCCAAAAGTGTTTCTCTTTTTCTTTTTTAAGTCCTAAACTCTCCACTGCCAAAGAGCCCAGCCTTATGTAACATGTGACATTTACAACGAGGTCCGTTCCCTGTCTACCTATCTGCCACTCTCTCCTGTGTTTTCCTCCCAAACCCCACTCTGCCCCCATCCTCCTCCCCCCTCCAGCTTCTCTTCTCTATCCAGTCTGAAGCACTGACATTTAATTAGTCAGTGAGTGGAGGGTGCCTCGTCACATCAGCCCTGTAGTGTTGCTGACCTTTTCTGACTGGGTCACTCATCTGCCATTAGAGTACCACCCCAACCACCGCAATGTGCACACACAAAGACACACACACACCCTCATTACTCTCTCAGATCTAACGAAGAATACTTGAGATGAGCCAGCTGGTGATCTGGCAATTGACAGTAAGGTGGAGTGTTCTTTTCCAAAATTGGATGACGTCAAAGGATATGTTTCATGATTTGAGATGCGGACAGTTGCTATGCCTGTGCGTGTGTGCTCGTGTCCTCTGATCTTCACATCTGTATATCGATGCAGGTTTGATCATATGTTGTTGTGGCCCTTTCTTGCAGACAATTGCATCACTCTAATCAGCCATCACAGGAGAAGACTAACGACAGTTATCCTTTCATCTTCGGTCAGCGCAAAATGCCCTTTTGCAACACACGTGCGCACAGAAGGCTACACGCACGCACACACCTGTGCACCCGGTCAAAGCCAATCAGCAGTTTCCTGTTCTGTCTCCCCCCACGTCTCCTCTCCACTCCTGAGTGCTGTGACATATCAGCCAGCAACATCGGCTGCCAGACACCTCCTATCAGAATCGCTTTGGAGGCCTTTTAATCCGCCCTCTAAAGAAGTCTTTCCTGTCAATGAAGGGAAACGTGACCCCAATACCAAAGATGGAGGAGGGAGGGGAGGTCGTTATGGAGAGATCCGGCGTGAGGATCTGGCAGAGTGAGCTACCCAACTGGCCCTGTTTGCAAGTGTTGGGTTGCAGCCCAGACAGTTTTTTTTTTTTAATGGCTGGAGATGCTGGAAAGCATCCTCTGCGCACACATAGAAAAGAGGCAAAATACACCTTTATTGTCAAGAGTGAGAGGGTTGTGGTTCACTGGACAGAGGAGTGAAAGTTATAGAAGAAGACATGCAGAAAATCTTCCGAATACAGTGTCAAGAACTGCAAAATTTATCTTAAAAAAAATCACAATATGCATTTAAGATTAAGTTTTAGGAAAGATTTTGTTTATTTCACTGCAGATCGCAAAGGTACACTATACATTAGAATTTCATATATTATAATTTAATAAACAAAAGCTGCAAAAAAAACTAACACAACAACTACCACCTCCAAATCCTATAATTATTGTAGAAGAAGAAGCATTATGGAAAAACAAAAAATGAACTTTTGATTTTGAATTGATTTGATTTGATATACCTGTATTAGTCCCACAAGGGGAAATTTCATTAGGCTGCCGACCTATTGCACGCAATGGCGGCGCCATCTTACCCTCTGACTATACATACATTACACAAAAACATCACATGGGGAAGACAGGTCAGAGAGGTATAACAATGGAAAAATGCACCACACGAGGAAAGATAAGAAGAAAAAAATAACTCCCCCCAGACTGAGCTCCAACAGGGAGTCAAAGTCAACCTTTGTGACTTGACAGCCCTGATGAGAATGAGGTGCTAAGAACTATCATTAAGGCCCCATCATGTCATCATGTCGCTGGCATGGTGTTTATCCATGTGTCATCTCTGTGGCCTGTGGAGCTCCAGCCAGAGCATCACATCTCCTCCTCTGATCCCAGAGTCACTCCATTGTCTAATAACTGGGATCATGGATGGTCCACAGATTTTGTTGTTCTTTTTTTTCCACTCAGTGATTTCAGCAGCTGTCCTAGACAGAGAAGGAGAATTAATCAGATAATTCCGGCCTATGGAATGAAAAGCTGCATCTTGTAGATCCTAGAGGCATGTGTTTGCCCACTACATGGTTTCCACACTCTGTAATCATAGCCATTAAAAACGTTTTTCAAGCTTCGATTTGGAGACAAGAAACCTCGACAGCTTGGCCAAGCTGCCAAATAATGAATGTAAACTACTACCGCAAAAAGAATGTCACAGATCCCTTAGATATCAGACAGTCTGGAATCCCTGCAGAGTCCAAATCAGATAAATGCAACCAGGCCAAAGCAGCCCTGGACTGCACCACACTCTCTTTCACAACAGATGATACCATTAGGTCAGAGCAGATTCTCTTTCCATCACTCCTCCATTCCTCTCGGTTCAGTCAGTTTTACACCAGGCTGTTAGACATTCGTGCTGGGTCCCTCAGTGTCTCACTTAGCACCTTAGTTCAGGAGAGAGCTTGGCCAGTGAGCAATCTGTCACCACTGTAAATACTCGGTCATCTTGGAAGGATCACTGCTAACTGAGAGAAGAGAGCTACAATATTTATAAAAATATGACCCACAAAAAGAAAAAACAGAGCACGATGTGCACACCCAGAACTCATAAATGACTAACATGGTAGAATAAATGAACCCATAATAATTTAAGTCAAGAGCAGAGGAGGCACAGATCCATATAGAAAGCATGGAAATAAAATAATAATAACATTAATAATTTTAAACAGTGCAGTCTTCAGGTGGGAAACTGAAGCCAATACTGAAATGCGGTAAACCTGGTGGGGCTGTGGGAAATAACAAATTTAAAGAAACATTTCCTGGTTTGATGAGTCCTGATTTTCACCTCAACATGTGGATGGTGGGATAAGAATCTGACGTAAATAGCATGAAAGCATGGATCCATCCTTCTATCAACAGCTCAGGCTGCTGTTGGAGGAGTAATTGGTGTGGGAGTTATTTTCTTGGCACTCTTTGAGCCCATTAGCACCAGCTGAACATCATTTAAATGCTAAAGCTTACACAAGTATTGTTGCTGAGCATGTCCATCCCTTTATGACCACAATGTCCCCATTAGGACTGAGCAATTAATCAAAAATGAATCAAAACTGACATTCAGACTCTCTAATTGACATAATCATGCCCATTTTGGTTATTTTAGTGTTACCCCAGTGTGCACTGTCCTCTTTAAAAGAAACTAGCCAGTTTGTGGTCACGTGACTTTGCTCTTTTTAGTTTGTGACATGCAAGCATCATGGAGGAAAGCTCAAACACCAAAGCCGGCCACAGAACTCGAACAGCTTGTGACGAATATAAAATTACGTGTTCGTTGTTTCGACATATTTTGGGGTTCAGTCAAGCCCATATAAAAAAGGGGGGGAAGCAGAAAACTGCAGGAAAAATAGTTCAGGTAATATCAGAGTATAACAATTAAACTTATGCACGAGATAAACAGAAAGTTGTTGGAAGCGTCTTCGGATTTGAACGTGTTTTGTTGTTTCCACCATTCCACATTAAAGTGAGTGGATCTCTTGTAATTAATATAACATGACAAAATTTAAGAGCTCGACACGTGGTGACAACTGTACTATTTTCATGTCAAGCGAAAAATATATATCATGTGAGTAAATTGTGGGAAAATCTAATCCTTTTTGCTTCCTGTAATAACACCGGAGAACACCCTTGAGCTGGAAAATGTTTCCAAACCACATAATTTTACTCCTCAATTCAAAGAATCCCTGTGCGCCCCAGGGATGATCTTCCATTACAGCCCCTGACCTCTAATCTCCAAGAGGTGAGAGGAAAGGGAATTTCCCCCGGGATCAACAAAGTATTACTTAATCATTATTAATCTGGGCCGAAAAAAAAGAAAAAGAAATGAAACAATTTGGTTGATGGAATTTTAGATCAAAAGAGATTTAGCAAATCTCCCTGTTTACCTTTAGCCATAGATAAAGTGCTTACATTGCCAAAGGCGCCACACTAAGATGTTAAGGTTTTAAAACTCTTTTCAACTGAGCCCTGGGAAAGAATGATAAATGAAGGAATTTATTATAATCTGCTGCTGGTTATTTCATTCTTAGGCGTTGTATAGCTCTGTCTCTGCTGGCTAGTTTGACACAGATTTTGCTTCAGACAGAAGGGACCAGTGAGTGGAAGTACAGATACTAAGCATACATTTAGTATGTTTACTCCCCTTCCATGAAATGTAGATCCTTGTATTAATTTTGAGAATCTTTATTTAAATGTAATATTCTTTTTTTTTTTCATTCAGAGTGAGATAACAATCCCTCATGTTGCACACATGAAGGGCAGAAACCAAAGCTCAAGTCTCTCATAACTTAAGAAGTAGCCAACTGACATTGTGCTTTAATCAGACTGCACAAGTTCAGACCTAATGTGACAGCAAACAACAGCCTCACTCGAGAGTCTTTGACAAGACACAGACTGCTTATGAGCTCTATGGCTCCTTAAAGACTCTGGTTAGTAGTAGCATAAATTGTCTACCCAAAGTACAAAAGCCATAAAATAGCTAAATCGGTAAATCTAGTGACAAAGTACCTCTGAGAAGCCGAAGTGCTTAAATCAACTCACTTTTGCTGGTAGTTATTACACCGCATTGATTGTCCACAGTATTTCTGCAGCTCTCTGCTTTTTGGACAGAATCTTTGGCGCAGCTCTTCAGTGCATTAATTTCTGCTTGTTTAGCTCATGTCTGCATACCTTTGCTTTTGCTTTTGTTGCATTTGCAATGGAGCTACTGCGACAAAAGACAATTAATCACCCATTCTGCTATTGCAATTTGGATCTTACACCACAAACCCACTCTGTATGCTGCTACTATAAAACTTTTCCTGAGATAGAAACTTTATGTAACTGTATCACCCAAAGTGGGAAGAACTGGTATTTTAGTCTAATTTAAGAGAATAATTCTATATTTAGATTCATCTCCAGGCATAAAAATGATGCAGTTGTTGCTTGCCAGTGTTGGCAGCTCCAATAAATTTCCATGTCCAACTTATTTGTTTGAACCCAGTAAACAAATATAGGATTGATGGCTAAAAGAAAAGGAAATTTAAGATGGAAAAAGAACACAGGATAAGGTTGTGTTTGTTGAACCTGACTGGATGAATCTGACTTTTTCCTGAAAAAGGTTGCAACATAATGTCTTCTGATTCATTTATTGTGACATAACATGACTGGTTTAAACTGACTCAACCATAGAGTACTGTGGCAAAGTCTGAAAATGAGAAATGGATGCAGTGGTTTAATAAAACATACATAACTCATACAAACACAGATTGAAATACAGTCTCTCTCTCTCTCTCTCTCTATATATAAAAAAAAAAAAAACACCCAGCACGCCCCTGCGGGCGGTTTATCCTTCAAGCTCGGGTCCTCTACCAGAGGCCTGGGAGCTTGAGGGTCCTGCGCAGTATCTTAGCTGTTCCCAGGACTGCGCTCTTCTGGACAGAGATCTCCGATGTTGTTCCCGGGATCTGCTGGAGCCACTCACCTAGCTTGGGAGTCACCGCACCTAGTGCTCCGATTACCACGGGGACCACCGTTACCTTCACCCTCCACATCCTCTCGAGCTCTTCTCTGAGCCCTTGGTATTTCTCCAGCTTCTCGTGTTCCTTCTTCCTGATATTGCTGTCATTCGGAACCGCTACATCGATCACTACGGCCGTCTTCTTCTGTTTGTCTACCACCACTATGTCCGGTTGGTTAGCCACCACCATTTTGTCCGTCTGTATCTGGAAGTCCCACAGGATCTTAGCTCGGTCATTCTCCACCACCCTTGGGGGCATCTCCCATTTTGACCTCGGGACTTCCAGGTTATACTCGGCACAGATGTTCCTGTACACTATGCCGGCCACTTGGTTATGGCGTTCCATGTATGCCTTGCCTGCTAGCATCTTGCACCCTGCTGTTATGTGCTGGATTGTCTCTGGGGCATCTTTACACAGCCTGCACCTGGGGTCTTGCCTGGTGTGATAGACCCCAGCCTCTATGGATCTTGTACTCAGAGCTTGTTCTTGTGCTGCCATGATTAGTGCCTCTGTGCTGTCTTTCAGTCCAGCTTTGTCCAGCCACTGGTAGGATTTCTGGATATCAGCCACCCCCTCTATCTGCCGGTGGTACATACCGTGCAGGGGCCTGTCCTTCCATGATGGTTCCTCGTCTCCCTCCTCTTTCTTGGGTTTCTGCTGCCTGAGGTATTCACTGAGCACTCGGTCAGTTGGGGCCATCTTCCCAATGTATTCTTGGATGTTCGTTGTCTCATCCTGGACTGTGGTGCTGACACTCACCAGTCCCCGGCCCCCTTCCTTCCGCTTAGCGTACAGCCTCAGGGTGCTGGACTTGGGGTGAAACCCTCCATGCATGGTAAGGAGCTTTCTTGTCTTTATGTCAGTGGCTTCTATCTCCTCCTTTGGCCAGCCTATTACCCCAGCAGGGTACCTGATCACGGGCAGGGCGTACGTGTTGATGGCCCGGATCTTGTTCTTACCATTCAGCTGACTCCTCAGGACTTGCCTGACCCTCTGCAGGTACTTGGTGGTTGCAGCCTTTCTAGCGGCCTCTTCATGGTTCCCATTTGCCTGCGGGATCCCCAAGTACTTGTAACTGTCCTCTATGTCTGCAATGTTGCCTTCTGGTAGTTCAATCCCCTCAGTTCTGACTACCTTCCCTCTCTTTGTTACCATCCGACTACACTTCTCCAGTCCGAACGACATTCCAATGTCATTGCTGTATAGCCTGGTAGTGTGGATCAGTGAATCGATGTCTCGTTCACTCTTGGCATACAGCTTGATGTCATCCATGTACAGGAGGTGGCTGACAACTGCTCCGTTCCGTAGTCGGTATCCGTAGCCAGCCTTGTTAATGATCTCACTGAGGGGGTTCAGGCCTATGCAGAACAGCAGTGGGGACAGAGCATCTCCTTGGTAGATCCTGCACTTGATGGTGACTTGTGCTATGGGCTTGGAGTTGGCCTCTAGTGTTGTACGCCACATCCCCATTGAGTTCCTGATGAAGGCTCTTAGGGTCCCATTGATCTTGTACAATTCTAGGCATTCCAGTATCCAGCTGTGGGGCATTGAGTCATAGGCCTTCTTGTAATCAATCCAGGCAGTGCACAGGTTGGTCAGTCTGGTCTTGCAGTCTCGGCTGATTGTTCTGTCTACCAGTAGCTGGTGTTTTGCGCCTCTGGTATTCTTGCCAATTCCTTTCTGTGTCCCGCTCATGTATTGACCCATGTGCCTGTTCATCTTAGCCGATATGATGCCTGACAGGAGCTTCCATGTAGTACTGAGGCAAAAAAAAAAAAAAATATATATATATATATATATATATATATATTTTTTTTTTTTTTTTTTTAATATATATATATATATATATACACATATATGGCCAAAAAAAGAGTTTGTACAATTATAATGATCAATAATAATTCTTCTATACAAGCCCGAGCTCTCTAAGGTCCTATTCCTTTAAGCAGTCTTCAGGAATAGTTCTCCAGGCTTCTTGAAAGACATTCAAAGTTCTTCTTTGGATGTTTCTGCCTTTTGTTCTGTTCTTGTCAAGATAATCCCACACTGCTTCAATAGTCTTGAGTTCTGGCTCTGGGGAGGCCAATCCATGCAACACGTTCTCATCCCAACGCGTAACATACTGACGACTGTGACAAACCATCGGTATGTTACACATTCGGAGGCATGAGAGCGGGTTGGAATGAATCTATAAATGTGTTTTCATGTGTGACATGAAAATCAACCTAACAAAGCATTATGTATGTTAAATCTCTTCACTTTTGGATCCTGAATCACTTTGGAAAACACTACGTCATAGGGTTAAGGTTATGGTTAAGGTTAGAATTAGGGCTGGAATGGACAGCTGGAGCCTCTGCTCTAAGAGTGTCCTACTGCTGCGAGTGGCTTATTAGGATGTGGAAGAGTACCTTTTGCACTACTATGCAACGCCTAGAGGCATGACAAATAGTCTGTATGCTATGTATTGGGAATAATAATACTCTGGTCCATGACCGATAGTGTTCCATATTGTGTTTTTCGATTCAGGTTTGCTTTCACTGCATCGGCAGTGTGTTTAGGATCATTGTCATGGTGAAAAATGTAGTTGTTGCTAATTAGATGCTTTTGAGATGACACTCAATGATGGATCAAAATCTGGTACTTTTCTCCGTTCATAAGTGCCTAAAGACACATTTTAAAACTGGTTGTTTGCTAAATTGTCTGTTATTTGTATATAAAACACTGGTTCATCCTTTGAGTTAGGTGTCTTTTTTATGCTTGACTCATCCATAGATCAGGCTCAACAAACCCCCAAAAATCTTTGAAAAATCTAAAGTAGGCCTGGAAAAATATTGCTCAAAATCACTTTTAAAATTTTACAATGTCTGTGTCCTTGGATGCAAAAGATAAAGGTATAAGTGGCAATTCTGTAATTTAATGCAAATTATTTGCTTTTTGCTATTTTACATTGTACTTTTCCCAATAATACTGGAACATTCTGGACGTATTTGATTGATTTAATCAAATCTGTATTTTGCTACAGCTGCATTGCTGTTTCATTAATAAATAGGCCTTGAAGAGACCTCGATCCTAGTTTTGTAATATCATCCCAGCTTTTATGTAAAAATATTAATAATCTAAAGTGTTATCTTCTCAGGGGCATTACTGGAATATTTTGGACTAGGCCATCTGTCTCGTCAGCTGACATGACCGCTGCTAAGTGAGACTTTAGGGGCATTTACTCCCTCCTCTGATATGACAGCAGCTACAGAGGTCACGACTAAACCACAGTCTTTCTGTTGTTCATTTGTCAGTTATGTGTGAGTTTGTTGCTCTCATACTTTGCAGTTACTGTTAGCTAACTGCTCTTTTGGCAGTTTGTATTTGTTTGCGTTCATTCAATAATGAGTAACACTGATTGCCTTTTAGGAACACCAGAATCCACTGTCGGCATTGTCTGTTGGACACGTAGCGTAGCCAACTTCTCCCTCAGTATCAGCACTGGCCGGCATAGCTTTATAGCAACTCTGTTTTCAACTAGGCCTACACATACCAATACATTTTTCATCCATTTCTCAATTATTTTGTTGCACTGGTAATAAATTAAACTAATTTTAGTAAACTAAAATTTAAAGTAAACTTTTTTTTAGTTATATAATTTTAATAATTGCATTTTGGAGATCAGTATCTTACCCGAGGACACTTAGGCATCCACACATAAAACCACCATCCCTCCGATTAGTAGATGACCTGCTGTAACTCCTGAGCTATAGCCACCCTGTGGCAGCTTCATCATAAGCCTCAAATGTGCTTTCCATACAGATTTGTTTGTTTTTTCCTGCTCAAAAATGGCTTAAAATGGCTCCAGCAAGTGACACCATGGGTAGCTGGCAAATTTGTGAATTCATTAAAGTTTTCCTGTTTGTAGAAACGTTAAGCCAAAGTTAGTTAAAAGATTACCTTAATGATGAGAGAAAATAATTCTCCTATCCCAATTTTTGCTGTCACACATGCAAAACCAGTGCAGAATTATAAGATTTTTAATCTATCCTAGACTTGGCAACACTCCAGCAGTTTTTCTAACAACAAACCCTGGATCACCAGTTACCTGAAAGCAGTACTGAATGAAAAGAAGAGGATACACCATGAACTGAATGCATGATTGAGATGGTGTACAGATGCATACAGGAAGAAGCTGGAGGCCAAATTCCAAGAATATGAAGGATGTTATAGCAGTGTACTTATTGCTCTTTTGCCTGTATGTGATGGTGCTTCTGGTGAAAATAAGGTGTGTTTATATATCATTTTAAAGAGCTTCAGTTTTTTAGCACTGATCTGTTATACATAAAGTGATTGTCCAAAGGAGGGTATCCTCCAGAATAAAATATTGGCATTGCATTGGTTCATTCAATCTTCTGTTCTCTACCTCTGTGTGATTGTGATGAAGTCGTGGTAAAGTGAGTGGGAACAGATGGAGAGCTCTGCCCTACTAGCACAGCCGAGGGCCCTCAGTGGTCCAGACTTGACCCACGACTCCACTCACCTGGCACTGGATCCCGGCATGGATAACAGACTGTTCCAGGGGATACAGCATGGAGGAGAATTTTGTTTGTGTTTATATGTTACTAACTGGATTTCTTTTGGCATTACAAGAGCCAAAGAAGACAAATAGCCTTTATTTGTGTCTTGTTTTTAGACTCACAGCAACTATGAAGACAGTCCCTGAACAGTGAGTGAGTATAGCACTCAGAGTACTTATAGCACACTTTGCTTCCACTTTATTTTTAAGTATTTCAAGGGTAACATACTCAGGTTTGCAAACTCTGAGCTCCATCTATGTTTTCAGGAAATCTTTTTTTAAATGTTTTGTCTGTTTATCAAAGTCAAAATATTTTGAGAAGTGTGGAATTTGCAGGTTCTCCTGCAAGTGTCTTCAGTCCAGCTGAGTCAGGTTGGTTGGCATCAGGTGTCTAGCCTAAGACCCGTACTGGATACAGACACCCCGGGAGTCAAACCTATGACTCCTGTTCCAAATGGATGTGGGCTTACCATTATGCTATCCAGCTGTACCCAGCTTGGAGCCCTCGGTGCAGTGACTCCCAAACTTGGCAAGTGGCTCCAGCAGATCCCAGGAACAACACTTGAGATCTCTGTCCAGAAGAGGGCAGTGCTAGGAACAGCTAAGGCAGACCTTCCCAAAGTGTGGGGCCCGCCCCCTAGTGGGGTGGGGGGGGGGGTGGGGGGGGGGGGGGGGGGGGGCAGAGCCATTGCAAGTGGGGCGCGGTATGAAAAGGGAAAAAAAATAAATAAATGACGCTTGGACACTGCTAGCATAGCTGAATATGTTTCCAAACCAACTTCATTCTAAGCCAAAGACTAGAAAACATGGTGAATCATGTCTTCCCTTTGGTTTCACCTGCACAATTGCCAAGGTAGGTCTCCCCTGCAGAATTGGTATTTCCTTCGTCAGGAGCAGCGCTGGGCTCTTCAAATCACGGACAAACAGTATCACACATTCTTGATTTTTAGTTCACAAACACTTGTTGTAATGACTAACTACTCCTGACATTTTGGAGATGTTAGCTCTTTATACAGTAAAGTTACAGCGGGATACAAATAACATCAGGCTGATCCTGCCACGATTTGTTCCCCCGTCCAAATCACAGACAAACAGTATCCCACAGTTGTTTATGTTTTTAAACCCATTTTGCACAGAGAGGCAGTTTTTGAAAAATGTATTGATAGCAATGTTGAATATTATTACACAAGAAAAAAACAACTACATGTAAAATAATGACACCGTGACGCCTCTGCCTTTCTAAATAGAGGGACAGTAACTGCGTGTTTATATGTAAGTGTGTAAAACCTGAAGATAGACACAAAATACTGTTAATCTGACTATCTGCCATTCTGCAATTCATCTCATGTAAACAATAACGTGGCGCACAGCGTGACGTGAAAAAAGGCACATACCTTTGACGTTGCGTGACGAACTCTGTATTCCTCGTCCACACGTAAAAGCAAAAAAGGAGTTTTAAAAAAATCTCCATTTTCGGTGATTCGAAACGCTGTTTACGTGTGGATGACACAGCTGCGTTTTCAAAAATACCTGTGTAGGTGCGGATGTAGCGTAAAAGAGTTAGTAGTTTATTTTCTTACTACCTGTATTTGCTTAATTGTTTACTAAATGTTTGAGGTGTGAAATAAACCACAATTGAGCAAAATATGGGTGTGTGTGGTTGGAGGATGTGTTAGTGCGTGCGTGTGCGCGTGCGTGAGGGGGGCGTGAACATTTTTCCTGTAAAACAAAGGGGGGCCCAGCGAAAAAAATTTGGGAACCACTGAGCTAAGGTACTGTGCAGGATCCTTAAGCTCCCCAGCCACTGGTGGAGGACCCAAGCTTGAAAGAGAGACCGCCCGCAGGGTGAGAGGGGACTGTATATATATGTGTATATAGCTTACTGCATTTTTCTTTTGAAAATATCATGTTTATTTCATCAACCACATATTATAAATGCTAAAGGAAACAAAGAGCTCATGAAAAATAGCTCAAGGAAGCGTATCATCATCCTCGTTTTTGGGATTCTGCAACAGTCTTTGGTCTCATATAAAACCCAGCTCAGCTCGGCAACGCAGTACCTCTCAGGCAAGCTAAAATGGGCGAGGTTATGACACTGTCTGAGTCGTGTGTGGTGGAGCTGCTTTGTCGGCTGCTGCTCCCTCGCCTAGTAGAGATAAACAAAGCCCCGATGTGAAAGTTGAGGATTTCTGCAGCTTGCATTCCATTACTAAATCCCTCACCTCTCTGCAACTCCTCCAGTTACAGAACCCGGCGAGAGCAAACAGGAGAGCTTCATTAGGCTTTTCCAGATGTAAAAAGTTAACTAACCTCATGCGGGTACACACCAGCATTCGCCTTTTTTTCCCTCTCCCTTCCTGCTGCTCTCTCCCCTTCGCCCCCTAAGGAGTTCTCTCCGGTGACTCGCTGTTCCACAGGATGCTTCCAAAATGGCGGTTCGGGGAGTGCTGCAATTCCCCAGGCTGCCCAGATGAGATGCAAGGTTCTCTCTTGTGGGCACAAAAAGAAGAAGAAGAAGAGACACACAGGAAGATGTATGTGTGTGTGTGTTTCCCCCCCTTTTATTTCCTTAGCTTTCTCTGATCTGATCTGATGTGAAATCACAAATTGGCCCCTAGCCGCTGCCCCCTGTGTACATAACAGAACTCATTAAAGCGAGGAGGGTTATTAAAAAGTGATGGAGCGAGGGAGGACTCTGACAAGAAAAACTGATTCAGTTTAATAAAAGAAACAGAAAGAGAAGAAGAAGGTGAAGCTCCACAAAGAAAAAGGAGGCTAAGCAATGAGGGAGCCGCAACGACAGGTTTACTGTTCTCTTTCACACAAGGCTTATGCAAATACGCTAGATTCTTCCGAGGCTTCGGACAAGCTCAGTTCTTTACTTTCTGGCAGATGATAACATGGAATGGGACGTCTTTCCCAAAGGTTCAGTTCGTGTGCCCTACATATGGACAGACAATACAGTGTGAAGGCAGCGACTTGGCCATCAGCAGAGCAAACTGTATGTTGCTTCTTAAATCCCAGCAATCAGCTAAAGCCCTTGAGGTCTAAGCTAAAAATACAGCATGTATTACTGTTCACTTAAGATAAAAGCATCTGTTAAATGACCGTATCATAATGCCTCCACTCCTCTGGGCAGTATTTTTGTGTGTAACAGCAACAGGAGACCTCTGGCATTCTGCTTCATGGACGTTCATTTATAATTCATCGGTTTTGACTGGGAACACACGTGTAATGGGAGCAAAGTATATCTTGGAGGATTACGGGGCGAGGACAAGAGGGGAAGATGAGCGGATGGCGAAAACATAACAAAGAAAGAAAGACTGAAAGAGGTCTGGTGGGGAGAGATTGTTCCAGACTGTTTGCTCTCCAGAGGCTAATGTAGATCCACAAAGAGCGAGGCTGAGAAGGGAACCAAACTTACTTCTTTTCACTTTTTTTCCACCTGGAATGAGTGGCAGGGGTAGAACTATATCTTCAAAAGCAAGAAACTAAATGTAAATGCTTGGGCATACATGTCTCTGTGCATCACCGTGCTCAGAGAGAGGGCCTTCTGCCCCCTTTGTGGATGAAATGGAATGGGAAAAAAAGTGAGAGAGTGTGAGGGAGATAGGAAGGGTGAGTCACTGATTTCTGTTGGCTTTGCTGCTCTCCAGCGAGTTGCCGTGCCAAGCAACCAGCAATAACTAGAGTGACTATAACCTGTGGCCCGCAGCATCCCACCTGTATGCCTCTGCAGAAACTAAACCACCTGCCCCATCCAGCAGCCTCCTGAGGTCTCATTTATAAACATAACATCCGCTCAGAAAGAGTGGAAAGTTGTGTGCAGCGTTGCCCAGACAAATGCCAAGCTTTAGAAAAAGTAAGCAGGCAAACTATAGCGTTGCTTTATGCAAACTCTGGTGCACTGAGCTCAAGGCTAGATTTGACTGCTATGGTAAAACCTACAATAATCCATCATTCTTCCTCTGCTCTGTCCAATTTGTACAGCAAAAAAACAGGCCTGAATATTGTTGTGTTGTTCGTTGATTATACCCATCCATTCATGTTTTTAACGTCTCATCCGTCGAGGGCTGCAGGGAGGTTGAAGCCTATTCCAGTTGACACTGACCACCGGTCATCAGTCCATGGGCTCCATCAATTCAATTCAATTTTATTTATAAAGCGCCAAATCACAACACCTTGAGCTTTATTCTCTAAGGCAGGGGTGCCCAATCCCAGTGCTCGGTTTTAGATCTCACCGTGGGTCAACACACCTGAATGAAATGATTAGTTCATTACGAGGCTTCTGGAGAACTTCAAGACATGTTGAGTCATTTAGCCATTTAAATCAGCTGTGTTGAATCAAGGATTCATCTAAAACCTGCAGGACACCAGCACTCGAGGCCTGGAGTTCGACACCTATGCTCTAAGGAAAGGACCCCAATAGAGAGAAAACTCCAGCAATCAGACGACCCCTATGAGCAAGCACTTGGTGACAGTGGGAAGGAAAAACTCCCCATCTAACAGGAAGAAACTATTAGCAGCCCTAAATAGAAACTTTGTCAAAAAGGGAAATTGTATGCATAATTGGAATGTTCAAATCCAAAACCTTGCAACAGTGCAATCCACTGCATCGCCATCCCACTCTCTTACATTTACCACTTTATTTTTGTGATTGAAAATACAGATATTCTGGTCACGATATCTGTAGATGTCTTCTTGTTCCACTGCTAATATTTTCCTGAGTGCAAAACATATAGTATCAGTAGAAAAGTTGAATATGCTGATGTGTGAGATGCATTCAGGTTCTGCTTTGGCAAACACCAACTTCATCTTTAAACTGACCCAGCCTTCACACTGAGGCTCGCTGATATTCTCAGGCTGCAGCGCAGTGATGAAACAGCAGTTTCATCACAAAGGTGGAGCTCAGGTCAGGAGCAAAAGGAGAAGCCTGCTTGTTGCTTCTCTCTACATCCAAAAGGGTTGCGGTCAGGGGTTAAAGTAGGATTCAGGAGGTGGGGAAACCCTAAGATTGGGTGCAGCAGTGCAGCTTGGGGAAAAGAATGTCTTAGACTCGAGTCACACAATAATGTATTTTGTGAGCTCCAAGAGATCTTTCTTTGTGCACAGGCTGTGATCAGCTGACCTGTGCTTTTACTCTAGTATTCACTGCTATCTGTAGATTCAGACGACAGAGTTTAAGTCACAAAAACGTTGGATTCCATCAGGTAATGATCCAATATCTGATTTTAAAACTCTCCCACTACATGTCAGATTTAAGTTTCCATTTTATAAAATTTCATTTGGCTAACGTACTTAGCTTTTTGTAGCAGTCATTTCCTAATCTCTCATTACACATTAAGAGTTTTCTTTACATTTCACATTAACTGGATATACAAACTGTGCAGAGACAGCTTGTGTGTTTGATATTTATCAAGCTGCATTTCAAATTACATGCCACTTAAAAATAAAAACAAAAAACTTACTCTGGTCATGTTAAATCCCCTTCTGCAGTGCTAGTGGGACTGCAACTTTATTTACATCTGCACCATGAACGCCCCGAAGGGATGAGGAGAAAGGGATGTGTTAAAGGTGTAAACGTACCGCGGGACATCATTATTTTCTTATTACTGAGAAAGTGTCTCCATGCCCCCACTGGAAGCAACACCAGGCTGCGGCACCTGACATGTTCACTCATTCAGTGTTATGCATTAACCTGCCTATCAGATTAAAGTGCTCATTAAATGAAAATGCCAGAATACCATTCCAGATTGTTCCACTTTCCACTTTATTCTCTGGTTATAGTGCTTGAATCCCTCCTCAGCATCAGACCCGAGGATGAAAACAGCCTCTGAGTTCAAACTTACTTGATGCACTCTATCACTTGCACTTAACTTCATCCTTGTCCCGAGAAATCAAAGTCATGATAGACGGTTATCATTTTCAGACAGTGGAAAGAATCCAACGTGGATATACAAGTGACCAGAGCAGGGCTTTAAAGAAACAAGTGGATGTGCACTTGAAGCACTGCACAAGGAAAAACCACAAAATCACCTCTTATGAACTGAAACACATCAGAAGCATTTTTTTTCCTAAAAACAGGGCAAGGCCAAATGTAATATAATAATATTTCAGACAGTTTTTGAGACTTCTACATCATCCAGTACAGCACTTCAGAGTCACACTGGTAGCGATCGAAGATTTAAGTAAATTTGACAAGCTCGACGCAACAGAAGATTGATTGACAATGGTCTATAGCCAATCAGGATGCAGAACACAATGCGCTGTGGGGGAAAAAAAGCATGCAAAACTGCACAAAAAAAATCCATGAAACAGCAAGGCCGCAAAAGGTGAACTGCAATATAGTGAGGGAGCACTGTAAATAAAACAAGGTGACAGTCAACACAAAAAGCTTCAGACATTTTCATAGTGTATATTTTTGACCTATTTTTGTACTTAACTTAAGTGGCTAGAAACAAATCTAAGTATTGATCCTATTGCGCTATAATTGGATCGATCTGCCTACGTATAGGCTACTGCTTTATTCTCATATATTATACACAACACATCCTACAAATTCGCCCATGTGAGCTTCATGACGTCCCACCCAAACCTATGACATGTCCGTACCAACCCTGCATCACTGCTCCTCAGCATCCGCCTTGACAAATCACTCCCCAGTTTATAAAGAACATATTTTGTAGAGTATGATGAGCTCAGAGCCTAGATTGCAAACTCTAACTATACTCTGCTGGTATAATGAATGTTTTCTAACTTGAGTTCTCTGACTGAAGTTCATTAGTGTGCCCACCACCCACCACCACCACCATTCCCTGTCATCCCTGTTTTGCTGAGCTTGGTGTCTCTTTGTTAGGAGTGACAAGCTCACAGCCTAGAACCACATATCAACACTGCACTAATTAGGGAGCTGGCTGACTGGACTGAAATAATTAAGATTTTAACATAGATACTTGTCTTTAACCCTGTAAAGTTAGAGTTAGGGTTAGGGTTACTGCTCTTTAACCTTCAGCTTGAACCCTAGGCTATTAGAATATCCAGTGTTTTTTGCAAGGCTCAGACTTCTCAGAGGCAGGTAGATTTTTCTTTAGTTTATCTTTTGTCTAATGTGTGTAGATTGATGTGCACTGCATGCAACAGACACGAATCTCATGCTTAGCAAGACCTTTATCCAGACCTCTCCCTTTCTGCATAGTCGTGCGTAAGTCTCCACTCAGCATGCATATCTGCTGACAAGTGTAAGCACAATTTATTTTTATAGAATAAACACTCCCTACAGGGAAGCAGGAAAGCCAGAATAATGTTCAAATCATTTTATTTGTAAGCTAATGCATTCTGCACATCCCACATGAATGAACTGTAATGAGATAATTTGAGTATTATTGTGGATTACCGTGTATGCTTTCCCGTTGGGGGTGTTTTACTGGGAGTGTTACTTTGAGATTGTCCTACGTATCCTAATTAAGCCAGACAGTTTGTGCATTTAGAAGACAAAGTGTAGCATCTTGACTGCCATTCTTCCTAATTGTCGCACTTTTTTTTTGCCCATTATCTCTTTTTTTTTTTGCATGCAAAAAAGCATGTAAGCACTTTGTTCTTAGCTAACAATGAGTGCATTTTTTTGCGATTTATCCATTTTCTCCACAGTGAACCCTGTTAGTATATTTAGGACAATGAAAAATACAATTGAATTATTTATTGCCTTTTTTAAGGCATAAAGACCCGGCAATAGCACAGACGAGCCCCGTGAGCAAGCAGTTGGCGACAGTGGGAAGGAAAAACTCCCTTTTAACAGGAAGAAACCTCCTGCAGAAAAGGCTTAGGGAGGGGCGGGGCCATCTGCTGCGACTGGTTGTGGATTGAGCAAAGGACAGTAACAGTAACTAACGATTACATAGACCGTCCTGTCAAGCAACAGTAGTGAGTGCTTCTAACTGTATGATCCCTTTTTAGTACTTTTTAACAGTGCTACTCACTCTGGTGTCCCTTAGATAGACACTGACAAGGGAGACCCCAAAGACCTGGAAGTGGAAGCCAGCTCTGACCAACAACTGAACCCGATCGCAACGCTGCTGAACCGTAAAGCCGGCAGTCAATGAGCCACGGTCAGGCAGCCGGCAAATAAATACAATTAGTGTAAATTAGCTGTGACAATTAGCAGAAGCTACCTCAGCTCACCTTTGTGTCCTCGCGGAGCCACACAAGTCCCTCGCCGATGATGCTGTACATTCATCTTCAAAGCTCCTAATGACTTTCTCTGCGAGGTACATAATACAAAGCCAAGGTCAAGCTGTGTTGCTGACAGGAGTGCGATGAATAGGAATAAACAGGGACAGGTTGGGTTACCTTGCAGCCACAGGAGACACTCGCACGCCCGCTCGTGTCTTTACAGCCACCGTGTCCATCTTTGTCTCGTCTGCTCCAGTTCCTTTGGCTTTGAAGGGCACGCCTGCTTGCGTGTGAGAGATTAGAAGTGTGTGTGTGCGTTGATGTCTTTGTCCTGGAGGCGTGAGGAGACAGAGGGCAGCGGAGTCATGCGGACTTCAACTCTGGGAGTGTGTGCGTGTGCGTGTGGAGACAGGGAGAGAATAGAGGCACTCGTCTGTATAATGGAGCGAGAGCTCAGCCAGCTTCTAGGAGCTTTCATCTGTCTGCTGCAGCACCAAGACACGCACGCACGCACTATTTCTCTTGGCCCACAGACCTAACCAGACCAGCTGTAATTTGTCATTTGGCTGCGATCTGGCCCGTCAGCGCTGGGTTACTTTCAGCTCGTGGCTCTATGGTAATCCCTCCCTTTGAAGGCCGGCCAATCCCATCCCATGGCTGACATTGCCAAAACGGACTTCACTATTGTGACCTTTACAGCGCACCAGCTAATCTTTCTTCAACGAGCACGGGGGAGAAAGTGAAAAAGGGAGGGAAGCTGGCAATGAGTTCAACAAGCTTACTTGTCCTCCTTAGCGCTGTCTCCTCCATCCTATAGTCTGAATTTTTTTTTCCTCACAAGAAAAACGTCCCCCACAACATACGCTGCCTAGTCAGTTGGTGTTTTGTTTTTTAAAAAATGAAGGAAAAAAGTCATGGTTGACATTTAGCGAAGCCTCATGTTTCTGCCTCTGGCGTGGGGCAGAGGTGGCGTGCGCTGTGTTCTCGTTCCCACCACCACCTGGCACATTTACAAACAGACTCGTCGGTTAAAGGTTTTTCACACCTAGTTGGTTCAAAGCGCATAGCTCTCCGGTTTTGCTGCTAATGTGGCATCTCGGGCGAAATGAGAAGTCAAGAATCAAACAGAGAACTTGCTGAGAGGTAGGATTTGCACTTCTTCTGCAATCCACCTGGAGCAAAACACCCCGGATGTAGACTATGATTAGAAACTTCATTCAAAGCAAAATCCCGTGAGAAGGTGATTTCTGGCACGATATACCGAAACAGATGCATGGAGTTTGTTCAAAAAAAGCTCGAAAACAGAAGTAAATGTTAAATAAAGTTCTTATAAATCATATCAAGAACAAAATCAATATGTCCCTCTGATCAGTATTGCTGTACGAGCAATGAGGTTTCTGGGATTACTTCCCCGTGGATTTTTTGAGCATCACGCATATTTCCCGCACTTTGGTGAATTGGTATCCACTAATTTTCTTTTCCTTTTCTGTCCCACATTCATAATATAAATTCCTTTATCTACTTAAAGGACGTGGGGAGGAGTAAATGTGAGTGTGTTAAATTTTGATGAATTAATTTGTAACATTTTTAAAAGTTCTGGTGTGTTTCGCGAAGAACATCAGTCCTATTTTTCCAACTGTGTAGACTGACTTTTAGACAGTGTACTTCCAACTGAAACACATTAGTTTCTACATTGTGGTGTTTTAATGAGGCACTCAAGTCGATGTACATGTACAAACAGACTGCTTTTATGCAGTAAATACAGTAAATGCTGCTAGATCTCAGTTCCTGATTTCCATGATGTAACTCTTTCTGTCATCTGCCCACCTTCAGTCTGTGTTTGACCTTCTCTTTCATCCCCCCTTGTGCTCTAGTTCTTTCATCTTTCCTCCCTCCTTACCTGTTATTGCAGTAAATTGGGCGATCGTGGCTCAAGAGTTGGGAGTTCGCCTTGTAATCGGAAGGTTGCCGGTTCGAGCCCCGGCTTGGACAGTCTCGGTCGTTGTGTCCTTGGGCAAGACACTTCACCCGTTGCCTACTGCTGGTGGTCAGAGGGCCCGGTGGCGCCAGTGTCCGGCACCCTCGCCTCTGTCAGTGTGCCCCAGGGTGGCTGTGGCTACAATGTAGCTGCCATCACCAGTGTGTGGATGTGTGCGTGAATGGGTGGATGACTGGATATGTAAAGCGCTTTGGGGTCCTTAGGGACTAGTAAAGCGCTATATAAATACAGGCCATTTAAATTATCTAGAACCAATGGCCAGTTATAAAATTTGAAACAAATTTGACTTGGGACTCTGGGCTATATAAATTAATTTAACTTGTATTCATAAATGTGATGTTAAAAATTCAGATGAGCTAGTTAATCATTGGATGTAACGTGAACCTCAGGTAATCAGTGACTCTACAGTGAAGCCTCGTGAAACAGATTATGAAATGAAATGATTGATTATTATCATTATTACTATGAAAACGGTCAAAAATAGCACACGGTTTCAAAATTGAGGGTTATGAGTGGTTTGAATATTGGCTAACAACTTCTCAACCACAACTCTGTAGAGGACTCACCATTCCTCGTCACATCTTGGATTTTCCAACCAAGATGGCGACAGCAGAAACCCCTGATTTTTGGCCTTCAAAATAGGACTTCAGAAACTAGGTATAACCAGTTGCTGTTTATGCCTCTTTCAAACACCATTGGCTACTAATCTCAGCTAATTCTTCTTTAACTCAGCTGTTTTAAATGTGCAAACGTTTGCAAATGATAAGATTACTTACTGGCCAAACCAACTCTCTAACCATGTCTGAACTCTCGAACTCTGTTGGTCCGATAAAAAGATGTCTCCACAAGATGTTCACCCATTGGATGCTTTCTGGTGTATGTGTTTTTGCATGTTTTTGAAGCACTGTGGGACTCAAACTAGTCAGTCATAATCAGTGTTGGGACCAGAGATGGGCAGTAACTGTAATCCGATTACTTTTTTCGAGTAACGAGTAAAGTAAGGTATTACTATTGCAAAAACAGTAATTAGATTACCGTTACTTTCCCGTAGGAACGCTGCGTTACTGCGTTACTAAAACCGTGATTTTTTTGCGAGAATGTCTCATGACAGTGACGTAAGCAAGTGCGACGTTTGTGACAACAGCTGTGTGCAGATCAACAGTGGATCATATATCGAGTACTGGAGAGAGTATGAGCGTGCAGCGTTTAAGTATTGACCTTACTTTAAGTTTGATTCCATAAAAAGTGACAAAAACATTAGTGTCCGTTGTGCATGGGAAGAAAACTTCTTTTTACAGCGAAAAAAACCCCCTAAACTTCCAAGCAAGCACCGAGTGCGCTACCACGTAATGGGAAATTCACAGAGAAACTGCCATATCCTTCCACTGACCACTGCGGCACACCTGCACCAGGGTAAACCTCCGCCTACCCTGCTCCTGCTTTACAGGTGAAAATAGAGCAACAGGACCGCTAGTCTTTGACTTTATTTATTTTCTGCTGTGTTTTATTTGCATCTATTTGAAAGACTGAGTGTAAACACAAAAAAAAAAAAAATTTATGTGCTGGAATGTGCAGAAAATAGTTTTAAATATTAAACAAATTTCTTCCAGTCAGTGAATGTTGCATATAATTACATTTTTGCTTGATGCATAAAGTTAAAAGATTAAAACTAATAAAACAAGTTTTAAAAAGAGACTTTTCCATTTGATTACATTTTGTATGATGGATTATGTAGAAAAAGTAGAATTGGGTTGAAAGATCTATCGCTTTACCACCTATTCAGGTTGTAAATCGTGTTTTTAAAAAGTAACTAAGTAACTAAGTAATTAATTACTTTTGAAAATAAGTAATCAGTAAAGTAACGGGATTACTTTTTTGGGGAAGTAATCAGTAATTAGTTACTGATTACTTTTTTCAAGTAACTTGACCAACACTGGTTGGGACTAGCGCGTTATTAAATAACGCGTTACAGTAACTACGTTATTATTGTGGTAACGAGCACGGTAACTAGTTATTATGCCAAAACCGGGAACGCGTTACTCGTTACTGGGATTTTCGATAGGCTTGTTATTCGTTACTTCGTGTGGTGGCTATCGCGGAGCTTCCACAGATTCAATATCCCACGGTGTGGGACGGAGAGATTTCGCAGGTCTTTCCTCCCCACTGCTGTCAGACTCCATAATAAAGACTTTAACTGATCAAGCACACACATCCATACAATAATACTAAGTGCAATAATCCTTTCTGTCATCGTTGTATTTTTACTCAGTTGTATATAGTATTTGTATTTGTATTCTATTTTTATCTTATTGTATATTTATTTTATTTTATTCTACTGTATATAGTATTTTATTTTATTCTATTCTGTACAGTTGTGTACTGTATTTATTCTTATTGTATTCTAATTTTTGCCTCATAACTTTTGCACTGTCCACTTCCTGCTGTGACAAAACAAATTTCCCACGTGTGGGACTAATAAAGGTTATCTTATCTTATCTTATCTTATCTTATCTTATCTTATCTTATAACATTAGCAAGTGGTGGAGGCCAGCAGGTGGATGAAGGAAAAGGGAGGCAAGAGGAGAGACCCGAAGCAGCCGCTGGTCCGAGAGTGTCAGGTGAACTGAACTTCAGGTAAGAAGTTATAACCTGCAGTCCATCTGGGTCAGATATGAACCAAGTTTAGGTGGAGTTTATTTTCGTTATGCTGACTTTTTCGTACTGCGTGCTAGCTAGCATGACGGAGTTTCCATACAGCTGGGTGGGTGCTATGTTACTGATGTTGAACTTTATTTTGTTCATAAGGTTAATTATTAGAGTTGCCAACCATCCTGTAAAAAACGGAATCGTCTCGTATTCAGAGAAAATATCATGCGTTTCGTATTGAGGTGAAAAGGAACACAGTTTGTCCCGGACTTCAGCTAGAATGAAAAAGACACAAAGCTGGAGTTATTCTGTGTTTACGCTGCACAGCTGCCTCTTCTTCTCTCATTCTCTCTCCCTCCCTCTCCTGTTTCTACTTCAATCATGAAACTGATCAATGATCAGCTGATCGGCTTTTCTCTCTTGTTTTTTTATCGTCCACTTTGCGCCAGAAAGAGGAAACCAGCGGATGTCACGGTAAACAACAGCAGCACGTTTAAGCTTGATCAGCTGTTGTTAGAATTTATTTAATATTAATCTCTAGTATCAGCTGATGTTTGCCGGAGCCACAGCTGTAAACCTGCTGGTCATGATATCGGTTTGGTTATCTGGTGAGAGGGAAACATGAAGATAAAACCAGGAGATGTCCTTACTGAATCATCAGAGCTGTGATGGAGAAACAGGTTTAACTTTTAGTTAACATGAATGAGTTGAAGGGAAGTTATGAACTGTTTCTGAGAGACAAATAACACCAGGATCCTTTTCTAAGTAGCTGACAGCTGGTAACTGTGCAGGAGCGGGTCTAGCAAAGTGTTGCCAGGGGTCCACGTAGGGCATTAAAAGGGAAAGGGGGGCACAAGGAAATACTTTCTTATTCTAATTTAAAATGTCTCACTTTTAAAAAAATAATTATCTGAGTCTTGCAACAAACAATTGATAGATTGATACATATATACCATCAAAACAGTGTACATCACTGTCACAACAGTGTTTATTTTCATTCAAAGGCTTTATGATTTTTCCTATAATGGTGGGCCGGTCTCTAGTCAAAATGCCCAGGACGATTTTTTTGTCCCAGTCCAGCTCTGTATGCAGCTCATCTTCAGTCTGGTGTTACCTACATCTTCCTATTCAGAAGGCAGAATTTCCGAGTTCTGAGTACAATCGAAAGCACCACGACTGCAGTTTTTGTGTTGGATGTAAAAAGCAGGCTAGGATAGATTCAGGTGTGGGATTTCTCTCGTGGAAATACATTATTTTTTCCTTTCTATTGGTAGGTGGCACAGTGCACTTGTGGCAAGTAAGCAAGCTAGAAGACTGGCAATCTTGCTGGGTATCCAGTTATGGAAGCAACACATTAACAAGAGAATTCTGAGTAAAACCAAAGTTACTTTCCCTAATAACTAGTTACTCTGAAAGTAACAAGTAACTTGAAGTAACTGAGTTACTTTTGATAGAAGTAACTAGTAATGTAACTAAGTTACTAATTTAAAGTAACTTACCCAACACTGGTCATAATTCATCACTGCTGAAGCATCCCCAAATACAAGACTAAGGTAAAAAAAAAAAAAAAAACTCTAAATGCAATCCAGTGCATTAGTCAAAAGTAACAAAATAACAACTGGCAACAAAATAACAGCCTATAGTCTTGGGAAAGCACTGACATGTAAAGTCATGCCTATTTGTAGCTGTAGCATCAGTAAAGAAGCCCTGAAAGTGCCTCTCTCACTCAGTGCTATTTCATTTTGTTTTTATTTTGGTCCGCCAGCCCCCTGCCATCGCTTCATCTCTTTTTTTTTTCCTGCCAGACCAGGCCGAAAGGGGGGTGTGGGCTCAACATGAGCTCGCATCAGCGGGCTACCTCCAATCTCCCGCCATTTGCCAGCATGGTACCAATCAACACTTTACTCCCACCCCGCTGAGAAGCAACCGACTCTGAAGGAGACAGAAGGGGACCTGGTGTGATGGAGATATGAAGTGCGTGAAAGAGAAGAAGAAAGAAGAGGGAGAAAAAAAGACAGAAATAGAAGCAGAGAATAAGAGAAAGCAGGAAGGCAGCTTCTTGTTAAGCATCCTAAATTTACCCTAAGTGCTGAGACCCCCCTCCCTGTCATCATCTTCAGCTCTTGCTCTGTCAAAAGATTTGTCCCTGACACACATGCACTGGGATCTACCGTTAAAACTTCCTGAAATAACACTACTGCTGAAATAACACTCAAATTTAAACGTTAAGTGCAAATTTCGAGGATGTACCCAGAATGAAATGTTCTCAGGCTATCAATAACTTTTAAAAATAACACCTTTGAATATAACAAAACCAGTTAAATTACACCCCTTCAATATTAATCTTTTTTTCCAATAAGAGTTTCTGTGATTTCATATATTTCTACAGTTTATCATACTGAGGTCTGCTGGCTAACCCCTCACTTCACAAGAGTACTATTGATCCAAGCTCTGTCGTGATGAAAGCAATCTTTTACACCCTGACCAGCTTTTGTAATTAAGATTCTAATGGCCCTTGCACATCTTTCATTCATATACATCTGAGGTATATCTAGATGTTCTGAGAGGGGTGGCTTCTCATTCTGCAAATAATAAAATTAACTATTGTAAAGATTACATTTAAAGTCATTCAACTACAAATCTGGCCTTTCTGTTTTTGAGGCTGATTATAGACTTTGGTTTTGTTTGTAAAGGATCCTGTGATTATTCCACCCCTTTTTTCTTCTGTGGATGTCCAGCTGGTGATTGCATTTTTTTTCCAAACTGTACCAAACTGTTTGTTCTGTTACTTCTAATGTCCCTCCAGTCTCTCTGGTGGATTTATTTAAAAAAAATAATTGCAGCCTAAGAAAGACCGTTTTCAATGCCTTTAACATTTTTAATGCCCCACTTGTTAAAATACTGTATCAACCTGAACTATGAGGAAGTAACAAAACCCCACACTGGTCCATGAAACAGCTTTTGAGTGTACGTTCAAAATACATTTGAAGTCTTGAAACTAAGGTTACGGTTAGGTACTGTTAATCCAATAATTTCGTTTGGCCACTCCAATTCCAGTTTAAATTCTGTAATCTAAGACAATATTCATAATATCACTTAAACTTTGATGTTTCTTTTTTCACAAACTGAAAATTACAAAAATTGCGGCAGTTTTCCAGAAGTTGTGCATTTGTCTTGGTTGTATGATGTATAACATTATTGTGAGATCATGAGTGGCCTTTATCTCTTGATGATAACACCAAGATTCTGATTAATAGATAAGCTGCTCTACCTTCATAGCCACAGCCACCTGCATATATATTTGAGTCACACCTTTTCATGCTTAACTACTGCTCAGCAGTGTTGGTCAAGTTACTTGAAAAAAGTAATCAGTAACTAATTACCGATTACTTCCCCAAAAAAGTAATCCTGTTACTTTACTGATTACTTATTTTCAAAAGTAATTAATTACTTAGTTACTTAGTTACTTTTTAAAAACACAATTTACAACCTGAATAAAGCGATAGACCTTTCAACCCAATTCTACTTTTTCTGCATAATCCATCATATAAAATGTAATCAAATGGAAAAGTCTCTTTTTAAAACTTGTTTTATCAGTTTTAATCTTTTAACTTTAAAATTTAAATTTAATTATATGCAACATTCTCCGACTGGAAGAATTTTTTTTAACATTTAAACTTGTTTTCTGCACATTCCAACATTTATTTTTGTGTGTTTACACTCAGTCTTTCAAATAGATGCTAGTAAAACACAGCAGAAAATAAATAAAGTCAAAGACTCAGCGGTCCTTTTGCTCTATTTTCACCTGTAAAGCAGGACTGCGGTAGACGGAGGTTTACCCTGGTGCAGGTGTGCCACGGTCAGTTGAAGAATCCGCAAGTTTCTCTGTGAATTTCCCATTACGTCGTTGCGCACTCAGTGCTTGTTTAGGGTTTTTTTTCGCTGTAAAAAGAAGTTTTCTTCCCACGCACAACGGACACTAATGTTTTTGTGACTTTTTATGGAATCAAACTTAAAGTAAGGTCAGTACTTCCACGCTTTAAACGCTGCACGCTCATACTCTCACCCACAATCGATATATGATCCATTGTTGATCTGCACACAGCTGTTGTCACACACGTCGGACTCGCTTACGTCACTGTCATGAGACATTCTCGCAAAAAAATCACGGTTTTAGTAACGCAGTAACGCAGCGTTCCTAAGGGAAAGTAACGGTAATCTAATTACCGTTTTTGCAATAGTAATCCCTTACTTTACTCATTACCTGAAAAAAGTAATCAGATTACAGTACTGCCCATCTCTGCTGCTCAGTGGTTAGGTATCAAGTGTCTGCAGATAACCATTGTCCAACCAATCAACGGGCAACTGCAGCAATCAGCTAGGAAACAAAGCAATCACAAGGAGGTTTTTAGTGCAGTACCCCCTTTGTGACCAATTTCACCTAGCAACAAGTAGCAACCACCTGCCAAATGGTCGGGGAAACACATTTTTCTCTAACAAGCGGAAGTCTCTAGGCCTGTGTGACTGAGGTTTCACTTGCACATCTGCAAAGGCACCATTAATGTTAAATGATAATTACAAGTTTTGAAGCAACATATAAATCAGTCTCCTGCATTTGGTTCATTCTAAGACAGACAATATCGTAACAGCTGAAATCCACCATTGGGGAAGAATGAAAAAAACCCTTCCCTTCCAATTACACCAATTGGTTTTCTCTTTTCCAAGTACCTGCATAATGTTATTAAAAGAAGAGGTGATGCAACACAGCAGCAATCATGCTTTTGTCCATGTGGCTTAAACTGTGAGTTGCAATTCTAGGTTTCTGTTTTTGGTCAGCAAAATATTTCTACATGCAAAGGATCAAATATCAATCCAAAACAGTTTATAGATGTTAGACAGTAGGCCGTGATAGATTGTGTACAATCTGTTGTCATTTGACAGTCTGCAAATGCGCTCTAACAAGGTCTGATCTGTGTTGACAGCCTTCTGCTCTGTGACAGCGTGCAAATGTAGCTGATGACAACAAAACCTTTCTGTGAGAGCATTTACCTGTGCATCAGTTATAAAGATAGTAAAGACTTTAGCAAATTCTTAGCCAGTGCTTTCCAAAATGTCAAAATATTGCTTCTGTCTCATGTAGGCAGCAATACACCCGACACACACTAGCATCACTCTGCTGAAAAAAATTGTTCTTCTGAGATGTGCTTACCTGTTTCTCAATGTCATCTTTCTGAGTTTTCAAATACAGAGAGTGCAGGCACGTGTCCCTGAAAACATCAGCACAGTTTAGCAAAAAAATAAAAATAAACAGAAAACACAATGTTTTCTAAATTATCCATCCAAAAATTTAATTTGTCTCAGGCAGTGCTGCATAACATTCAGATATACTGATCATAAAACATTGTGTATAGATTGAAGTAGCAACCCTTAATTTGAACATGAAGCTAACGCACAAATGCAGTTTCTGGATTAGCCACTTGAAAAAGTGTGTAACATTCCACAGGTTGCTATGTTAAAATGCCCATCATTTTTTTTAAACAACTGCATGGTGTGTAAAAATATTTATAAAGCTTCCATTTGGAGACGGTCGACACGCGCAGCTGTAACCAACAGCTGTTTGCTAGCGCTAACCCTCAGCTAATTCAAGACATGTAGCTGGCCCTGTTGTTTGTGCCTTTTGGAATTTTTATGCAATCACAGGACACAATATGAAGCTATATGTGTAGCTCAGACCATCCAGTAATGTTTTACTTCTTTTTTAGTGAGCGAAATACTACTATCTTAGGAGTCTGTTACTTAGCACTTATTAGCATGTACATGTGTCACACCCATAAACTTCGCAGTAACCAAAATGCTAATGTCAGTGTTTCAAACTGCAGTTAAGAAATGCGTGGGCCAACCAAAACAGGACCAAAAGGCAAGGTATTCAGTTCTAACAATGCCTTTATTCAAAACAAACGAGTTACTAAAAAAGAAGCAATAATGGAAAAGGTTTAAAAGAAAAGAAATTAAGGAGGATTCATGAGAAAGGCTGTGTGTCAGGGACGTAACGAGGAAGTGAAATAGGCAGTGGTGGGAAAATAGACTCGCTGAAGTGGAGTTAAGTGAAAAAGTAGACACATTGGGAAGCGAAAAAGAGAGGCAGCAATATTGGATCAGGCAAATATTGAGCAAGAGCAACAGCAGAGACAGAGCAGAGAGCCAAGGCAGAGATCAACAAAGTGATCCGAGGAAAAGCACAATGACAACAGCAGACATTTTCGGTGTCTGGCCGGCTGCTCCGGCTGCAGCTGTGTGGTTGAGAGCAGCAGCGGCGGCAGTGGAAGAGCCAGAGCAGGAGAGAAGGCCCACAATGCAACATTTGGCTATTTCACAGTGTGCTGCAGCCCACCAAAACAATGTTGAAGCAATCAGAGGTAATTGCTCACTAATGGCTCCCTTTCCACTCTCCTTTTTCTAATTGCCTGCAGAGCCATCTGCGCGCACACGTGCACGCCTGAATGCATCCTGCATACGCAACCAGCTGACGAATGACACGCAGGTCAAGGAGTCGAGGAAATAACATGTTACATTTCATCTGAGCAGAGCACGAGAAATATTCTCAAAATGTGCCCACTGAGCCAAAGAGGGCATTTATACTGGCGGTGAACCTCAAACATGTTTGCATTGATTTTTTATTTATTTTTTTGCCTTCAGAGCCCGGCAGTTAAAGTAACCATATAATCATTTGTTGCAATAAATGGATGCGGCTTAACAGGGAAGAGGAGGGGGAGAGGGGCGGTTTGTGACTTGAACACGATCGCTGACGAGCCCGTTATTGAGGCTGCTGATGGATCTGCCTGTCACGCGCAACATTTTTTTTTTGCCTCTCCCCCTCCACCTCTCTCTTTCTCCCGCCCGGCTCGTAGATCCATGAAGGGGGCTTTGCTGACAGGAATAGCTTGTCACTGCTGTCATCTCCACGGCTCCTGCGCCGTGCATCAGGTTTCTTCCCTGCAGTTCTTTGTTACCACTTAGCAGGAAATCTTTTTTGGCTGCGCAGTGTGGAAACCATCACCGCAGGCAAAAAAAAAAAAAGGTGAAACGGGTATGGCGGGGGGTGGGGAAAGTGTTTTAAAGTGCAGCAGTTGCCACGGAAACCACCTTTACCCAGGTTCTCCTCATTTGCTCACCTTGCAGGTTTTCGAGCTTAATTGACAGATGCGGAAAGATGCACACACACACACACACACACACACACACACACACACACACACACACACACAAAGATGGTCCTGGAAGTGATTAAATCCGCTGCCCACCTGCTTGTTTCCACTCTGGCGACCGATCCGTCTCTGTTTTCTGTTTACTGAGACATCATCTACGCTGCCATCTGTACCATTCCTGTTTGCAGTGAAAACATAATTTTTTTATCAGAACAGGTAGAGTT
Organism: Rhamphochromis longiceps; assembly: GCF_057381845.1. NCBI lineage: Eukaryota > Metazoa > Chordata > Actinopteri > Cichliformes > Cichlidae > Rhamphochromis > Rhamphochromis longiceps. The sequence continues at coordinate 30,194,226 of NC_140577.1, read as the reverse complement.
CCCCTTTGCATTCCTCAACAAAAAAAAACACTGCTATGATTTGTTTCTGGTCAGCGACACACACTCTCAGACACAGGGGTACAGTAAAAGTCCAGGTCTCTGCCTATAGGGATTAACTATACTGATTTACCATCTAGGGCTAATTAGCATACCTCAAAATAACGATGCGTACTTTTCCCAACACTAACAAGTACACAAACGCGCCATTTTGTCAAGACTTTTCTGCAGGCAGACTGTGTTCAACAAATACAAAAGTATTAGGTGAGAAGAAATATTCATGTTACCCTCAGATTTTGGGGGTTTTACTGTTTAAATTTTTAAAAAGCACTCAATACATTCTTTTTTTTTTTTTTTTTTTTGCTTTCAGTTATTGGTAGTACACGGGTTAGTGCTGAGACCTGAGGGAATGTGTTCTGGACTTGTGGTTATTAAGACTAGACAAAACCTCTGGATCAGTGCCGATACGGGACGATAAGAAGTCCAGATTTGTTGGGTTTTTTTAGCTTTATTTATGCAAAGGCACCATTAATGTTAAATGCTAATTATTTTTTAGTTATATTTATAAGTTGAATGTTTTCAAACTGTTGCAACATCTTTCTCTATATAATATGTCACTCTCTGAGCTTCTGCACTGATGTGTCATTAAAATGTCAACAAAAACCAACACAGTCAAATGCTTGTGTGTTTGCAGGAGGTGCATGACTGGTAGAAATGGCGGCTCGCGACATTAGACGTGACAATTTTGTTGTATGCAAGGTGGGCATAACGGGGCCTTTTGTTAAGAAATTAGAAGTAATCAACGCTCCTCAAAAGTTGGACATCGCTCTTCCAGTTTTATCCTATTTCGTGATCCATTGTCAAAGGATTGTAGTGCAAATGTGCGTCACACTGCCTGACAGAGAGATATGCTTGGTCAGGTGAGCATGGGCATGGGTAATCTGTTAAAATCCTTGAAGCAAAGTTCATAGAGTTCATGTGGAGATAATGTGGAGGCCGGCATGCTCCTGTCCTCATACGTCATAGATTGTGAAGTGATTCACGCTCTGTATTACAGGAACTGAACTGAGTGTAGGTCTTTCCGCTTAAACACCCTCATTATTATTTTTTTCTGAACACAAAAGCTCGAGTCCAGCTCCACAAAACATTCAGCATTTGTCTGAGCTGACGCAAAGACATGCAAGATAACTGAATTTATAACACTTCACACTTGTCACCTTGGTAAAACAAAGTGTCCAGATGCGAGGTCGGAGTAATGGCGTTCTGTCTGAGAAAAGATACGCAGCTTTGAAGCATGCTCGCATCGCGTGTGGTAAAGAAGAAGATAGCCTTTCAGGTTTTTGTCTTTTCTAACACCCTTTGAACCTCTCGTCATACTGTTTTCACTGCATTTTTGAGGTAATCAAACCTGTGCAAGAGTTCCAGTTTGTAGTCTTTTAAAGCTGTTCTTGCTCTTAGTCAAACTGATAGTAGGTGAGGTGTTTAACCACACTTTTATTTACACTCTGCATCACTAGTTAAAGTAGATTACTCTCAGCTACCAGGGTTAGACAAACATTTCATAGGAAGTATTGAGTGCGTGTGTTTGAGCAAAATAAAGGCTGACTACAACTTTATTTTTATATTCATGCTTATTTACTGTGAGTACTGGGACTAGGCCTTCACATGACCATAAAGACTATATGTGTGTTTGTGTGTGTGCGCGCACTGGGCTGTACTTTAATGTGCCACAGTGTTCTGCACCTCGTCCCCGAGTGTGACAGAAGCAGATGTTAAATTGAGCTCCGGCCGCAGGGCTTAGAACAAAACTCCCATCACACAAAGCTATTTCCCCCTCCAGACAGTGGCTCTGCAGGCCAGTTTAGCGCTTTTATCCAGTGTTCACTCCCTTTGTTCATCATAAATCCTCTGCTGATGCCAGAAGGGGGAGGAAAAAATAAAAAAACAGGAAAATGTCAACGGCCAAACTGGGACAAAAAGTTCTACTTGCACTGCTGCAGCTCAGGGATTTCAAAAAGGCTGTTTTATTTATTTATTTATTTTCCCCCGTCTTCTCTTGATACTGATGTCATTGCCTCCTGAATGGGCTGTCAGCACATTTAGGTCACTGTATAGTTTTTGATGGACAGGTGAGAGGGATGATGGGCAAACACCAGGAAGCCAGGATTAGCAAAGGGCGGACAGGTGTGCTATTTAAGCGCTTCACCAAGTGCTGTGAGTTTGCGTGCCATCGTTAAGTGACACAAACTCTACTATTCCCTAACCTCGCTGACATACAGCCGCTGTAACCCCTGCATGCCGGTTTCAGGTAAGGGTTTTGAACTAGAAACCCGGCAGACACTTTGAGAGCATATTTCCCTCAGAGGCATTCGGGTCCAGACCTCTTGGCAGAGCGTTCTGACGGAGAGCAAACACATGTAACCAGTGGGAGTCAGCCCATCTGTCTCTGTCTCGGCTGTAGTAGCACGCACTGCTGCGCGCACACTCGCAAACACAATTCTTCATGAAAGTGAGACATGAGCCTGTGCTGGCAGTGACAAACGAACTGCACAGCGTAGGAAAACCGGTTAGAAGATGAAGTGACCAATAGATCAGACAACCAAGACTCTCCCTTTCTCACTTGCTCTGCTTTCACTCTCTTGAGTCTGTTGCTAACAGGATCTTGGTTCAAATCTGCAGGACTTTCCGTAACACACAGAACCCATTTTCATGCATTCTTGCCTAGCAATATCTAATCATGTGCTTTGTTTTTAAAGATTTCTAGCTTTACTGCAGTTTACAGTTACAAAGTGTGAAGCGCTAATGCTCCCCAGTACACAAAAATGTTATGTCTTTTTTAAAGAAGATGTAATTTTGTAGTATTGCACTCTGCACAGTTATGTGAAAAATAATCATATTGATCTCCATGATTCAATAACATGTAGAACCAACTTGAAGTAATGATTTCTGTCATACACATAGTCTTTATGGTCATGTGAAGGCCTGGTCCCAGTAGGCCTACTCACAGTAAATAAGCATGAATATAAAAATAAAGTTGTAGTCAGCCTTTATTTTGCTCAAACACACGCACTCATTACTTCCTATGAAATGTAGCTGCTCTACCAGGTGTAACAATTAAGTTTAACGTCCAGGCATCCATGAAAACGAAATTTATGATATTTAACGGAGTTAGAAGTTAGCAGGGAGTTAGCTCACTAGCTTCCATCTAAATATAATATAGGATGTTCTGACTGAGAGATTTATGAAACAAATTAAAACATACAGCTATCACTTCCAACATAAATGAAGATAAAGTAAACAGCAGTGACATGTGTAGGGTTACTGAAATTTGGCTAGCTTGTAAATAATAATGTGCTAAGCTATGTTAGCATAACATAAACAGTAAAGCTGGAGGACGAACGCTAATGAACAGAGGACTTTTTTCCACTCGATAAAAGTTAATGTGAGGGTTCCCAATGGTTAGGGGCAAATGCAATTGCATGGCAGGATGCTGTAAACGGACCAAACTTCAGTCAGGAGAACCACCAAGATAATCCATCCACAATACGAGGTTAGTCATTAATATACTGCTGCACGGGCTGGCTGTAGTTACATCGGAAGGGTTTAAAAACTGAGCTTTAAAATGATTAGCAGTAATAAAAACTGAGAGAAGCCGACATTGATCACTGACTGTTTTTAGAGGCTTGTTGAGATTAAATAGAACAAGATACAAAGCATTAAAACGTGTTAAAAACACAACAGCCTTATTAAATGCACACTACTTTGGGCCCAGAAGCAGAATTCGTCACGTCATCACTTAAAGACCGGATTAATCCTTGAAATCCAAAAGGATAGCTGCTACATGGACTAAATCATTCTTTTCCAGAGGAACTTATTTTGCTCTTAGCAATGAGGCTAAGCTAATGTGCTTGCTAAGTAAGTCATGCATTGTTAGGTTTCTTTCTTTCTTTCTTTTTTATTCATGGAAAATAGTTCATCTGTCATGTGTTGTGAACACCACAAATAAAGTTACGCTTTCCTTTCAGCACCATTGTATTAGTGACATCTCAAAACCTGGGGGCAAAAATGAAACCATTTGCATGGGTAGATACCAGCAGAGGTACGTGAGAAAATGTCTGCGTCTGTGAATAGTGTGAACCCTTTAATTCAAGTCTGGTGGCGATAAGGGTGGAAAGATAGGTGTGTGCATGTGTGTGACAGAAAGAGAAGGGAAAAAGAAAGCGAGAAAAAGAAGAGAGGGACAGACTGTGAGCGTGTGAGGAAAAGGCGGCGACGGGTTTCACCTAAAGCCGGATTCATTACCATGCATCTGTCAGAGCGTCGACGGAGGTCTTGTTGCCAATGGCAATGTGGAAAGGAGTTAAAGAGCATCAGCATCTTTTCCTCTCTACTCATCCTCGCTGTCTGCTGCCACTGTCTCTCCTCCTTTCTCACTTTCCAAGCCAGAGAAGTTAAACACATCAGCATGTCTGTCATTGCTCTTGCTTCACCATCTGCAGACGCCAACACAGTGCAGACAAGAAAAGTCCATTATCGCTTCCCTCAGTGTGACTATTTATCTCCCTTACCATCTCGGCCTGTCACTTTTGCAAGTGACAGGCCGAGATGGTAAGGGAGATACCCACCCACCTACCCCACCCTGCCTGCAATAGCACACACACACACACACACACACACACACACACACACACACACACACACACACACACACACAGAGAGAGAGACAGCAGTCAACTAGGACTGTGACGAGCAAAACATTGCATCACTTGTCTTTCTTTCAGAGAGAGCTGCCGAGCACCCTGCTTTTCCAGAAACGTGTATGTAAACATAGTGTGTGTGTGTTTGCAAATGTCTGCATGTTGACACAGACTGAATAATGCCCCCAGCAACTATCATCCATGTGTTCTTTCCACAAGACATTTAACCCCAAACTGCTCCAGCAGTGATGCTCAGAGACTAACAGCTGAATCACAAGTTTTCTTGTGTTTCCCAAGCTGAGAAAATATGCAGGGCTGATTAACAGTACAATATTTTTGCATGAAACGCCTGCTTTCTTTCCTAGAGCAAGGTAGCAAAACAAATCGATACTTAACTTGTTTGTGTGCCAAGTATGAAGCTAGGCTAGGGTACAGACTGGATACCTGAACAAGATCTATAATGAGTATCTCTCACCAACTTTGACACTTTAATGCCTAAACATGAGAGACATAGATACTTGGGGAGCACAGCTGAAGTTATATATAAACCAGGGTAGGTCTGCTTTTTTAATAAAGGCAGGCTAGTTTCTTCTGGTTTATATGCTAATTTAGGCTAACAATGCTTTTATGCTAGCTCTAAGAAAGGATTTCAAGTTTTCTTGTGTTTTCTGGGGGTGAGAATATGTGCAAAGCTGTTTAACAGCGCATCTGGTGGGAAAAAAGAAAAATTCTGCAACTTAGGAAATTTATATTTATTTATTTTCTGTTTGTGTACTAAAGAAGCAATTACAGCACACACACAATTGGCTAAGCTAGCTTACAGCATGGAGGGTTGAGTGTTGTTATCTGATCTATACCAGAAACCCAGTTTATTTTCACAAAAATGTCATATTAGAAACTTGAGGTCTCAAAACATGGAAAGCACAGGTACACAGCAAATTCAAAAGTGTTAAATGTTTTGGTGTTAATAGTCTTCTTGCAAAAGTAGAGTTAATTTTACTCTAAGTAGAGTCACATTCTTTTAATGTAACTCTGAGGTGTAAAATGATAGTAGTTAAAATCGAGTGTTAAAAATGAGTGTTTCTATGTCAAATCTGGAGGTGTTACAATGGAAACATTAACTCTTGACCTCTTAACTCTGAACTCCTACAGGGGCTATGACACCAATAGAGTAAATTCACAGACTCCGCCCCCAGCACCATAGGCTCCAATCGAAGCTGAAGTGAAGCCGTTTCAGAACATTTTGCTCTACATATTTGAGTTGTTTGCCATGCTTGGTAAGTCATTTGTTCAAAGGTTGTTTCAATTATTACTATTAGCTTTTACTTCTGTGGCTCTTTGGAGTTGAGACAAAGCTGTGTGAAAGGCATTAGCCATGTTGCTCGGTGATAGCATAATATTCTGTTTTAGCTAGCTGAAAGGTATTGTTTGCAGGCAAATACCACAGCCTTGAAAAAAAGCTTGCATGTGAATTTTCAGTCAAACTTTTGGTCAAATACGCCTAAAACAATGTGTAGAATGTGAAATGTTGGTATAATGGTGCTACTTGAAGCCTGAAAATGATCGCCCATAAAAAAAATAAAAAAAACGAGCAAACAGCAGTAGCAGACGTCCTGACTTGGTTCCACGTTAGCATTTAGATCCCTCCAGAGTTTTGTGCACACGGTTTAGGTAAAAATTAGAAAGGTTGAGGTTTTACATTTAGTTCAGTATTACCTGTTGCCGGTGTCCTTGTCTTTTGGGAAAAGACTTTACACAAGTAATGGCTCAAAGAGGATTCCTTTTTTTTGGGCGACCGTGGCTCAGGGGGTTGGGAATCGCATCTGTAACCGGAAGGTCGCCGGTTCGATCCCAGGGCTCTCTGTCCTGGTCGTTGTGTCCCTGGGCAAGACACTTTACCCTACTTGCCTACTGGTCTTGGCCAGAGGGGCCGATGGCGCGATATGGCAGCCTCGCTTCTGTCAGTCTGCCCCAGGGCAGCTGTGGCTACAACTGTAGCTTGCCTCCACCAGTGTATGAATGTGAGAGTGAATGAATAGTGGCATTGTAAAGCGCTTTGGGTGCCTTGAAAAGCGCTATATAAATCCAATCCATTATTATCATTATTTTTTTTTTTTTACTTTGCTGCAATTGTTTACTGGATTATTTGTGCCATTAATTAGTGTCAACTATTTTTTATTCAATCTCCACATAGGATATGCTTCTGAAGATGGAATATGGGGGAGAGCAGAAGTGCGTTGAAGTTCCACAAAGTGATGAATGAAGGACATGCATATTGTATTGAAGAAATAAGTGATGAGAATGCTGTTATTTGCATTTACCATGTCAGACCTTTTGATAAACAAAATTCTAATGAAAATGAGAACATGTATACTGTTACATCTTTCAGAAAATGTTTTGAAATTGTGGTGCACAGTTCAGAATAAATGTTTTTCAAAAACCATTGTGTCTTTTTAGTAAATGTTTATTTCCAAAAGAAATTTCTAGAAGTTCAGAACAGTAAAATCCCCGCTTTTTAGAATGAATTAGAAGATAACTCTTACGTAGTTAAACTAAAATACTCTTTGAAAGTTAATATATAAACTCTTAAGACCAAGTGTTAAATTATCAACTCCAGACAGATTTGGTGTTTAACACTAAATCAGAGTTAACGTACCAACTCTCCAAAAAGAGTTAAATTAACACTCTCTGGTGTGGACCCATATAGACACTTTAATAGTGTTGAAATCAAATCCAACAGTGTTAATTTGGACATGCTGGATTTGCTGTGTATGTTCTTCATAATAGAAGACTTTTTGTTTCTTACTAAAAATGAAAAAGTCATGCGTTTCTTGTTTTGGTTCAGAATAACGGATGTAACACACTAATTAAATTATTTGTTTGTGTTTTTATCAGTGTGTATATTTCAACATGGAAATCGTGTCAGTTAAAACTCGAGTTTTCCTTCATAAATTAAAAAGATTTCCAGTATTTACATGACAACACAGAGAGGAAAGTGTTCACCAACTGAACAAATCAGCTTTAACAACAGAGTACACTTTACAACATAGACATTGATGTAGCAGCAGTGCCATAATTTTAATAAAATACCAAGAAAACAGTTCCTTTTAATCGATAACACAGTACAATTAGCAGTGGCAGGAAGTATGCGTTTTTTCCCACATTCAAACAATTCATTTTGTAGTACAAATCAAGTAGCAACACTTTTTCATAGTAGCACAATGATTTGTTGTTTTTCACTGCAATTCATGTACAGTTTCTAAATATATGTTTTCATTTAAAATGTAAAAATAAGCCAACACACAGTGCAACAATACATTTCAATTGTTAAAGAAAGAAAATTTTGATTACAGTGCCAGTATAGTATAAAAAGGTATATTCATTCATATCAGCAGTCATTGATGGCTCTAATCATTTGGGTGCTTTGGGCAAGTGAGGTTTCTCTGAGTTTTTTGTAGGTGTGCCTATATGTTATTTTGTAGTATTTTTTTTTTTTTTAGTATTCCGAGTGTATTTTTAATGAAAACAAAAGTTAAAGTGGCAAAATTATATTCTTCATATGTTTAAACTCACCCACCTTACCTCATGAACCGCGTTAGCTGACCTGTGCATGCCTTGGGCCTTATACTTCCCATTTCTTGCCATGTAGATATTGATTTCCAGTTTTTAGATACTGTGGAACAAATTCACAACTTTTAAGACAGAATACCTTTGAAAATAGTTGTTCAGGTCCATTTGAGTATGCCAAAGTTTCTCCTTGGACTTTTGGCTATCTGTCAAGTTGCGTTGGAGCAAAGCAGTCACCTGCTGTGACCCTCATTTTAACTACAAAAATGCTCTGTAGTGGCAAAGCCAACCCTATTTTAGCTGCTGTCATCTCTTCAAACACATTTGCCCGCCTACCTCCAACTGCTTTGTAGTGTTGAGGTGGAAGCGCCGTGTCTGAGTGGAATGGTTGACTGGCCAGGTACGATGAAATGTCGGGAAAAGGGAATATCCCATCAGGAAGAATCTCTGTCAGTGCTGCAGAGACCTCTTAGCTTTAAAGCTTCCAGCACACTGACAGGAAGCTTGAAAGGAGCTCTTTTAAAGCAAAGGCTATCTTTTGAAGCCAGAACACCCACATACACATATACATCTTTGGTCAAAAGTTTCCTTACGCTCATCACCAGCTTGAATGTGAAGGTATTTTGGGGCTTTTAATAATTTCTTTGAACTCTTCTTTTTCCAGGTTGTAGTGATTGTACAGCATATGTCTTGAGTGACTTTAAGTATTCGGTTCGTTAGTTTGAATTTACTTTGGATTCTGCACAGGTGAAAGGTATAAATACACCTCCACTAACATTTGATTAAATATCCCTTAGAAAATTGCACCTCAAGCTGATATTTTTAGTGTCCATGACCAAGCTTCTGCCATAATTCTGACTGGACATGTGACCTCTCCTCTTGGCAGAATTGGTAGAGTTTATCTACTTTTAAACTCTAATACTTATGCACAGTTGTTTTAATTGGTGATCCTAGAATCTGCAGTTGTTTAGAAATAGCTCCATTAGGCTTCTGGAATAGGCTTTCCAAAGCCCTGACATCAAACCTATTGAAATAGGGTTAAAAAGTGTAAAAGCTTGGATCATACCAGGAACCCACCCAATTTAAATGAACCCTGCCAATCCAAACTTGTGCCCAATTTTTGGTCTTTAAAGACTTTAAAGATTGAAGACTTCAGCAATAAACCGACAAAAGGAAAAATCCAGTCAAAGAACATCACATGTTCCTCCCCCACTAGTGGCTAAAAGAATATTTCTGAAAAAATTATGTTGATCTGATGCATAAGTGTAGATATTCAAAGTCAAGCTGAGGTCAGGTTAAAATGTCAAAACAGTTGTTTGCATGACGTTCACTCAATACTGACAAGAGGCGTGGGACCAGTCTAAAATTAAACCACCAAGACTTCTCTGGTGGTTTCCGTGCTGAAACATCCCCCCAAAAGGAAGCACCGCCGTGTTGTCTCTGCCATCGAGGTGCACCCCATGTCGTGTTCCTCAACCAACATTTACTCCCATATTTATCTACATCTCACCAGACCCAGCTGCAGACCACTGATTGGTTTTGGCTGAGTAATGAGCACAATCGACAGAAAGTACAATTTAATTAGGAGCCTCGAACGGCAACACTGAGATGGAAGATACTAGAAGAGGACGGGGATGGCGATTAATGAAACAACGCCTACCCAGTGTTCCATCATTTCAATCTGATTTATTAATTACCCATGGCGATGGGGTTTTTATCTCGCTCGTCATGCAAATTGGCAAAAAGAGACACACACACATAGAGTGGAAGGCTACATATCATGGAAAGGCTTTTCTTTCTTCCTTCTGCGTAATGTTGACTGGTGTGACTCACTGTAGGTTTATTTCAATATGAGCTTGAAGAAACTTACCCGATCCACACAAGCATGCAACCGCACCGCCTCACATACGTGTCTTTTGTTTTGGGCTCTTTTTCTATTTTTTCTTCGGTGGCGAGGTCAAGGTTGGTGGTTGCAATGTATTTTCAGCCGGTGTTGTTGTTGTCAGCCTAACATCGCAGTCATGAGGCAGTCAGAGGGAAGTAAAAAAAATAAAATCCCACTTTTAATATCCAACTCCTGGATGCCCCTAGCAGGGATTAGGACCAGATTACGGTTGAGTGCACCGCACATCCTCTGTGATGTACTGTATATCCAGAAACACAATTACTCAGAGAGATGGGAATACAGAAAGTACAGAACTGCAGACAGACAGATGTAACACAAGTGTTAACACAGAGAAAGGGTTAATTTCTCTTCTACCTTTCTGTCTTTTATGCAAAAATCAAAGCTGCATGATGTCAAAAAGAGGCAGACTTACAGAAGAGGCATATATTTGGCCTTGTACGATTCATTCATAATAGTACACGTGGCTATTTCAACCTTTTCTAGTGCTTCTACCCAAAACCCCATCACATTGTTTCCCCAATTCCCCTCTGCTGCTTCCTATTTTATCTGCTTTTAGTGAGTTTGATGGAAATTTGGATGTTTTGTTTTACTCACAAGAAAAATGACTCATTGAAGAGTCAGTGTTCGGGGCAACAAATTGCTTAGATTTTGTTTTGCTTAATTTTCCTCATGGATCTCTGGTTGTGCAGACCGCATTGTTTGCAGTTTCAAAAGACAAGAATTGATCTCGTGTGCATTCATTTCTGCTGCAATTATATCACTGTGGATGAGTGAGCTGCCACATGCTCACACTGTAGCCAACAGCTCCAGTGTAGTATAAGCCAGCCTGTAAGCTTTGTGTGCAAGGAAAGGAAATCTACCCACTGATAGTGGAGTGACAAACCACAGAAACAAAATGTTGGAGAGCCAGTAAAACCAAGGGATAAACATCTGCAAGAGAAAATCAAATGTGTGAGAAAAAAAGAAACTCCAAAAGGCACTCCAAAACAAGGGGCCTAAAAATTCACAAATGCAGTATGGATTTAAAAAAGTACATAAATAATGAATGAAAAGACAATGACAATGACCCACAGAGAAATGTTGTTAAAATATTGAATTCATTTTACATCAAAGTCCATTTTTTTATACACTAGTTTTCTCCAGAGGAGGGGAACTTGTACTTCCAGCCAACACTGTTTGTAGTTTGACTGGTGTCTGTTTGGATGGCCAATAACACCACATTTGGCATTTTTCTCGCTGGCTGATCTGTATTAGATATCCATAAATCATATTTAAGGCCTCAGTGACACAGACTTAGAGACCAATGTCAACTGCCAGGAGTGAGAATTCCCCAACTGGTTGCAAGTTGTCGCTGGCAGTCACTGTGAAATAATTTGTTAAAGCCCCATTCAAGGAGGCCTAAAGACCGGTTAATGGCATCTCTGGCAACCCTGTGACCCTTTGACTTGTCTCCAAACACTCACAAACAACTCATCAAGTGGTAGTGAAATTGAGAAAAGGGTGATTCAAACTGGAAATGAAGAATGTTCGCCGTGAAAGTAAAACAAGTTTCTGATCGTTGCAAACAACACAATTGAAAAGCTGCAGATACTACACTAAAGGTGAATGTTGTTTCCATCTTCTTTTAGTTTCTCTACAGCTTATGGTGATTCCTTACAGACAAGCATCAGAGACAGCATATTTTATGCAACCAAAGCAATTGAAATGAAATTTTGGTTGCCAGCAAGGTTCCCAACCAGTCTCAAGGTCTTTGTTGAAGGAGGCCTAAAAGATGTCTGTAGCCAATGTGATGTCACCCATAGGTTTCTGTACTCACATTTTGGAGTGTTCTGGCATTTGGGGGGTTTGGGGAGTTAGAAGTGCTAAATGAGAATCACGGAACACATATAAGCTTGGTAATATGATATATCAGTGTAACACACAGGCATACGTACGTGCTTTTTTGCTATTTATCGTACTGTTTATTTTAATCTCTGTGTGCAGCGCTTTGTGACTACCTGTCTATGTAAAGCGTTTAATAAATAAACTTTACTTACTTACTTACTTACTAAAAGATCCAGTATACTAGAATTTAACTCAACAAAACTGAAACATAAACTTGTCAATGATCTACACTATAGAAAAAGCAGAGTTTTTGTTGTTTTTCTATTCTATGTAAAATGGAAACGTGGTCAAGACCCCCAGTTCAGTGACGGAATTAGCAGAGGGGAGGTCTAGTGGAAAGTTCTTAAACTCAGCATTTTAACATGGGTCTGACCATGGGGACTGACTTACTTTTGGAGCCAAAGGGTCTAAAGGAAACTCCTAAACTTCTATGTTGGCTTTGCCCCTGTAGCTTGTCTTTTTGTCACCAATAAAATGGAAAGACAAAGAAGAAAATGCAGTGACTTGCAAGGTATCATTGTGGTGTTACACTTCTCTTCGAAATCATTTCATAGAAGATGACAGACAAGAGTGACAATTTACGCTCACAAGTATGGGAGGGTAAACATGGATTTGAAGGAAAGTATTTCTTTCAGATTTTATATAAAATCAAACATTGTTATGATTATTTTGGTCATGATAATCATGTTGTGAAAATCTGATATGTGACAGCCTCTGCCATTGCAGGAAATGTTCCAAATAAACACGAACACTACATGAGTTTACATTTTCAAATCAAAAAGGGAGGGGAGACCTGTCTTATATAAGTGTCCATAGATGATTCAAGGCTATGAAACTCTCAAGGTATGAATGTGTCAACGAGTCTAAAAGCCTAGGCCCTGTGTTCCACAAACATATTCATAAAAAAGGAGTGTCCTATCCAAAGAGGTACAATTGATGACATAAAATGAATTACATCAAGGGTGATGTCCATGCACGACCACAGCTTATGCTGTAACACACATCCTCCTGCCCCAAACCCCCCCCCCCCACTTCTTCCATCTCTCTGCCTCCACGTGGAAGCAAAAGACCTTGATGTTTCTTTGAGGGTTTGCCACGGCACATTTCCACGGCAAATCTAGCGTGTTATGCCTGTGCCAATGTTGCCAAGTCCTCATCACTCATTGTGATGACTCACAAAGCAAGGCCGAAACAGAAATGTCTCTCTGCCATCGAACCCTCCCCACCGCCCCCTGGTAAAGAGAGAGAAACACGTCTTTATATGCGGAGAAGAAAAGAAAAAGACTCGTACTCATTGGCTACTGTTGCCTCCCCACTTTGAAACCATGCTCATGAGTGAGCCTGAGTATCTCTATCTGAAGAGATTAGAAGTGTCCTCATGGCTCATTTTACAGATTGTGGAAAATTAATTGTTCTTAATTACTCCTTATCTTAACCTTCGTGTCGTTCTTTGTATTAAATCACACACATACACACACAAAAACAACTCAAGAGTCAAACCACACTGATACGCAATGTGACATGTGGCGCTCACCAACTTTCTTATAAACTAGAATCCCACACCTCGTTCAATACTCCCTCGTATTCCCCGGAGGTGATGAGAATTCACATCCAGCTAGCGCAAAATCAATGATCACTTGAGTTCACGGTACAAAAAGAGGCGGAACTCGTGTTTGCAGTGATCAAACAGGGTGGCAAAACCGGTCCCCGAGGCATGCCATCTTTCCGCCCACTCGTAACAAACTAGCACACGCGCGCGGTCACGTATACAAACACAGTCACACATACATACACTGCCTCTGAACCTGCGCAAGGCGGCTAAAGCAACATTTGATTTGAGGTGATGGAAACATGCAGGAACGCGAGCTTGTAATCCTGTAACGGTGACTCCAGCGCATTTGAAATGGGTCCCAGTGGCAGTGCGGTACTGGCCCGGGGGCATTGGTAAATGAATCTGTCTGCAGTCACGCAGCCAAATGAACACGGGGAGCTAAGTAAGAGAGCGGCGGGTGCGGCAGTTCATTTATGAAATGTATTAGGATTTATGAGGCAATGAAGTGTAAAGGTGCTTTATTACTCTCCCACCGCCGTCAGTCCACCAAGACGGGAAGCAGAAATGACACTCTTAATGTTTCAACTCCTGTTTTCTTTCCTCCTGTCTAATGGCAGGAAACCAGGATAATGAAGAAAATTGATAAATCAATTTTGAAAACTTCACATATCACGCACACAATACGCCCAGTATTTTCTCATGTTTTTCTGGGAATATCTCTGTATTTATATATTTTCTCTTGAAGGAAATGGTCCTTGCGTGGTCCCACTATCACCCAGTCTGACAACATACAACCTGAAGCAACATGTGACTTATTTTCCGAGACATACTCCATGTCTATAAACCACCATTAATATGCTACAGTGTGACCCTTGGTTAAACCAATGCTGAAAGCTGACCAGGTGTGGAGAGAGCGAAAATGGTGCTGATCTCCAAAAGTCATCTAATGCAGAATGAATAGGATGAGGTAGTGTGTGTGTGTGTGTGTGTGTGTGTGTGTGTGTGTGTGTGTGTGTGTGTGTGTGTGTGTGTGTGTGTGTGTGTGTGTGTGTGTGTGTGTGTGTAGTTGCCATGGGGCTGAAATGTGAAAGAGTGGTTTTGCTGGTTCACTGCATCCTTGTCGAGATCAAAATCATCTGAAAGTTGTGTGAATGGGGTCTCTAAGGAGGGTAATGGAGAAAAAGGCCAACTTGGTGGTTTGTGGTACATTGCGTGTGTCTGTGTGTGCATGTACACTCAGGAGACTGTCTTCCCGCAAAACACAACCTAGTAGGTTGTTCTTATAAGCAGCTTATTAGGATCTCTAGTTGCATTGTAAAACTGACCGACCTTTAGCAACTGTGTGAGCAAGTGCCTGTAAAATTTACTCTAGCATCATAACGTTTGGATTGGGAACCCTACTAATGTGGAACATTGTTTTCAAATCTGTGCCAAAACAAACTTCTAGTTCTTTTATGAAATTTAAAGTTTCTTGGATTTGGACTGTAACTAATATGAAACAGTTGGAAAAACTGACAGCATGGTCACAACTACAGCCATAGTTTTCACTCACAGACTGCATATAAAAGACATGCATGGCCTCTCTTTAAAAAATGAAGCCAAACCTGTGTTCTTCTAAATGTCAGCAGGTCTGCCTGCTCTGGCTGCAAAACGTCCAAATTAATAGAAGTCTATTCCATAATTCAATTCGATTTTATTTATGTAGCGTCAAATCACAGCAACAGTCGCCTTAAGGCACTTTGTATTGTAAGGTAAAGACTCTGCAATAATACAAAGAAAACAGAAAAAACAAGTAATGGTTACAAGTAATTTTTTCTCTAATGGTTCAAATGTTATTTGCTAAAGAGAAACTTAGAGTTGTTCTTATTTCCTTCAATCAGCAGTGAATAGTAAGATGTTCTAGCTTTATGGAGGCTTTGAGGAAATACTTAGATGTTTAGTTTCTATGCCATATGTCAGAACAAGATCTAGAGTGTGATTAATGTGGTGAGTGGGTTCTTTTACATTTTGAGAGAAGCCAACTGAGTCTAATAATAGATTAAATGCTGTGTTGAGACTGTCATTTTTAGCATCTACAAAGATGTTAAAATCACCCACAACAATTATTTTATATGAGCTGAGCACTAAATCAGATATAAAGTCAGGTGGACTCTGTCTAGGTCTTTGGTTGATTGACAAGCTGGAGTGGGAGATCGATGCCCCCCTAAAGTTGGTTTTAGTGAAACAATAGTAAGGAGACCAATTGATGCCCTCATGATAGGTATACATCCATCTTTTTAATAGACTATGAGCAAGTACATCTGAACCCAGGACACTAAAGAAAATCATTCAGCGCTGTTGTTGGGCCCTGGGGTCCACACAGTGCACTTTGGTAAGCAACACTGAATGTAAAACAGAAACTTTGTTTAGAAGAAAACTCCATATCTTTAAATATAATCTTTAGATGTCTGATAAAGAAAAGCCGGAGGGCATTAGATCATTTTCCTCATACCAAAAATCAGTAAGTATTTGCCATTTATTTGATGAAATATGACAAAATTTGGCATACTTGGAAACTCTTGCAAACTAAGAAGGGATTGAAAGTTTATTCATTCATTTGGTGAACAAAGTAATGAACAAAGTAAGAGGGCATATATCTCATATTTTTGCATTAAACTGCTATTAGAAAATTTTCCAACAGATGTTACTCTAGGAAAATGGGTATAATTTGGGTTTCCAAGGATACCAGGTCTCCTTTGAAATGCTCGTTTTATATTTGATGTATAAATCTACACATGCCATTTTTCTTCTGCAGTCTGCATTCATTCTGGCGTGAAGCATGACGAGGCTGTAGGTGTTTTCTTCCACAGCTCATGTGCCCGCCATACTGTCTGGCCTCTTGACTTCCCACCCAATAGGGAGTATTTCATTAGCACCCAGTAAGAGAAGCAGCGAAGGCACAGTACCTGACCTAACACTCAAGGTCTGAAGATGCTTTCAGGGAAAAAAAAAAAATTCTCAAAGCCTGATTAGCTGTCGGCTCTTCTCTTCGACTGGGAACTACAAATATTACGGACATTGGGGTTTATTAACCTTCCTGCCTTCTTGGGACCCTTTTGTGCCACTGCTATGTGTTAAATGGCTGCCATTTCCACTGTGTTCAGTGGAATATAACCAAACTTGCCACAGGATAGTTTTTACCTGTCAATGTTAATATTCCAGTGTGAATTCCTTAAATCAGCCTAAAATGGCTGAGCAGCAGAAATCCCCACACCCATCACCCTGGGGACCATTTTCTGCCCATTGACTTCCATTATAAATGCTATTTTTCAACCCCAAATTATCATCATATGATTTTATTTTTTCTTCTTTTCTTGGATGTCAATGAAGACTCAGGGCCTTGAAGTTTTAATTTTTAAATTGCAAAAAAAATGCAAAAAAAATAATGGCAGGTCAAAATGTATGTTGGTGCCAATCTTTGGTCCATCTAAAGGCCTACTTATAATGACAATCACATATTACTTCAACTGGTTTTTTGTGGAAATATTTAGTTTCGTTTTTTGGTTTTTGGGGCTTATAACACAGGGCGCTCATGTAATAACACTGGGATTTGAAGGGTTAAAACAACGAAAATATAATTAAAAAATTTACATGAATATTTCAGGGAGAAGTAGTTTTACAAGGTTGGCTAATTTAAAGTGGAATAAAATATGGATATATGGTCTTTTTATGGCGTGGCTGAGAATGGTCCCTAGGGTGATGGGTGTGAGTTTTTTAAAGGATGGCAGGAGGGTTAAGTAATCGCTTACAGTCTGCGCACTGTGACACATTTGATCACCTAATGACACCTAATTATGCCACCACCTAATGTTGGGTTTATTTGAGGTCAGGTGTCCACTGTGCTGAGCTGAGAATGCTTTTTAAAAAAAAATACAGAGGTAATTATTGGCGAGAGGCGCGCTCTCATTAGAAACGCTGTGTCTGGGAGAGTGAGAACAAAATCTAATTATCGCCCTCTTCTCACCCACCCCTCTGCGACATCAATACTCCATTATAGCCCCTTGTCCCTGGGGTGCAGATAAACTCTGACTCCCACACATGTGCCGTGTGCATGTACACATATACACACAGATACAATGCATCGAGTCATTAAAAATTGCTCTATTTGCTGCTTTGCCGTATGGTACGACAATCACTGTTTTCCTGTTTTTATTGAATCAGCTGTGGTGCATAACAACTTTGCTAAAAGGGGTTTTGTTATATTACCCAGTGTGCCCCAGAGGCTGAGACAATGTACAGTTTTTTTTATTCAGATTTGCGTCATAAGGGATTCTGTTGTTTTGGGAAAACAAATGGGAAGGCTGATAGCGTTTCATGCGGCCAGATGGAACGGTTCACCATAACTGCTGCCTGAAATGTTTCTGAAATAATAACATACCCAGAATGAACTTGAGGAGGAGAAGCATCATCAGACATTGGACACACAAGAAATATGGACTTTGTTTTCTGTACAGGAAGAAGCTCGTCATGATGACATGTACAAAACTCCTTCCAACTGCAGTTTTCTCATTTTTCTGTACAGCAAGATTACTGGCATTACTAGCTATACTGCAGCTTACCTTAAAACCATAAACAGCTTCTGGGCTTCCCAGTTAAAGCCAGTACAGATGAATTTTAAACCTGAATTCTTGTTAATGGCCCCCAGGAGGGGTACCTGTGGTTGTAAGAAGATTTCCAGTCGCTTGCAGGTCCCAAAAGAAGTGTATGGAAAATTGTCCCTCTGCTCTGACGTCTGTGAAGATTGAGATTGTTGAGATTGCGAGATTGAGACTCAGACATTAGAGCATCTTTATGAGCATTTTGTTTGGGTTTCCACCGGCGTGGAATTACCAAAAATAGAGGGGAACAGCCCAACTGTAACTGTATTCTGAATACCACCTTTTTAAACTGTAACGGAATACAGTTACTCATATTTTGTATTTTAAATACGTAACACAGGTACGTGTATTCCATTACTCCCCAACACTGACTATAGCATATAACCACCCAACACTAGCCCTAACCCTGGACAGGTTGCTGATGGCTTGATAAATGTTAAAAGTACAAGATTCTATGTAACACCAATACTTATTATGTGTTTCCAAGAGTGCTGATTGCAGGCCATCAATAAGCATTGGTGCTGCGTGACAGGTGCAGACTGAAATCAAACATGCTTAAAAAGCCTAGTGTGTCTGTGATGGTTAAAGATTGTGTCAGACTTGTGTCTTGGTAACCTGCTGACATGGCATCAGTAGGACCGACACTGCACCACCGCAGCTTTGAGGTGATTAACTTTGATCTCACCAGCTGGTCCGTGACGGATAAATCCTGGCTTTGTCTTCTATGGTAGGTTGCTCCTGGCTTGAACTGCTCAAAAAGCACAATTTCTCCTGTACAGTTCAAGACCAGTCTCCAGTGTGGGATTTGTGAGAGGTGACAGTTCAGTTTATTGGACTCTATTGGTGCTTCAGTGACCAACAAGGTATCTGATAGAATCTTGAAATACAGCAGCTGAAACAAAAATAGAAGGAAAAACATGAGAAGTCATGTGATCAGATTAGTTGTGAAAAAACTGGATTAATTTATTTGGACTAGAATTAACCATGCGAAATAGGATACTTAGTACCCAGTTCCTGGTCAATCTTTGACCACCGTTGGTGGCACCATGTGTTCATTTTCATTATTAAACTGTAGCAGGGCTGTTTTTCATACCTTTGATAATCTGGCAAATCCCTAGTCGATGTCCCAGTGGAGCTATTTTTATCAGTGGGTCTATGTTCCAAAATCTCACCAATTACTTTGTTGATCATCAGCGCTGTGATGCTTTGAGAGTACAATAATTTTCCTTTAACACAACAATGGCACTGATCAATCAACAGAGACAACCAGGAGCATCCCACCGGGCCCATGGCTGTGGGAACATGCTTCCAACAGGGTTTGCTGTGGGCAAAACATAACATGTGTTAGTTGGCGCTCTGGACACCTATTTTAAAAAGCTCTGTCTATGTTTTTATGAGCTAAAAAATGTATCGTATGTTGATACTGTTCAAATAATGATAAAACAGTGGCTGTCAACACTGTTGAAGAGGTAAAGCACATGTAAACACCCCATCTGCACGAACCCATTCTTGGACAGAATGCCTGCTGGCACTTTTATTTATCGTCAAAGCCAACAAAGATGCGATAGCAAGCATACACAAGGACACAAGCGTTATAAAATGCTCTGCGCTGGCTGTTAGAAAATCCATATTACATTTGGTCACACGATCCTCAACCACTGGCAATTTATACGCACAAGCAAAGCAAGTGCACTGGATCATCAACTAAAGTTAATAATGGGCTAATTAGCATTTATGCCAACTATATAGTGGATGAAAATTGGTTGGTCTTACCTAATGATAACTCTCCAAAACTGTTTTATTTATACACACTGATGATTATTCAGGTTTATAGAAACGTCTCGTTACATATCCAGTTACTCTCCTGCTCGGCTTGGCTGTTTTTGATGGATTCAAATCTGGAATTTGCTTCTGCAGAATCGCTTCCTTGAAATTGCCTGCACCCATTGAATGATGCAAATGATGCAACAAAAAAAAAAAAAATTCTTAACAATTCCTTTGAAATATACTCTCCTGTCAATACTTTCAAATTACAGCTAAAAGAGACATTGAATTTTTAAGATGTTCACCAATTTAAAAATCCAATATTCCAATGTACATGTGTTTCTTCCTTCAGAACCACAAAATATAAACACTTTTCCCTGACATTTGTTATTTCTTTGCGCTCTGGCTGACTTCTCTCTGATCATCTGGTTTCAGTGCTTGTTGTGTTTCAAACACACTGTCATATTATGCAACAAGGGTAACATGGTCAAAGAGTGTTTCTCCCATATCTTGTTTAATGCTTGGGAACAGACTTGACCTGTATTAATATATTCATTTTGGAACTGGAAAAAGTACAAATCAATACAGCCCTCTTAAGGAGAATATTAGTATTCTTTATATGTTATAAAAGTGCAAAGAAATAAACTTTTGTTACTGAATTTGGGGGACTTAATAAATGTAATGATTAAAAAGAAACACTTGACAATAAGACAATCAGAAACGCGTTGACAAGCCAAAAAGGAGGCAAAGTGCATTGAAGACTGTGAAATGCACTACACACAGGTACACACACGCACAGGTCTTTGTCTCCAGACGCCACGTTTATTTACAGTTTCCTGTGTTATGACCGACCACAGTCTGACAGCTGTCGGTCTCAGCTGATTTCCCACTCCCCTCCGCTCCTCTCCCGTCTCGCTATAAAAGGGAAGGAAACCATCATCAGTCCAAAGCGCCATCAGCTGCTCTCACCTGCGTCTCCAGCACCGCCCACCGCACCACTCCTCCCCTGCAGACGCGCCCGGGACCACACCTCCGCCACAAAGACAAACTTCCAAACACACACTGTTTTACCTGCAGGCACTTTGTCAGCCCTCTAATGTCTGCTGTTGAACTTGGAAATGATACGCAACGGGTACAGACTTCAGAACGACTGAAAACAAGTTGGTTTGGAGTCTGTACTTTCTCCCACTCAGCACTCAAGAGGAACTACAGCAGGTGGGCGTTTTTCTTCAACAAAGAGATAGAGATTGACCAGGGGACGAGTGGAGGGAGGGTGGCAGACTCAGTGAGGCAGGTGAAAGAGACGGAGGAGTGAGAAGGCAGAGTGATAATTTTGTGTTGGAGACGGCATGTGGAGGAGGGAGAAAGGTTTGCGTAGGGAGGATATATTACATGCAGTTCCATTAGTGTGTGTAATGGTGCTGAAAGACAGAGTCCTGGTGCTGTTGACCGTGATGGTAGTAGGAGTTGAATTAAACAGCCCCTGTCAGGCAGCGCTAGGCACATAGTGGCCTATCAAACAAAAACACACAAGTCCTCTTATACAGCCCTATCGCTACATGTCAAATCAAACCTGGTTATTGACTGGTGTGTGCTCAGCGTGAGGTGCTGCTGACGCAGAGTAATTGCCACTGTGGAGTGTACAAATACATACTCATCGAAGTGCGGGTCCAGGTAACTGGACCACACATTATCAGCTCGATAACGGTGATAATGTGATAACTGTTAGATAATTATAGCACTGCAAGGAAAGTGGTTCCAAAGTTGTTCCAGCTTTATGAAAAATGTGGAAATTGTGTCAGGAATGAACGTTTTTCTTACTTAAACACTGATTTGTAACATTTCACTGAGATTAGTCAGAAAAACTGACCAGACTTACAGAGGTGAAAATCTGCATGTTAATGTTCACATCCATAGTCATTTTCATTGATTTATTTAACCTTACAGGTGATCTCACTGAGACTCAGTGTCTCATTTACAAGAAAGAGCTGTTTCAGGCAAGCATGGTAAAATTATAATATTATTAATATAAAAACACCCAAAAGAGCAAAACTGTTGTTTGTTGAATGTCTATGAAGGTTCTCAGTCATCGAGGTCATCATAGTCTAAGGATGGGGGTCACAATCAGACGAGGTTTTGGGTGAACCTATTGGGAAATGGCCCAGGATGTGATCTATAAGGATCCATAATCTGGTTTTGAGATCCCTTCCCAGAGACACCTCAATCCTGGGCCATTTGACCTCAGTAAATCACATGGGTGGGGCTAGGTTTCACAATGGGTTCACCCGAAACCTTGGCTGATTGTGACCGACACCTGTTTGGCTCATGTGATTAGGTAGAGGATCAATAGGGGTCCACAACCCTCTTTGGGACGCTCCCACGGGGCTTAAAATCTGTGACTCTCCACCAGCTGCTCTTAGAACTGAAGAAGCTTCTCGGATGAGAGGTGAAACATCTTCAAGGAAAATTAAAGAATTCCTGACGCTTTTCTTTCCAAGCTCCTTAGACTTGTTTGTTGAATGTTTACACAATCATATTAAAAAAGTGTTTCCAGTGATGAGTTCATGAAAATTATTCAACGAGGCCAGAAAAGTAGAATGCTTTCTATGTGAGCTTTATATGAACTGTTGGACTGTATAACATAATTAACTACGATTAAATGGAATGTAATGAAGTCCTGAGACGGCCGATTATGACTAAATTGTTTACCTAACATGTAATCTGATAGTCTACACCAGATCTGGTAACAGACCTCAAATGTAAATCAAATATAAAGTGAAGTCTGGACGACAGATCTCCTGGAAGTACTGAGTGTTTCAAATGTTCTAATGTGTCTTGTTGTTAATTGATTGCTTGCATGGACCCAGAACTTCCTGAAAAGTAACACTGATACTGAGCGGCAGAAAGAGAAACAGTAGAAAATGTCCACCCACATCTAACTGCACCTGTGGCTGCACAATGTCAGCGATCGTGATGTCTTGCTGCCTGTGTGCCCAGATGTCTTCCTTTTTTAAATGTCAGCCTCTCTAGAAAAGTTGATATGATTTCTACCTTGCTGGCATTTAAGGATTTGTATGTTGTGTCAAAGGTAGACAGAGACAGACAAATCACTGCTGAAAACTGGAGATTAAGAGTGGGAGTAAGGCATTTGAGAAATGTAACATGGGCTTGTCCAATATTTATTAGCATGTAAAATGTTAAAAAACACACACACACACACACACACATTTGGGGCACGACATTCAGATTATAGATTAGTGAAAAGGATTGCTCTGTAAGCATGAGGTATTATTTTGATGTATTTCAAGATTACGCAGTAACGAGTTAACACACCCTTAAATTGATCTCTAATATACACTCACCAGCCACCTCATTAGTTACATCTTTTACATTATATCTTATACATCTAGTCTTGGTGCCAGATGGGCTGGTCTGAGTTTTTCAGAAAACACTGATCTGTAGTGATTTTCCCAAATAAGCGTCTGTAGAGTTTACAAAGAACTCTACAGGACCCAATAGGTCAGCAGCCTTATGAAATTTCCCCTTGTGGGACTAATAAAGGTATATCAAAGAATGGTCTAAAATATGGGAAAACAGCAATTCTCTGATTCCCTGGGTGACAAAGCCTTGTTGATGTCAGAGGTCAGAGCAGAACGACCACACTGCTTTTAGTTAATAGGGAGGAAACAGTAACTCAAGTAACTACCAATGTATGCAGAACGCACAACATGTCAAACCTTGAAGCAAATTGGCTGCAGCAGCAGAAGACCACTCCGAGTACCACTCCTGTCAGCCAAGAACACCACAGTTCACACACCAAAATGATAGAACAGAAGACTGGAAAGACATTCTCTGGTCTGATCAGTCTCAATTTCTGTTGTGAAATTTAGACGGTAGGGTCAGAATTAGGCATAAATAATATTAAAGCGAATCCATCATGCCTGGTATCGATAGTCCGGGCTGGGAGTGAGGGTGAAATTGTATGGTGGATATTTTCTCGGCACACTTTGGACCCCTCAGCACCAACTGAACGCCAGATGAAGAAGATGTACGTTATCGGCAGTGTGTTGCACCTCTTTTACCCACATTCTTCAAATCTCCACACAGGCCCTGCATCACAGACCACAGTCCTAACTGTACACTTGCTTGTCGGTATTGGCAACCCCATCATAGCAACTGTGCCAACAGTTGCAAAGCCAACAAGGTGTTAATACAACAGTTCTTCAGAAATGCTTCACATCCTGCTAGAAAGCCTCAGTATGAAACTGAGGCTTTCTAGCAGGATGTGACTGGCAGAAGACCCAGTGCATCACTGCAGTGCGAGTAAGCTGAAATAAGAAGCTGCAGATCACACCTTTGTTAGGAATTCTTATGCTGATGATCAGTCATGTGTTTAGTGTATTTTCAGGATTTATTTATAAGGAAGCTGTAAAATCTGATGGCCCGCTGCTCTGACTTATTTTCAATTTTCTTTTCTTTAGCTGGTGACACTTCTCACACTGAAATACATTGCTGGTGTTTGGATATCAGTTGTAGTGGAAGGGGACAGAGGAACCAAATTGAAAAATGCTAAAGCAGGCCAAATAAGCAACAATAAAGAAAATCCAAAGCCTAAATGAGTAAAATAAAAAACAAGCATCCACAAAGAGACAATAGTGAGGACAGACTCAGCTGAAGACACAACATAAGGAGAAACATCCAGAGAACAAGGAGTAAAACCAAAGAAAAGTGACGATTCTGTTCAAATGTCCTTTAAAAGACTGCAATATTGCATAGCCACATGAAGGTGCTGTATATTAGCTAACAGAAATACCCTCATCCCAGGTGAGAACTACAGCTTTTAAGTCAAAACCAACAATCAATTCCGTCAACTCTTTTTCTCTCGATACCCCTGCAAAGATCTGATTGGACATTTCAAATGCAGCCACCTTCATCGGCATGACGCTACCAGCATTTGTCACAGGAAAGGAATGCAACACACAAACAAAACTGATGAATAAAAAAAGGCACCACAGCAGGTGCAAATAGCCAATGTAATGCAAGGGACTAAAATTAAGAGCAAAATAAAGCATAAATGAGCCAGAAAACACAGAGGTGCATAAACAAAACAAACCCAACAGTGGCTGCAGCCTTACAAGTACTGCACAAAGAGAGCTGCCCAGTTTGTGGAGAGCGCAGTACACACACACACACACACACACGCACGCACACACACAAGGCTACAGAACAAAACGGGATGGTATCAGCAAGCTGTTGTCTGATCGTCGTTCACAGTGCACCACAAAGTCCTTCACAATCGACACTGATTCAGAGTGAAGTCTATCCAGCCCATTTAGCCTCTCTGGCCCACCGTCCTCCTCACAGTTCACATCAGAAAAGACCAATTATATGAGCTTCATTGGTTAATTACACTTAAAAGTAGATGAAAAAAAACTGGATGCACGTTTTGTTTTCTTAGTAACCAAATTTCATGCGTGTTTCCATTGTTGTGTAAATCTTCCTCCCTGCAGAGACCTTAAGGGATGCCAGCAGATGGACCGGGGTCACTGTGAATTATGGAAGCCTAAAGGCCTACTGATCAATAGAGGTTTTAAGTACTGTAAGTCTAACCTTCACAGCATATTGATTTAGCTGCATGTCTTGTTGGCAGCACACAAAATCACTGTTACAGCAGCCGTTTGTTTTGTTTTTCTATACTGGGGTCTTGAACCCCTTTTGTTACTTTATCCCTCTGTTTACGTTAACCAGTGTCACCGATTAAAACTGGAGACGACATGACATGGATGGAGTTTTTAACTTTTTTTTTTACCACTTGTGAGGTTTCTTTTTCTCTCTGGTGGTTTTTTGTTTGTTTCGGATCTTTATCATTCTGAAAGGTCTGCTTTTATTTAAACTTTTAAAGAGATAGCGCAACATTATGATTTGATAAGATGCAGAAAGTTGACAAAGTTACTGGGTCACTCCATCTCAAATCAGCACTGGTCTTCATCTCCGATTTGCATACAAACGTAGTGGTCCAAAGTTTGAACATAAATAACAACTGCTGTGGAATTTTTGCTTTTTTCAGCAAATGCTTTTTTAAGATATATCCTTTTTTTTCATGTTTCCTCAACCCACTTTCAGTTCTTATTTTCACAAATCTGCGGCAGTGTTTTAACATGAATATGTCAAAAACTATTAAAGATAAAATCCTGAATTTTTTAGGGGTCTTTTGTATCATCAAACTGAATCAGGATGTGTAATTTGGGAGCGATACATTAAGAAATGATATTGACAAGTTAAAATACGAAAGAAATATCCAGTATTCGAGCAAACACTTTTCAAATATGCCCCATTTCAAAATACAGCTAGTGACTGAATTGTGAATGATATATAGTTGTATTTTACAATATTGCAAAACAAACCAGGAATACTTTTCATCTTTAGCCACAGAAATAAAGAAAAGCTTTTTTTTCTTCCAACTTTAATGCTGAGTTTAGCAAATATGACAAGCTGCGCAACAAAAACAGGGAACATATCCAGGGAACTCTGATTAACCCTAGAACACTATCGCTGGGTGATTTACACCCGAGAAAATAGATTTACATGATTTCTCTCTCCTGCAGCTGTTTGCGTGTCGAGGAGCCTGTGCCTTCACCAGGGAAGTCTCAAATGTCCCAGGAATGGGTGGACCAAAGACCAGCTTTCCAGAGTCATTATTTTGTTTTAGGAGTTTTATTTTTCATTTTGTTAGACATGGCACAGTTGAAAGTAAAAGAAGACCACTCTAATTTGTCATGTGTTGTCATATTTTCATATATTTGATTACTTTTCATTGGTTATATTATATCGGGTAAAAATCACCCGGCATTAGTGATCGTGTTACTATTTATAGCGATAGTGTTCTAGGGTTAAAACTCAGAAAATAGTTTTGTTAAATATGTACATGTTTTTCATTTTCCCACGACCTGGGTCATTCCATCTGATATCAGTAAATTTGTAGAATATTTTCCGCTGAAGCAAAGTAATAAAAAAATAAATCTCTGATCGAGAAATCACTCATCTTTGGAAAAGAGAGTTTATTCCAGAGAAATGGCTCTTTCCAAAATAAAAGCTATACAATATTCTTCTTCTGGGCTATATTCTCAGCAGCATATTAAACATATATAAGGAGAATCATGTGCTAACGGCTGTCTAAATGACTCGGGTAAAGTTTGTAGCATACATGCTTGTTGTTTTTGTCTGCTTCCACTTGTCTTTGCACTAGGATGATGTTGGCGTAAATGTGCAGTCATATTCGTTGTGTTCCCACTAGTGCTGTCAGCGTTAATCTCGTTGAAATGACGTTAACGCCACAACACGGCAAATCTCCGTTAACGAGCTACCACAGATTGCCCCGTGCGTGGGGCTGGATGGCCAACATGTTAACGAGCTAACTGCGCTAACGCAGTAGCTCCCACCAATGTAATTAAGCATTGCGTGGCACATCCGACATACTGTTTTACTTTTGTACATGACGCGCTTACCTTCAGGGTCATACGTCATATGAAAACCAAAATAGTTCCAAGCGCCAGATCTGAATTAGGGTGGGGGAGGTTCAATTTGCCATGTTGCAAGGAGAGCTTAACTTCTGTCTCACTAGCTTGCCCTGCGCTCAGTGAATCTGCGTTCTACTACTCCGCCTAGGCTGCACTGTCGAGCGCAGATCCACTGAGCACTCAACACAGACAGCATCGTCAGAAGGAAAGTTGATAAAATAAATTAAAAATTCTGTATTGTTCGATACATATGCGTACCGAACTGAAAGCACTGTATCGAACGGTTCAATATCGATACGAGTATTGTTGCACCCCTATTGTCTAGGTCACTCTTAGTTGACTTAGTTTTTACTGCGCGCCTCTAATGTGGTGGCGTCATTTTGTTTTTGCTTGTGTTTAATTGTGGGGGGAAATAAACCTTTTGTTCACTTACTGTCTCACTTCTGGTTTGGTTTCTGCACTTGTGTCCATCTCAGTTACCTTGTGCCGCTGGGCCGTGACAATTTCTTACCATCAAAATGAACCATGACCTGTAATTTGGGACAGGAATACCAAAACCTGTTGTCTGAATAAATCGAAAACACATATTTTGGATTTATTTGTTCAGAGAACATTATTCCAACATGATCATTGCCTCTCAAGTTTAATGGGAAACCATAATCTTACTCCAGTTTTCATTTTGAGAGTTTATCCCAGCAGAGCTCCTTGCAGGTAAAATTCTCTTTCTGGCTCTAGACGTATGCATTTTTGAACAGCTGCAAGGATTACCCATAGATCCTACCTGCAGACAGATTTTTTATTTTTTTATTTTTTGCATCAGTCTGCTCTGGCCTGAGTTTGCTGGGACAGCCAGTCTTGGACAGGCTGTTTGAGATCAGTGTCATTTGTAAATGATTTTCCTCATGTTGGAATAATTTATTTCACATCATTTAGAGAGCCATTTAAATGCCTTGCCAGACTCAGAGGTATCCACTAACCCTTTTCTTTCTGAAGGCCTCAAATATTCCCTTTTATTTCTGTATTATAAAACCACACAAGCCATTTTAGCAGCAAAGAGAACGCCAGACCCTAGAAGTCAGAATCTGAACTTATTGTCATCTACTAGGCCACCGGTAAACAATCACCAGGGTGATCAACAAGAGGGGGGGGCTACGTTATATGTCACATATTTCTCTTTATATGAACTTGGCACTAAAAGTAACAAAACTTTGAGTTTCAGTGTATGTTGTAACAGTGCTTCTTGACAATAAATCTCATGCTGTTGGAAAGCCAGTTTGTTGTTTTAATTCAATTTTTGGTTGAGCAGCAGAGTGGAGTATGTGGGTTGCGTCCATTAAAAATTTGCCATATCTTCTCTGGCAGTGCCAAACAGCTTATTCTGCTAATGACTCTTGTTTTGACCTTCTGGTACCAAAGGTGCTGACAATCAGGTGCCTGATTGGTAGATGCTGCTAACCCGGGTCCATGCTTGCATGCTAGCTCTTCCATGCTAGCTGCTACTGCTACTACTAAACTCTGCTGTTTAACTCCCAAGTGCATATTTCTTGCAAACGTGGCACCATTTAAAGGGAAATAAACACATTTTCCAATGTTTAAAAGTTAACACAAATTTCTTTACTTTTTTTGTTAAGTTTATGCATGACTGTGATTTGCGCTAAGCTGTCATATTGCTAGCAAGGCCAGTCACCTTGTCATGTAGAAAAATGAGAAAACCAGCAGGGGAAGTGTTGGCCAAAGCTAACAATTTACACATCCCATCAAGTATTTTATTTTCTGGAGGTTAACTTGACATTACCTTGACGTGCTTTTGCAGGAGAAATGCAGATTTGATTTACAGCAGGCCAGTTTCTAGCACACTGTGACCCCACAATGTTGTGAAGAGAAAGCTGAGCAGAAATTAAAAGCTAATGCATTATTAAACACTTAATTAGCACTAACATCCAAAACATTGCCCAATTATTAAGACAAACTTAATGAAATATTTGTTTTGTTTTGGCTGAGGACAATGAGCTTGGGCTCAGGAGAGTTTGGTCGAATATGCTGTGAAAAAAAAGACAGAAAATAAAGTCAGATGCAGGAGGAAGAGTCAGTGGGAGAAGAGAAAAAGTGAAGCGAGAAGGACACAGAGTTAGAAAGAGAGAGAATCTCATTAACGGTCTGAGGAGTCTTTGGCCTTGGCCTTTAATGTGATGCTATGTCTCTCAGCCTTCGCCAGAAGCTGCCAACTTTCCCCCTCCTCCCCCTGCTCTCCTCTTTCTCTCTCTTCCTCTCTGCTCTATAGCCCTTCCTTTTTTATTACTCTTGGATCTCCTCTCCCCCGGCTTCCCAGCATCTTTCTCCTGCACTTCTTAATGCTACGGAGCATGGCGAGATGGGTATTATTTATTTATGGCCATGCATTGTCTGTGTGCGTGGGCTTAAGTAATATTCATCTGAGCTGTGCTGCTATAATACAAAGCCTCATTCCTTCTCATATGCGAGGGATGAAACACGAGCACTGGAGCCTGTTACGGAGCCTGAGTCTGAATGCTCACAACTCAAAGTCGAAGGAGTGCAGGGGGGTAGAGGAGCTTTGTAGAGCTCAGGATGCTTTGTTATGAACTACAAAGAGAGCAAACTCACTCTAGCCCCTTTTGTTTCTCCTTTGCTTATATCTGTGGCAATTTGCTTCTATTTTTGTCCTCCTTTTTCTTTTTGTCCATGTATACGCCTTTTTTTTTCTTCTCTAGTCCGGAACTGTAGGGCAGGTTGTTGCTGTAGAAGTTAGGGTGCAGCGAAGCACAAGTGCTTTATTCCACTGTAGAGAGCAACTTTTCCCATGAAACCTGTCTGGTTGTTTCCAACTGTCACAAAGTAGGTTTAATAGTTCATCACATTACTTTTGAATATCTTAGTCTATCTTTGCACAGTTTCTGGTTATGGATGTGTGAAAGTAAGTGTTTTTCCTTTTTTTAAGTACTCTGTGCAGTAGAGTGATAAAATATATGACAATACTACACTATGTATTTGTTGAATGCATAATTACTTAGATGCACTTATACTATAGACTGTATATAAATGCTAGACATAGCCTTCAGATTTGAAAAAGAGTCTAATGTGGACACTTTTTTCTGTGCCCAGTAGGGAGCAACTCCTTTTATTGAAAACAAAATCAAGTAAATAACAACCAATTTGTAATCTTCTACAATACAGAATGATGATCATTTTTTTAATGTTGGTAAAATTTGAAGCTACTTTTAGGGAAAACAGCATTCTTTGGCTCTCAGTAATACCCACCCCTCGCTAATTAAGCCTGGTTTTAGTCTAATAAAAACAGCCTTTAAGAGTAGGCTGTTCAGGTTTGTCAGTAGTTTATGTATGGAGCCAGTTTTCTGGAAGCCAAAACTAATATCCCAATTGGTATCACCAGGAATGAGAATTTTATATTTCCAATAAAGTTAGGTCTCATTTGGCCGTCAAATTAGCTGCGAACAGGTATCCACCAAAAACCCTCTTTGCAGTTTCTTTGACTGCTATCAGGTTGCCTGAAGTTGAAGAGTGTGACGCAAACTGGAAACAGAGATCATTCACCTTTAAAGTGTTGTGTAGTTTGAAATGTGTTGCAGTAAAGTAACGCATAACTTTACCGACTGATCTATAGGCCTGTGTGATGGAGGCCTCACTTATCTAGCAGGTTACCTGATCAAGGACTCCCTACCAGTGGCTGGTGCCCCACCTCGTGCATTGGTAGTTCTCTGTGTGCGGGGCTGGATGCTCGGGTGTGCGCCGGCTCGCTCCTGGCGGCTGCTTGGTGGGGCCTGGGCCCTGGCTATGTTGGGGGATGGGGTGCCCTTGGGCACAAAGTAGGTTTAATGTGATGAACTATTAAACCTACTTTGTGACAGTTGGAAACAACCAGACAGGTTTCAGGCCCAGTGCTCGGTCTGCTCTGGTGTACCCAGCTGCCAGGAGACTTGTTGCTGCACCCCACTGGGACTTCTGCACTGTGACTGCTGCGTGACCCTCCTGAAGCTCTCACCCACCCAGCGGTGGTCCTCCTGCGGCTCTCATGCTCTGGGGGGCCTCTGGATGACTGGGGCCCTGGTCTCCTCCATGCCTTCAGGTCTTGTGGGGTGGGGCTATGGCTCCCCACACCCACTATTAGAAATTACATGGAGAAACCTTATGAACACGAGCGCCTACGCACACATGTGTACACACAGGTACAGACACAGACTACCTTGGGGTGCTGCTGCCCCTAAAAACATCTTGTATTATTACTGTTGTGTGATTTTCAGTAATATTGTCATTGTTATTTATGCACACGTTGGTTGTTGCTGTGGTTTCTCTGCTGGTTTTGAAAGTAAATCTGTTTGGCATTTTTTGGCCAGACAACAATTCTGATTGCTACACTGATGGACATGACGAGGGAAAACAGACTAAGACGGGTTTAATGCCAAAACTGGGGGATTCAAAATAGTAGTCCACAAATGAGTAAGTGGCAAGGTCCATGTTTTGCTTACGATGATATAATTTGGATGTTATGATTTAAAGAAATTATCATTTTGTAATTTTGCACTGGCTATTGTATTGAGCACTGATGCCATATGTATGATAATAATTGGAATTTTACTATAGTACACCCAACTGTGCAATGCACAGTGATTATGAATTATAAAAATCTGTGAAAGTATGGTAATGTTAATATTTATAGGGTTTTCTTCTAAAGAGTAAAATGCTGCAGAGCTGATATTGGCATGCGGCATGCACACACTCCCCACTGACTGTGAGAGACTGTGCAGAGGTATCTTGAGGTTGCCATGCATTTGCTATCAATCAGCAACAACTGGACCTGGACCAATAAAAGAGAGACAGGTAATGCTAGCTAGATTTTCTTTTTTCTGTAACATGGGACAATACACACACAATATTGAGCAGTAACCATAGCTCAGTGTAACCTGGACGTGTGTCCCTCTATCTATAAAGAGATGATCTATACTGCTCGCCCAAGTGCAATGTCTACAATATCCGAATCTAGGTTTGGGAAGGAGATTGGCGGTAGCAACTCTGTAAGAGCAATGAGACTTCCAACCCACATAACACGCACGACCACAGGTTTATGAAACAAAGTTTGCTTTATATATTTCCTTTTGGATCAGTTCCCTTTGCTCATCCTCAATGTAGGGATACCTTCAAATGCAGTAACCATCTCAAATGCATCACAAAAATAATTGAAACAATCAAAATAGATGTAAGACAAGAAACACAATATTTCAACACCCCAAAGAAAAGGAAAAAGAAAATAAAATAGCATGTGAGTGTCCAGTTCCTTATGGTGTCAGTTTATTCAGTTACCCACTGTCCTGGGTTAAGAACTGAAAACGACCTGAATCTCAGGCGGAGAAAAAGTAGCAAAGAAAATGATAAGGTATCTCTCAGGTGGGCTTCCTTTTGTTTTTTTCCCTACCGCCCTCCTGGTACGGCAGGCATCAACGTGTCGGCGTCCTGACACAGAGAAGGCCTCCACAGCAGCAACAGTGTCTTAGACCCACGATACCAGCTCCTCACTTGGCACCCATGGAACTGTACCTCAAAAAAAAACCAGTCAGAATAGTTCAAAAAGTTCAAAGAAATACTCCGGCTCCTTTCAGGTAGGTACCCGTCTGTGGTTCACCGCTAACGACAGCTCTCTCACAAATGTTAATTAAACCTCTTTCCTCTCTTTCAACTGGAAAAAACCGTGCTCCGCGGCAGCATGGAGTTTTTCCTTGCCGTCCTTTTTCCTCTACACCACACCTTCACGTGCACGGAGCTGCAGATGGTGCCTTCAGGGCAAGCCCGGAAATTAAACTATCAGACAAGGACTACGATGCATTCAAAGAACCCTGTACTTCTGATTGCTGTAAATCTTACCAGGGTTACATTCTCCCCCTCTAGACTGCATGAGTCCCAGCATGCATACCTGCCCCTACCGGTACAGACACATGTGAAATAGCAGCCCCTAAAGCCTGAAAGAATGAACTAATGGCCAAGGTTAAAGGCTCCCCCAGCTCATCGTAGGTGAGTTTCCGAGGTGGACGTCTCTCCCTAGTAGAACGCCGGACACTTGCGTTCTCAGACTCTTGACTCTCAGATACTACATTGTCAGTGTCTGCAACTACAGGGTCTGTGGTGATGAGATCTGTGTTCTCTTCATCAGGTGAGATTTGTGTCACATCAGGTTCAGGAATATCAATGACAATATGGTCCGGAGTCCTACAGTGTGAAGTAGGATGTGTAACTGAACCACTATTCTCAGAGCTAACATAAGGAGTTCCTGGTTGAAGCTCGTGAGTAGGTCTTTCAGGTAAGTGTGCGGAACTTTGGGGCACAAACGAAGGGGTGTCTGGGTTTAATACCCTGGAAACTGGCTGAGGCTCATTGAAGCCTCCTTCCCTCTGCAGGAAAGGACCCTTCGTGATGATTTCTGGCATCCATGTATTAGGATACAGTTCATCTTCATCACTGTACGACTCGTCCTCCTGACAATCAGTGTCCCCTTGCACGCCTTTTGTTGTTTTGCCCCTCAGTCTCATTTTTCTCGATGCGTCAGTGGAAGAACTTTGCTCTCTGATCTCAGTTACAGGTAGGAACCCGCACGGCAAAAGAAGGTCTCTATGCAACGTACGGTGTGGCCCCTCCCCTGTCTCAGGTTTGACTACATAAACAGGACTGTCGCTAATCCGTCTGACAACAACATGGATTTTCTGTTCCCACCGATCTGCCAGTTTGTGTTTCCCCCTGATATTCACGTTTCTCACTAAGACCCTATCCCCTTCTAAGAGTTCAGCTGCCCTGACCTCCCTGTCAAACCTAGCCTTGTTCTTCTCTCCCATCTTCTTGGCATTTTTAGCAGCTAATGAGTAGCTCTCCTGTAGGCGTTGACGAAGGCCCTTGACATACTCTGAGTGGGTCTTGTGACTTGCCATATCAGGTTGGATTCCCAGGACAAGATCAATTGGCAGTCTGGGCTGCCTACCAAACATTAGTTCGTAAGGCGAATAGCCTGTTGTACTGTTTCTCGTGCAATTGTATGCGTGGACCAGAGGTTTGACAAAATCTCTCCAATGATATTTGTCTCTCTCTTCCAGGGTCCCTAGCATACCAAGGAGGGTCCGGTTAAATCGTTCCACTGGGTTTCCCCGGGGATGGTACGGGGTGGTACGAACTTTGTCTGCTCCAATCAGTGTGCAGAGTTCTCTGATCGTCTTAGACTCAAAGTCCCTGCCCTGGTCGCTGAGCAGACGACTGGGGAACCCGTAGTGAACAATAAAGTTCTCCCATAAAGCCTTCGCAACAGTTCTGGCTTTCTGATCCCTAGTCGGCACCGCCACAGCAAATTTTGTAAAGTGGTCGGTGATGACTAAAATGTTTCTCGTGTCTCTATCATCCGGCTCAAGGGATAGATAAGGATAAGTAGCAGAAATGTTTTCCAAAGGCGCTGCCCTCTGAGGCACAGCCTTCCGCCTGAAACAGCGTTCGCACTTTTTGCACTTCTCCTCGATGTCTCTGGCCATTCTCGGCCAGTAGAACCTGGCACGAGCAAGCTGAAGTGCACGCTCAGAACCGAGATGGCCAACATCATCATGCACTCCTTGCAGTGCCCTCTCTCTGAACTGTTCGGGTAAGACCAACTGATACACCAGTTCGCCTCGCTCAGACCACTTCCTGTACAGGACACCATCCCTGAGTTCAAGTTTTTTCCACTCCCTAAAAAGAAGTTTGACATCGGGATGTTCAAGGTTTGTCTCTCTGAAACTGGGTTTTACAGCTCTCCTCACAAAGGTGATGACACGTGAGAGAGACGGATCATTATTTTGAGCATTACACCAGTCAGAGTTAGCCATGGATGGTAAAGTGTCCTCATCGAAAACATCAGGCACTACAGAAGGGTCGACAACAAGAGACTCCGCAATGACAGGCTGCTCTGAATGAGGGTGACGTTCATCTTTAACCATCACAAGATGACGTTGACATAATGCAGAGAACACCTCATGATCCATGTCATCTCCTGCTTCCATGAACCGTTTTTTCATGTCCTCTATTCTCTCTCTTTCTTTAGTGAAAGCTTCATCCTCAAGAGGCGGACCTTGAGGCCGCCGGGATAACCCATCTGCATCGCGGTTGGCCTGCCCTGCTCTGTACTTGATGGTAAACTGGTAAGTAGAAAGAGCGGCTAACCAGCGATGACCAGCAGCATCTAACTTCGCAGATGTCAAGACGTATGTGAGGGGGTTGTTGTCGGTAAGCACAGTGAAACTTGACCCATAAAGGAAATCACTGAACTTTTCACAAACGGCCCACTTTAAGGCCAAGAATTCGAGTTTGTGCGTAGGGTAGTTTCTCTCGCTCTTGGAAAGACCTCGACTGGCATACGCGACAACTCTGAGCTTCCCCTCCTGCTCTTGATAGAGCGCTGCCCCCAATCCATCGCGACAAGCGTCAGTATGTACAACATATGGTAGTTGTGGATTCGCAAAAGCAAGGATGGGCGCAGACGTCAGTTTCTTGATCAGGGTTCTGAATGCACTCTCACACTCCGAAGTCCACTCCTCACCGAGCGGTGCATTAGGGCTCACAAGAGTCGTGAAGCGTTCCCTCTTGTACACTTTGCCCCTTTTCTTTGGTGGATAGTAGCCTGCTGTCAGGCTATTAAGAGGTTTGGCTATCTGGGAATATCCTTCGACAAACCGCCGATAATACCCAGCGAAGCCTAAGAAACATTTAAGCTCTTTCCTATTTGAAGGACGAGGCCAGTCTCTCAAGGCGGATATCTTGTCAGGGTCAGTATGAACTCCTCGTGCATCCACGACATGACCAAGATACTTTACTGACGTCTTAAAGAAGTGACATTTCTCCGGAGAAAGCTTTAGACCGAAATCTTTAAGACGGTTCAGCACCTTCATGAGTCGTGCTTCATGTTCTTCCAATGTGTCTGAAAAGACAATCAAGTCGTCCAGAAACACCAATACCTCATTGAGATGCAAGTCACCGACACACCTTTCCATAAGGCGCTGAAAAGTGCTTGGTGCGTTCGTGACACCCTGAGGCATGCGATTGAATTCAAAGAAGCCGAGGGGACACGTGAAAGCGGTTTTAGGCTTGTCTTCTTCGGCCATCTCAACCTGGTAATAACCAGATTTAAGGTCCATGACGGAGAACCATTTAGCACCGCTAAGGGCAGCAAAGGTCTCCTCAATGTTCGGAAGAGCGTATGCATCTCTGATGGTTCGAGCATTTAGCTTCCTGTAGTCGATGCATAACCTGATAGAACCATTCTTTTTCCGGACCAAGACCACTGGAGATGCAAAAGGGCTCTGTGACTCTTTAATAATTCCTGCATCAAGCAGTTCTTTAAGATGCTCCTTGACTGCCTCCCTGTCACTGGGATGAATAGGCCTTGGCCTCTCCTTAAAAGGAGTCTCGTCATGTAGCCTGATGTGATGTTTCACTGCAGTGGTGTGACCATATGACAGGTCATCCACAGCAAAGACTTCTGGAATAGATCTAAGCTTGGTGATGATACGATCTTTCCATTGTTCAGATATTGGTGAATCATCAAGATTGAACTCGAGGTTGTCACTGTCAGGCTTATTGTGATGAGAGTCACCTTTCACTGGTCCAAGTGATGTGACCTGCTGAGCTGCACATATTTGAGCAATGATGCATTTTGGCTGCAGCGTAACATCATGGTCACTAAGATTGCGCAGGACGACCGGGACCTTGCAGCTAGACTTAAATGGAATGTCCATCAGAGCAGCTTCAAGGAACACGCCACCTGGCAACCTGTGATGTTCATTGGGTTCAAGCACAAATGTGGTCTGACTGTTCCTTTTCAACCTGACATCACCTGTGATGCAGCACTTTTGTTTTGCAGGGATGGTGATGGGGTTTCCACCATGTAACCTGACAGGATGAGCATGGTTGTTGAGGTCATGGATCTGGGCAATATGCTGGAAGATCACTGCAAAATCTCTAGAGAAGAGTTTGCAAACAACCTCTGGACCATCCTGTTCAAGTACTTGTTCATAAAGTCGTAATAACACATTGGTACCAATCAACAGGGGGGTCCTGCTGTTGAACTGACACTCTGGCACCACAAGTGCTAACACGACTAGCTCCTCTTTCCTGCCAGGAACAGACAGCGGGAAAGTGACACGCGCTTCTATGTAACCAAGATAGGGGACCTGCTGTCCACCTGCTCCTTCGATTTCAAGAAGGGCATGAATTGGATGTATAGGTAAGTGAGACAGATGGTTCTTATGGAAACACTCGGACACTGTTGTAACTTGTGAGCCGGTATCCATTATGGACTCACACTGTACACCCTCAAGAAAGACAGAAGCCGCACAACGAGGACCTACAAGCCCTGCAGGTATAGATCGCTCTGTGCAACGGTAGGTTTCAGTCATTGTGTGGGTTATGACTTTCTTCTGTGTTCCAGCACCATCAACTGATCTGTTGGGACAGGGGTTATCATCAACTGCAGCTCCTGGACGTCCCACAACAGGAGCTGCTACTAGTTTAAAGTGAATGGGGAAGCAGCCTGCTGAGCTAAAAACTTATCCTGCCTCTCCCGGAGTTCTGCATTTTTCTTGCGAACCAGTGCGGGGTTGGGTTCATTGGAGCAGTGAGCAGCAATGTGGTTGTCTTCCCCACACTTAAAACAAAACCACGGCCTCGGCATTCCAGGCACCTTAAGGCCCCTCTTCATGTTACTACTACTGATTGCAAAGCAGTCGGTCTTTTCAGTACTCTCTCTCTGATTTTGTGCTAGTTTTTCAACTTGCTTTGTCAGTTCAGCTATCTTGTTCTCAATATCAGAGGTTTCATCTCGCTTTGCTTTTACCACTAGGGGAGGATTACTATCATGAGTGAGGCTCGGTGGCTTTTTGTTTAGCTTTTCCAACTGTTTAGTTAGCTCATTTACTTTCTTTTCAAGCTTTGATGTCTCATTCGGCTTTGAGTTAGGCAGTGGGACAGGCTCACAGTCATAAGAGGGCATATCAAAAACATGGTGGGCATACATGTTAGCTTTCGAAGCACCTAAATGCTTTTTCATCCTATCTAGCTTTGTGGAACGGCGGTCTTCCTCAGTCCTCAGCATGAGGAGGAATTCAGGAAATGTTGGTGGATTTCCCTTTTTGCACTCTAACTGTAAGCCGATGATGATGCTCTGATCCCAACAGCCCCTACAAAACTGTCTGAGCAAATGATCATTGGAATTTCCAGCTGAGGCTCCCCCTCTAGAAATTGCTCTTGTGAGGAGGCTATGGAGCCTGTTCAAGTATGTTGATGGCTTCTCTCCACTATCTTGGTTAGAGCCGAGAAATGCCGCAAACAACTCCTCTCCATCCTCCACAACACCAAAAGCAGAATCAAGTTGAGTGATGTAGACACTTGGTGGTGAAGAGATGCCAAGAGGCTTCACAACATCAGCTGCTGGACTCAGCAAGCTCTCAAGAATCCTTCTCACCTTGTGAGCATCATTCAAGGAAGGATCGTTAAGGAGAAGATCAACTTGGGTGTGCCATGTTTCGTAGTCCACCTCACCGTTTGGCCTTGGCATCCGCCCAGAGAAGGTGCGCAACCTTATTTGTGGGGATGGTGAAGTGGTGGACTCACTTCGGATGACATGCTCCACAATCACTCTCTGGATCTGGGGGGGGTTAAAAACATCCTCACTGATGTGGACTGGGCTCGTTGGTAAACTAGCAGATGCACTATAAACATGTGTGGGCTCTGCAGGCTCATTTTGATCATTATTAGGTGTGTTAGCATTTTGAGCTGCATAGGGCTGTGTAGCATTACTGTGTACGTCATGTGATGTGCCCTGGTTCCCATGCAGTTCCTCCTGAAGCACATTCAAGAAACCTTTCCTGCCACTGCCTGCGACAGACTTTAGTTCGTCCAGGTATCTGCAAGCTATCTCCCTCCCCACCACTTCCTGACAAACATCTCTAAAGGTCCTCGCAAACCACATCACAGCTGGGTCCTTTGGACTTGGTACGGTACCCAAAGTAATGGGGTCGATTCTAGAGATAGACCTGTCAGATGCATACTGGACCAGGGCTCTACCCTCTGGTTGTCCTGATTCGTCAGGGATCCTCACTAATTTAGAAATATCTCCATTAACTTTGAACACAGCAGTTATTTCCTCATCTGTGTATTCTGGTCCTATACCTGTTACATACAGGGAGTTTTGACCATTAACCTCAAAACGATTGCAAATATCCATACCTGACTCAGTGGAACAAATCTCAAAAATCTCAAACGTGCGTAGTGTGGGGTGGAAGATCAGAAAGCTACTATTAACCAATCTCCTGGCTGGCTCGCCACTTTTTATGTAACCTGGACGTGTGTCCCTCTATCTATAAAGAGATGATCTATACTGCTCGCCCAAGTGCAATGTCTACAATATCCGAATCTAGGTTTGGGAAGGAGATTGGCGGTAGCAACTCTGTAAGAGCAATGAGACTTCCAACCCACATAACACGCACGACCACAGGTTTATGAAACAAAGTTTGCTTTATATATTTCCTTTTGGATCAGTTCCCTTTGCTCATCCTCAATGTAGGGATACCTTCAAATGCAGTAACCATCTCAAATGCATCACAAAAATAATTGAAACAATCAAAATAGATGTAAGACAAGAAACACAATATTTCAACACCCCAAAGAAAAGGAAAAAGAAAATAAAATAGCATGTGAGTGTCCAGTTCCTTATGGTGTCAGTTTATTCAGTTACCCACTGTCCTGGGTTAAGAACTGAAAACGACCTGAATCTCAGGCGGAGAAAAAGTAGCAAAGAAAATGATAAGGTATCTCTCAGGTGGGCTTCCTTTTGTTTTTTTCCCTACCGCCCTCCTGGTACGGCAGGCATCAACGTGTCGGCGTCCTGACACAGAGAAGGCCTCCACAGCAGCAACAGTGTCTTAGACCCACGATACCAGCTCCTCACTTGGCACCCATGGAACTGTACCTCAAAAAAAAACCAGTCAGAATAGTTCAAAAAGTTCAAAGAAATACTCCGGCTCCTTTCAGGTAGGTACCCGTCTGTGGTTCACCGCTAACGACAGCTCTCTCACAAATGTTAATTAAACCTCTTTCCTCTCTTTCAACTGGAAAAAACCGTGCTCCGCGGCAGCATGGAGTTTTTCCTTGCCGTCCTTTTTCCTCTACACCACACCTTCACGTGCACGGAGCTGCAGATGGTGCCTTCAGGGCAAGCCCGGAAATTAAACTATCAGACAAGGACTACGATGCATTCAAAGAACCCTGTACTTCTGATTGCTGTAAATCTTACCAGGGTTACATCAGCATCTTCCACATCCCAGTCATACTTTAATCTAATTATTACAACTGCGCCTCTTAAACATTGCCTGGATGCTAGTTTATGGAAGACGCAGCGTGGATGATATTTTGAAAAATGGACAAAAAAGGATGAAAATTAAATTTTCACTTCAACCTTGAGCCCAACCATTAATGTCTCTTGATCACTTCCTGTGTGGCTGGGTGAAAAAAAGCAAAGGATGCCAGTATAACATAGTTAGGAGCTCGCAATCTGTTGCTAAAGTAAAAGTAAGTTGCGTGGGCGTGAAAGGAGAAGAGAGCAAGGGAGGAAGACTAAACTAGATACACATAAGCAACCAAACAAGCAGAGAGTCGACGATTCTTTCTGGAATTAGACAGCAGTGGATGCCGTTCTAATTTCCTTCGCCCCTCCTGCTTCCATCTTTATCCCTGTTTCTGTCGAGCGAAGCCTAATGATGTCCCTTGTGACAAGTGCTGGTTAACTACTCGCCATCAACACTCGCAGGCACACAGACACATGTGTGCTGCCGTGTACACACTGCACACGCTTGTACATTTCTGTCCAGCAGCTGCAGCTTTGCCAACTGTGTCCCCCTGACTTGAAGGAGATACGGGGAGCAGATGTGACTCTATTCTGCCTGACAGGTCTGGGAGAAGAAAACAAGAGCCAGCAGACTGTAATGGGGGGGTGGGGTGGGTAGAGTGGCGAAACAAGAGCTTGTCTCCACCTTTTAGTGCACAGAAACATACAACAGATTTATTTTTGCTTCGTATAAGCCGCAGTCACATCTTTTTTCTTAGCAGAACAGGCTGCATGTCATTACCCTAAAAATGCCTCTTTCTTTCCTTCACCACTTTCGCCTTTCCTTTCTGACGATGTGCCCTCGCCATCCTGACATTGTGGGAAAAATCTGTAAGCTGCTTCATTATCTCCTTTGCCGCAGCTTTGCTGGTGGAAACATGGAACTAGGCTTTCAGAATGCATTTTTGCCGCCACGCCCAGCTATGTCTTAAGCTGACATCTGTAACAATGGGACACACGATTAAAGCTCCTACAAATACCACAAGTAAAAAAAAACTAATACTAAATGCATGTGATGTTGTATTAATGAGGCACACCAACAATTTTTATTGGCTGAATGTTGTGAGGATAGCAGCTTTCTTCAAAATCACCATGATCCTTTGTCTTCTTCCTCCCCTCATCTATAGCTACACAACGCTGCAATCTAACCACAGCTTCACTCTTAACGACTCGCACACTTCGACCAGCGATAAAAACGCATCAATTTAAATTAAAGGTCTGACTGCTAATTCCTTCTCAGCTCGAGATTATTAAGCGACATTACACAAAGCACGAACCACATCCAGTACTCCGTGGAAGCTGCTGAGCTAGGCTGGAGTTTATTTACAAATCACTCCTAAAATATGCATTCTCAACTGCATTTCAAGGAAAATTCAATTAGTTTTGTCTCCTGTAAAATACTTAACAGTGGAAAAGATCTGCGTAAGGAGCATACACACTGGAAGAAACAAGCAGGAATGTGATGTCTGGGAACATGGAATATGGTAAATGGACTGGTACATATGTATCGTATCGCCTTTCCGGTTAAGTTGGGAATTCAAAACACTTTGCACACATTTTTTTTCATCCAATCACAAATAAATTCATGCAGCACTTTTTATAAGCACTTTATCTAACACTCACAAGGATGTGCTGGCAGCAACTTGGGCTGCAGTATTTATCCAAGGATACTTCAACATCCAGACGGGATCAATGGGGATCGATCTGCCAATTGGTAGATTACCTGATCGACCACCTGAACCACAGCCAACCCATTGTTTTTGGATTTTCTGAAGTTTTGGTGCAAGAAAAGTTTGATTCAAGCAGGAATTAGCAACTTATAGCAATGACAGTTGAAATAACGTGTGGCCGGTACCAAGTTAAACTACTCTCAACTTTAATCGTCTGAGGTCTTATTCATCATGGGTGATAATCCTAACCTTAACTCCATCTAGGCCCTCTATTTTGGAGAAGGCCAATTCTTTTAGGTTTATCTTCTTGGTCCCTGATTTCCAAGACACAGGAAAACAATTTAATAATAACAAAAAGGACATATTATAATAACATAGGGCAACAGATAGTGTTAGGGTTCAGGCTGATAATTTAGAGCTCAGGGGTTGTGATGAGAGGAATGGATGATAAATGGCAAATGACTTACAAAATGTCCAAAAATATACAAGAGATGTATCTATAAAAACAGAGCCTGAATAACTTATCGTGATCATTATCGTTTAAATCCACTTTTATATATGTTTTAGACTTTTAAATGTATCTTTTCATTTCTTGTTTTGGTCAGGTCCAGGTACAAAAAATCGTGCTGGATATCTATACTGGAGCGGTTAATGTGTTAGGAATGAAAAGACGCCACATCGTTTGATAGAAATAACAATGATCAACCTACAGAGGGCTGAATTCAAAGACACCCTGAAAAACAAAGTGAAAAAAATTATGCAGCAGGACATTTTGATTCAGTTTCATCCTAGCAACTCAAAATGGTACACAGTGGTTTGTATGGCCCCCAAGTGTTTCTATGCAAGCCTGACAACATGGCATGCTCATCATCAGATGACAGATGGTGTCCTGAGGGATCTTCTCCCAGATCTGGAACAGGGCATCATTGAGCTCCTGGAATGTGTGAGGTGGAATCTTGCAGGGATGGATGGCCAAAACATAAAAACATAAAGTCCCGGAGGTATTCTATTGGATTTCGGTCATGTGAGTGTGGGGGCAATCAATGGCATTAATTCCTTGATCCTCCATAAACTGCCTATATGCTCTCGCCACATGAGGCCGGGAATTTTCATGCACCAGGAGGAATCCTGGACTCAGTGCACCAATGTAGGATCTGACAGTGAGTCCAAGGAGTTCATCCTGAT
This sequence comes from Rhamphochromis longiceps, assembly GCF_057381845.1. Classification (NCBI taxonomy): domain Eukaryota; kingdom Metazoa; phylum Chordata; class Actinopteri; order Cichliformes; family Cichlidae; genus Rhamphochromis; species Rhamphochromis longiceps. The sequence goes on along the minus strand of NC_140577.1, from coordinate 30,150,436 downwards.
ACCTATTGGCTGTCAGGGTACCGCTGCCAAGCCTACAGAGGTGTGTACGTCCCTTTGTGGATATGCCTCCCCAGGGTCAGTAATGGTCTAGAGATGATCTGGTCATACTGAACAATGTCACAGGTTGCTTACATTCACTTTGGCTTCTTCTAACCCTTTTATGTCTTTCACATGTGCTCAGAGTAAAGCTCTCTCATCTTTGAAAAGCACAGGATGTTAGTAGTGGACCTGCCAATCCTAGCACTCTATGGCAAATGCCTTCTACAGCCCTGTCCAGCTCTACTAGAGTAACTATCTGACTCCTGGAATCTCCTCCAGTGCTGGTGGCACAGTAAACCTTGGTACATGCCATTGCGATATTTTGCAATGGCACATGTTGATTACTTTTTCACTTCCTTGGACTACCTGTCCTATCTCTGTAGGGTCCAGGTGTTGCCTCAATAGTGATACTGATCCAAGCCAAATGCAAAACTGGTGAAAAACAGAGTCAGGAAAGATGAGGAGGGGAAAATGTCAGTGCCCTCTACCTGTAAAACTATTCCTGTTTAAGGGGTTGTCTCAAGTTTACTGACTTGGTGCTATTCTCTGATTAAAAAGTGCCAGCATATGATTTGTTGTCTGAAAAGGAGCAACCGGAGGGAACCAAGAAGAGAAACTGAAAGGAAATGTTGATTATATCTGTGAAATGTCACAAACGAAAGTATTTGTAATGTTATTAGTCCAGTTCAAGCTCAGTCACAATCACAACAAGTCTGTGGATATCAGTGGCGGCCCACAGTTGCTGCACATCTCCAAAGCCACTTTGCCACCCACCTCCACCTCAGTCCCAGTGGATGTTCTGTGCTGTTTTTTTGTCTTCCCTCCTCATCCCTCATCTTTGTGCCACCTCTGCACAGATGTAATTCTCAGACCTCTTTTGACTATAGTAGCCCTGACTTAAATATATTTCCCATAACAGTGTGTTTATGAATGTATGAAAATGTGGCGAACATTTTCCTTTTCCAATCGAAGTTTGCTGCCATGGTTACCAAGTATGCTATTTCCCACAGAGGATGGATTTGGAACCCCAACAGATGAAGAAATCCACAGGGGAGATGTCAATCAAAGCCATGTTCAGACCAAGCTCAAGATGGCCGTGTTCAACAAGAGCCTGCAGTTGGAACCCTGCTGCAGGTGAAGCCTAATTTAATCTTTACTTCTCCATTCAGACGAGATGTAGAGAATGAGGGATTAGACATCTCTGACCTTGAAATACTTGCTGGTAATGCAGAAAGTTCCCAACATCACGAAAATTCTCAGGCTGCTCTTCACCACAGAATACCATCGGCCAAATAAACTTGCAGCGATACATTTTAAACAGCTCTGTCAGATTCTGCTCGTATCAGAGCATCTTTGATATTTACCTCACCTGCATGGGAACAGATTTTTTGGAGACTGAGCTGTAAATTGTAGCCACACCGTTATTTAGAATGAGTTTTCCCCGTGATGCAAAAGTTGAAAAAACACAGTGTAAATACTGAACAATCAAGCATTAGGAAGACATTCCACTGAAAACTCTAAATCCCTGTCACTACCCACCATGGTCATATTGCCGCTGCGTGTGTGTATGTGTGTGATGTGTATTTGAGTAAGGATGAGTGTTTGTTGGTGGAGTGTGTATGTTGTTAGTCTAATACTAGTTTACTCACCATTCCATGAATCTTTAGGTGATGGTCTTATCAAGCAACCAGGCCCATTTCTTTTATATGGGGATTAAGGGGAGTAATTAATCTTTAATCTCATCAGATAGGGTGTTCAGCAGGATATGATGGAAGCTAACATCAAGATACAGCCATAAACACATCACACACACACACACACACAGAAAGAGAGAGAGTTGGGCGATTAATGTCTAATTTGCATTGTGTGTGCACTAATCTGGGACAAGACCATAATTACACTTAGTGACAATAGCGCAGAATGCTTGTTGGGCTATTCATTACATGAGAAAGCTTGGGTAGCTGTCAGTATCCTCTACACACATACACCAATACAAGCTCTTAGCCCGGTACTATAAGGCTGCTCGCTCATGTAATCACAGAGCATGATGACACATATTGAACATTAGCTGAGCTGTGCGTTTAAATCCACCACAGTAAGTTTTATCCCTACAGTTATTTCAAATGCCAGTATCCAGTGAAATTTCCATAGCATACAATCAACGTGCATGTTTGCATTTGCAAAAACATTCAAATCTGTGGAGGACTAAAAATGCTTCAGTGCAAATGAATCAATACAGAAATAGATATTTGGCTATAAAATAAATACAATTTTGTGATGGAAAATAGGACAAAGCACAAACATGGCAGACAGCGACTGGCTGTCATTGTGTTAGCACACCCTTCAGTCAAGGTAGCCATACCCCTAAAAGCCTTTTAAAATATCCGTTAATATGGAAATAGATAAATATTACACCTCAGACACTTAGCTAGATGCTGCTTCAGGTCGATCAGCTCTCTGAAATGATTTATCTGCCTCCTCAGATGTGGTGTCCATTCTGTCAACAAGAGTTCAAACTGCCTCACTGACATCCTGAAATACGAAAGCAGCCATGATAAAGCTTCAACTCGGGGCTCAGACCTTGAAATCTTACCTGTTGCTGCCATTTCTCGAGAATTGTTCAGTGTTTGGCTTTATTTTTTCAAGCCCAAAGTTCACTGACCACTCAACAGCCATCGGGAAATACCTTATATGGATAGTTACAGTGGGGCAAAAAAGTATTTAGTCAGCCACCGATTGTGCAAGTTCCCCCACTTAAAATGATGACAGAGGTCAGTAATTTGCACCAGAGGTACACTTCAACTGTGAGAGACAGAATGTGAAAAAAAAATCCATGAATCCACATGGTAGGATTTGTAAAGAATTTATTCGTAAATTAGGGTGGAAAATAAGTATTTGGTCACCTCAAACAAGGAAAATCTCTGGCTCTCACAGACCTGTAACGTCTTCTGTAAGAAGCTTTTCTGTCCCCCACTCGTTACCTGTATGAATGGCACCTGTTTGAACTCATCATCTGTATAAAAGACACCTGTCCACAGCCTCAAACAGTCAGACTCCAAACTCCGCCATGGCCAAGACCAAAGAGCTTTCGAAGGACACCAGGAAAAGTATTGTAGACCTGCACCAGACTGGGAAGAGTGAATCTACAATAGGCAAGCAGCTTGGTGTGAAAAAATCAACTGTGGGAGCAATCATCAGAAAATGGAAGACATACAAGACCACTGATAATCTCCCTCGATCTGGGGCTCCACGCAAGATCTCATCCCGTGGGGTCAAAATGATCATGAGAACGGTGAGCAAAGATCCCAGAACCACACGGGGGGACCTGGTGAATGACCTGCAGAGAGCTGGGACCAAAGTAACAAAGGTCACCATCAGTAACACACTACAACGGCAGGGAATCAAATCCCGCAGTGCCAGACGTGTTCTGCTGCTGAAGCCAGTGCATGTCCCGGCCCGTCTGAAGTTTGCCAGAGAGCACATGGATGATACAGCAGAGGATTGGGAGAATGTCATGTGGTCAGATGAAACCAAAGTAGAACTTTTTGGTATAAACTCAACTCGTCGTGTTTGGAGGAAGAAGAATACTGAGTTGCATCCCAAGAACACCATACCTACTGTGAAGCATGGGAGTGGAAACATCATGCTATGGGGCTGTTTTTCTGCCAAGGGGACAGGACGACTGATCCGTGTTAAGGACAGAATGAATGGGGCCATGTATCGTGAGATTTTGAGCCAAAACCTCCTTCCATCAGTGAGAACTTTGAAGATGAAACGAGGCTGGGTCTTCCAACATGACAATGATCCAAAACACACCGCCCGGGCAACAAAGGAGTGGCTCCGTAAGAAGCATTTGAAAGTCCTGGAGTGGCCTAGCCAGTCTCCAGACCTCAACCCCATAGAAAATCTGTGGCGGGAGTTGAAAGTCCGTGTTGCTCGGCGACAGCCCCAAAACATCACTGCTCTCGAGAAGATCTGCATGGAGGAATGGGCCAAAATACCAGCTACTGTGTGTGCAAACCTGGTAAAGACCTATAGTAAACGTTTGACCTCTGTTATTGCCAACAAAGGTTATGTTACAAAGTATTGAGTTGTATTTTTGTTATTGACCAAATACTTATTTTCCACCCTGATTTACGAATAAATTCTTTACAAATCCTACCATGTGGATTCATGGATTTTTTTTTCACATTCTGTCTCTCACAGTTGAAGTGTACCTCTGGTGCAAATTACTGACCTCTGTCATCATTTTAGGTGGGGGAACTTGCACAATTGGTGGCTGACTAAATACTTTTTTGCCCCACTGTATTTGGAATTATTAGCAGAAATTTCGATTTCATTTGCTATCAGTGCTATTGGGTGTAATGTGTTACAAAGTAACAAAGTAACACACAATCACATATAAACATCAAACAAACTTTCTAGTTGTTTCTTTTTAACTTCCTGTGCTACAATCAGCTGATTTCAGCTCATGTGAGGGAGGAGGGAAAAGGTGGGTCTACAGTGGAGATATGGAAACTGTACAAAAAGGCAACAACACTATGGTGAAGTGAAAAGTGTATCCAGGACTGCACTATACAGCGAAATCTGCTGTTGAAAGAATTCTTGCATTTTTAGAAGCCTTGTACAAAACAAACTTACACAAATATAAATCTAATTCCAATTTGCATGTCATTACTAGAACAAGTGAGGCACTGCAGATAGGTAGAGTACATCAATGTGGGTAATTGGGTAACATTGCTATAAATGATGTGCCTCTCAGATACAAAATTCACTGCTTTTCTTGGAATTCTGAGATAATAAATTAAAAGTAAATGTTCAGTATAAGTATACTAGACACAACTACAGGTACATGTGTGATGTGATGTGTTTTGCTGTTAATTAGGTGAATTTACCCTTTAAAGAGTCAGAAATAGCTTCAAAGAGCAGCTTCGCTTTGATCTTGCAAATTAATTAATGTGATTGCTTAATGGTTCACAAGCCCACTGTTCAAATAGTCTTTAAAATAAAGTACTACATTTGTGAGGTATTATAGCTTGGATAGAGACAAAGACGCAACATTAAAATGAATACAAGCTATTTCTATTTTTTATTATTAGTAGTAGTATAATTGGTATTCTGTTTGTATTTTTGTCCTGCTGTGGCTTTGTGCTCACGGTTGCTCTTATTGGCACGATCATGGTTGAAACATGTATAGTAACTCCAACATGATTTCCATGCATGTTTAAATAGATGGCTGACATGCAGCTGACACTGGTTTAGCTAAAACAGGCTTTTGTTAGGATGAGATTAATATATGAAGCACCCCCCCTCTCCCCTGTCTGTAGGACTGAGGGTCCTAATGCACACACACAAACAAATGCACACACACCACCTTGTCACAACTCTTTTTTAGCTCTCATCTGAAATGAGAACATGCCCTGGGCTGTGCTGGGAGAATGGAAGTCAAAGACTGAAAAAGAAAAGGGGAAAAAAAGAGAGATAGAGGGACGGGGAAGGAAATAAAAGAAAAAAAGCCAAAGGGGAGAACACAGAGTGATAAAAGGCCAAACCAGGAGAGGAGAAGGGGGAGAAAGAGAGAGACTGAAAGTGAAAGAGAACACGACAGGGGCTGTGGATCAGCCTGGAGGGTCAGCGGTGTGAAAGAGTTGTAGTTCATTGTAACGTCTCGACCTCTTCCACCACCCCCCGAACCCATCCGCGACCACGGTGTCCAGCCCGCCTCCTCCCACCAGGTCCCTCCAGCAGCTATTTAACATGGAAATTGATTTAAACAGAGGCTGAGATATCCGCAGTGGGACCTGAGGACAGGTGCCTCCAGTCAGCAGAGAAGAAGCTAATGAGAGGTGAGAGACCTGAGCAGAGCTAACAAGGAAAGCAGCAAGCACAATGAGACAGGAGAGGAGAGACAGAAATTAGAGAGGAGGGAGCGCAGAATGGGGAAGAAATTGAAGTAAAATTGGAGAGAAATGAGGGAGTCGAAATTTTATAATTTCCAACTCGAGCTCCCTGCAGCCAACTGCAAGACGTGAAATAAATAAATAAAGAAATGAGTGACAGAGGTGTGTGTTTGTATGGGAGTGTATGTGTGGATGCGGAGCTACACTCTGTAGGTTACCAGTATATTCAAGTCAAATAACACAAGTCTTTTCCCATATTTTTTATATGTTACTTTATTTTCATTTTCAAAGTTATACCTCCAATATTACAAAAGAAATAAACAAGAAAAAAATATTGGCTGATGTAGGAATTCAAAAAGTTCAAATTCCATATTTCTTATTATGTATGTAATATATTAGAGATAGGGTGAGGAGTTCAGCCATCCAGGAGGGGCTCAGAGTAAAGCCGCTGCTCCTCCACATCGAAAGGAGCCAGTTGAGGTGGTTCAGGCATCTGACAAGGATGCCTCCTGGGCGCTTGCTAGGTGAGGTGTTTCGGGCATGTCCCACCGGGAGGAGGCCCTGGACATGTGGAGAGATTATATCTCTCAGCTGGCCTGGGAACGCCTTGGCGTTCCCCTGGACAAGCTGGAGGAGGTGGCTGGGGAGAGGGAGGTCCGGACTTCTCTGCTTAGGCTGCTGCCCCCGTGACTCAGCCCCAGATAAGCGGAAAAAGATGGGTGGATAATATATAAGAATATACATAAACTATATTATACCTCTGGTCATTTCAATTATGTAAACTCTCCTTTTGATGTTGGACTTTACAGTTTTATTAAATCTGGACATTTTGTTTATCTCAACATTTGTGTAGTGTTTGAACATATCTCACAAAAGTTTGATCAAGATAGCAATTATAATAAGCTATGAGACAAAGACCTATTCTTCACTAAACTGCTCGCTAACGTGTATTAAACAGCATGCATTAATTTTTGTTTTATAATGATAAAACTTCATAATAATTTGCTTTCACACCTGTGTTATGATTTTATCCCATGTAAAATGCTACGTTCAGATGAAGAGACTGGAGTTTTGATATTTGTGCATTTTATGTCATAATTTATTTCTGATAGTTCCTCCAAATATTTAATCTGTGAGTACTTCAGTGTACGGCCTTCTCTTTCACAGTCACAGCCTTCTTCTCCTTATATACTGAAACTGCGCCGTGCTGTACTATTTCTTTTATTAACAATTAACAAAGATGTTTTTCACTTCTGTTAGAAACCATTACGTTGTCTGCATAAAGTAATATTTTATGTTCTTCCCCAGTCTGGTCTTGTCTTGCTGATAAATATTTCAGATGGTGTTCCATTAACTCTTACTCTAGCACTTGTCTGATTGTACATGTTGTTGTTTTTTAATATTTAAGTACATTAACTACATTTAAATACTTATGATACATAAGCATGTGATGAAAGCAGTATTTGTCATGACCCTGTGCCTTCTCGGCTGACTCTGTATGGCTACAAGTGCTTTTGTTGTGCTGCATCTCTCTCTCTCCCCTGCACTGCGCTCTACCGGGGCGGAGTCGTGACGGCTCCAGCCCCTGGCTCGGACACCTGCAAGCAATCATCTCACTCACTTCTTAAGGCGGCTGCTGCGAGTGCTTCCTCGCTGGATTATTGTGTAACACTCGTCAGTGTCATCACCTATCTGAGCCGTTTTTCGAGTTTCTGTCGTGCCACTACTTACCTGCCTTTCCTCTCTGTGCCAGGATTCTCGCCAGCCTGAGGACCGCCGTTGGTGAGCTAAAGCCGGAGTCCGAGCTACCTGAGCTTCAGTGGATTTTGTACATAGCCCTCTTCTTCCCGTGCCTGTGCTTCCCGGAGACCCTCTTCCTGTGCGAATATATACGGGTGAGGGGACCCGTATATATTCGCACCTGGTGTCTGTGTGTGTAAATAAATCACGAACTTAAGTGACGGTCTGCCTCCGAGTCCCTCCTGAGCCTGACAGAATAATCCAGCCACCGCTATGGACTCAGCAGGCCCAGCCTCGGCAGCGACAGCCCCCATGTCTCTGGAGGAGCTTCTGCACCGACACGAACAAATGCTGGTGAAGCTCAGCGGAGACGTGGCGTCTCTAACGCAGGCCTTCGCCCAACGGATTCCGCTGGCCGAGGACCAGCCTCCCGCGGCCCCTCCCCAGGTAACGCACGCTCCTGCCGTCACTACAACAGCCACAGCTACCCAGGCTGCTAGCGCGGTAGCGTCAGTAGCCTCCGCGGTTTCGCTGGATAAGCTTTTGCCTTCACCTGAGGCTTTTTCTGGGGAGATGGGAAAATGTGCGGGATTTTTGTTGCAGTGTTCTATGCACTTTCAATTACTGCCCCATGTGTTTGTTTCTGACGGGGTTAAGATCGCTTACGTCACCCAGCTACTATGTGATCGAGCCCTGGCCTGGGCCCAGGCCCAGCTGCAGGCTTGCCCCGGAATGTCTTATGACGACTTCCTGTCGCGCTTCAAGTCGGTGTTTGATAAAGGCTCTAGTACGGAGGCAGCTGGCTATCGTTTGATTAATCTGAAGCAAGGTAAGCGAAGCATGGCTGACTTTTCTGTTGATTTCTGGACTCTAGCTGCACAGACCAAATGGGGACCTGAGGCCCTGAAGACCACTCTGTTAAATAATATCCGCGAAGAGCTCAAGGATGAGATAATGATGCGGGAGCTTCCTGCTTCTCTAAATGCTTTGATGTCCCTGTGTATTCAGGTGGATGATCGCCTGCGGGCGCGCCAGAGCTCACGAAGACAGCAGTTTCGCGAGCCCCTGGCTTTTCGGAAGCCCCAACCCGACGCACGGGAGGCTAGAGCTTTTGGAACTGAGGAGGAGGTACCCATGCAGCTGGGAGGTTCTCGACTCACCCCTGCGGAGCGACAACGCCGGTTTTCCGCGGGTGAGTGTCTGTATTGCGGTCGCAAGGGGCATTACATCTCTGCCTGCCCGGCGCTGGCAAAAGGAGGCGCCCGCCAGTAATTGAGAGGGTACTGGTGGGCGACCTGTCCAGCAACAAGCCTCTTCCCCGTCTCTTGCTGCCTGCTAAACTCACCCTCCGGTCGTTGTCCCATTCCCTCTCTGTGTTAATTGACTCTGGTGCAGAACAGAATTTCATTGATGCGTCGCTAGTTTCCAAGCTCAGCATTGGCACACGACCACTGCCTCATCCTCTCCGCGTGTCCGCCCTGTCTGGTCACCGGTTGCCTGACATAACGCACGTCACCCTACCTGTCACACTCACTCTCTCCGGTAACCACGTTGAGAACGTTTGTTTCTGTGTGTTTAAGGCTCCAGTAACCCCGCATGTACTAGGTTATCCATGGCTTTCACAACACAACCCACACATCGACTGGAAGAAGGAGCAAGTTATGGGGTGGGGTGTGGGCTGCCACATGACCTGCCTTCGGGCCGCCACGCCATCTGCTCCCTCTCCCCCCCCCCCCCCCGGGAAGCCTTCAAAGTCACTGGAGCTGTCTTCGGTTCCTTCCGTCTATCATGACCTCGCAGCAGTTTTTAGTAAGGATGAGGCGGGCTCGCTTCCACCACACCGGCCCTATGACTGTGCCATTGATCTTCTCCCTGGGGCGCCTCTCCCCTCTGGCCGCCTCTACAGCCTCACACAGCCCGAAAGGGAAACCATGGAGAGATACGTCAACGACTCTCTGGCTGCTGGGTTAATTCGCCCGTCATCCTCCCCCGTGGGGGCAGGTTTCTTCTTTGTTGCAAAGAAAGACAAGACGCTCCGGCCATGTATTGATTACCGCGGCCTCAACAAGATCACAGTAAAGAACAAGTACCCTCTTCCCCTCCTTAATTCTGCTTTCGAACTACTCCAGGGGGCCACGGTGTTCAGCAAACTGGACCTGCGAAACGCTTACCACCTGGTGAGGATCCGGGAGGGAGATGAGTGGAAGACCGCTTTCAACACTCATATCGGACACTATGAGTATCTCGTCATGCCCTTTGGCTTAACCAATGCGCCCGCGGTCTTCCAGGCCCTTGTTAACGATGTTCTGAGGGATTTTATTAATCGATGTGCCTTTGTGTACCTTGATGATATTCTCATTTTCTCTAAGTCCCAGGCGGAGCACGAGAGTCACGTGAGGCAGGTCCTGCAGCGCCTCCTGGAGAACCGGTTGTTCGTGAAAGCGGAGAAATGTGAATTTCACGTTGACACGGTGGCCTTCCTTGGCTATATCATCTCTCAGGGGGATCTCAAACCTGACCCCGAGAAGGTCCGGGCCGTGGTGGACTGGCCTCAACCGCCGAACCGCCAGCAACTCCGACAGTTCCTAGGATTCGCCAACTTCCACCGACGCTTCATAAAGGACTACAGTAAGATCGCCTCACCTCTCACTGCGCTTACCTCTCCCAAAGTTCCTTTTCAGTGGGACCTCTCTGCTCAGGAGGCCTTTTCCCTACTAAAGGAGAAGTTCACTACCGCCCCCATCCTCCGTCAGCCCAACCTCAGGCAACCGTTCGTGGTGGAGGTGGATGCTTCGGACTCTGGAGTGGGAGCAGTTCTGTCTCAACGATTTGAAGGTACGCTCCATCCCTGTGCATTTTCTCGTCGTCTCTCATCCGCAGAACAGAACTACGGCATCGGTGATCGGGAGCTGCTAGCGGTCAAACTGGCCCTGGAGGAGTGGAGGCACTGGCTTGAGGGCGCGGAACACCCGTTCATCGTGTGGACCGACCATAAGAACCTTGAGTACATCCGGTCCGCCAAACGCCTAAATTCACGACAAGCCAGGTGGGCCCTCTTCTTCACAAGATTCAATTTCACCATCACTTACAGACCAGGGTCGTGCAACGTGAAGCCCGATGCACTCTCCCGTCAGTTTTCCAGTACGGAAGGAGACTCCGATCCAGAACCGATTCTTCCAGCTACCTGTGTTATTGGAGCTGTCACATGGGAGATCGAAGCTCTCGTGCGCGAGGCCCAGGATACTGACCCGGGGACGGGCCCCCCTGGTCGGTTGTTTGTCCCTGCTGCTGTCCGACCTCAGGTACTCCACTGGGGCCACACTGCCCGGTTCACCTGTCATCCAGGAGCCCGCCGCACCATCACCTTCCTCCAGCGGTTTTTCTGGTGGCCCACCTTGGACAAAGACGCCAGGGAGTACGTTATGGCGTGCACCACGTGTGCCCGGAACAAACGTCCCAACCGACCACCCGCCGGGCTTCTTCAACCACTCCCCACGCCAGGACGGCCATGGTCTCACATAGCGCTGGACTTCGTTACGGTGCTCCCACCGTCATCTGGTAACACCACCATCCTCACTATTGTTGACCGTTTTTCTAAGTCTGCTCATTTCATCGCCCTCCCCAAGCTCCCTACAGCCCTGGAGACCGCCCAGCTGCTCACCACCCACGTCTTCCGGCTTCATGGCATTCCGATGGACATCGTTTCCGACCGGGGACCCCAATTTACCTCTCGGGTTTGGAAGGAGTTCTGCATGCAGATCGGCGCCGCGGTCAGTCTCTCTTCGGGCTTCCACCCTCAGAGCAATGGACAGGCCGAGCGTACCAACCAAGAGCTCGAAGCGGCACTCCGCTGTGTCGTCTCTCTCAACCAGGCCACTTGGAGCGAGCAGCTCCCCTGGATTGAGTACGCCCACAACTGCCTGACCTCTTCAGCCACTGGACTGTCGCCGTTCGAAGCCTCATTGGGCTACCAACCACCCCTGTTCCCGGCCGTGGAGGGTGAGCATGCCGTCCCATCGGTACAACATCATTTCCGCAGGTGCCGCCGGGCCTGGCGGTCCACCCGAGCCGCTCTGCTGCGGACGGCGGAGCGCAATAAAGAGATCGCTGACCGCCACCGGATCCCTGCGCCTGCCTATACAGTTGGGCAACAGGTATGGCTCTCCTCACGCTTTGTTCCCCTTCGTGCAGAGTCAAAGAAACTTTCCCCGGCTTTCATCGGTCCGTTCGAGATTGAGGCCCTGGTCAAGCCGGTATCCGTCCGTCTGAAGCTGCCTCGCAATATGCGTATCCATAATGTTTTCCATGTCTCCCAGGTCAAGCCCGTGCTCTCCAGCCCGTTGTGCCCTCCTTCCGGGCCCCCTCCGCCCGCCCGGCTCGTGGATGGGCAGGAAGTGTTTAACATCACCCGCATTATGGACTCGCGGGGGCGGGGCGTCCAGTACCTGGTGGACTGGGAGGGCTACGGGCCAGAGGAACGTTCCTGGGTGTCCCGGTCGGCGGTTCTGGCTCCTGGTCTGCTCCGCGAGTTTCACCGGCGGCATCCGGGTAAGCCGGGTGGGTCGCCGAGGGGCTCCCGTTGAGGGGGGGGGGGTACTGTCATGACCCTGTGCCTTCTCGGCTGACTCTGTATGGCTACAAGTGTTTTTGTTGTGCTGCATCTCTCTCTCTCCCCTGCACTGCGCTCTACCGGGGCGGAGTCATGACGGCTCCAGCCCCTGGCTCAGACACCTGCAAGCAATCATCTCACTCACTTCTTAAGGCGGCTGCTGAGAGTGCTTCCTCGCTGGATTATTGTGTAACACTCGTCAGTGTCATCACCTATCTGAGCCGTTTTTCGAGTTTCTGTCGTGCCACTACTTACCTGCCTTTTCCTCTCTGTGCCAGGATTCTCGCCAGCCTGAGGACCGCCGTTGGTGAGCTAAAGCCGGAGTCCGAGCTACCTGAGCTTCAGTGGATTTTGTACATAGCCCTCTTCTTCCCGTGCCTGTGCTTCCCGGAGACCCTCTTCCTGTGCCCCCTCACCTGTATATATTCGCACCTGGTGTGTGTGTGTGTGTGTGTGTGTGTGTGTGTAAATAAATCACGAACTTAAGTGACGGTCTGCCTCCGAGTCCCTCCTGAGCCTGACAGTATTAAATATAAATGGCCTTGATAGTTGATGAAATGCTTTTCCTGGAAGTCCCATGATTTAAGAATAAGCTGCTTTAATTAAATAAGCTTTAAATGTGTGTGTGGGGGAGTTGGAGCCAGTTACAATGGGACAAGAGGCGGGGCACACTCTGGACAGTGTGCCAGTGTGTGGCGGAGCTAACACATGAGACAGACAACCATTCACACTCACGTTCACACCTATGGGAAATTTTGAATCACCAGTTAATCCCCCTAATTCCATGTCTTTGGACTGTGGGAGGAAGCCACCCATGCAAACACGGGGAGAACATACAAACTTTACATAGAATGGTCCTTCTAACCACCGTGCTGCTCTAATTCTATTTATTTTATTCTATTTTTTCCTGATATTTGACACTTGGTTTAGTGGTTACTTTTTTAAAAGTGCCTTTTAAATAAAGTTGGCTTGGAAAATATGTCAGCCATGACGTTTGGCTCTCCATTATTCCAACATACAGTATGAGCTGTACTTGCTGTAGTGTGGCTCTTGCCTTCTTCCTTGACTACTTGCTAAAGATTATTCCTTGAAGGACTGCCATGAGAGGAATAAATAGAAATGCATGAAAAGCTCTCCCTGCAAATGTTAGAACACACTCCAGCATGAGGGACTCTTAGGCACAAGAGCTTTACAACATTTTAGGAACTGCTTGTAACTAAGTAGAAACATTTAACCCTGAGTTGCTTGAAGCTGCAATCACACCAGGGAAAACAGTGGTTGGATATCACTGCATGACCGAAATTAGTAGCATTCTGATGATTAACTGTCTTAAATCAGCCAAAATTGCTAATCTGCTGGGGTCTGCACATGGAGAAATTCACGGTAACTACTTACCGTGAAGGTCCTGTGAAACCTTCAAATATAAGGTTTCACCAGAACCTCATATTTGAAACAGAACTCCAAAAATTTACCCACAACTAAGGATGTAGTTTCCATCCTGCAGCAACTAGTTCAAAATGCAAAAATGACAGCAAAACGATATAGGCACAGGCTTGCTGCATTCATATAGGACAATAAGCAGAATGAAACTAGTTGGCAACCAGCCGAGGCAACCCCCTGTTGCAAAGCAACATGTTGCAACAGTTCAGATTGATTTACAACCTGGTAGCAATCCGTCTGCCTTTGTAAATAGGATGGCCAATATTTGCAAACTGACTATCCATCACAGGATTACTGAGCAAAAATGGATAACGTTCAGTTTTTCAACTGTTTTGCTTATTTTGCCAAAAATTCCCTTGACACTGCTATTTTAAAAGAAAAGTAGTGTTACATTTTACAATTGTGTTGGTTTTCCCTACTGCTATCTGAACAGATGGTCAGCCAGTCTTTGTAATCTGAGTACTATATGCTGGAGAGTAGTAGTAATTTCTAGGCTTGTGACTACAAGACGTAAAAAAAACGTAGTTCTTAAACGGTGAACTCACAGTAACATGGCTGACTCGCACCGTGCCCTCCACAGGCCCTGAACAATGCACGCCTGACTCTGGTTCGCTGTGTCTCGGCATCTCAAGTCCTCTCTCGTGCACTCTCTCATTCACACGGGCATTTTTGGCGAGTACAATGAGGTTTGCGTTTTTTGCATTTTGTCGCTTATTTGGAGCAACTTTTAGAAACAGTGACACTGAATTCTCACATGCATTACAGATTTGTTAATTACTTAACACCGCATTTTCCACTGAGGAAGTGTTAGAGTTCTGTGCCTAGACGCTGTTAGCGATCGCACTACTTGTGTGTGCTGTGCCTAAGTCCAAATGAAGCCCACCAGTTTAACCACACTCGGCCACAGAACGCAGTGATCACGCTCATCGAACAAGCTGGAAAATGAACCTTGCCTGGGCCCAGTGCACTCGCTTGCCATCGGAAGCTGCAACCATGATAGCACAGCTAAATTTACAGGTTGGGTTCATGAATGTGTTAAAAAGGTGCAGGAAAAATTGCACACTTTATTGGATCCCTTGACCTACTCTTGACAATTTGGGTAATAACATGTAATTTCTGTTAACTGCTGCGCTCATTTAGCATTGATTGCAAAATAGCCACGGAGCCGGGTTTAGTTCATCAAAGCTCCTGACTCGCTGCCGTTTCAAACAAGTTTAGTTTTCATTTTTCTGCTCAAGGAAGTGACTGAAATGGCTAAATGGAGGCTGAAGCATTACTGGTACACTTTTGACAGCTCCAAACAGGGAAAAACATGAACAGGTCTCGTAATAAGCAGTGACTTAGAGTTCTAAATACCCTCTTCTAACTTCACTTGAACTTACTTCACAGCGAGCTTCAGGCACGGATGCATCTGCACAATCGGCTCTGCTACTGCGCTGAGACAAAGCCGAGTAACTTCATTATTTTTGATTGAAATCAGACGTGACAAAGCAGCATGAGGACATGACAAGCTGTAATGGTTTGAGCACTCGCTGTTTCCCCTCCACTCCGTACCTGAGCTGTCTGTACATTAAAGAGAAAGCTGACTTCAGTAAAGCTCGAGTCTTATTGATCTCTGCCTGCCACTCGGGAAATGTAAGAATTCAACATGTGAACACGCCGCGCAAGCTTGCACAAAACACACGCGGGTTTGAATATCAATGGGATTAGTGAAAGGTCTGGCTGTCGCAAGCCTTCAGATTGTAAACTACACTAAAAGACGGCCATGCTGCTCTTTAGATGTAATGTCGCAGTTTGATAAATGTTCTTTAGGAAACACGACAGGTATGGCATTTTCTGAGGATAGCTTCCCCTGTAGAGAAGGAAAGGCGCTCTTCATTCTCTCTCTGTGTTCCTACAGAAAAAAAATGATATATGCATACACACCGAGGCTGTTCTCTTTGGCTTTCATTAGTAAACAACCCAAGATGTTCTTCCAGGCTCTTTCTCACACACATGCACACTCACGCTCACACAAACAGACATGCAGCCTTGCTCTTGAGTATCCCATCCTTCACTGCATCATCTTGTAAGTATTCCATGGCAACCATTTCAAAAGTAAGATTCATCCACTTTATATAGCTGGCCTAGTTTGTCTCCTCCAGCCCCCGCTGAGCACTGCCATCCACGATGACGACTGGGCGCTGTGCAGACTACACGGAGCAGGAGAGAAGGGGGACAAAATCCCTATGCAAACACCAACATTTAGTCTTGAAAGTTCTGCGTTCTACTTAATAAAGCCTTTGAGAGACCTACATAAAAGTGAGTCTATTTTAATATGAAAGTACGTTTGAGTGGTGAAGCTGCAGATGCACCTAAGATGGGTTCTTTGAAAAAGAAAAATGAAAGCATTGTGAGGTGATGAGATAGAACTTGGATGAACTGAGCTTCCAGGTCAGAAAATCAAAGTCAGCGACTTGCAGGTTTCAGAAACATGTCCAGTTACGTAGTCTCCAGGAAAACTGACTTGGCTCACTTTCCTGATCAGCTTATGATTACAGACGCTGTTTGCAACTGTAACTGGCTCCAAAATGATCTTTATTTAATAAATGATGATCACAATTAGTGTTCAGACAGATGAGGACACAGGGTGTGTATGAAGGCTAACTGTCCTTAGTTTCTCGGTCAGTTCCACACCCTTGGTCATCATGTCCAGATTGAAAACAGCAGGACAACAATGGTGAAAATGCTCAGCTCAAGGCTTCACAACAGGTGGCCCATCATGGTTGTATACCTTATATAGACCCATCCGGCATAACATAATAAGCACTGACAGGTGAAGATAATAACATTGATTATCTCTTTATCATGGCACATGTTAGTGGGTGGGATATGTTAGGGGGCAAGTGAACATTTCGTCCTTGAAGTTGGAAAACTGGGCGAGCATAAGGATTTGAGGGCCAAATTATGATAGCTAGACGATCACACTGTCTCCAAAACTGCAGCTCTTATGGGGTGTTCCCAGTCTGCACTGGTCAGCATCTATTAAAAGCGGTCCAAGGAAGAAACATTGGTGAACCAGTGACAGGGTCATGGGCACCTAAGGCTCACTGACGCACATGAGCAGCAAAGTCTGGCCCGTGTGGTCTGATCCAACAGACGAGCTACTGTAGAGGAAAGACTCAAAGCTGGTCACAAAGATTCCTCTTATATCTGGTTCTTACATGCAGCTGTGTCTTGATGCGTTATGTCCACTTTATGGGTCTTTGCGTTCACATCTGCTTTAAGAATGCACGCATCTCAATTCTGTCACAATTTGATCCAATCTGAGTGCAAATGTTTACAAGTTGAGGGTGAATGGCTGACTTATCAACAGAAAAGGTGCATGCAAGGTCAAAGGAAGCATCGCTGGTATATCAACTATTTTTCTAGCACCTGGAACAGTGTGGCTACCACCATGAATGTTCATGTGTTTATAGACCACTTTGCATTTAATCATTAGTTATTAACCTCTTACTCTGCAGTGCAAAGTCTTTTGTCCCATCTCCCTCCTCCCACCCCAGCAAATAGCTGCCCCTGCCTGAGCCTGGTTCTGCTGCAGGCTACTTCCTGTTAAAAGGTATGTTTTCCTTCCCACTGTTGCCAAGTGCTTGCCCACGGGTTGCTTGACTGTTGTGGTTTTCTCTGTACAGGGTGGGCCATTTATATGGATACACCGTAATAACATGGGAATGGTTGGTGATATTAAAGTCCTGTTTGTGGCACATTAGTATATGTGAGGGGGCAAACTCCTCCAGATGGGTGGTGACCATGGTGGTCATTTAGAAGTCGGCCATCTTGGATACACCTTTTTTTTCAATAGGAAGAGGGCCATGTGACACATCAAACTTATTGGTAATGTCACAAGAAAAACAATGGTGTGCTTGGTTTCAACGTAACTTTATTCTTTCATGAGTTATTTACAAGTTTCTCTTTGTTCACAGCCATTGACATGTCGAAGAGGTTAACACGTGACGAGCGGATCGAAATTGTGTTGATATCTGGTGAACGCAGTAACCGGGTCATTGCAGCAGATTTCAATGTAAGACACCCTACCAGACCACCCATCTCCCATGCTACAGTTAGCAAACTGCTTGCTAAGTTTTGTGAAACTGGTTCAGTGTTGGATTTGCCAAGATGTGCACGCAAGAAAACTGTCAGTAATGAAGAAACATCAGTGGCTGTCCTAGCTTCATTCAGCAAGAGCCCACACTAGCACTCGGCGCATGTCACTGGAGAGTGGCATTAGTCGAACATCCCTTCGGCAGATATTACCTACTCACAAATGGCACCCTTACAAACTCCAGCTACTGCAGCATCTCAACGAGGATGACCCAGATCGGCGCACAGAATTTGCAGAATGGGCAAAACAAAAATTGGAACAGGACCCTCAGTTCACGCAGATTTTGTTCAGTGATGAGGCAAACTTTTATGTGAATGGTGAAGTTAACAAACAAAACCACCGCTATTGGTCTGAAATTGCTACATGATGATGTGTTTCCCTCTTTATGCACTGAAGCTGGCACGTTCCCTGAGTTTTTCCAGCAAGATGGTGCACCACCACATTATGGGTTCCAGGTCCGAGCATTCCTAGATGAACAGTTTCCTGGAAAGTGGATTGGTCGTCATGGGCCAGTTGAATGGCCCCCAAGGTCTCCCGATCTGACCCCCTTAGACTTTTATCTTTGGGATCATCTGAAGGCAATTGTCTATGGTGTGAAGATACGAGATGTGCAGCACCTGAAACTACGGATACTGGATGCCTGTGCTGGCATTTCTCCTGCGGTGTTGCTATCAGTGTGTGAAGAGAGGGAGAAGTAGGGTTGCATTGACAATCCAACACAATGGGCAGCACATTGAACACATTTTATAAGTGTTCAGAAACTTGTAAATAACTCATGAAAGAATAAAGTTATATTGAAACCAAGCACACCATTGTTTTTCTTGTGACATTACCAATAAGTTTGATGTGTCACATGGCCCTCTTCCTATTGAAAAAACAAAAGTTGTATCCAAGATGGCCGACTTCTAAATGGCCACCATGGTCACCACCCATCTTGAGGAGTTTGCCCCCTCACATATACTAATGTGCCACAAACAGGACTTTAATATCACCAACCATTCCCATTTTATTATGGTGTATCCATATAAATGGCCCACCCTGTATTATCGTGGGGTCTTTATGTTACAATGTAAAGCGCCCTAAGGTGCCTGTCAACTACCCTCCGTTGTATACTTTTGAGGCCCATCATCTGAGCCTTTTTCTACCCATTTAACATGAACGTGAGGACACAGACTTATAGAAACCACTTGTACACATCTTCAATTCCCCTGAAACATCAATGACCCTCAGGGGTTCATCCCATCTCACTCCAAGCACCACCAGTCACCTAGATTATTGCCTTTGCTGAGGAAACAGCAGCTGATGTGTATCTGGAGGAGGCTGATTGTCACTGTCTTCACAGGCATCAGCGTGCGATGTTCCTCTGATGGTGTGAATCCGTCAGGACCAGAAGATTCAATCCAGCTGTCCAACATATCTGCCCACAGTATCTCCACCTCTAACACACACTCAGAGCATTTTAACACATCCACCCACCCTGAATAAGACAGGACGGTCTTGCCTCCTGTCTCTTGCTTATTCCATCCATCTTGTTCTCCCACATGTGATCACAGAGCGCCAGTTGACTATAAAGGCGGGCAGTATCCACGGGGCTGTGTGTGACACAGACAGCTGCAAGGAGATCACAGATGTCCACATGCACATTTTGCTTGTGTATAATGTCGAGGAAATTCACTTCACTTCCTTTTTGGCTGCATTTTCTACACTCATTTTCACAGGTCACATATACAGACAGGGTTTGCTTTTCTTTCTTGTTGGGGTCAAAACAATTTGATGACTGTATTTTGCTTGGGTTAGTAAATGTGCTTGCGTTACCCCCTCACGTCAAAAAGGACAGTTGAAGGACACAGGTCTTTTTGTCTCACTGCCTTTCTTCCACTCTCAGCTTCAACAGTAATGGCTCAGTAACACTAGAGTAAAGGCAGGTTGGCAACCTCTTTGCAATGAAAGGGAAAAGAAATCGGTGGTTGTTCAGTGATTGCACTTTTGTTGTAGGAGACTGGTTGCAAGAAGATTGCCGGGTGGGAGGCAAGTTGTCTCCAAACAATCACAGTCCAAGTTGGACTGACTGCACTCTCAGATAAGCTGCCAAACCTTTGCTTTCTAATTTATTAATGCAGACAGATTACCAACATGTTGCAATTAATTATTTGGGATAGGCACTCAAGTGATTGCCAGATGGTTGTATTCTGGTTAAGTTACTGTCCGGCAGCAGCTATGTCACCCTTTGTTTTGGCTGTATTCCATAGTGTGTCTTTTGTCCCGAGTCCCTCCCCTAACCTCCAACAGATCGCTGTTCCTCCCTGAGCACAGTTCTGCTGACGGTGTCTTCCTGTTAAAAGGGAGGTTTTCCGTCCCACTGACGCCAAGTGTTTGCTCATTAGGGTCTGATCTGATTGTTGGGGTTTCTCCTTTAACTTACAGTATAAAGCACATTGAGGTGACTGTTGCTGGGATTTGGCACTATTTAAGTAATTTAGAATTGAACTATTTGTTGAGTTATTTCTGTTTTAAATCTACAAGGTTCTAGTTTAAATCTGAGTGCACGAAGGTAATGGACGTTTTCAGTTCCATCAGTCACCATGTTATTAAAAATAACAAGGAATTGCCATCTTTACCCAGTTCAATCATAAATTACAGACTGATAGCAGTTTGTCTTTTTGCCATTTTATCACTGTCTTAACTCACCAAAGTATGAAAAACATAAACGGGCAACATTAGTTAGGAAACTATCAACAACACTCCTGAACTTGAAGAATGGAGTCTCTTAACTTACACAAGGTGAGGCAGCCTTTGAACAACAGACCTGCAAACTCACATACAGCTGCAGTTTTGTCACCAATCAAAGCACAGGAAATGGTCAATGTGTGGAAGACTTTATTTAATTAGGTAAAGTTAAAGTAATATAAAAGCACACTTGGCAATTTCTTCAACAACCACGCTCAAGCATCTATCTTAATAAAATTACCTGAGCTTTGTGAACTACACTATGTAGTGTTTGTAGTCGTGATTATATATACTGATTTATGATGTAGTTCAGATCCTGTTCATCTTTGAATTTGCTGTAAAGCCTGTTGAAGTGGCCCAATGTTTAGGTTTAATGTCCTTGCTTCCTCTGGTGCATCTTACAACCTGTGTGTTGCGAACATGTTACCGAAGTGCAGCTGTTCTGGGTAAAAATGCACATCTCTCTTTCATAGTTTATTTCTTTCATTAAACAGCAATGTGATCCAAATGCCGCCTTCTGTCAGATAGTTGCCGTCCAGTTCTTCCACCCTGGTGCCGACACTTCTGCTGCTTCCTGGCTTCTCTCCATCTCTGGGCTAACACGCTGCTGCTTGACTCACAGGCGTCTTTACACCTTGAGGCTGGCATGACTGAGTCATTGCAGTTTGCCAGCTGTATTAAAGTACTGTGTATCAGTGACATTTATTTATGCTGGTTTAACCAAGTTTGGTTTGGTTTTGTTTTTAAAATTGCTTTTTACATTCTTATATATTTTTTAATTGCTATTTTTTCCCTGATTTATTATTTATATAATCTGTGATAAAATATTAAAAAAAGAGAAAATAAATAAAAAGGCCAACTTTGTTTTGTTTTTGAGCTGACAAACTGACAAAAAAAGAAAACTTAATTTTAATTGACCCCTTCTAACTGTGGGTTATTTTTTTGGCAATTATTCCACCTGACATTCGAGTTGAGGAAGTGTTGGAACAGTTTTCTCAACACAGGCAGCTGTAGCTGATTGGCGTTTGCTAGGTCTGACCTCGTGTAATGTGAATGATTTAAGTAGCTGTTGGCCTTTTTCTGACCATCTTAATGTCATTATTTAAAACAAAAGTTTGGGTTTTAGTGAAAATTGTATGCTCATGTTATTGGCCTGCTGCATCCAGAAGTTAGGATGTATAAATCTGTAGCATTGTACAGTTTATGGTAGCAGGTTGCTAACCAAGCTTGCTAGCTTCAGTTAACTGTTGTTCTACCTCTCATCCAAATCTGATGCCGTCTGACTCCAAAAGTCACCAAAGTTGATGCTTCAAAATGCAGACTTCAAACCCAGCAGGAGACAGCATCACAGAGACTTCCACTCTTCGTATAGTCTGTTGTCGTAACCACACTGCACCCAACCAGTTGAGGTGAAAAACTTCTATGAAACACTAGAAGAACAATTTTGACTGAAAACATTTATGGTAATTATAACCTGATATTGTGACATCACCAGATTGGGAATAGACTAGTTTGTTGGAGGGGGGGGGGGGGGGGGCTCCCCCTACTAGCGGGATGTGATGTCTGTGCCCACCCCTCCCTCCCAGAAGCTACACCTATGCAGATGACCGATACACAGCTCTTTTATATTCAAGTCAACCTTTATTGATCAATGCACAGTAGTATTTACTTCCAAACCTCACACTTTTGACAGTTCCATCGATCCAAACAAAGGAAGCGGCTTCCACACCATCACTCATCTTTCATTAGATTACAGGAGACGCAGAAATCATTATTTTAGACATAATGGCACATAAAGACTGAAAAATGGTCTGTTTTGGCTATGGCCCGTTGACATTTCATCTCAAATGATGGTTTCTATCCTAATATCTAATGTTCTATCCTCAGAGCTGCTGGCTTTTTCAATAAACGAAATGGAGCCTCTGACTTGGCTAATGCTGCCTCTGACCAGCGGATCGGGACACAAATTTGTTTTTAATACAGGAAAGTACAGTTTTGACCTCTAAATGTAACTCAGCACCACAGGCAGCTGTAATATCATCAGTGATAATGGCAGAAAATGGCAGAGAGGGGAATCAAATCAACACAAGCATAATGGATAGATGGATGGCAGGGATGTTAGTAATGTCTGCCTTCACCCTCTGTCCCTTTCTCACATGCGACTCCATCTCGTCGAATTCTAATTCTTGGATGCTGAACTGCAAAGAACAGGCCAGCGCTGCTTATGAAAGCCTTTCACATACGCGGCGAGGGTACATGCAAGCACATGCAAATAGGAAGCATTTGCATGTGCTTAGCATTAGCATTCATTATCCGCGGCGTCGCATGGGGCTCGTGCGAGAGGTGGCAAGAGTGCGTTTCGCGAACTCGTCCTCAGCGAGACACCGATCATTTCTAACTCTTGAGCCTGGATTCTAATTCAGTGCCGGGATACAAAACTGCTGGCTGGTGAAACGGATACAGCTCGCCTTGGTGGAAAGTAAGAGTTTCCTTTTATGTCAAACTCAACAGTTAAAGGAAATTAAAAATGATTTCACAGCCTGCTATAACAGGAGCGCTCATTTTATGGTAAATTAGGCTGTGACAATTACATTGCTCGGACCACGGGGTGGTCTGCGGAAGCCACGCGCAAAAGTGTGCACAATCAGCGCAGGCTTCGAGTGGGCGTCTTCCAGACTTGAAAATAATTAACACGAGAATAATGTGCTCTAATTCGATAGTGACGAGAAATATATAAATAGGAGGAAAGAGTCCACGTGAAATGGGAGTCTCTGGATTCTCAGTCTGCTCACTGACCAGCTGCAGTCTCAACCGGCTCCTTTCTCTTTTTCCTCATCTCCCCCCAACCTCTAAATCAGCTGGCTCCTTTGGATGACATGGCAGCCGGCCACCTCTCACCACCCATTTGCTCCTCTTCCCTTCCCCCACCCACCCCCATCACCTCCCACAACCCCTGCCAGGAACAGAACTGGGCCTCGAGGCCATTCCTTTTCAGCTCCGTCTGATCACGACACCATGCTGAGCTGCTCCCGTGCACGGCTTCAACTGCAGAGGAGACAAAAAAAAAAAAAAAAAAGGAAAAAAAAAAAAAAGATGTTGGCATGAGAGGACATGTAAATACACAATGCTGATTCTTAATGTCCCTAAGTCGTCCCTTGTTTCCTGCTCTGCGGCAATTTAGAATGAAAAAGGGGGAAAAAAAATACGAGGCCACTTTTCTAATTCAATTTTTAAGCATTGGCTGCAATAATTAAAAGGTCATTTTCCTGCCAAGCAGCACAGCTCTTCTGCTGTAACTAAGCAACATTTTAAGTGAAACATAATTATTGGCAAGACTGCCGATTTTGGATTAGCGCATTACCATTTCAATCAACAGCTAATGTGTTCGCAGCGCTCTGATTCAGAGTATTTTCCAGCAATTTGAAAGAAACACGAAGCGGAATCCAACAATTCTGAGACGCCTGAACTTGAAGCCGCTGGAACGAGAGGATTTTGATATATATATAATTTTTTTTAAAGAAAGGATTTTCTTCCTAAAAATAGTCATATTGAGCACATTCTTCTAACAAGTGGGTGACCTTTCTG
The DNA here is from genome assembly GCF_057381845.1 of Rhamphochromis longiceps. Classification (NCBI taxonomy): domain Eukaryota; kingdom Metazoa; phylum Chordata; class Actinopteri; order Cichliformes; family Cichlidae; genus Rhamphochromis; species Rhamphochromis longiceps. The sequence goes on along the minus strand of NC_140577.1, from coordinate 30,126,255 downwards.
TCAAAACACCTCCTTTAAAGTGGCCTTAAATGCTTTGTTATCCACTTTCTCTGCCAGCTTCTAAAAGCCTGAACACCGAGCAATACTTTTCCAGCCATCATTCAACTTTTCCTGCCTTCAAGGTGCAGACAGGACATCATAAGAAAAACACCCCCCGCCCAACCCCTCTCGTTCCATTTCAGGAATGGCCAGAGTCCTCATGCTGCTCTTTTCCTTCAGTCAGAGTGAGTGAGGCTACAGATCCTCATTAGTCACTTTTCCTGAGACCACCCCGACACGGGCATCGAGCTCTCCTCGCTCGCTCAGACTTGCTGAAGGCTAGCCGCGGCCACACACCAATTCACAGGCATTGTGAGAAGCAGAGGCGACTTACGGGAGCCCGGGCAATCATCAGAATCAACCAACCTTTGAAATGCTGTGAATATCATGAACGTGCTGCTGCTGCATAATGTTACACCGGCTGAACGGAGCCAGAGGCGTTTGCAGCAGTGCGGGGGGGTGGGGAGTTAAATGGCCGTACCAGTGCCTTTGAATGTTTAAGAACATTACCTACAAACTGTGTAGACACTCTCAGGCTAGTCTTACACTTACGCTGATATAAATATTATAAGAAGAGTCCTTTCAGAATAACATTTATATCCGTCATCAATAACTATTAATGACAACCGACACAAGTGATACACACGACTGCGGATTTATTCTTACTAAGGGTAAAATATGTTACCAATTAGCAAACTTAGTTATTTTGTAACAAAGGTTTCAATAGTTGTCAAATCACATGAATCTGAGAGATACGCACAGAAGTGATACTGTTAATGAGCCTATTTTAACTCAAACTATGACTTTTCCTAAAGTGGAAAAGGAAGTTTTTCCTTCCCACTGTCTCCAAAGTGCTTGCTCATAGGGGGTCATATGATTGCTGGGTTGCTCTCTGTATGTATTTATTGCAGGGTCTTACAGTATAAAGCAACTGTTGTTGTGATTTGGTGCCGTATAAATAAAATCAAATTGAAAATTGAATCCTTTGCATTAAATCTTTGCCATCAGTACTTCATAAAATCCTTCAGAAAACCAACCCTTTACTTGTGCACCTTTTTAGAAATGTGTGTATACATAGAGTTGTAGTAACCTGCAAAGATTTAAATGGGAACCACCACAAGACAAACTTAGAGGCTTTTTAAACCTATGAGGATGAATTCTAACTCTGTAACAGTCATTTAAACATGTCAAAAATGCACAAGTGTTTAATCAGCAGTTTACCTTTTATGGGTATCAGTTACCATTTAACAGTTACCTCTCCAAATAACGATGTTGGCTTCGTTAACAATGAATAACAAATGAATAAATAATTAGCTTTAGTCTTTGTCAACAGCAAAATAACCTTTAACTAAGGTGTATCTAGCCAATGATTTTTGTTAACTACCTATAAAAATCTGATATTCAAACACAGCATTTTTTTCCTCTCCTCCTGTCAGACATTTGAAACCAGCAGACTTGTGTGTAGTCATTTGTTTTAATCTGGCTCTGTTCAGATCAGCCGTTTGCTGGCTTTTTAAATTTTGTTGTTCCAAACACCATAAATATTAGTAAATGTCTGCATTTAGCCAATAATATCAGTCAGTCTCCAAACACAGCATCTGCAAAGACGCACATTCCTGCTGTGATGTAAGAGCATCAACGGCTGTCTGAGGTATACAAGAGAGAAAAAACAGGGCTCTAGATGATGCCTGCAGCAGCGCAGCTCTTAAATGGGTGAGGCGTAGCAGCGAACCAACCTGACGTTTGCATGGTCTCTGTCCAGCCGACCGTCAGTCTCCGGGCACTCAGTGACCGATAGCTGTGCCTGAAGGAAGGACAAACCCCAAATCAATACCTTGTCTAAAAACACTGGGAGAAACTCGAGACAGATCATGCAACATCTACAGGAGAAGATATGCTCATGCAACTCAAGCTTTCTTTTTCAGATAACTCTGTACAGGCACAACCTTTTGAAATATTACAGTAAGCAACTTTTACACAGCAAATAAAAAAAGTAACAGCAGCTCAACTGTACAGAAGATGATGACAGATTTGGCTTTGTTCCTTTTAGCAAGAGTTGCATTAACACTATCCTATTATATTTTGTTAGTACACAGCACAGTTATTTTGGTACATGAAATCCACTACTGTATGATATTGGAAGTTACGTTTTTCTTACTTTTGAGTCGATTCTTTTTTGATGCCATGACTGTAATGATATTTTAAGAAATTGTACGCATTTACCAGAAAGTTTATGTCAAAGGATAAACACACTAAGAAATTAAACATTTAGGGTTAGGTTACCTTTACAGTGGAGTTCTCTAGGTTATAACCATCCTCTCCATTGCACTGCCATTACACTCTGTACTAAAGTAGCCATCGCGCCAGCTGTCATTCATGACAATGAAGCCTAGACCTGAATGGTGGTTTGAACTCAGTTAATTTTCAGATGCTATAAAAGCAATTCTCATTAAGGATTACGACCACAGGTAGGAGGATTGAAAAAGTCTTATACGTACCCAGGCATTCAATGCTTTAGAACTCTATACACATTAGGAAGCTATCCAGGTTATTTTAGAGGTCTTACCTCTGGGTCCTTTTTAAAAAGTATAGAAAGAGAGAGAAAGAATAAGTTGTGCTCTTTTGATAATCAATCAAGACATCATTTAGTAGGGTTAAAGTCTTCAGACGTCAATACATTCATTTAGATTTAAAAAGCGCTTTTGAATGAGAAACAAAGGAAAACACCTACATCTGACTGCTGGTTTAAAAAAGGCCATTTCAGAATTTTACTAGGACAGGAAACAAATAAAGCAAGTTAAGTTTCATAAAAAACAAACTAAGCTTTATTGACAAACTGCTGCAAAACATCTTTTGGACAGATTTAGTAACCTATTTAGGCAAGCTTACACATGTAGCATAATGCATTTTATGGAGAGGGTACAGATACTAGTGGCAGAATAAGTACAGTTAGGATGTTTTAAAATATGTACAAGAGTTCGGATTGAGCTGCAGGATCCCTTCTCTATAGAAAGAGAAGACCCATGTGGAGATTTTTGTCCCAATCCTTCTTTGTGTACTTTGTGCATGCAGTTTATGTAGAGTCAGATCACAAAATCAAGACCTGAACCGTGTGTTTCTTTTTTCTTTTAGCACAACAGGTGAGACCAGGTCTCGTCCGTGTTCTCATTAAACAAACATTTTGTCTTCAGTCTTAAAATTATTAATTTTTGTCTTTTTAAACATGACAAACAAATTGAGGATATGAGGACAGTCCATCTCAACAGTGTCTATTAGGGCTATATTTCAAAACTCTAAGTACAATGACAAATATTGCTGCCTAAGTCTAAATGGACAACGTTTTAGAACTATTTAAACAACAAACCATAATCAAGAATGAATTGTACTTGAGTTAGCCTTTGCTTCATTTAAGGATTTGGGTTTTTGTTTGTTTCTATATTACATAACTGAACGTTTAAAAGGTCTTTTATTTGGCTATATTAACAGAATTTTGAAATGTAGCCTAAATGGGAATCTGCAACTGACCCTCAACAGATTCTTTATATATATATATGTATATAAAAACAATTAAAATGGATTCCTTAGACAAGTGGATAATGAGCCACTAATTCAACTAGAAACGACTACTCCCACACAGTTAAAAAAATAAAATAAAAATAATTAAAAATTAACGATCAACAATGCAAAAAAGCCAGAGGAGGGTAAAAAGGGTCAGAGGAAAAAATGACAGCAAAACGTAAAAAAACTCAAAGAAAAAGAAAAACTATATAGAACGCCAACTTCTCATCTCTGACCCATCTAAAAGCCGCTTTGGTTGGTTGGATGGTTGGTTGGTGCGACAAAGAAGGGGTGGGGGAGGGAGTTCGCGGTCAAATCTCAAAAACCAGTTCCGATTTTCAGTTCCCAATTTGCTCTCTTGTATAAAGTCCGGCGTAGGAAAAGACCAAACCAAAGACAAAACAGACAATTACTTTTGTTGGGCTTCTTAAAGCGAGAGCTGCCGTGGTAGACAGGCGCTTGTCAGGGCGACACTAAGGGTGGCGAGTCCGCTTCAGTACTGTCGATATGGGTGCTCCCGGTAAGTCGTCTTGCCGCCTCGAGAGGGGGGAGGGGCCTTCCCTGGAGTTGTCCGCTGGGTGCCGTTCCAGTCATCCTGGCCTGGAGTGGAAGCGGAAAAAAAAATAGACACATCAATAATTCAACATTTCTAACAAAGAGCCTTTGACTGAGCGCACATTAGAGCTGCCCTGTGGCACCGTTCAGTTTATCGGACATGTTGGAAAAGCACTAAATCCTACATCTGACCGTGCACGGCACCTACAACACGTCACAACACATCAACAAGAAGTCAAAAACTCTACAGTGTGACTTTAGCATTAAAGAATATTTAACTGTGAAATAAAGCCGTCAGTTCAATTTTGTCCAATTTCAGATCTTTAAAATAACCATCTGGCAATGCCAATGTTTTCCTTATAGCTTTGTCTTTTTCAGCCTTCATTACAACATGTTTAACATTTAGGCAGCAGAAAATAATGTGACACAATGGCACTGATGCTGACAGATCTGAGTATCAGTGCCATTCTATTAGCTGACAGTGATATCAATCAAAGTCAATATTAGCTGACACAATGCACATTTTGGAAAATTTAATCTGGCTGATGATTTATTTATTTATTTTTACTGTTTTTAAAGACAATCAGAGACATTATGGGCTGACGTGCATGCATATTTCAGACACCAACACGCAATAACAAATATACAGAGGATCAATTCAATCAATTCAATAAGGATGTTTGTCGTTTATTGTAATAAAAAAAAATTGTTCTTTACCATAGGACTCGTACGACTCTGTGGTCTCCCCATGTCCATAGTCATAATATTCTGGCTCTCTGTTGGTCATAAACAGGGAAAAAAAGAATAAAAAGAAAAATCACTTTTAATCTTTGAAAAACATCAAGCAGCTGACTGTAATGTCTAGGGGGACGCTAATTGGCTTCTACGAATAAGATCAAAGCTTGGCTCTCTACTATGGAACATCTGAGTCCCGGCTGGTCCTTCTAAATAACACTGGCATCCACAGCATGAAACACAAAGTACTATCAACGCTGAATTTGTGCAGAGTGGCTAAAAAGTATTACTGCTGCTCTCAAATCCCATTTCAAGTGAAACTAGCAACTAGGCGATGTGTGTGCATTCTGTGAGAAGCAGGTGAAAACCAAAGAGACGTCTGATTCACTCACGCCTGCGGCTGACTGTAATAGCTGTCGTAAGACTCGTAGGCCGTGTCTGTGTAGCTCTCATCGTAGCCCTGGAGAGGGAAGGAAACAGAGAGGGAAAGAGAGAGAAGGGAAAAAAAAAAGAAGAAAAAACAGGGTGAGATTTAAGGAGAGTCTTGTTCATGAATGTCAAGATGTCCCCAAAGAACTCCACTTGTACAAAAGCAGACACGCTCCCCTTATGTCTCGAGCATCTGAAATGACTTATTCCTATGACGACGGACAAGCAATTCAAAGCTAACAGAACGTCAAGAAAGATCTTATTGAGATGAGACGAGCAGTGGAGAGGTCAGATTTAGCAACGTCAAACCTGAAAACATAACGTCTACACAGACAACTGAGGCGTCTCTGCACATTTCTTATATCTAGCTCATCAAATACAACACTAGAAGTGACGTTTGTGTGTGATAATAATAAACCTACAAAATAAATGTGAAAGGATAAATTCATTTCCACTGGCAGTGGTACTTACATATTCGTCATAGCCTTCTGCAGCTGCACCGGGGTTGTGCTGGTGTGGAGGCGGTGGTGGCATCCTCTGGGGAGGTCCTCCAGCTATGAGTCTGGCACGGGGTGCCACAGCTCCCCTGGCAGGTGCTGCGGGAGGTCCTCCTCTGCCTGCTGGGGCACCCCTCACTGCGCCACCTCTGGCTGGGCCACCTCGAGTCACACCTCCCCTGGCGGCAGCACCACGAGGCGGCATTCCCCTGCCCCTGGAACCAAGAACTCTGGGTTATTGTCGTGATGATCTACAGCAGGAGTCTCAAACTCAAACGAGCTGAACTACATCTTTGGAAATATTTGTGGATGTTACTTTTATTTAAAATATTGTATAATAAGACAAAACTGCAAAGGTGAGAACTCTTATCTGAAGCCTTATAACATAACAAAATGGTACTTTTCTATCTGACCAGACACGTGGCTGCACTTCTGCTATAGTTTTTTTTTTTTTAAACAAAATAAAAGTATACACGTTAGTTTTTGTAGTGCAAATAGTTTTCTTTACAAGTAACTCCTTACTGAACAAACGCAGCCAATCCCTCAACATTTGTGCTTCCTGCTCACATTGCCTTCATATTTAAAAATAAATAAATATTTAAAAAAAAAAAAACAGACAGGTAGGTTTGCATAAAGACAGCAGCAGGGGCAAAAAGCAACCCAACTCTAGAGCCCAACTGGTACAGGATTTTTAAGGCTGACAGAGAAACTTGGCAAAAATGTAAAAAACTGATACCAGCCAAGAAAATGAGTTTGTTTAAAAATTTTATTTATTTGTGATCTTTAAACTCCTGGCAGGGTAAGTATAGCTGATTATATGTTTCTTTTTTAAATACTAAGCTCAGCTAACTGGTAGGTGGTTGTAGCTTAATATTAACCATTAAGATGTCGTATCAAACTTAGGCTTTTGACGGCATATAGAGCCGGGCAGCCTGCTGGGCCTGAGAGGTCCCCAAGCATTCCAAATCATTGAGAGGGAAACAACAACAATAAAAATGTATGTATGTGCATACATACATACATACATATTCAGTGATGCAGCAGCTGTCATGAGAAATTGTGTGTGTTTGTGTGCACTTCCTCACCTGTGTGCTCCTGCAGGGGGGACACCGCGGCCCCTGACTGGCAGGCCACCTCGGCCTCGGGCTCCGTGATCCTGGCCTCCGTTCAGGTAGCTCATCTCCATGAACTGCTCCTGGCAGATATCATCCATCATATCCTATACACACAAACACACACAGTGAGGACGATAATACTAAGACAAAAAAAAAAAAAGAAAGAAAAGAAATGGAAAAGTGACTGTGCAAACACAAAAAATAGAAAGGAAAGGAGACAGCGTGGAAAGAGGAGTGATGAATAAAAGAGTGAAATCATTTCCGAGCTGCTCAAAACACGCCACCCCTCCCAACGGCTAACAGAGCGACTGGAAGAAAAAGTCTCAGTGCCAGTGACTCAGAGTGTTAAAGAGAGGAGGGGGGGATGTGGATGTGGGAGGCTGGAGGTTGGAAAGCATCCATCCACACTCCGTGCCTTCCTGTGTCTCTCCATCATGCACAAAATGTAAATCACTTCTCTGCACACTCCTTGACAAGTCTGGTGTGACTGCATGAGCAGTTACCTTATTTTATCTGCAAAAACAATAACTTGGGGTGGATTAGCCAAGCTGCCTGTCTCAGCAGCACAAATCCTGCAGCCCAATCCTCCGCCTTTCTTCTGGGAGCAATCACAAGAGCTGCACTGTGACCCAATCAATTCTTTTTCATATCACTCCCCAGACTGGAATAGTGACAGAGCTCTAATGATGTCCAAAAAAAAAAAAAAAAAAAGCTACTGGAATATGAGATGCAGACATCAGCTTTCAACTTATCTGCAGCAAAAGCAGGCAGAGCATTTGACTGATTAGAAATTCATCTGAAGGGAGGAGCAGTCCAGCTGATGCTGCAGAGGATGCAAAGTCTTTACCCAACAAGGTGTTGAGTTTAATCAAGGATCTGTAGACGTTACGATCAATAGAAGAGAGAGAAATCCTTCTGCATTCACGTTGGTCGATGTGCAGATATACACAAATAAACAGGATGAGGAAGAAAAAAGAAGACAAACCCTGCTGAAATCACAGGGCTGTGAGAGACTCACTGTCTTAGTCAAATAAACTAATTTTTTTAAATAAAATAACTCAAGTCTAAGATGGCCGATATTCAGCCCTCCCGCCACTAGCCTGGGCTGCAGCAGCAACCTCCTCTCTCGCTCTGACAGGAAGTTACAAACATACAAGGTGAGAAGTAAGACAGCTGACAGCCTTGTGGACCAGTATGACACCAAAACTGCTGTGATCTAAAACACAAACAGTTGCATGTCAGAGTAAACTGGCACACAGCCACTCCAATGCAGCAATGTGTTAACTGTGTTCTTTACATGCATGCGGCTTCGAACCTGCACGGACAGTGGAGCTGCTGTTTGACACATCTACATATGACTACACCTGCACCAATTTAAAATAATTATAGGAGAATGACATTTCAAATAGGGCTGGGCCATATCATACCGTTCACGTATAATGTCAGGCAACGATAAGAAAATGAAATATCGCAATAGAATATGGGCAAAACGTGCATGCGCAGTGCCTTTGTTTTCATACGCACATGGCGGAGAATGAGAAGGGCGAAAGCAGATCGTTGAATGAAACGGATGAACCAGAATTGGTTTGTAAAAATGCTGCAACTTCAGTGGTGTGGAACTGGTTTAGCTTTCGTCCGTCAGATACACAACAAAGCACTATTTTTGGTAGAGCATGCTAGCGGGCCGTCGTTATTACCGTGTTTTTTGGAAAATACGGCACACTTAAAATCAATCCTTTGATTTTTCTGAAAATCGACAGTGCCCCTTATAATCCCATGTGCCTTATGAATGAATTCTGGTTGTGTTTACTGACCTCGAAACGATTTTATGTCGTACACGGCGCTCGAAAATCTGTCAAATGTTTTAGTACGACTTTGCTAAGCTACGAAGCCGCACCGCTTGATGGATTGTCGGAGCATTACAGCTGTCGTAGGCAGGAGCCTCGCGGAGTGATACGTACTGTGCTTCAACATAATATTACCGTATTGTGTGTGTATAACCTCTTTTTAAGTTTTGTGGATATTATACATGGTTATGCTGAGGATATGTCGGCCAGTTTCCACTGGAAATGGCTTTTGGTTAAACTGTCAGTAAGGAATTTGCATTTGCACTGTTAAATTTTTATATAACTTTCATGCACATAAAAAACAGCTGCTTGTTTATGTGAAAATATATTGATGTTTTTTCTTTTTGCACTAATCAAGTTGTGGAGTTGTAAAGTATTTTGTCTAGTGTCAATTATATCGTCAGTTATATCGTTATGGCAAATTTTCAAATGTATATCGTAATAAATATTTTTGGTCATATCGCCCTGCTCTAATTTCAAATGGCTTGTAAATCAACAATCAACATGCATTCAGCCACCTCCATGCTCAGTTTTCCTACTTTGAGGCCATTCCATCAATCTGAGCCCCCCTCCCAAAAAAAAAAAAAAAAAAAAAAAAGTAAATTAGTCACCAGGAACATCCCTGTGGAATACCTAAGCAGAAGTACAGGCAATACATAAAAGTTTCAGCAACAAATTACATCCACCCATTCTCCATCTGAGTCATTTATTAAAACACAGCCTTGCTCTAAATGAAGGCCGTCACGCCTGACAGATTATGGTCTTAAACTGTAACGACAGCTTCTGTAAGCGGCTGATTTTTACATAACGCAGCAACACCAACACCGCAGCTGGTTCATCAGCCCATTCATCTAGCCTCCAAATTATTCTTTCTATAGTGCCCTGCACACTAATTAAAAAAATGTAAGGCAGCTCACAAACCCCTGGGCCTATTGGCCTGCTTTGGTGAGAGCCATTGTGAGAGGACTGTGGGCTTCAGCTGGGCCCGACAGCACACCGAGCTGGCCGGCACTCAAGAATCTCTCAGCATAAAACCAACAAAGCAGACGTGGGCTGCGTACAGTGAATACGGCCACATATCCGCCTCGAAGCTCTACAACTCCAGGCCGATTCTCCTCTCTGAAGAATGAGACTCAGGTGAAAGCAGAAAAGTAGGCAAGCCACATGAAGGGGGCAACCCTGCTGACACAGTGAAAGTGGCCCAATTCCTCCTCTTAAGCTGATTGCTTTACGTGCCTGGACTGTGCCGCAGAATGTGTTTGCTCCAGGTAAATACCCACTCAATCTCCTCCGGCTGTCCTAGCAGGCCCTCCTCCCAAAGCTTTGTCTAACCAGCACGCTGCGGCTCTCTCCACCTTTCTGAAACGTAATTTCACTCGATTACCACGAGAACACTTTCGGTGTAGCTTCACAAACTTTTCCCAGCTTGGCGATGGGGAAACTGCATTTACAATCCAAAACAACTTCTAACCTCTGCAATTAAAGAAATCATGAAGTTGCATTAAAGTGGGTATGGGTGAGTGTGATTTTCAGATTTAAAGGCATTTGTGAGGATTTGCTCAAAGTTCAATCAATAACGAGCTTAAAAACCAATCTTGAATCAAAACCAAGCGGAAAATAAAGTCATATTACGAAACTGACATCTCCTACATCTGTGTGCAAATGGGCCTGAAGAAAAACTTGCTGACTGCGTGCATGCAGCTCAAATCAGAGCTGAGACGATTAGCCAATTACTTAGTTGAAAATTAAGAGGCAACTACTTTGTGATTCAATTAATCTCCTGTTGTTCAAGAAGTAATACCAATTAATTCCCCAATTCCAGCTTAACTGGGTTGACTATTTATATTTCCCTCTCTTGTATGGCGGTGAAGACAGTCATGTTAGGGAATGAGACAAAACCCTTTTCAAAGATCTACCTGGGATTTAAGACAGCAAAACGGCACCGTTATCATCTTCAATAGCATTTATTAGATTATGTTTAAGAAAAGAATGGGCACCCAGATCAATGAAAATAATCGTTTACTGCAGCCAGAGCTCAGCCTGTACAAGGCCTCAGATATCACTGAGAAAAGGAAGCGCTGTTTCAATTAAACAAATATAAAAATACACTTATACAGGAGAGAAGAAGCAAATCCTGGATTCAAAACAGTGTTTGTGTGAGGTGATCTTTGGAAAGCAAATCCATAATTTAAAAAAAAACAAAACAAAACGAAGCATCTTCTTTTAAGCTACAACGAAAATGCCTCTATTCTCATGGCAAAGTCATGTTTAACCTCAACTATTCTCACTCTGACTCTGTATTAAAATTGAGAAATCTCCTGACATCACTTCCCCCTGTTAAGGTGCTGAGTGTTTTCCACATTGCTGACCTTTTACAGGCTTAGTTTTGCAGTTAATAAACGGCACAAAACGCTCTACTAAACTCCACACAGGCAAGTTCACAGATGGCCAAAAGCAGAACTGGCAAACTCACCGGAAACAGGAACTTCTTGACCTCCTCCATGGCGTGGGCCATGCGCAGGTAAGCCTCGGGCACAGGCGCAAAAACCTCGATGAACACGTGCAGCTCCATGGAGAGGTGGGCATACTTGGGCTCACCGCTTTTCCTCAGCCCCTCCTCCTGAAAGAAAAACCATCACAGAGAGTGAGAAGAAGCCAGCTCAAACATTTAATGAATAATGCAAGGAGAAAAATCACATTTATTCCACCTCGGAGAGCAACAGGGGTTACATGCAGTATTCCCTTCCTTTGTATAGCTTGATAATTACATCAAACTGGTAGATAACAGGTTTAGTGGGCTATCCTGAAGACTCTGGAGCAGATGTGCAGTGTTTGAATGCCCTTGGCTGAGTGTTAATGTTCAGCTGAGCCATCCAGCAACTTGACTCCATCTGGGCTCACTAACTGTCATCCCGCTCAAGCAAAGGCCAGATGTGTTATTGCTTCAGGTAACCTTCCCACAGGTGCATAAGACCAGATGTGTGTAAGCGTGTGTGTACCTTGGCTTTGTCTCTCATGGATCCTTTGCCCAGCACAGAGATCTTGGCTCCAGTCTCCTCCTGCAGACGTTTGATTGTGTTGCCCTGAGGTCCCAAAATCTTCCCCACAAAATTGAACTAACAGCAAAACAAAGCAGAACAAAATTAGCCTGACAATCACGGCAGAGGCGAGTTTAATACCAGGAGAGTGAGGGAGAGGCAATCACCGTCTGTCTGTCAGGGCTCTTGTTGCACATACTGCAGCCTTAAGTAGTAGATTTAACAGACAAAGTCGATATGAGCCCCCGAGGGCTGTAATACTGCCGTTTGCTATTCACTGCAATCATCCATGCAGTGAGCCAGAACTTTACCTCCTCGATCTTTCAACAAAGTAATTACCGTGTGTATGATGCGTCCCGCAATTAGCTGTCATTGCCAGAAACGTTTAACAAAAAGCCGCCCCAAAGGAACCTCACTTCAACCTGAAGTAGTAAAAGCAGCTCCAATAATCGGAATCGCTCATTAGCTGTGTCGTGCCCGACACAGCAGTGTGACGGAACAACTAAAACCCAAGGCCGGTGTTAGGGATGCACCTGTCCTGCATTTGGAATACATCAGTCCTATCCCACCTCAAAACCCTAAAGGGTCAGCAGACTGGATGCATTACACACCTGCAATGCCAATGTCTGAAATGCATGTTTGCAATTATTTTAAACTCAATCACAACTCGACTGGTCCAAAAAAAACAAAAAACAAAACAAAACTGGGCTCTCTCTCCCTCTCTGACAGCTTCTGTCGCTTGCTGGCTCGGCTTAAAAGTTTGGAAGCTTTCGCTGCACTTGCAGGAACATAATGCGTTGAATAATATTATCTCACTTCACCTGCCTCTTGACTGCTTCACTGGAGTGGAGCAGACAAGAGTCCATCCAATTTGGTCTATCCCCATTCTGAGAGATCAGACAGTCATCAGACCCTCACAGAACAGGAGATGCTCCTACAGCTCATCGATCCGACGCTGAAAACGAAGCAGCACCTACAGATCTCATTCTTTATAAAGCAGTTTGCTCTATTCAAAAAGAGCACTGAACACCAGAAGTTACACAATGGGCCATAAAAGAGACACCACACTGACTCTGGCAACTTAATCTTTTTATTTTTATTTATTTTATTTTTTTTAGCAGCATGCAAATGATGCATTGTGCAGCTGCAGCATGCTCTCTGAGTTTTACAGGACAGATTACAGCCTTTATCACAAACAGTCATCCTAAAATCAATGCAGCCTTACGTCTGAGCCAGATATGGATTGAACCGATATGGCTGAATGCACCTGAGGTTAAATGATAAACCTAAGTAAGGCTCGGGATGGAAACAGGAAAAGATCTGAGCACCAGTATGAATTACACTGAAATATAGAGCCATCCCAGCTATACTCATTTTAACATTTTGATCCCTTTTAGTGAGATTTTAAAAACATGCCAGTATCGGCTGTAATTATACTCTGGAGCTTAAAGATCAGGGTTGAGAGGAGTAATTTGAGACTCCCAAGTAACCCCGTGGCTTTGTGTAATTGAAACACAGCTGCAGGATAAATTAAATCAAGAGGGGTTTCGCTGGGAAGCGGGAGACGACAGGAGGAGGAGGAGAAAAGAGGGGAGACAAAGAAAGCTCACCTTCGGGTACTGTTTGACAGGTATGAGCACTCGCTCCTTGAGTTTGATGTTCTTCGTCGTGAAAAGGTCCAGGTATGTCTCAGTTTCCTTTTTAGTCTCACCTTTCTGGATTCTGTCAATTTCTGGAAGATGAGAGGGATCATTTCAGGCAACCAAACAGTCAGAGTGGCAACATACAACACAATGATGAGAAGCACTTATGTGCGCTTACGTGAACCAGAAAGCACCAACTTTAGGGATTCAGCACCACCAGGATAGAGTTAAAACCTGATCTTAAAAACCAGTTGTGCATACACTCATCAGCTGTTTAGAGTTGGATTAAATCAAATCTGGTCCCAACTGTGTAAAGCGCAGCATCACTTCTATGATTTGTGGCCCTCTGAGGGGAAAACACGTCTGACTTTTTAGCCCGTTCCTGTGGTTGTAACACACACCTCTGCAAGTCTTTGATTCACAAGCAAATCCACATTAACTGAATGCCAAACAACGGCAGTTTCCACTGAGTGCGTTGACTGCTTCACTCTGCACATTTGTGTTCATTTGAATAGCAGTGAAACAGCTTAGCGAGCCATTAAAAGGCAAACACTTGACCACCGATGAATAGTTTCAGCCATTTATCAAACAAATCGTAGCCCATTCTCTCGCTGTTGTTCACTCTAAAAGACAATTTTGCTGTGATTATGTCACCCTAAACAGCTGATCAGCCAAATCATCTCAGACCTTGTTCATTCTTTAACAAAAATCAAAACAGTCCAACTCTAATCTGTACTGGAAACAAATCAACACGAAGTATTTGCGAGCATCCTCTGTAACCTCTTCCTTGTGGCAGAGCACCTGGTTTTCCCCCTCCAGCACCCATTGCAGTACTCCCATCTCAAACCACCTCCGCCCTCCTGACTGTGACAACTCCCGAGCCTTCAATGTGCAAACATGCCAGCTTACACCACAGTCTACCAGCTGCAGATCAGGAGAAGCCTGAGTAGATGTTTCACCGAGGGAACCCATCCACACTGCACACCCTGACACACTTTGTCTTCCTGGTTAGTCCACGCTTCCAAATTTCACACACGCAGCCTAGATTCGCCAAATCACGTTTACCAAACGGTCAACTTCATTATCACCAGGGCTACCTGAGTTAAGCAAATAAATAAAATAAAATCAGTTTTAGAAAATGGTTCACAATTACTGACAGAGCACATGGCCAATGGCTGACATAACTATATAATCACATTTGTTTATATAAAGCAGTCATAGCTAGCTTTTAACATCCTTTTTTGTATTACGGATAGCTGACCAACTCACACAGTACTACTAGGTAGGTGTGTGTGTCCACTTGTCCTCGCTTCAACACAGCTGCAAGGCAGCAGTCCCGGGGCGGCCATGGCTGCAGTTTTGTTGCTCAAGGACACTTAAGCAGTGGCCATCGGCAAGCACCGCGGTTAAAGGCTCTTTGTCGCCTCTGCTAGGCCGATTCTCGGCTTTAAAGTACTGAGGTGACCCCCGCTCCTGGACACTAGCGCACATTCACAGGCTGCTGCGCAATAACATATATCAACAGGGACTCGAGAGCACACGACGGAAACAGCCCGCGTGCCCAAGTTTAAACTCGCGCGAGCACCGACAGTTACAGAAAAGAGCAGGTGCGACAAAAGCTGCACGCGAGGAAGCGGATATTAGTCGCAATAACTGAAAAGTGTAGCTCCTCCGTGGTGTAGCGATAGCCTTAAGCGGTTTACTCTTTCAGACGCTATTCGTTCACTAACTACAGATTTTAACGCCCACACGTATTTTTCTTTGTTTTTGAGCCATGAATAGGACCTCGTCTCAGCGTAGCGGTGAACGGGGTAGTTCACGTCCCGTCCGCAAACACATGGCGCCGCTCTCCTCAACTCCAGAGGATAAAGCGTACGGTGGAAAAATTCACAACAAAACAAAAATAAAGACAGTGTAACAGTACTTTACCCGCGTTTAAAAGTTTCATGGCGTGCGTGAACGACGAGTCCAGGCTGTCCTTCTCTGCCAGAAGCTCGGGGAGATATTTGTCGTCGTTCTCCATTTTGTTGAGTTTGGAGGTGTAGGGGGGGCAGTCAGTTTCGGTGCAAAAAATAAAGCGTGGAGAAAAATAAACCCAACAGTATACGGGGAGGAAAAAGTAGTCCAATTATGTAACTACGGAGAACCGCGTATCCTCTTTGCAGACCGCGCTTTGCATGTGGCGTTTTTGTGCGACCGACGGGTCCGTTACTGTTTGCCGCTTCCCAACTGATTGATTCCCTCTTCTCAGCAGCGCTGGCTAGTTGGAAATGGGAGAACAAAAGCTGCGAGGCGCTGGAAGAACAGCCAACTCAAACCGACGGAAGTGAGCTCAGAGGGACGTACTTCTCCGGACTGACGCCGCCTACTGTGTGCTGTTCGGATGCGCCGCCTCCAGGAGCGACAATCCCACTATCAGATTTTCAATAGTGATATGGGTGTGTCCGCTCTGGAGCGAGTTACTGTCATAATAAAAACGTCTAGACTGCCCACAAGGTGTTCAATTCCCCCACACCCTCCACCCCATACTTTAAATTAGGGGAAACTTAGAGATACAATAGGGTGGCCTGCTGAACTAGAGGTGCTCAAGAGAGGCCACATGCTTTAAAATATGTCCTCATATGTTTGCTGTGATGTCTGTAGAAGTAAGCCACAATACTTCAATCTGTCTTGTGGATATTATCGTTTTCTCACATGAAGAATACAATTAGTCTGTGCAGTTAAAGTCATACATATGTAGCAATAGAAATATTCTATCTCTTATGTGCTGTTGTACAGGACCTTTTAACATCGGTTGTATATTAAGTGGTGTGAGCAGGATAATAATAGATGATGACACCCACAGTGTTTAATTAGTAAACAGAATTTCAGTGAAGATGGTGTGCCCTGAAGATGTGCCGCGTTCATTTGAGGCTCTCTACTGCCCCTTAGTGGCAGTGACGACAACGACAAGGAGCGGGTCTCTGTGCAGCTTAAAGTGGGTCTGTCAACAGAAACCCTTTCTCAGTCGAATTACACGTTTTCCTCTCAGCTGTCTATTGATTCAAAAACACTTATGTGTGAGTGAAAAGCAGCCGTGAGCCTAATGTCTGGGAGAAACAGCTCAAGGATTGATTCTGGAAGCGGTAATGAACCTTGCAGTGCCATTCTGTGGAGCACATGGTGTCAGAGGGTACAGCTGACTGGTCCATGCAAAGTAAAAGAAGGCGGTTTCCTGTATATTGGTTATTTGAGTACATACAGTGGCATGCATTATGCCTGGGCAGATCCTCTTTGAGCGAATAGCTGAAATTGCAGATCATTTGTCAGTCGGCCGCCGGACTGAAAACTATTACAATCGACCGCAGGTGTACCCAGGCATGCATCTGCTCAAAACAAATGAAGGCAAAAATTGACTGCAGTCAACACTTATGAGAGGCTGAAGACCTGCTCTAACTATCAGCGCTCAGCTTGATCTATCTCTGACCATTACAGTGTTATTAGTGTTGGGGGTTGCAAGGTTGTCCTGACTCCTCATGTCATTGACAGAATGGATCGCCTGTGAGCTGAATTTCAATTGGCTCATAAAAGGAAGAGTTACTTCTCTTGGCAGGTGGAGGAGTTCCAATCGGATAGCTTGTGCTCTTGCCTTCTGCTCGTGTGGACTTCCCATGTCCCCTAACATACAGGGCCACAGTCTGGGATAAACAGGGGCAGATGGAAGGAGGTAAACACTGGGGTTAGGCTTATATAAGCCATCACTATTCCAGATCTTTGCATCTGACCATTTTTCATGCCCCACAGATTCGTAAAAGTGGCAAGAATTCAGCGCTCCCCTGGAGTTTCATCCTTGTTAGGGCAGAAGAGCATGTGAAACAGCATTTGGAGCATCATGGGAGTCTGAAACTCTACTAAAAGTCAAACTAATGAAATTCTCAGCAGCTCCTTATGGCAGGTTTCACTGCCGTTTTTACAAACTGCAGTATAACAGGACTTGGAGACTACTGCCTCAGTGAAGCTGGACTTCAGCACAGCTGTGCTTTAGGGTAAATGTTAGCATGACTGAAAAAAACACATCCCCACATTTTTCCCTAGTGTTCCTAATCCTCTTCCATACAGCCTCCCAGTGGCACCGGAGAAACAGTTACAGGGTTACCAAATGAACTTCGATACATCATCTGAGAACCATGCAGTTCCATATAGTTATTGAGATTCTAGTGAAACGTGTGATTTGCTGTTAGAAGTTGATGAGAATTCAGAAGAATACTAAAGGATCCATCCTCTCAGACCACAAATTTAAAATAAATAAGTCATGTTCTTGTCAAAATGTATTTCAGTATGGAGCAGTGGACTGTTGGTTTTTTTGACACACAAATTCCTAGAAAAATGCTGCTTGCTAAAAACCTCCCATATCATGCTCCAATAATGTTTTCTGGCTGGTATCTGGCATAAAACCAATATAATTCAATGCATATTGACTAAATGTAATCATGTTGGAAACCATCATATCAGAAGAGACACTAAATGGATGATATCCCATTGTAAATGGAAAGCTTTTATCTCTACAGTATGTTTCCTCCAGCCACGATGGTAAAGGGAAAATAGAGATAGAATGAAATCGGTGGCAGGACAAATAGAAGGAGAATAGGAATTTGTACACTTAAATCCTTTAGTCTTCACACTGTCAGCGGAGGGTTTTCCTGTTCTTGGGAGGTTTAGGCACGAAAGCAAGTGAGAGTGAGCGAGAAAGATGGCTGGGTTCAGTCTGAGGGTCACGCTCAGTTTAGCATCGCTACAAGGCCAGAGAAACCTTTTTTTCCCCATGAAAGCTTTCAGAACTGTCACACCTGCTTAGGTCTGTAACACCACCCCACTCCCCTTCCTCTTCCTCTATCCCCACCTCTTCCCAACCCTTCTACACTCCCCATCCCTCCCTCACTGCTCAGCCGCCACAGAAAACAACTCTCTCTTTCACCTCTGTGCAAGATTTTACTTTACACCCCCGTCCTTTCGGCAGGGCGATTATTTTTCTTGATGGTTTACAGAAGAGGAATTGAAGCAAAAGAAATGCTGAAGTAACACTAAATCGCTAAAATTTATAGACAGGTTGTTTTGATTTTTGATGCAAATCCTTTGTTTTGTTAAAGAGAAATGCCTGCCTCTTTGTGTATCATTATGCTATACCTCTAGACTATTATTAGAATTGGAGCTCTACTACTTGGAGACAGGAGTCCAAGGAAAAGCTATTAGTGAGGCTACTTACATATTCTGCTGGTACTGCAAAAACAGGGGGAAATGCCAAAGACTCAGCAGTCAAAAACTTTAATTTTCTCTGCAACATCTTTTGCTTCAGTAAATAAGTAATGTGACACTCTTGCTGTGTTATTTCAGATATATCACTGTCCCCTCCTCTATTAAAAAGTGTATTAGCTCATTTTGGTGTAAATAAAGAAGTACTTTATGTCCAAGTAATTTGGATCCTGTCATAGGTCCTGATCTAGAATTCTAGACAAAAATGGGACCATTTTCCTCTTCCACAAGTCCAGTAACTGGTCTCCTCAGTTCCCAGATGTTTATGAACTGTTGTTGAAAACAGAGGGGATGCTGCACAGCAAATTCAAAATGAGCCAGTATTTTTCATAAAAGAGTAAAATGTCTCAGTTGAAATATATGATATGCTTCTTCTGCTCTACTATGAAAAAAATATGGATCCGTGAGATTTGCAAATCACTTCACTCTGTTTATATTTCTAAAAGTATTCAGTCATCCATCCAAATCATTGAATTCAGGTGTTCTCCCATGTCCACAGGTGCATACCAAGACATTTTGGAATATTTCACTTCGTGGGAACAGTTTGGGGATGGCCCCTTCCTGTTCCAACGTGACTGTGAATCAGTGCACAAAGCAAGGTCCATAAAATATGGATAAGCAAGTGTGTCGTGGAATAAATTATTTGGCCTGCAAGAGTTCTGACCTCAACCTGATAAAACACGTTTGGGACGAATTAGAGCGCAGACTGGAAGTCTGGTCCAGCATCAGTGTCTGACCTCACAAACGCGCTTCTGGAAGAATGGTTGTCGCGGCCTTTTACGTTCCAAACACCAAAAAAGTCCAAGAAAAGGCCGTGGGTGGCAACGGGAGGTTTGTTTTAGAATGCACTTCTGACTCCATTGTTTAAAAATCATATGCCGTTTATTTCGTGGAAAATTATAAACAAAAATCAGCCAAATAACTTCTTAAAACTTAAAATTAAACGAAAGTTAACTTAATTTGCTTTAACAACTTCAAAAGTGGTCAAAAAATCATTTTCTAACCCTCCCGTCTTCCCATCTGACATTTGGCAAACAAAAAACGAAAAACCTCTTTACCACACCCATCCAGGGTGCTCTTAATCTCTTGATTAATGGGAGGGTCCATAAGCTAATAAACCAATCACTTTCCAAAAGCTTCTCCAATAAAATTTATTACAAATTTACATAACAAAACCAGGTCAGAATATTCTTACACCTTTAAAGAAAAAACAAAAATGAATACAAATTGCATTTTATAAACATTCAACAAAAATGGCCACAACAATGGTCAAACATTCCCATAGACACACTCCTGAACCTTGTGGAAAACCTCAAAGCTGTTATAACTGCAAAGACTGGACTAACCTATGGATTAACAATGGGATGCCCCTCAAGTTCATATGCGTGGGAAGGCAGACGACCTAATGCTTTTGGCAGTACGGTGTGGTTGCCTGTCCTCAGACACTCCCCTTATCCTTCTGAGTGGGGATCTTAACCCCCCAGTGTTGAACACAAAGTTACACCCTTGGTCAGCAGTGGTACCTTTTGCCAACTCTGAACAACAGTAACCAGCAGTTTGAGATGGCATTAACTAATGATCACATAATGCACACAGAATGATTTAATGAGTGTATTTCAGTAGCAGTGAGCACTTTTTAAATAAGAAAACTTGCATATTCCCAAATGGTGGACAATCAAGAAAAGAAGCAAGTCAGGTGTTAAGGAACGTTACTTTAGCTTCTGAGCTAACAGCCCTGTCCTGAACTGAACTCACAGAGCAGTGAACGGACACTTGGCTTTATCAGGTGCCAGAAGCCCAACTCAGTTGCTTCTCTTCCACACTTAGTGCCACAAAATGCCACAGTAATGCAGATTTAAACACTTGGCAGCATATACATAGCATGTCTCAATTTGGATACTTTCATGCAGTACACTATGTACACTTCTTACTTGTGTAGTACATTAAATGGACAATGTAGTACAAATCAAACACAACAAGTTGCACACTTATGGGAAGCGCAGATGTTGAGCTACAAACTTGATTTTTGGGAACATTTGCAACTCTACGTGCCTCTGACCGTACATGATAATGTAAGCTTCTTTCTACTAAGAAGATGGAAACTGATGATGTATAAACACCAAACACCACTACAAGGCAATGTGTTTTTATCTGTGATGATAGTTAGCATTGGAGTAATTGTCGATGCTGATGACACATCCTGGGTCCCTCCCCTTCCTGCTACTGAGGCTGAGAAGTAGACAAGGTCCTTTAATAAACTTTTCGAGCATTATATCACACAGTACTAGTTGACATAAACACACAAGTGCACTAAAAATAGCAAGTTTAAGTGTGAATTACATCATTTTAGATTGAACCGCCAGGGGACAAGACTTTTGCCTGACACTCAAAATAATGTAAACCTACTACCTTGCCAACATCCCAAACACTCGGATTAAAGCTTTAAAGAGTAATGATATCTGATATGTCTGTCTCACCGCTGTGATTTGTGGTGAAAATAAGTAGGCCATTTCTTAGCCCAGGAGGCAGAGGAGTCTGTTTACTCACACTCAAGGCTTTCATTTGTTGTTTTCATCAAAGTTCTGATTTCTCCGTGAGTGCCTCTATTTGTCAGCGTGTGTGCACACAAAGGTGGGCACTTGTATGTGATATATGTAGAACGTGCTTTACACTCAGGGGCTTTCCCTCTCTTTTATTCACTTTTTGATGCGAGTCCTCTCTTTAGCACTCTCTTGCTAAAGGTATACGTACAGTATTGATTTATGGTACCCGGCCACCTTCATTGGACCCAAATGAAAAGCCAACAAGGTGTTTATAGACATATATATCTTATCATAATGCCCCGTGGCTCGTTAAGTTTTCATATCCTGTATTACCTTCGGGAGGACTTTAAGTAACGGTTTGCATTCAGCTCTGGTTCTGTGTCATCAGTAAGCAAACAGTAAAGTGGCTGGGGGAGATATTTTGGCTCTCGGGCAGGGCGGTGGTGCCAAAAACAGATGAAATGAAGATTTCCTTGTGTTGTAGGCACACTTTAACTGTCAGCGTGATGGAATTTACTAGTCTCCATCTCCTTGTGTGAACACAGTTTCATTCTATTAATAATGAAGTGGGTCATTGCTGCACTCACGGGTCCTACGTGCAGATTTTTATTAGTATGACTTTATTATGTCTACATCCGCCGGTAGCTGGTTTTTCCTTGCAGAAGAGCAGGATTATTATTTTTGAGTGGCAACTAATGAAGTCGATTTCCAGCTGATTGATTCACAGAGGGTATGTTATAGAAAAAGGTGAATGACTTCATTTTTAACCAGGGTAATGATGACGCCACAAATCCTGCACTGTAAAGGTTTTCGCTGTATCTGTTTAAACATGAGCACTGAGAACTTAATGCCTAAGTGTCTGGCTCATCTAATACATCATCTTCTATACTCAGAGTATATAGTCTGCCTCATGGCTCACGCTGTCAGGGGAGGAAAAATTATAGACTGTATATAAAAGATGGATGCAAGGTCACCACCCACTGTTTTTCAGCTTCTAGTTTGTCAATTTGATATTTGCCACTGTGTAAGGATCTGTCTGTGTGTATAAACCAGACATGAGTCTATTTTTGATAAGACTTGTGGCGCTTTCAGCTAAATCTAATACTAGCTGGCTTGGTCAGTAAGTGAAAATGTTCATGCCTGTCACGGTCCTGAGTCTGTGGACTCAGTGTTTTTCTGTTTGTATTAGTTATCTTTGTTTTCATGATGTGTTTTGATTCTCTTGGGTTTGATTTCTGTCACTGTATCCCCTAGTTTAGTCCTCGTCTGTTCAGTTTCCTGTTTTACTTTGAAAGTCTGTGTACTATGTCAATGTGTTGAGTTTTGCCTCCCCTTGTCTTGTCATGTCTGATGAGTCCCAGCTGTGCTCTCCTCCTGTTTCACATTCCCTAATCACCTCAGTATGTATTTAAGCCCTGTGTTTTTCCCTGCCAGTTGTTGCGTCCTCCATGTTTGTTGTGTGTATCCATGGTCGTCTACCTTCAGCATCTCCTGTCTAGTTAGTTTAAGTTGTTGTTTATGTGTCGTCCAAAGGTGACTCTCCAGCAAATAAAGCCGTCGTTTAAGTTAATGTTTTGTCTCCGAGTCCTGCACGTGGGTCCAGCCACCGACAGCCACACAACTCATCGTGACAGAAGGACGCAACCATAACATGGACCCAGCGGACTCAGCTCACCTCGAGAGAGAGGTGGACCTTGCTCGCATCCTCGGACTGATGACTCGCATTAGCCACGCCTCAGATTTGCAGACGTTCTCAGTCGGGCTGAATGCAATACAAACCATATTTGACAGAAATCCTCAACTGCGCAAGCTGTCTATTGCCTCGGAATTCAGCCGTTCGCTGACCCAGGCTAAGGAGGCAGTCAAAGCCCGGGAGCTGGCCCAATTCACCCTCATCTCCTCATCCACACCGCCTCAGTCACAGCGAGCAAGCCTTCTCATGCCGCCGCAGCGGGCGGAGCATTCTAAAGCCCCTCTGCAGCAGCTGAAGTCGCAGCATCGGACTCCTTCCTCCCTCACGTCTGGTTCCGACCACCCCTCACCTGCCTCATGCCTGGCAGGAATGCGGTCGGAGGATGAGGGACCAGTCACTGTTGCTCCGACACCCTCCGTTTTTTCTGTCGCTCCGGTTTCTAAGAGAAAGCGGCGTTCTCGTCGTCGCCGTCCCTCACCGCAACCCGAGTCCAGTTCTGAACTGCTGGACGTGGTGAGTGAACAGAACAGTTGTCACCCGGCTTCTTCCACGCTGGGAATTTCCAGCTCTGAGCCGGCGAATTCGGAGTCGGTTAACTTTTTGACTGTTAACTCAGGGCCTGCAAAGACAGAAACTGATGATCCCAAGATGGCTGACTCTGAGGCTGTCTTTCGGGACTCTGAGCATTCTAATCTTCCCTCTTGTTTCTTCAAAGTTTGAGAATATTCAGGAATCAGATGACCTTATTTCAGAGTCAAAAGAGGTTATTTGTCCTGTAACTGAGAGTGGTGTTTCTGGGTTTCATTCTGAAAAGACTGGGGTTTCTGTTTTCGCTTCTCAGGCAGGTTGTGTTGATTCCGAGCCACCTGTTTTTGGATCAGTTAATAGTGAGTTTCCAGATGTAGATTATATATGTGAATCTGTTATGAAATTTTCTGACTTGGGCAATCATGATCTCACTCGGGACATTAAAGATGCAGCTCAAAAGACTATTTCTCTTACTGCTGAACTAAACAGGGACAGTTCAATTTCCCAGCCACATTCCATCTATGCTGTGCAGGCTATACCTCATGAGGCTGTTGTTGGTGTTGCTTCACCCATGGTTTATGCAGCTCACCAGCCAGTTCATTCTGAGGCTTCCTATGATAAACCTCATGTTTCCATAACCTCCCCCGAGTTAAATTTCACAAGCCTGGAGTCTGCTTATTCAAAGACTGTTTGTGTTGCTCATTATGAACTCTTCCAGACTATACATCCTGTGACTGTCCAGGTTAAGACCAACCAGGTGTCATCTGCTGTTACCAAGCTGGCAAAAATACTTGGTTCGAACACTGCAGAAGTGGTTGCTCAAGTTAAAGTTTCGGTTCCACGATCATGTTTGTATGACTCTGTGCGCCGTGCTTTTCAGCCAGTAGCCCTGGACACTGTGTGTGCAACTTCCCAGGCTGCGTTTTGTAAGACTGTTTTATGTTGCTTCACACCCAGTTTCTTCAGATACCGCTTGTAGAATTCCTCCAGCACCTGTGACTGCCCCTGAACTCGTTTTTTCTAAGACTGCTAACGTCAACCTGGACAACTTAAGAATAGCGGTTTTACCAAGGTCAGCCTGCCGTAAGTCTCGGTTTTCTAGAACCATGTCTGGTACCATAAACCTGGTTTTCCCAGTGACTGTTACAGCTCCTCTGCTCTGCTCTCCGCGTCCGGTTCCAGTTCCCAGGCAGACTATGGCTCCATTCATCCCTGCACCTGTATCTGCTCCACGGGCGGGGATGGTGGGCGCCCGGTCGTTGCCTGTGCCTGTTCTGGTTCCCTGGGTGGGGGCAACTGAGACCCCGCTGACTCCTGCACCCGTTTCAGCTCCTCGGGTGGGAGCAGCGGCGGTCCAGCTAGCTGCTGCACCCACACCGGCCCCCAGGGGTACGGCAGCCAGAACACAGCTCTTCCCTGGCCCTGTATCTGTTCTTCAGGTGGCGGTGGCTGGGGTTCGACCAGGCCCAGTACCCGTCCCTGTTCCCCGGAGAGGAGTTGCTGAGAGTCGGTTACCCACTCTGTTGCATGTTCAACAACCATCACTACACCCAGCACGGCCATCATTGCGACCGCCACTACAACTTCTGTTTCAGTCAACCGTCCAGTCTCACGTCATGTTAGCTGGGGGTTCAGGTGAACCCAACCAGCTTCCTGCCTCGTCTGCTGGGGGTTTGGGAGAACCCAGCCAGCCTCATGCCACGTCTGCTGGAGGGCCCGAGGAGCCCGTCCGGCCTCATGCCACGTCTGCTGGAGGGCCCGAGGAGCCCACCCAGCCCCACGCCTCGTTAGCTGAGGGTCCTGGGGGACCCAGCCAGCACATCTCCACATCACCTCCTGCAGCCGTCCCGCTGCCGTCAGGTTCCGCAGCCGTCCCGCTGCCATCATCTTCGCCTGGTCCGGCCTCCGCATCCTCATCATCTTCGCCTGGTCCGGCCTCCGCATCCTCATCATCTTCGCCTGGTCCTGCCTCGTCTGGTCCTGCGGTTGCCACGCCGCCGTCGGTGCCAGCTCGAACTGTTCCGCCTCGCCTCTGCCAGCCGTTTTCCAGGCCGCTAAGTTGGCATCATGGCCTTCGGGGACGGCCTCCGGAAGGAGTTCGTCGCCACCGCTGGCATCGCGGCCGCCCTCCGGACCTGCTCAGTGGCCACCAGTGCCTTCCGAGTGGTCGGCCTCCAGAACTGTTTGCCCGTCGCCGCCGTTGCCGTGTGCACGGTCGGCCTCCGGAACTGTTTCGGCTCTTGTGTTGTCGACTCCCGGACTTTGCTATGGACTCGTGGATAGTCTTGTTTTGACCTGTTTTTGGTTTGTTCTGGTCTCTTGTGCTCCTTGCTTTTTGTTTGGTCTCTGTCCCTCCATCCTGGGCCCCCTCCGCCCACCCTGGCCTGGTGCTTTGTGCCTTTTTTGTTTGGGGCTGTCGGGAGCCAGCCCTTTGAGGGGGGGTACTGTCACGGTCCTGAGTCTGTGGACTCAGTGTTTTTCTGTTTGTATTAGTTATCTTTGTTTTCATGATGTGTTTTGATTCTCTTGGGTTTGATTTCTGTCACTGTATCCCCTAGTTTAGTCCTCGTCTGTTCAGTTTCCTGTTTTACTTTGAAAGTCTGTGTACTATGTCAATGTGTTGAGTTTTGCCTCCCCTTGTCTTGTCATGTCTGATGAGTCCCAGCTGTGCTCTCCTCCTGTTTCACATTCCCTAATCACCTCAGTATGTATTTAAGCCCTGTGTTTTTCCCTGCCAGTTGTTGCGTCCTCCATGTTTGTTGTGTGTATCCATGGTCGTCTACCTTCAGCATCTCCTGTCTAGTTAGTTTAAGTTGTTGTTTATGTATCGTCCAAAGGTGACTCTCCAGCAAATAAAGCCGTCGTTTAAGTTAATGTTTTGTCTCCGAGTCCTGCACGTGGGTCCAGCCACCGACAGCCACACAACTCATCGTGACAATGCCTGTCTGAGAAAAGTGCATAAAGTGCGTCGTGAGGGGTTTTACAGCCTTTATGATTTTTATGAATAAGACAGATGTAAAACTTACGAAAATACAGTTGAAAGTTGAAACTCTGTGCAGTCCTTCACATTTTCCAAAGCTGTCCAGTGGGCTGGACTGAAGTCTTTGCTGGGCCGATGTTCGACACCCCGGTTCTAGAGAGTGATCTGTATAATTTTAATGGGACTTCAGGATATTTATTATATGCATTTGTTTTCTGCTCCGAAGTTTGTTTTTCTCTTTTCCTTGTTCCTTGTCCAAAGTGCCTGTCTGAAGGATTTATAGATTCTATCAACTACATCCTAGAAGAAATGGTTTGATCCAAATTGCCAACTGAATGCTGGCTGCCAAAGTAGATGTGGTGGCTGTGTAGTTATAGAAATGACAAAAGAGAACCACAGTAGTTGAGTGGGATTGTGGTATCCAGCCCCATACTAGCAGTTGTGGTAGAGTGTAGAGGCATTTAACCCCAAGGTTTTCTTGCCCTTTCCGGTGTCATCAGAAAGACATTTAATTTGAGTTACGTGTCCAATTACGCTGAGTTGGAACTGGATATAGAGAAAATTAGTGGTTTTGTGCCGAGCTTTACGGGTTCAGAACAATCTACCAAAAACCATCATGACTTCCTTCCAGTTCACCATTTAGCATGTGTCAAGTCTGAATCCAGAAATATTTATAACCAGAACCAATAGTGGGTCTTTTTTTTTTTTTTTTTTTTTTTTTTTTTCTTCAAAATATCATCTTTTCCTTTAAAATATGACATGCTTTACACTCATTTTCCTTTAGACTCATCTTCTGGCTTTCCACTCAGGCTCTCCTGACCCACCACAGCTGGACGGTCACGGTCAGACTCTGCTGCCTCAGTAACACAGCAACATCAAACAGGGCTCTCAGCCCATTTGATATCTCAGACCATGGTCCCTCCCGCCTCTCTTCACTGAACAGCATCTCAAATGCACAAATACTATAAATAATCTCCAAAACCAAAAGAGGATTTCACACTTGGTTTAGTGCACTAATAATTAGAAATGCATCGAGGCCTTCAAAGGCTGGCTGCAGATGGAGATCAGAGGCCCTTTCTTAACTGTCAAAGCTCTGTAATGAAATGTCATGACTACTGAGAATTTTTCTTTTTTTCTTACCCTTCACCTGCTTTCTACCTTCGGGGCATTTACACAAACGCAGCCGTAACTCATCCCACATTCAGTTTTTTTTTTAATGTTTGTGAATGATACATCCCATGGTGCTTCTTCAAAGCAGGTATTCTTTTAAGGTGAAATAGAGGGGTAAAGAGAAGCCCTGCCTTTGAGCTTCTTCTCAGGGATCCCTTTGATCGAGGCGTGAGCGTGTGTGGCTGTGCGCTTGTATATATGTGTGTGGGTGTGGACATGTGTTCATGTAAACAGTAAAGAAAAACACCGTGTTCCCCAGAGCTAAAGATCTGGGATCAAATACTACCTTACGTGGTGTATATATACATATATAGGAAGTGTGTGTGTGTGCATGTGTGTGTAAATGACATGATCGGGTTCTTCCCAGCTAATGACACATGATTCAGACAGAACTTTGAAGACAAATCAGAAAAAGGAAAGCGCCACCTCCACCGCCAACCCCACCACCACCCTCCCTGCGTCATTACCCCCCTTTGCTTTGAGTGTTTCATGCACGCACTGAATGCAGAGGAATGCAATTTATCACCTCTCCGCTCCACATATTGCTAAAAATTATTCATGGAAACTTGTAATTGCAGGGAGGAGACATTTCCCTGCTCGCTCCCCAAGAACAATATTCATGTTCTGACTCAGCTTTCTGCAGCCGTCCACGATAAAGAAGCACATCTGTGTGACATTCGGCTCACTCCCTAGTTATTAAAGGGGACCCATTATTCCTTTCCTTACTTTATTTCATATGTATACCGCTGCAGTGATGGATGCTCACATTAAACGTGACCAAAGTTTCAACTAATGAGGTCAGTGTGGGTGCGTATAATCCCTGCGAGCTGAGAGCTTCCTCAGACTGTTCTAAAAGCTCGGTTTCAGGGTTTTTTTCTACTCTCAGCTCTTTGTGATGTCACAGAGAGGGGATGTGCTTAAGATGGTCAGTTCAAACCTGTTTGCGAGAGGCAGCCAATCAGAAGAAAGTGGTCTAGAAGGGCGGGAGCGGTGGGAGCAAGAAAGAGTGTATGTGTGTCAGCATTGGGATAGGGATTTGTGTTTGTGTGTTTTTATGTTGTTAACTGATAATTATGGGACAGCGTGTTTCAGGGCATTTAACAGAGTAGTGAGCAGTGTTGGTCAGGTTGCTTGAAAAAGGTAATTAGTAACTAATTACTGATTACAAAAAGTAAATACCATTACTTTACTGATTACTTACTTTTGAAAGTAATTAGTTACTTAGTTACTTAGTTACTTTTAAAAGACATGATACACAACCTGAATACGTAATAAAGCAAGAGACCTTTCAGCCCAGGTCTATTTTTTCTGCATAATCCATCATATAAAATGTAATCAAATAAAAGTCTCTTTTTAAAAATTGTTTTATTAGTTTTCATCTTTTAACTTTATGCACAAATCTAATTATATGCAACTGTCTTTGACTTGAAGAAATTATTTAACATTTAAACCTATTTTCTGCATATTCCAGCATACAAAATAAAATAATGTTTTGTGTTTACACTCACTCTTTCAAATAGATGCAAGTAAAACACAGCAGAAAATAAATAAAATCAAAGATTCAGCAGCAGTCCTGTCGCTCTTAAATCTATTGTCACCTGTTTAGCAGGAGTGTGGCAGGTGGAGGTTTGCCCGGTGTCACAGCGGGGGTTTCTCTGTGAATTTCACATTCCCGTGGTGGCGTGCTAGGTGCTTGCTCAGATTTGAAGTTTAATTTTTCGCTGTAGAAAGTTTTCTTCCCACACAGAGTGTACAGCAGACGCTAATGTTTTTGTCACTTTTTACAGACTAAAACTTAAAGTAATGTCAGTACATCCACGTTTTAAACTAGTAGTGTGACAAATTACTTTCACCAGTGAATAATGAAGTAACTCACTGAATTCGTTTTTTAAAAAGTAAGGAGTAATGTGTAATACATTACTGTTTTTGAGTAACTACCTCAACACTAACTCAGTCCAGATAAGGAGACACATGGAAGCAAAACCAAAGGCACAAAAGACAGAAAAATATCAAAATAAAAGAGGAACTTTAAAGCTGTAAGTAAATGGGGAAACATAGACACATAAAACTTGACTTGGGGAAAATGACTAAGAGGATAGGATGGGGAATACCGACGGAATAAGTCTATGTAGTTACTCAGTCATCCAGGGCAAGGTAGTCTTCAGAGCTCGAAAAAAACAGAAGGCAACTGGACTTCTTTCTTCTTTTAAAGAAGTCCAGTCGCTTTCTTTTTTCAAGCTGTTGACACTGAGGGAACAAATAAGCTCTAAAACTAAGACAAAATTATGATAAGAACTAAACCTTCCCAAACGCTCAAGAAAATATAAAGATCAGCAAACGGGATTATGAATGTGAAAGCAGGGTTCATGACACACTCGGACAGAACCGCGGCAACAGTGCTGGTAAAGGATTCGTTTCTGCTGGAAGCAAAGAAACTGAGATTTTTGTTTTGTTTTGTTTTCAAAGTTTTCTCCACAAAGTCATATTTTCAAGCTGTTGCAGCATCTCCCTCTGTATAATCTGGGAATCGCTGAGCTGATATACACTCGTGACTACAAACCGGCAACACTTTGTTTCTCACCTCAAAGATTTTTTGTTTTTAATGCCAGTTCACATGAACAACAAAAAGACCATCAATCAAATCCCTCGGGGAGTTTTTCTGTCTTTTCCCATATCAAGTCCTCAATCACTGTGCTGTCATTTTGGTTAACCTGATTGTTTGGCGGGTTCGATCCCCTCCTCACGTCGAGGTTACGTGGTCCTCCTCGGGTGTCCAGTCGAATTTGTCTAGTTTGGCCTTTAGTAAAGGCGCACACAAACAATGCGCACACATGCCTTGAGTAAAAATACACCCAACGCGAGCTGTGGGCGAAGCAGAGGGTGAACCCTCTCGACTCAAACAACACCTGGATCCAGACAGCTGGCCTGATGAGGTCTGATGTGGCCTTGGGCGGCTCAAACTCTGCATTCTCAATGGACTCTCAAAGCTACCTGCAGTGCTTCCTACAGTAGTGAGGCCAGGCAGACCATCCAGCCTCAGCGGCCAAGGCTGTACTTTAGATGAATTTAAAGAAAGCTTTATTTTGTTGCTGCAATGTTTTGCAGACTTCTGTGGAGCTCTATGCATCCAATCCCCTGAGCTTCTTTCCCTCATCCAGGAATGGCAGTTCAGTAAAGTCTGTGTTACTGGCAAAGTCAGCAAATAACAGCTAAAAACTATATTTTCTATGGATTTCTACAAGGGTCATGTGGTGAGAACAGAATGTGAAAGTCTGTGTGCCCCTGTTATTTCACTGAGGAAACAGACTAATAAAGCATGGGCATGGACTGCTCGGAGACATGAAAATTATGCTTAAAAAACAAAACAGAGGTCCATAAATTCCCCTGGTGAAAAATCTGGACAAAAACATTAACAGACTAACAGTGTTTCACATGAACAAGTTTTTCTGTGCTTTTATACAAATTAAGACTTCAATTACAGCAATCTGCAATCTATTGGAACACACCCAAGATGGCCTTGCCTCCTAACTCCCCACATACCAATCAAATCAAGCATGAGGTACAAAGGATGGGCTACTAGCATCAGCTAACACAGGTCCTCTGTCCATGCCCTGATGGGTCAAAGCCATTTTGGCAGCACAAGGGGACCTCAAAAAATATTAGATCAATGGTTTTAATGCTGATATTCCTCGCTGATATACACGGACGAGAGAAACAAGTATGGCATCTGTTATCCATTCTTTGAGCCTTTTGTCATTTAGTCTTCATACCCACTAAACCTGCTGTCAGGTCTTGTACTGCATTGCTTTAAATTTAGCTATTTTAGATTCTTCCACTTAGATGTCTACACAACTTTCAAATGGACCTCAAAGTGACTTCACTTCAACTGCTTTTAGTTCATAAGGGTCATCCAAACAGGAAGCAATTTGCAGCTTTGTGGTGACCAGAGATTTGAGCGTTACCTAGGTAACTGGACCCTGCCAAGCAACGGTCATCTTCAAAAGCAATGCAAGCGATTCAATTCCAACGTGGATGCCTCTTTACCTTTGAGTAGGATTGCTTCAGCCTTCACTGCTCACATTTCATAATGCAAATAAGTGATCTGCACATACAAATGGAATCGAGTTAACCCCTCACTCTGTGGACAAACTCTTCGCTATCTGGACTCGCACCTCGTAACAGTCGTGTTGCAAGGTGCACCTTGCAGCCTCTGTTAGCTCGGCATGAAACAGCTTGGTTTGTTGGGCTTTGTTTGTTTTTTTGCATATTTATCAAACTTAGATGTTTCAGATCAACAAACATATTTAATTTTAGGCACTAATAACCTGTTTTTAAAAAATCTGTGATTAAATAATGATTTGATTTATTGAAGGGAAAAGGCTATCCAACTTACCTGGCTTTGTGTGAAGAAGTAACTGTGTCTAAACCTAATAACTGGTTCTCCCACTCTTGACAAAAGACCTGTAATCATACGTTAGCAATGACAGAGTCTTTCACACCCCTGTGGAGGAATTTTGGACCACTCTTCTTTGCAGGATTGTTTTAATTCAGCCGCATGGAGCGTTTTTACTAGCATGGCCTGTTTAAGGTTATGTCAAAGCATCTCAAAATGAAAGTCTGGACTTTGACTAGACAACTCAAAAACCTTCACTTCATTTATCTGAACCATTCACAGGTGGACTTGATGGTGTTTTAGATCATTCTCCTTCTGCATAGTTCGAGTGAGCTTGAGCTTCAGGGCACAAACTGATGGTTCGACATTGTTGTTCAGGATTTCCTGTTCATGGATCCACCAATTACAGCAAGTCATCCAGGTCCTGAGGGAGCAAAAGAATATTACACAACCTTCACTATGTTTGACTCTTGGAATGAGGTTACTTTTACGAAATGCTGCGGTGGTTTTATAGTGGGTGTAACGGAACAGTTTTTTCCCTTGGTGATCATCAAGATATTTTTTGGCAAATGTGAGACGAGCCTTTGTCTTCTTTTTGGTCAGCAGTGGTTTTCTTGTTGAACTGTCCCAAGGATGCCATTTTTGCCCAGTCGCTTTCTTATTGTTGAACTCTGATGATGAACTCTGACCTTAACTGAGGCAAGTGAGGCCTGCAGTGCTGATGTTGTTCTGGGTTCTTTTGTGACCTCCTGGATGAGTCGTCAATGTGCTCTTGGAGTAGTTTTAGTGGGCTGGACACTTTTGGAAAGTTCCAGGTTTTCATCATTTGTGTATAATGGCTCACTGTGGTTCACTGGCATCCCAAAGCCTCAGGAATGGCTTTGTAACTCTTTTCAGACTGATAGATATTAATAACTTTCTCAGCTCTTTCTTTAGATTATTTAGATTTTTGCCTTTTGAGATCTTTTAGCCTACTTTAGTTGTCACACAGGTTCTATGTAAGTGATTTCATGATTTAGCAGGTCAGTAATTAGTCTTGGGTGTGGCTAGAGAAATTGAACTCAGCTCTCCAAAAAACTGTGGTTGATTGATGACTAATTACTTTTTTCACACAGTGCCAGGTACATTTGGATATCTTGTTTCCCTTAATAAATGTATTTTTGTGTGGTAGCAAACTTTATTTGATGAGCTGAAACATTTAAGTACAGAAAAATATGCAAAAAAAAACCCCAAAAAACCTAAGAAATCAAGAAGGGGGGCAAATACTTTTTCACAACACTGAATATTGTTTACCTTCTCCTGCCTGGCAAACTAACCAGCTGATTATGCCATTTTCGGCCCATTTCAGCTCCCTCGTCACTCTCCAGTGAAATACAAGATCTCGTCCTCCTTTACAGGTTAAGCACACTTCAGCGTGCCCAACTGTGCCGTATGCGTACCTCTGCCATAAACACAGCACACTCAGTGAAATGATTCAGTGATTCAGTCACCTTTAAACCTAACTACTTTTTTCTCCCCCCTTTCCTCCTTCAAGCTCAACCCTGTGAGTTAAAGCAGCACGAATTCCATTAAGATATTCCGCCCCCACCACTCTCTCCTTGTGGTTTTGAGTATAATCTGAGCAGAGGAGTTAATAAGCATATTAATTACCTGTGCAGAAGACAAACCAGCTCCCAGAGTGAGCCCGCAACCCACCCTCCCCGCCCCCTTGCCTCGTCCTCCCACACGTGTGCACAAATCGAGGATGGCCGCGTTTAAATGAGCCATTATCCTCCCGCTGTTTCCAAGGTCGGCCGAGACTCCGCTGTTAGCACGGAACCTGCTGCAGGAGGTCTCGAAAGCCACACTGTAATGAGAATAATTAGAATAATACAAGGTCAAGCAGGGCTCCAGAGGACACGAAGGGGAGAGGGAGTGGTGATCAGACAAAGGTAGGCAGCGAGGAAATGGCTGCAAATCCTCCCGGAGACTGAACGAAATCACGGCCCGATGCTTACGTTTCTAATTATCTCACTGTCAGAGGGCCGGTTCTCCACATTCGCATGCTCAACAGACGGCACACAGCATGTCGAGGCTTCAACCTGTCCACGCATCTCACAATGAAGGGGTTCGCTCGACTAAACATCAAACCACACATCTTTCTCTCTCTCTCTCTCTCTCTCTCTCTCACACACACACACACACACACACACACACACACACACACACACACACACACACACACACACACACACACACACACACACACACACACAGACTAAGCACTGTTAACTTCTCTGAATTTTAACATGGATGTATGTGTCGCTCTGGGCGTGCCGGGGCGTAGGTGCACTCTCTCAGCGAGCTCTGGAGGAGGAAGCCGAAAGCAGAGCCTGAAAAGAAGAGCATCGGCTCAGTGTGTGCAGCACATACAGCCAGAGGTCAGCACAGGTCAGCTGGAGCTGCCCACAGCCCAAATAACAAGCAGAACAAGCAGCAGGATTTCGTTTCTTTCTCCTCAGAATCCTCATAGAAATCGGCAGCTCTGTCATGATAGCAAGCGTTTGACTTGTATAGCAGTCAGAACTTTGAGGGGTTTTCTTAATAAAAAATTGTGTTTCAGACTGCCCAACAACATCCAGCATCTTACTAGTAATTCCAGAATTTTCTCTCAGACTCTTCTTCTGCTCTTTTTTAACATACTGCCGAGAACCAGCGTTTGAGCTCGTTTGGATTTCGTAATTTTGGATACAAATTTTCCTCCATTACCAGCGTCTGCCCCAGAATGAACAGTAGCTGCTCCACGCTGTGTAGGTGGAGGGACTACACCCACGGCTAATGTTCAGCCATCTCTGTGAGGGCAGGAATTGACAATAATGCTTTCCCAAGCTTTCCTATTCCATCCCCCAAAAAATGTGCCAAACCTTTTGGTTACCTGTAATCATGATTGTCAGTTTAGATGAGCAAGACTGCAAACACACAGACACAGACACACACACTCTCTCTCTCTGTCTCCCTGATTGGGTACTGCACTGTTTCTTTCATAGGGTCATATACGGTAACTCATTAAAGGGGAGCTCCACTAATTTTAAATACCAGCCTGTTTGGTGGTCTTGAGAATGCTTCACATGTAACAAAAAATTTAAAACAGCCTTTATTGTCACATCACAGAATGGCCTGATGTGCTTTCAAAGGGTTGAATCTTCTCATCTATCTCTTGGCAGTAAAGCTTTTTTGGAGTGGGAAAGAAGTCCTTTAGACTTCTGAAAATGAAGATGAGACCCAGCTGGTCATCAACGAGCAAATGTGTCCAATAGTCCTTAGAAAAAAACATCAAACGATGGATCCTCTCATTGATTGCTGGGCTATTCGACCCTGTCAGCAAAGAACTTTTACATTTTGCCCAACAGATTATCTGTCTATCCATCCATCTATGACCCAAGGCCAAGCTTTAGCTGCCAGACCGACAACCTCATGTTTGACTCTAAGGAATTTCGGGTCCTATGGCTAAAAAATTATTTGCGCTTACCCAAGATGTAACAGTCTGATCGCGGGCGAATTTCCTGGGACGTCCACTCCTGGGGAAGACTGACAACTGTCAGAGTGTGTTTCACTTGTGAATAAATGCTTTCTCACTGCACAATGATGGACTTCAAGTTGTCTAGAAACAGCCTTCTGAGCGCTTCCCAGACTGCTGGGCAGTGACAGCTGCTCCTTTATTATCATGGCTGAACTGTTTTCCTCCTTGGAAAGAAGGAAGAGATGTTAATGAGGATGCTGTGCAGGTCTGCTGTGGTGAAGACAGAGCTGAATGTGAAAGCAAGACTGCTGATTTACACTGTTACCCTCACCTATGCCCATGAGGTGAAAAAGAATGACACTGTGGATACAAGTGGCTGAAATAAGTTTCCTTCCAGGGCGGTCCAGGTTCTCACTTAGACATAAGGTGACAATCTCGGTCATTAAACAGTGACTGAGAGTTGAACTACTACTCTTCCACGTCAAAGCCAGCTGAGGAGGTCGAGGCATCTAATGAGAATGCCTCCTAAGTGAGGCGATTCAGACGCCCCTGAAGGTAAAACAAGGTACTCTGTTTTCTGAGCGCACAGTGTGTTTGGTCTGGGATTCAGATCACGCTGGACTGTTTGTTGCTCAGACCTTTTCTTGTTTTAGCTGTTTGACCCTCTTGCTGTGGTCCTCCGTCAACAACCAAGTTGATCCTGTTCCCTTGAGCCCTCCTCTCTTTTCCATCGATCTGTTTACAGCTGCTGGCAGCGACGTGGAATTTACCGCCATTAGAAATTCATCCTCTGCAAACAGAGAACATCTGGGAAGCCACTTCAATGCTTCACAGCGAGGAGTGCCGCATGCCTGTTTTACTCCAGCAAACAATATCGAGGCAGGAAGAGGAATCAGCGCATGGCCGCTAGGCTTTGGCAGCGGTAGCTGTGAGCTTTCTTCTCCAGGTTGCTGGTGTTTGAGCATCTGCCGAATAGTCACGGTCTCATTTGCATTCACATGACGACAGCGGCGGCCATAAAAGTGACATAAGAGGGAAGCCTAATGTAATGGCCTTTTTTAAAGTAATAATGTACTGAGTGGGTATATTTATATGGATGTCACAACGTGTATGATGGTAAAAGGGCAAGAGTTACAGTGTGTGTGTGTGTGTTTGTTAAGGAGACTGGGCGGGCGGGGGGTTATTTTCCCGCTTCATGTGGCTGCCGCACATCATCAGTGAAGTGAAAGACAGCATTCTGGCATCTTTTACACACCAATACACAGAGGAATAAATTCCCTCACTAGACCACCCTTTCTTCCACACACTTGCACACACAGCCACACACACACACAGCTGCATCCTCCTTCAAAAAAAAAGAAGAGAAAAAAAAGCATAAACATCAGGAGCGAGGAAGTTGCTGAGAAGTGAAAAGCCGTCTAAGCTGTTGATCCTGTTTGCTGCTTTGAAATTTTCTGGGAAATCTTCCTTTTCAATCTTCTTCGCTGAGGGATGAGCGCGTGGCGAAGGAGGCTGGCGGAGACCGGAGGCTTATCTGTCGCGGGGCAGAGTAGCACTCTACGGAGCTCAGCACACTCAGGTGCTTCATCTCACACGTCCCTCTGCCGGTAAGCCCACAGCCTCATGAAACAGCGGGGTGGCTGGAACACGAGCTCATGTGAGGGTGTGTCGCCCGGTAAGCCGGCCTAATACAGAGTGTAAAAAATATTAATATATATGTAGAGATTATGTAGACTGGCTTTGTCAAGTCCTCCAATCACACAGTTTGTGTGCTGTTGTTGTCAAAACCACCAACATGATTCATATGATCTGCTATGCAAATGGCCCTTGATGGTTGGGGTTTAGTTACACTCACAGTTCTAAATGATCGCGTGGACTGCTGAACATGGAAATGGCTGGAAATAAAAGTCACTTTGCAATGGTGTCATTATTCCATAACTACTACAGTGTGCAATCATCATTTATATTGGAGAAATGTTAGTACAACAAAAAAAAAAAAACAAACCCTGCCTATTGCTTCATGACTGCAGCTACTTTGGAGGGTACGATGTGATCATAACCCATAGAAACCTAAACTGTGATTCACTCCAGCTTCCTGTTTAATCAAACAGACCTTTGTGTTTCAGGTGGACTTGTGCTCGGAAAGTAGAAGTGGTTTCAAGCCATGCAGCGTATACTGACTTTGAGTGCAGCTGCTGAAGGCGTCACTTTGACTTTGTTTGCAATCCGGAGATACATTAGGAAGGTTTTGCCAAGTCACATTACATCAGCCTTTGCTTCTCAAAGACGACTTCACGAGATGTCGCATGTCACGTGATTTTAGGTCTGCAGTCTGCATTAAACACACACTTTATCAGGCATAACATCAGCACCACTTACAGGTGAGGTGAACTGATTATTGCTTCATCAGGGGACCTGAACAGTTTGATGTGTTAGAAGCAGAAAAATGGAAAACCATAAAGATTTGAGTGAGTTTAGGAAAGGCTGTGTGGTTCCACCCAACAGAGGAGATGCTGTAGCCAAAAATGTAATACTGGTTCTGACAGAAATGTGTCAGAATACACAGTAAATTACAGTTTGTTGTGTTTGGGGCTGCATAACCGCTGACCTGTTAGAGTGCCCATATTGACCCCTGCCCACCATCGAAAGCACCGACAATGAACTGGACCTCAGAACAATGGAAGAAGGTGACCTACACCGATGAATCGCATTTTCTTTTACATCACATAGAGCAGCGGCCCCGAACCTTTTTTGCGCCATGGACCCGTTTATGTCCGACAATATTTTCCCGGACCAGTCTTTAAGGTGTCGCGGATAAATACAACAAAATAAAACCAGTACCGGAACTAAGCAAAAGAAGAGTTATTCATAACACACAGGAAAAGTCCCAGGGAAACAGAGTTAACGATAAAAAAATAACAATAAAAACGCTGAAAACCATAAATTTCACACCCGAACCTCAACTTTCATGGCCCGGTAACAAACGATTCACGGGCCGGTAGCGGTCCATGGCCCAGGTGTTGGGGACCGCTAACGTACATGGCCAATGTGCGTATCGTTTACCTGGGGAACGATAACAGCATCCCTTTCTGGCTGTAGCCTCTTTCAGCAGGATAATGTTTCCTGCGACAAAGACAAAGATAGTTGAGGAATGGTTTTAGCACAACAACAAATTTGAGGCATTGACTTGGCCTCCAAACTCCCCAGATGTCAATCCAATCGAGCATCTATGGGATGTGCTGGACAAACAAGGCTGATCAAAGGAGGCCCCACCTCACACTCACAGGACTTAAAGAATCTGTTGCTAACATCTTGGTGCAGAAACCACAGCACACCTTCAGGAGTCTAGTGGAGTCCATGCCTCAGTGGGTCAGGGGGACCGACATAATATTAGTCAAGTGGTAATAATGTAATGCCCGATTGGTGTAGAAAAGGATATAACCACAGTGGTGTCAACTGTTGGTTTCTAGACTCATTTTGAAGCTTGGTTAGCAAGCTGTATAGCTAAGCTGTATTAGTGCAACACAGAGATGCAAAAAACTCTTGAAGAGTTTGCAGCACACAGCAGCCCGTGTTATTTCTCAGATAATTCCATTAAAAATGGTCAAAAAGGAACCAACATCATAAACACAGTGAAGATGTTATGGTTAGTTACTTCTTTAAATAAATGTGGCCACACCCCCTAACATTAAGTCTCAGAAAAACCAAATGGGTGATATAAAAATTCACCATAGAGACCAAAAACCCAGTTCTTACCAGGTTGTACACACGCTTTTTAATACTGTTAAGTTGGCCATTTTAACATGAGACTCTATTGGGATTGACTTGCTTTTTGAGCCAGCCTCAAGTGGCCACTGGTGGGAATTTGTTCCACCTATGTATTTTCCTGCTGTGGAGATTTCCACTTTGCTGAAACGATCAGTAACCTAGCAACAACCCAAGAAATCAGACCCATTACTCATGGCCTGGGTTGACACCTAAAAACATTTTTATCTGCCAAGGATAGTCTGTCTTGTGGACCAACTGTCTGGACTGAAAGAATTTAAAGGTAGAACATGTTTTAATGCTTTGGAGGAAGGCACACGCTGCAGGCGATCTATTCATTGACCAGCAGCAGACACCTGGGGCTGCAGGGGGCAGATCCCACTGCGAATGTGTGCAACAGTGTGTGAGACAAAGCGCACACATGCTTTCCCCAGATAAAATGAAGGTTAAAAATATATGTGTAGCTGTCGTTTGTGTCTTACTTGAACATTTGACAGCAGTAGGTTTGGTGTTTCAGTAACTAAAGGTTGGATTTCTTTCAACATGAAGGCCCGTTTTTTCTTTCTTTCTTTTCTTTTTTTCTTTGCAGCCTGCAACCCCACTGAGAGGGATGATGATGGAAGGAGCAAAGTAAAGAGAAAAAGTTACAGGGGCCGGAGAGGAAGACGGGGTGGAGGGAGGGAGAGAATAAAAAAGGAAAACTCATATCGAGCTCAGAGGAGAAGCCTCCGAGGAGAGGCGGGTTTTGCTCATTTTATTTGAACCTGCTCGTGTTCATTTGAGAAGTTGCTCCGTGCTGCTGAGAGATGCTGTGAATTATGGGAAGTAGGGGAGGAAAAAAAAATGGTGAGACTGCGACAGGTCCTTTGTGGAAATTCTTATCTAACTGGAGGAGGGAGGGGGGGACTAAGGTCCTGACAGATTCAGGGCACAGTGTGTCACTGCGATTTTTCTAAGTGTGTGTGTGTGTAGTTTCCATTTTTTTGTCCTGCAAAATAGGACATGGTTAAAAAAAAAAGGTTTGTACTCATATCTTCCAGTGTTATTCTTTCAAGGGCAAATACCAGAGTTTGACTATAGCCAGTGCTTTATTTAAACACCCAAGCCAAACACTCCAGTGGAAATCAAATCAAAGCAGACGGTATTTCCTCTTACGATCACACAAATTCTCCAGTCTGCTGCCAGTCTGAAGAAAACCTCCCCTTCTGCTTCTTTTTCCTCCATTGATGTAACACCCCACTCCCCCACCTCATTTCTCACTTTCTTGTTTCTCCAGCCACACAAAGAGACACCTCACAAAAAGGTGAGCCTCACCATTAGATGATATTTAATCAGGCATTTAATAGATTGCTAAAGGGAAGAAATAAACACTTTTGCTTTTCCCAACTGCCTGAAGTGACAGTCAGCTCGACAGGAGGAAAAATAAAAATCTGCCTGTAATCAACACATAACTATAACTGTCCACGCTGCGAAGTAATAACCACTGACAAATTGAATTGCATACTTTTCATGCCACTTGTGTCATCAAGTGTTTTGTGAGGCGCCTGAAAAAAGCCGGGAAAATCGTTTACCGAGGCAGCGGATGGCCTGTGCAGTCAGCAAAAAAAGGTGGCAGGTCATGAATTCTGTTTTTCCACAGGGGTAAAAGAGGATGAAAAACACTTCTGAGGGAATGAATGATAGAACGGGCACGCCGGCCTCAAAACCTGACGCTGCCAAAACCACCCCACTGTGTGTGCGTTTGTGTGACTGAATTGGACGCACGCTGCTTAACAAAGTGTCTGTGGGCGGGTATTTATACCTGAAAGGGTTTGGATTTGGACTTGGGTGTACTTCAGTGTACAGCTTTCAAAAGACATTTTGTTGTTTGTGCGCGTATTAACACAGAGGTGCCACCTAATACTGACTCACAGTAATTAAGTCTCTTTCTCCTGGTCTTTGTCTATGATTGGCTGATTTCCCTGGGAACTGGAAAGAGGAAGACCTTGAGTCATTAAAAAAGAAGAAGGCTCCAACATATAGAGCAGCATCAATATGAGATGATTGATCTCGTATATCTGTGCAGTCGTTCTACATTACGATCATGTCGGAGAGAAGGATGAGAGAGACTGCTGTTTCTGAGCATTCGCTTTATTTAACATCTCCACAAGGCTGCCGTTCTTCTTTTGAGTACTGGTGGGTATATTAACAAAGATGAAATAAAGAATAAATACACATGAGTTAAATATACATCATTTTATAGTCCTTGGAAAAAAGCTTGTTACCATTTTATCCCACTTACAAGATGGGTTTCTGGTGCTGCCATTCTGAAGAAGCCTTTTGTTTTGCTCAAAGTCCCAGTCTTGTGTTCCTTTTGGATATCCCATGACAGATCTACCAAATGCAGTATTAAAATTATAATAAATATTTTACGTATGAAATAAAGATGAAAGACACGAAGATGAAAGCGACTGTGGATTTGTCAATTCATGTTCCTTGTGTCATGTCGCAAACACATTGCTTGAGAGTTGTCCGTCATATTGGATGTGATACAACCTACTGACATGACCTTTGACACAACTCACGTTGTTTATTTGTGAATTAAAACTATTTTCTGCTGCCCTGTTGGCTTTAGCAATCATAAAGCACAGAAAGAGAACTTTTGTTTTTATCACTTTCCTCCCAAATTGGATTGCCGCGGTGAATCGCAAACAGTGGGAGCCTAAAGTTTACAGTAGATTATGCAATGCACATTTCATTGAAGGTAAGATTATCGAAGTGACCCCGTAGTTTGCATGGAAGATACTGTTTTGTATGAAAAACATACTACTACTAATAGCAAAACTTGAAAAGTGCATTTCAAACACAAAACAGAGAATGTTTATAGTTCAGAGTTAAAATTGTGTCTCATTTCAAAGTGTGCAAAGTTAATCTTGAAGGGCGATGGTCTCAGCAGTCAGTGACCTCCTCTCTAGGCTTGTGTCAATCAGGCTTTAACAATTAATTTTACACTGACAGCCAGAAACCTCCAGCAACCACTTGCAAACCAGTCTGGGAACATTTTTTCTCCCCATGGCCAGTGTTTGCCAGATGCTTGCCAACTGGTTTCTACGCCTGTGCGAATGAGGCCTTTTTCATTCGAGCTTGCATGACCAAAATGGCAGACAAATTATTGTAAGTGGTCTGTGGTCACATGACTGAAAAACTTGCTGATACTAACGGCCTTAAACTGAGCTTTCAAAACAATCAAAACAGTTTTACATTTTACTAATCAAAGCAGAATAAGAACTTTGAAAGGGGATGTTTTTATTTAAGTAAGTACAAATTAATAGTTGGTAACAGTGACAACCCAAACTCAAATTCAGTGAGATTTTATTATGATGCCCATGTTTATGCATCACAATAAATGGCAGCTGTCAGTGGAGTAAAAACTGAATCAGTGGCTACAGAGAAAGTAAGAATACATTAGAAAATGGGTCATTATTAAAACTCTTTAGGACTGCTAGTCAGAAGCTAGGACCAGCTAGCTTGGCTACCCAACATTTACCAACCTGCTCTCCTTCTCAGGGCATCAAATGCAGTTTTACCAAGACTGTTTGTATCTCTGAGATATACACAGGTTAAGGACAAAACTGAATGCAAAGGACAAATGCTCCTGCTGGGAATAAACATGAAATCATTACTGAAATCATACACACAAGAGTCAGGGAGAACAGCTGAAAACTGGGCATTTACAGGAATTAGTCACACTCATTTTTAAAAGTTTGGTCCAGGTTTATTACTAGCGTTCACCATCATATCGATCTATCTATGGGGAAACATGTCCACTTTATCTTTGCAGCTCATCATCCAGGTAAGACATTCAGACACTGATATCAGATCAATACCATGGGTAAATTCAGCATTAATCCCTAATAACACAGTTCAGCTTAAAGCAGTATTCAGTTAAACCAACACGTTCTCATCCCAAAGCGCAACATAATGACACTATGTGCCAAATCACTGGTATGTTAAGCTTTCGGCCACCCAACCTGTCTGTGTGTTATGTGTTCAGAAACATAAGAACTGTTTGGAATGAATCTACACACGCACTAAAACACTAGTGCGTGTGTAGACACTATCTAATGATTTCGGTTATGGTTAGGGCTGGAATACACGGCTAACCCGGATGTGTTACCGCCGTGAGCGTCATTCTATTGGATTCCATCCACAATCTTGTGCGTATCATAGGGACGCGGAAGGTTACCGTTTGGGTTCCTATGGGACGCCTCGGGATGTGACAAATCGTCGGTATGTTACGCGTTGGGAATGAGAGCGGTCTCGTTGAACCCTCCCTAAATTTAAGGGCAATCAAGACAAGCAAGGAAAGCAATGCGTGACCACTTAAAAAAGAAACGAGATAGGCGAAGACGACATTCAGCTCATGTAATGTAGTCAATATAAAGTTATTAAATGGCACGTGTTTAGTCTTTCAGACTGTGCAGGCCTGTCAACCTGTTATCAGGCTTTTAATTAAGCTTGGCGTGCACAGAAATGAGTGGCGTGGATCTTTTCACTTACCTGTTTAGGTTTGATTCAAAAGCAAAAGATTTTCAGTAAAGCAAATTACTACAGTTTGCATCATCTCAACATGTGTTATCTTGACTCATATATCTTCTTGAATCAGAGTTTTTCATATTGATGATCATATCTAGACTGGATGATCATAAGATCACAATAAATAAATAAAATAAAAGCAGCTGAAGCCATGCATCACAAAATTACTTTAGACTGACACATTTTCACAGCATGAATTAACTGAACACATGCACAGTGAGATGCATTCGGCCTGTAGGATAGGGAGTTTGCTTCAGGCGGGCTGCTAAACGTACCAGATGGTTGAGGATTTTACTGCAACACGATTATTCAAAAAGTGCCCGACAACAGAAAAAAACAAAGGGAGCCGAGCTGATTTGACTTGCAAATACGTCAGTGTGATTTCTGACACTTGCTGACACTCACCATATTGTCTTATACCAGCATGAGGAGGCAAAAAGAAATGTGAAGATGTCTTAGTAAAAAGCACTTTCTCTT
Organism: Rhamphochromis longiceps; assembly: GCF_057381845.1. Taxonomy (NCBI): domain Eukaryota; kingdom Metazoa; phylum Chordata; class Actinopteri; order Cichliformes; family Cichlidae; genus Rhamphochromis; species Rhamphochromis longiceps. The sequence goes on along the minus strand of NC_140577.1, from coordinate 30,081,887 downwards.
TCAAGTCATTTTTAACATGCAGGGTAAGATTTTTTTCTTTTCCTTTTCAAAAGAAGATCCAACAGTTCAACATTAACACTACTGCCTTAAGGTACAGTAGGAACAGTCTGCAGCAGCAGACAATGTCTCCCTCATGTGGTTTAAGGATGGAACAACATGTAAAGGAACTCTTCTTAGCTGTTGACTGCAAGCATACAAGGACCCACAACAATAGTAGAGACTCAGACTTCCAGCACTTTCTGAAACAATTAGATTTCTGAAGGATTAGAATCATCACTTTTATCATGTTGCTTGTCAGTGTGTTCATGGTCAATGGAGTGGTCTTTCTAAATAGTATTTTTCTCTTTAACCTTGTGCAGTTGTGTCACGCACACTGCTAAAACTCAGTGAGTTAGAAATTGTGCAACTCAAAGTACAGAATTGCAGTGCATTACTAAAAGTTTATTAAAATCTCAGAATCAGTTCGACTTTATTTATATAGAATCAAATCAGTCACCTCAATGCATTTTATATTGTAATGTAAACACCCTACAATGATAGAGAAAACCCAAACAGATGACCCCCCTTCTTTTAACAAGAAGAAACCTCCAGCAGAACCAGGCTCAGGGAGGCAGACAGACACTATACAAAAGTTTCCCCAATTTCTTATATAAACAGAAATGATTGAGTTGTATATGCATTCATTATTTCTTTTGGAATAGCTGTTAAAACTGTGTTTTTCAGCTGCTGCTCTGCCTTGTAATCGTCGTTGGGTCTCAGCAGGAATCAGTGCATTTCTAATAAACTGGAGCCAATCAAAACGTGGGGCACGTTTCATACCCATCCATAAGGATCTCAGCTGGTGCAGAGATCACATAGGTAATTCCAAATATATCAGCTTCTGTATTTGCTGAATCAGCTTCCAAATAATTACCAACTGGCTCCTGTTTGTACTTAATTACTCTTCCCTCAGCTCTTTATCTTGCTATTACACTCATTCCCATTCGTATTTATTCTTAGACTCTACTGGAAATCGCAGTTCATATTTAACTTACCTTATACTTGGCCCTGGTGCACTCACTCTGTCACAGTCTCAAACAACCTTCATCTAGATCAGCTTTCTTCTGATTGGCTGCCACTGAGGAACAAAAGCTGTGAAACCCAGTAGGGTGGGGGCTTCTTTGCCTGAGAGGAGCATTTTCTTCTTATATTTGGTGTTGTATGAAATCTCAGCCATGTTTAATAGGAGTATCCAGCACTTTTAAGGTCCCCTTCAACATTCAGCTCACACCAACAAACTGCTTATCACAGCATTACAGGCCCAGTTCATAATAACATATACCATGTCAGCTGATAGGCTTTACAATGCCTTTACACATTTTTCAGGCTTGATCCCCTTTCTTCACTCAAGCATCTTTTATGCACAGTTAAGTGATAACATTGCCATCCTGTGGTGAGAAATGAAGCACCACTTTAAACAGGTGAAATTTGGACACCAACGTGTGAATGAACTCAAATTTGATCTTGAGGTCAAATGCATTTTATTTTCTTGTACAGGACATGCTTCAACAGTCCTGCAGGCCGCTGGTGCTTCGAGTTGAACATTTTCAGTCATGTTGGATACGAAGGTTTGGTGAGTTATTAGCAGCTAATGCTTGGAAGATTTGCTCACCGTGTTGTTCCACTACATCTGTTATCTGCCAACATCATCTGTGACCCTGACTTTCTGCTCTGGCAGATAAAAATCACAGTGCTGCCACTTCTCCTGACATCTGTGGTGCACTCATTAGAAACCATTCGCTTAAACTAACATTGAATTATGACTAACATTAAGTTAGAACTACTAACTATATAATTTCTTTCTTAAATTATTTATAATAATAATAATTCTGTTCTAATTGGTGTGTGACGAAAAACTGTTTGAAATGTTTTCACCTTCTTATCCCTCAGTGAATGTTCCCATTCCAAAAACAAAACCTTAAAGAGGGCCTTTCACATTTAGTTTAGATTTTTATTCTTGGGACTCTGCTAGAGTAGTTTTGTATGACTCACAATGATCCCCGTTTATTTTGGGTTAGGTTTTGAATAAAGCTGCTTTTAGCTGCTCCCTTGGTCATAAGGGGCCACCACAGCAGGTAGCTCAGCATTTTTGATTTGTGTCTCCTTCCAGAATCAAACCCAACCTACTGCTCTTGGCTGTTAATGAGCTCCTCAGTTTATTCTCTGATTGAAACAAGCTGTTTTAGCCCCGTACTCTTTCCCAGTAAGCCGGCTTTCTTATGATTGGCTGCCCCTCTTGAACACAAAGCCTGAACAGCAGGTGGGTGGGGCTTCTGTGCTCCCTTCTTCACATGCAGGAACAAGATTATATTGGGGATATTCGCTCTTGATGTAACACAAAAAAATGATCATGAACTCAAAATCATGAGTTCATGAACATCATGAACTGTTTTTTTGTATCTCATTATGATGACATAACTTTGGTAAGCCCTACCAGATAACTACACATAACTAAAAATCTACTAAAACAGCTTTGTATGATTCTTAGTTCATAAATAATCTCTACTGATCTTATATCGGCCTTAGCGCCGCCTGTCTGAAAGCAGACATTTTAGCTGCTTTCCCTTTTAGCTCAGCTTCCTTCCGACTGGCTCCCTCTCAGGAAAAGGTTTTACAGCAGGTCGGAGGTGCTTGTGTGCTCATGAGCAGAGCTGTGCACCTAAAATGACCATATTAAGGTCCTCATCATACCAAGCCCACAGTAGAAGTAACTTTCTTAAACCACACGTTTAGAGGAATCTGAAGCCAGAGCTTTTGCCTGACGGGGGTTACTCACGCCTACACCAACCTCATCATTTGAAACATTAGCTGTAATATAACAGTATAAATATAAAAAAAGAAATAAGGAAAAGCCTAACCTAACATTACATCCTTTGAAATAAATGAAGACATATTCCACTGGTTGTGTACAATTTTATTATCGTTACTGGTTTCCCTTGTCAGATAAAAGCAGAGAGATAGAGAGGAGCATTATAATCATAATGGTGTGCAGCTTTCCTGTCCAAAGCTGGACGAGGGAACTGTCTGAGGTGAGAATACATTATCAACACAGGGCAAACCCCAGCGCCATAAAAGCTACATGACACTGTCCATATCATAAACAGTCACAATGAGGGCTGCTGTCGAAGCTTCGTGACACTAAACCCGTCGTGCACGCCTGTCACACAGGAACTCTGAGGTAAGCTTGAGTTGGCTAGTGTTGTACTGAGCAAATAAACCTATCTATTGTATAGCTATAGTGTTGTGACCATCACTTCCTGGTTTCTCTACCGTGGCATAGCTTTGGCATTAGGAGGTAAAATGGTAGCTGCCCCCACCCGCAATTTGAGAACATGAGTTTTTGTTCATTATATGAACATCAAGGAGGTAACTTCCAAGGCCTTAGGCCAGTGAATATATGATGGATTATGTAATGCAAAGTTCAGCTATTCATATTTCAAGTCTGACAAATAAGTTTCTATATACTGCTAATGGACTGAAAGGAAAGCACCCATAGGTGCGGGATTTTTTTTCTGGGTTATGTACATGTCGGAGAGCTCCTCGAACACAATTCCAGTAAGATTCACTCCGAAGTGCAGCTTTGCAGCCTGAGAAATTTACAAGCTCGAGCTTTAGCTTATCCCAATAGAAAGTGAGGGTAACTTGTAGCATTTATGTTGTTGCACAATGATTTTTGATCACGTTTGTTTTAGCGTTCTTTCAAACGATAAAAAAGAAACAAGAAAAAAAAAACTGAGTAGACTTTATGTTTCTAGTCTAGCTTCACTGGCTGAGGTTGGAGACAGCAGCATTAAATATAAGAAAGAAGACAGATAGTGTGATACTTAGTCCTAGGCATGTCTGGCTAATATCAAAAGGTATAAATAACACTTCCTGTTTCGGTTAAACAGTTAAGACGAAGAAAACGAAGCACACGTTAAGACACGAAAGAAACCTGGTGCAACTCTTCACCGCCTTTATCCACGATTTTTGGGATTACCTGAGATTCCGGTTGTCCCTCAGGGCTTTTGATGGCAACAGCACTCCTTGATTGATCGACTGATTGAATCAATCGATTGACCGATTGAGGTTGCAGTCTTACAGATCAGATGGAGGGAGGGGGGGAAGAGGTCAAGACGTTCAAGAAAACAGAGGGCGTTTGTTTCGCCGCACGCTAGATCCTTGATGTCGCGCTTTATCCCCACCACCCCGACACACCCGACCTGCAGGCTCAGCACATTCCCGTCACCACAGTCCATCAAACAGCCACCCTTTAAAAAACAAAGCTCAAAGAAGGCATGGAGCACAAAAACAGAAAACGCTTAGCTTAAAATAGGCGAGGTATCACTTACATGATTCTCCCTCTAAGGAATTTAGGCTTTTTAATACCATCTTGGAATGCACTATATATATTTATATATATTTTTAGATGTTTATATACTGTATATTGCCGTTAATATAAGCAGGATTACTGTTGATAAATACAGTGGCCTCCTTACCATCTGAGGCACCTCAGCGAGCTTCCGCACCCTCCTCCCTTTCATATTTGGGTGACTCAGGCCCGAAAAGGCCCTGCATTGGTGGAGCAGGAGACACTTAATGTTTCCTTATTTCATCTGAATAAAATTCGAACACAGACGTGCCCGACTTCAGTCACTCTTCATCCACGCTCTCCCTTTTTGAATCCTCTTCTTTCTGTTCCAGAACCTGAGGGCGGGGGCTCGGCAAGGCTGCCACCTCCGTAGAAGCGAGCGAGGCGGGATCCTGTTGGTCGACAATCCTCTGGGAAGACGTGTCTTCCTGTGGATGCATAAGCAAAACAGTTGGGACTTTAGTGTCGCTTTTATTCGATATCACTTCAAAAAGTGGGTCCCTTTTCTCTCGTATAGCAGCTCAGGCCCACTTGTCAGTCTTAAGGCAGCAGTTTGGGCTTGGGCAGCTTGTTAAGGGCAGTGAAGCGGCCGTGGAAGTGCTGCATACTGTGTTTATGCCTTGCCTGCTGTGACCAGCTAACAGCTGGCCCCAGCTTCTGCTCTGGCCCCAGTGACTTCCTGCAATTTGTACAGTTTAGTAAACTCTGGCTGCTACACTGTGTCTGCACAGAAGGCGTAGCGTGTCAGCAGAGCAGCAGCAGCTCCGTGTTTGTTCACACTGAAGGCGTTCGAAAATGTGTGAAAAATGCACCGTTTTCTTAAAGTGTAAGCAGGTACGGCATCACTAGGATTCTTGTGGTCTCAGTATTGCTTTTACAATTCAGCCTCGTGAATATTGTTCATGATGACCGTCGCCGCTCTGTGCTTTTAGTGGAAAAGATGTAAATTCACTGTTCAAAAAATTAATTAATTAATAAATGAAAATTTATCTCAATGGGAAAAACATTATGCTGAATATCTGTACTACTATGGGCTGAGTAATGTATTAGCTAACCCTTAACCCTGTAGAACACCTCTGGGACAGACTGTCCAGGAGTTCAGTGATGCTCTGGTCCAGATCTGGAAGGAGACCCCCAGAACACCACCTGTCATTTCACTGGGACCATGCCCCGATGCTTTAGGCATGCATACAACCACAGGGGGGCCACACAAACTACTGAGCACCATTTTGAGTTGCTGCAATGAAATTTGGGTAAAATGGACTAACCTGCTACATCATTTTCTACATTTGGGGGGCTTGTTTGAACTCAGCCCTCTGATTGCATACATGTCCAGCATGATTACAGATCTGATGCATTTTCAAAGTGTTCCTTTAATTTTCTGAGCAGTGCGACATGGAGCATCAACGCGAGCAGTTTTACCCGGCCTATACGTGTTCCTGCTAGTTATTTGTTCTGGCCTCTCCTTGGGTAGAATATGGTCATGTAATTAAGTCCGTGTTTACTTACTTGCTCTGAGAATCGATGAGTCACCTGATCCGTGAACTCCTGCATCTCTCCTTCCTCCCCATTCGAGTGGCAGCTTGGACTTGGTACCTCGATCCCATGGCTTTCCAAAATGGCAGCTTCTGGTTGGGTCAGATGAGGAAGCAGAAGTGAGATAAATATAATGTGTAGAAAATGTGCATATAAATTAATTAACAGCAGAAGCTAACATTTCCAAAAGCCTTAATCTGTCGTTCCTATGTTTCCATCTTCCTCACCTATATTCGCTCTCCTCTTCATCTCCTTCCGACGATTGGCGAACCAGTTGTAAACCTTCAGCGCCGTCACACGCTCAAACTCTGACAGCTTACAGCCTGAAGGTTGAAACAAACCAAACATACAAAACAGTTAAATGTGCAAATCCTAAGGATTTTGTTTTGCAATTCCAGGCGCTGCTTACACATCCTGTTTCTCTGCCTGCAGGCTGGCTATGTTGTTAACATGATAGTCCAAAATGTCCTTCAGCTGCCCCTACTCCCACTCTGGACTGAAGCATCCAACAGTTACCACCCTACTGTTGGTACTGGTTCAAGTGGCTCTCCAGTGGATCCATCAGTGGATCTTTAGAGCAGAATAACAATGTGGAGTTAGAGTCTGTCTGAAGTAGGAGAGACTCACTTGGAAAGGCAGCTGAGTAACGTGGAGGACCGCCACAACAGCAGCCTGTGAATCTGCAGGTAGAGAACCTCAAAAATAAGACAGAATTTGGCTAACTGGAGCTAAACTGGAGCTGAAAGTTTCAAAGAATGAGTCTACGGAGTTTGTGGATTTTAAAGATGCTGCAGAGTGATTGAAGCAAAACAAGCGACCGGCACTGGAAAGTCGAACGCAGTTACAGAGCAACAGCTTCCAGATGAGCGACCTTTAGCGACGACTGATGAGAGCGAATTAAACTGTTGACATATGACCATCAGCTTCGAAGCAGCTTCAGAATTCAGGAGTGGTGAAGCAGTTCTGTGATGAGGAAAAACATCTTCAGAAGGTTCGAACGGTCCAATCAGAAACTCCAGGAAAAAGCTAAAGCTCTTGCTCACTTGCTTTCTCCAACAGCGTTTATGAATGATGTGCATGACAGAAAAGCAGCAGGTGTTCCCGTTCGATAAGCTGCAGGTAGCATTTTAACTAAAAAAAAAAAAAGACTAATAATGATGAACGTCAGCGACTAATCACCTGTCAGCTGACATCAATTCAGCAAGATGTATTTTCAGAACTCAGAAAAGTGCGCTTTACTGACGAACCCCTCTTGCTACCTGGTTTCTGGATGACGGAGTTGCAGGCGTTGGCGATCTCCTCCCGCTTCGCCTCATCTGGATACTGGTTCTCCATGAAGAAGCTGGAAGACATGAAGAGCCGCTCTGTTGGCAAAGAGCTCAATCACGCAGGCGTCACGGGCATTTATTAGTCGACGCGCAGCGCCGGTCTGAGCCGAGCTAGTTACGCCCTAATTTTACACCTCATCAACTTTTCAGGCTTTTGCAGTAAGCGGCAGGAGAGTTAAAGACAATGTTTACACAGCGAGAGAGCAGCGGGGAGGGTTCACGCCGTGAAGGGACAGATTAACGAACCCATTAAGCAGATTCATTTTAAGCTTTCAACATTCAAAACTCTAACCCCGTAAATACAACTATTTATTTCTATCTTTTTCTTTGCAAATTTGTGTTACTCATCTCTTTCCTTTTCCTGTCTGTCTAACAGTGAAAAAGAATCATTATTTCACATTAAAAAAAACCACAGGGATCAATTTCTCCCAGCTCTCCTATCCTTTCACCTCCCTCCCTCACACACATCATCTTCACCTCTACTGTATCGTCCTTGGATCTGAACTAGCTCATAAGGATCAGCACTGCAGTAGAATTGCGTAATCCCGGGGTACTGCTGGTGAGTGTTGTCTGCGTGCTCTTATTACTTTGAGTGCCCAGACTGCACCCTATACTTACAGCAACCATTTAATAGAGAAATCAATTGCACACAGCGGGCACCGTGCTCCTCTTTCTCAGCATCCGTCTAGGTTACTGAGAAGACTGTCTGGGACAAATACGTACCAGGGAAGCAGGGTCACAGCAGCCTTAATGAAAAATGACATCATAAACTGAGCCGGTTCTGCTCGCCACTGAGTGCAGGAAGCCGCGGCAAAGAAGCCATAAAGGACACAAATACTGGAAAGGTTTATAATGCTGACCATTAGCTTAAGCGACGCTGCGCTTCTGCTCCAAGAACTCGAGCACAGATGTGCTCCGAGTCATCTAAAGTGTTCTGCTGATCTCGGCTGCTTTCTATGACCTTTTTTTTTACTTCAGAGCAGCACATAAACTTTATCTAAGCACAACAGGCGATCACGGGAATTTTCCAGTCATTGTTTAAGGGGCTGCAGATGTTTATGGTGACAATTTAGGATCCATCCAGAGTTATTCTAATTATGTAGTTTGACCTTAGGTTTGTAAGTTTCACTATTTGTTTTGGTCACTGCACTTATGAAGACGGGACAGCTGTCAGCGGAAATATTTCGGAACAACAGAACAGACACAGTACTAACCCTAGTTAGGCGGGTTGTGGCAAATTTTAATTTTGGAAATTTACAAAATCATTTGAGCGGTTTTATTTTGTTTTGTTTTTTTTCCAAAGGCCATTTTTAGTTCATATAAAATGTTTTGTCCCACCTGGTTTTAGATTTGAATTTAGTTTTAGTTTACTGTAATAACCTCGGTCCTATGAAGCAGTGCGTGACTAACTGAATTTGAATTTCAGCTAAGTTAACTTTGAAAACAAGACAACCAGGATAAAACAGTGACTTTTCATTTTCTTTAACCAAAGCTCAAATTATATCTTGTGTCCTAAATAAAGCACACCCCTTCCCCATCGGTGCCCCTCCCTCAAAAGCCAAACTCACATGCTCTTTCGTTGAGCTACAGCCAGGACCAGTCAAGACCAGATTACAAAGGGTATCTGTCAGAGGTGAGGACCTACAGACGGTGGTAAAACAAACTATAAGCCTGACAGATGGTCTGCAGTAATGCTGAGATTATATTGCTCTGTCATGGTGAACAGAGGGCTGAAGGTGAAGTTGTCAATTTACTGGTGGCTACATTCATACTTTCAGCTATAGCAAGGAGTTGTGGGCAGGGACTAAAAGACTGAGATTCTGGATGCAAGTGAAATGAACTTCCTCTGAAGGGTATTGGGTCACACACTCCTGTGGACCTCACCCTGTCCTTTAGTGATAGAGAAGCTTGGTCACTCTGAAGGGCTCAGAGTAGAACCACCACTCCTCCACATCGAAGAGCCAGGTGAGGTGGTTCAAGACCCATGACCCATGATGCTGGATAAATTATGTCTCTTTGTTGGCTTGGAAACATCTCTGTGTCCCTCCCATCCTTGAAGAAGTGGCTGGGGGGAGGGAGGTCTAGGTCTGGGTGTGACTAGTTGACCAGATGATTAATCATTGCTCGTTCAGTATCATTTATTCTGTTAACATTTTGATATTCATCGTCTGTAAATTTTTGTGTCCTAAATATTATGCAGCCATCTGCCATCAGATGGCGCTGCAGTCCCGACACTGTTGTAGAAAAACGCCACAAGGCTCTTCATCTAAACCTGATCTTTTTGTTGAGCATATTATTATTAGTGTTCTAAACGCGACATAATGACATTGCAGATATAAGCAGTGGAAATCTGCTTTATCTTAAGGGTGGCTGGCCTCTCCATAACAGAGGATGAGGAGTTCGGCCATTTGGGAGAGGCTCAGACTGGAGCTGTTACTCCTTGGCACCAAAGGAGCCTGTTGAGGTGGTCACCTCCTGGATGAGGTGTCCTACCTGGAGGAGACCCAGGGGTAGACCCAGGACACGCTGGAGAGATTACTCTCTCGGCTGGCCTGGTACGCCCAGTGTTTCGCAGGATAAGCTGGAGGAGGCCGCTCTGCTCAGGCGTGACCCAGCCCCAGACAAGTCGAAGAAAATGTACTGATGGATAATAATGAGACTTGAACATCTTTTCAGTAACATATTTTCATATCATATTCAACATGAGCTGTTCTTTTTTTCCTTCTTCTTAATTTTCATTTTAATGTATAAAATGCCATATTCATAATCCATGATGTGAGGTGCCACATAGTTAAGCAGCATTTAAAGTATGATTGAAGAATGTGATTAATGATTTCAAATGTCTTTGACAGTTTTTGACATCTAAGTGTTTATTAGTTTCACATTAGTTTGCTAGTCTAATTTTTTTGTCACCAGGAACATCCCTAGTCTGAAAATCTCTGCTTAAAGTGCTACTCCAACAATCCAAACCTGATACACGACAGAAAATAAAGCTGAATGGAAAACCATAAGCCAAGTCTAAATTAGTGCTAAACCTTCCTCACCTCTCCATAATTGATTGGCATTCCTTTCTCCAGGTGAAACGGCTTCCTCTGCGCAGCCTCAGTGGACCGCCCACTATCCCTGCTCTGTCGCCTGTCATGATCCCCGTCCTCCAGTCAGGCTCTTCCTTCACCAAAGAACGCATTGATAAGGTAGCACCTGTCGAAGGGAGAGCATGCAACTTCACTTTCCAAGACCAGACCTTTACAAAGGGCGTTGCTGTGTCCTTCAATATGTTTTTCTTTATAGCGGAAGGTTTGACATCGTCTTATCCGATGTGTAACACCTTTTGGCATTTAAAAACTGAGGTTTAGTCATTTTTGTTCATTTTATCATGTTCTTGTCCCTCCAGACACAACCCATTAAAATTATTATTATTTCAGTCTTCTGAAATAACTTTTTTCACTCTGATGAAGTCATCTCTTGACCCAGCTGTCTTAGCTAATTATAGGCCAATCTCCAACCTTCCTTTCATATCAAAAATCCTTGAAAGACTAGTTGTCAAACAGTTAACAGATCTGTTAGATCTGTTAACTGTTTCAGAGTTTCAGGTTTCAGAGCTCATCACAGCACAGAAACAGCTTTAGTGAAGGTTACAAATGATCTTCTTATGGCCTCTGACAGTGGACTCATCTCTGTGCTTGTCCTGCTAGACCTTAGTGCAGCGTTCGGTACTGTTGACCATAGTATCCTATTAGAGCGATTAGAACATGCTGTAGGTATTACAGGTACTGCACTGCAGTGGTTTGTATCATATCTATCTAACAGACTCCAATTTGTACATGTAAATGGAGAGTCCTCTTCACACACTGAGGTTAATTATGGAGTTCCACAGGGTTCAGTGCTAGGACCAATTCTGTTTACATTATACATGCTTCCCTTAGGCAGTATCATTAGAAGACATAGCATACATTTTCACTGCTATGCAGATGACCCCCAGCTCTATCTGTCCATGAAGCCAGATAACACACACCAATTAGTTAAACTGCAGGAATGTCTTAAAGACATAAAGACCTGGATGGCCACTAACTTTCTGCTTCTTAATTCAGATAAAACTGAGGTTATTTTACTCGGCCCTGAAAATCTTAGAAATATGGTATCTAAGCAGATTCTTACTCTGGATGGCATTACCTTGGCCTCCAGTAATGCTGTGAGGAACCTTGGAGTCATTTTTGACCAGGATATTTCCTTCAACGCACATATTAAACAAATATGTAAGACTGCGTTCTTCCATTTGCGCAACATCTTATCTTAATGACCTTGTAGTACCATATCACCCTATTAACAGACCTCTCTGCACTGAATCATACTTGTTATTAGGTTCTGTTTCTCTCTCTCACACCATGTCTTTATCCTGTTTTCCTTCCAGTTGCGGCAGATGGCCCCGCCCCTCCCTGAGCTGGTTCTGGAGGTTTCTTCCTGTTAAAAGGGAGTTTTTCCTTCCCACTGTCGCCAAAGTGCTTGCTCATAGGGGGTCATATGATTGTTGGGTTTTTCTCTGTATGTATTATTGTAGGGTCTTTAACCTACAGTATAAAGTGCCTTGAGGCAACGGTTGTTGTGATTTGGCGCTGTATAAATAAAACTAAATTAAAATGATGCACAAGGTAACAGTGCTCATGTAGCCTCGGTGCATATTTTAGCACATACAGTCAGGGAAAAAATTATTTGAACCCCTGCTGATCTTGTAAGTTTGCCCACTAACAAAGAACTGATCAGCCTATAATTTCAATGGTAGGTTTACTTGAACAGTGAGAGACAGAACGATAACAAAATAAATGCATTTCAAAAAAGTTATCAATTAATTTACATTTTCATGAAGGATAGGTATTTTATCCCCTATAAATCAGTAAGATTTCTGGCTCCCAGGTGTATTTTATACAGGTAAAGCTGACAATGACAGCCTTTTCAACTTGCTACTAGGGATGGGTACCGGTATCCGGTGCCATTATGGCACCGTTCTGACATAAACAGTAACCAGACCGAAAAGCAGCGCACATTTCGGTTCTTTATTTCGGTGCTTTTTTTTCCTGAGATGTCATACACTTTGGATTCTAGCCAATCATTTTACCTTTCCAAGGATAGTCGGCGGGTCCAGGTACGTACGTTCCTTTAAAGCAGAGCTGCAGATTAAAAATGCCCAAGGTGAAGTGGTCAAAGTCTGGCTGTACTTCACAGCAAAAGATGCAAACTCAGCAGCCTGCAACAAGTGCTTTAAGGTGATACTGTGCAAAGGAGGTAACACCTCGAATCTGATGAAACACCTGGCAGCATAGCGGTTTTTTTTAAAGCCGAGAAATGCACCGTATTTGATAGCTTGCTGCCAGACCTCACACAGAGCAGCACATCTACTGCGGGTGTGGTGCCTGTTATCGGACCCGGAGTTAGCAACATCCCAAGAACCTGAAGAGTAGAGTCCTGGCCCCTAGCCCTGCCAGTGTAGCAGAAATGATGACGGGTGATGATGCAGCAGCAGCCGTTCTTCTCTGCGTGAGTAACTTAATGTTGTTCGTGTGTAATTTACGTTGAGTAGGCTAACCACGTTATTACATTAATGCATGTAAGGTGAACTAGCAAACACCATCGTAGTTACATGCGGCTGTCTTCTTGTTTGATAGAGTGATACCATATATGTCCTATAGCTGCAGAAAAGGCTAACATTGAAATCTTTTTCCAAAAAACAAAACAAAAAAAACCCCAGCTAAACATGAGAGGTTTTAGGACAAAGTTTGTGTTTTCCATTGTTTAAGCACCAGTTCCAACCAAAGGTGGTATGTTGTATGAACAGAAAAGGCTAACTTGGTTATCATTTTGCAGATAAAAAGAAACTGCTAAAAAATAAAAACATAAGAAGTTTTTGGACAAGGTTTGTGTTTTCCATTCTTTAAGCACCGGTTCTAGCACCGTTTAAGCACCGGCACCGTTTCAAAAGTACCGGTTTGGCACCGGTATTGGATAAAACCTAAACGATACCCAACCCTACTTGTTTCTTGTATAAAAGAAGAGAAGAGAAGAGCTTTCCTAGGATGTCAGTGACAAGAATTTGGACCTACACAAGGCTGGAATGGGCTACAAGACCATCGCCAAGCAGCTCGGTGAGTGTCCACAAGGCCCCACCGGCTCAAGGAGGCAGATGTACAGGCCCGTTTGAAGTATGCCACTGAACATCTCAATGACTCAGAGAAGGACTGGGAGAAAGTGTTGTGGTCAGATGAGACCAAAATCTCTTTGGCATCAACTCAACTCACCATGTTTGGAGGAGGAGGAATGCTGCCTGTGACTCCAAGAACACCATCCCCAGGGTCAAACATGGAGGTGGAAACATTATGCTTTGGGGGTGTTTTTCTGCCAAGGGGACAGTACAACCAAACTGCATCAAAGGGAGGATGGATGAGGCCATGTACCGTCAAATCTTGGGTGAGAACCTCCTTCCCTCAGTCAGGGCATTAAAAACAGGTAATGGGTGGGTATTCCAGCATGCCAATGATCCAAAACACACAGCCAAGGCAACAAAGAATTTGCTGAAGAAGACGTATATTGAGGTCTTGGAGTGGCCTAGTCAGTCTCCAGACCTTAATCCTATAGAAAATCTGTGGAGGGAGCTGAAGGTTAAAGTTGCCAAAAAACAGCCACGAAACATTAATAACTGGGAGAGGATCTGCAAAGAGGAGTGGGACAAAATCCCCTCTGCGTGAAAAACGTTTGGCCAACTACAAGACACGTCTGACCTCTGTGATTGCCAACAAAGGTTTTGCCACCAGGTGCTAAAGTATGTTTTGCAAAGGGATCAAATACTTTTCTGAAATGCATTTGAATGGATTTTTTTGTTTAAAAAAACAAACAAAAAAACTCTGATATGATGCCCTGTCCTAAACAGTCCTAAACAGAAGGCGTTTGTAGTGGTCAAGTAAAGTCAAGTCTTATTCTTTTCAGATCACATTCATGTCTCAGGTTTTTAAAGGACATGATATCAACACAATTTGCATGACACAGACTTTGAATCTTTTCAAAAGCTTTTAAAAGCTCAAAGTTTAAATGTAGCAGGGAAGAGGGGAAAAAATGGTTTCGTTATACTGAACTATGTTTAGTATCTGATTGTGAATGTAAAGAATTTGGGGTACCAATCACAGTGCATGTGGGATTTTATGTCAAACCCTATCAGAACTTTTTACCATCTGTACTTTGACTAAGCGAGCTTTATGAAAACACTGTCACAGAAAGGTTGACACGAATGGAACAGAAAGGGAGTCTTAAACAGAGAGTAAGAAACTCACTTCTAAATAAACGTGTGAACAACCTCTCGCATGAGAGGTGAAACATCTTTAAGAAACTTAAAGAAGTCCATTCACTTTTCTTTCCAAGTTCCTTAGATTATCATGACCTGGATGACTCAGAACACACAGAGACAACTACATTAAACCACACCCACTCGCTATAATGGTGAGCTGGATATGAAACGTCTGGAGCCATTTCTTTTTAGCATTAGAAATCTAAGTTTAGGAGCCATCTGAGACTGCTGTAAAACCCCGTGCTGACAAAGCAGGTCCAGGCTGATCAGCATGCAGACCCACTGTGGTGCATGTGTCTCCTGTGGCAAGCTGCTGATGCCAAGGAGGGCGGGGTGGGGGTGCGCGAGTAAGGGCGCAGTTACCTGGCTGGGCTTGGGCAGCTGCGGCTGCAGCAGTGTACCACGGCAGCAAGTGCATCAGCAGCTCTCTCTGCCTGCTCCACGATGGGTTGGGGTTGAGGTTGGTGTTGGGATTGGGGAGGATGTTGGGGAGGCTGCCGCTTGCCCCTGCTACCGTCCCGTCTCTGTCCCCTCCCCTGGCCCTGGGACTCACGCTGTGCTGGCTTTCACTCCACCTCAGCCCTTCAGTCGGGACAAAACCAATAGTCAGGCAGGCCACCGCCACGGGACACAGACACCAGCTGTGGCAACAACTGGAGGCTGATAGTTTGCATCTATGTCTCTGGATTAAGTGACACACTCCTGCAGACGTGCCTTGAAATGGTAACTTTATCAACAAATACACGCGCTGTAATTTCAGTGGATTGGCCGATCAGGAATCAATTTCACAGACAACACTGCTTCTTTACAGATTCATGGAGGACAGGTCAATAAGAGCTCATGTAAGAAGCAAAGCGCTGTGGCCACTTTGGCTCAGAAACATTGCAGACAAAGTAGTTATTGTTAGTATCACTGTTAATAGCTTGTTTGTTAGCCATGTGGGAATGAAAACCAGCACCAGAGTACCTCCAGCGTCAGGGCTGGGAACTACAGAGGAGCTAAAGCGAAGCCTGAGTGGGACGATGTGGGAGGGGGGGGAATAATAAAGCATTAAGATGAAAGGAGACAGCAGGGACGGCAGATGGTCCACCAGCGGCTTTGTTTATTTCACACACTAACAATGTAAAGATGGGACTTTTTGACATGATTTGGTGCGGGAGCATGCTGTTTGACAATAATCAATAAAAGCAGGGAGCATCTTGAGTTGACGCCCGTTTGTCGTGCCGTCGCCGTTTTAATGCTTGCCGAATTTGCATCTCAGGACGAGGCGAGGTCAGCGCTGACCCGAGCTGTTACTCTAGCCTGCGCAGAGAAGCCGGATTCGCCCGCTAAAGTTTCATCTCCCAACCAGAAGCCTTAACGTTATCGATTAGAATCTCCTGTGACGGGACTACCTTTAGCTGAAAATATAGATTTGTCTCGTGTCCTTTCTCGACCTCGCAGCCATTGTGGACCAGGTTGGGGTTAAGCGGGAGGAATTAAAGGTGTGCGGGTTTACCATGCGGGAGGATGGTGGGCGGGTAAAGCGGAGGAGGAGGAGGAGAGGTGGATGGGGAAGGGTTAGCAAGCGGTGGTTCGCATTCAAGACACACAAGACATATTATCCCTTTCTAACACGAGCCTTCTGTTATCTAATCTGCAGTGTAATCTTTCATCATTAACCTGACATTCAACCTTGAGGCACTGATCTGTACCTTCTCATAATTAATCCAAAATCCATTATTCCTGGGAGGATCTGTGTCCCGCTCCTCTCCTCTGTAAAAGTTACATGTTACGCTTGTACCTCTTGGCCTGCGTCTCACCTGGGTTGTTCCTCTCCAGCAGGTACCAGCGGTAGAAAGCTCTGCGCTTGGAGTCGCTCATCTCCAGGCCCTGCTGCAGCAGCCACTGAGAAATGTAGCTCTGGCTGATGCCTGCGTGCGGGAGGTGACACACGTTATTTTAACAGGTTGAGGACAATGATTTATGTCGCGGCGCACCATCGGCGGCGGCGCTGCTGGAGAGATCGGCTGCGTTCCAGCTCTGGAATACTCCTGTTCAGCTAATGAAGCCATCCCCCGACATCGATACTTTAATTAAGGACGTGATGTAGTGCAATCCATTTTCAAGGAAGGAGTAGAAGTTTACTGACATGAACCTGCTGCTACTGCAAACACACATAATACAGCTGGCATTAGCTGAAGCCCATTAAAAGGCTCTTTAAAATCTTTCTGACTCTGTGTGCTTATTTTTCCTTTTCTTGGTATTAAGTCAGACTGTGCTCAGGTACTCAACTGTATTCAGGCTTTGAAAGCAAGTCCAGTTACCAGTTAGGCGCCTACACGACAGTACAGTGAATCTCTCTGAACTTTGTTAGACAAAGCAGTTAATTTAAACACTTTAATCGCAATATTTTCTCAAGTTTTTTACCAACTCGATGGCCCTAAAATGACCACCAAGACCAGGAAATTCTGTGTTTTAGGATCTTTATTTTAGATATAAGCTACAACATTAACTTAGCCCACTAATGGAAACCTGACGTATCTGAGGGGTAGTTTATGGTTAGGTTTTAACAGAATGTGTGAAACTCATGTCTAAGCATCTGTGATGGCATGGAATTTCCCCCATTTAGTGACCGATCGCAAATAGATGTGGAAACCACTTCCAATCGCAAGGTGATTGCACAGGTTGGCTGATAGGAGGCAAGTCTTTTCCAAACAGTCTTGACTCAGACTGCTGAAAGTTTGCAAATAGTTGCCGTCTCATTTATAAAAGCAGAGAGATTGTCAATACATTGACATTAACCTGAATCAGTCTACACTGATAAGTGCAATTTGTCTCTTTGCAGTAGGGGACTCGACTCAACTGGTTGCCAACTGGTTATATTACTATACCAGCAAGGTTGCTATGCACCCAAATAATTTTTCAGTTAAATCCTCGTATTGCAGCAACTATGTCACTATTTATATAGGTTTCTGAATTTCTGAGTCTATGATGTTCAACTAGTGAAAACTGGAGTTTCCACTAGTTCATTACAACTGATCATGATTGCATGTTGCAGACATGCTCGCCATCTTTAAAACCACCAAAAGCAACGCGGCCACAATTTCATTGTACACAATAATGTTGCTTTGTGTGCGTGGTCTCCTAACGGTCTCAAACTATCAACAAATTTAATCCAACAGGGAGTTAACAACAAAACAAGAGCAGCTTGGAGAGATTTCACAACTTTAACAGCTTTAAGTTTGCAGTAGTTTCAGTAGTATCAATACTCCGCATCAGCAGATGCCTGAAGCCAAGGTTCAAGTATTGAATAGAAACTGGCGAAAGTGGGATGGGAGCATCTGTGCGCCAGTTACACTTCATTTTGCAGTTTAAAAAAAAGAAACACGAGTGAATGAGTTGGCAGAGAGAATAAGAGCAAAAAGCCTGAAATCAGCTTTTCATTTGTTCAATACAGAATCGTTTGGTTTAGCATTTTGTTTGAATTAAATCAAGACAGCAAAAGTTCAACTCTAATTAAATGCTGAGCCCCCCTGTGTTTCTCACTGCACGATCAACAGTTTAATGATCGGGGATGTCACAGCAAAGCAGAGTACCTGTAACTTGGCCCACGATCGCCTGAGAGATTCTGCGGTTGTTCAGGAAAGTTTTAATCTCTTCTTTCACCAGGTTGCTGTCTCTCCTGCGAAAGCAACAAAAGGCCCCATCACTGCCAGAAGAACCATTACACGGTGGTTAAAACACCAGCCTTTGCTCCGACTAACCTTATTCACTGCTGCTTCTCCTTTTTCAGCCATCCCTGAGCACCTGACCTGAATTAACTGCATGTAAATTCTGAAGAATAAGCCTTCGCCTCTGGGAATAGTAGCTGTCATTATCTGATGTTATAATAGTCTCTCTACTATTCCTTTGGTCTCTCTTGCACCACAATCCTCCCGTTCTCCCTCTCCTTACCTCATGTACTCCTCCACCTTTTCCTCCAGGTCCCAATCCTCCTCCCCCATCATGTCGTAGCTGAAAGACCGCTGAACTGCCAGAGTGGGAGGATAGAGGGGTGGGGGAGAGGCCTCGAAGCTGTTGCTTGGGGACAGCGCGGCGCCGTCCAGGCCGGAGGTCTGCGTGGTTGCTGAGGCCAGGGAGAGCGAGGAGGCGGAAGATGATGACGACGAGGACGGGGCTGGGGCAGCAGTGGCGGGGGCGTTGTTGGAAGGGGCCGGGTGAGAGTCACAGTGGGACGGGCGGTGATCGGGGTCCAGCCTCTCCAGGGACTCCATTGCGTGGATGATCTGAGGTTTGGTCATGCCGGACAGGCGCAGGCGCTGCAGGAGGTCAATCTGCTCGATGGTGTAGCGGGGCTCCACCTCACAGCACTCCATTCTGGCATCTAGAGTAAATGAGCCGGGTTTATCGAGGTGAAACCAATGAGACACAAGACCAAATCTGTGAATGAGTCTGAACCACTCATCAACCTATTAATACACCCGAGAGCAGCACGGACGGGCTGATTTCTCACCAGATAAACAGCACCACGAGACTTCACAGTGTTACCAAGACATAAACGGCTATATTTATCCCCACTCAACACCATTCACAGACCTTAAATAGAGATAATATGTTGCAGACTTTTTCAGAACCTGCAGAGAAATGATCAAAGGAATATTAATAGATGAGAAAGGCACACGCAGCAGGATTCAAGCACTTTGAAGGAGTTTATTTATAATGACACTTTAAATGCAAATCTGATCCAAGTATTTTAGTAACGTTAATACTCGAAAAAACCCAAATAACTTTGAGTGAAAACATGACGCGGTAATAAAAAAAACTGCACTTAGAGAACAGAGCACTCCGCACTGTTCTCCTGCGAGGAACCCTTTGGGTCATTCAAAAAAAAAAAGTTTTGGCCACCTTTCAAATGCTTGGCAACACTGCACTTAGGCTAACCTTGCTCCATTTGTCCTGGGTGGAATTAAAGTAAGATCACCCTGGCATACGTAACCTAACATCAGGTCCCACCTCGGCTGAGTCATATCCATCCTTTTAGGGTTTTTTTTTTTTTTTTAAGTCCCGCAAGTCTGCAGGGAGCCTTATCCTAGTATTCACCTATGACTAAGATGCACTAAAAAGTAAAGATCACATTAAACTTTTTTTTTTAAAGAATTGCAGGAATTTGACATGACCTTGCTAACATGAAAAGCATGGGTATTAAGAGATGGGGCATCAGGTAGCATTAGCCCCCCTCAAATTTGATTTTCTATGATGATCAGTGCCACTAGATGTTAGTACAGATAGGACCAGTGGTAGAAATAACTCAGTGCATTTACTCAAGTACTTTAGGGAAGTACAGCAGTGGAAGGAAGGGCATATGGCGAAAAAACTGTGCCAAATAAAATATATGGATCACTGCACTGTGGCGACACCTCTGGAAATAAGGTAGCAGCATTAAGTATGTTTAATGCACTTAAGTACTTCTAAAGTAGGTTTTGCATGTATTCTAAAATATCTGTCTCCTTAATATGTATTTTTGAATCTACCAGCAGTAACTAACATTAGCCTCCAGCTGCAGATGATTTTAATCTTGCATGAAAGTCTGCATGAGTACTTTCACTTGAAGTGCATTAAGTACATTATGATGATAAAACTTTTGCACTTTCACCTAAGCAGGATGATACATTTTAAACACCCTGCCCTGTTCTTGGATGACAAAAATCTACTCGAATAATTTCTTCCACTTTTGCATAACTGTAAATAATGGATAATGATGCTGCTACAACAAACAGAAAAAGTTCAACTTGTTAAATGTGTTGCAAGACGAGGAAACTTCCAGAACACTGCCGCCTGGAAAAAGTTAAGTTGTTGGATTTTTTTTTTTTACAAAACTCTCTGCTTAAAAAGTCAAGCGCTCCCAAAGCAGCGCGCAGTGATTTAACCCCCCACCTTTACCACACACGGATCTCTCTAAGCACAACTGTAACATCCAGATCTCAGCAGCTGGCTGACTTTTGACAGTTTCGCTGTCTCGTTGTAGATCTTACCTGATGGAGGTGGTGACACGGACAGGCGCCCCGGGAGTGGTTCAGTGCGTGGGGTCGCAACGGGGACACACCACTGTCGCATGGCTCAGCGAAGTTCAGCTCGGCTGGACCTCTGAGGAGTCACACAGGAGACTTGCTGCAGTGTGTTGCGGTTAAATCGCCTCTATTAGCATCTTGCCAAACCTGCAACAACAGATCACTCCCCTAGCAGCCTGTGCTGGCTAAGCTAGCGCCGTCAACTCCAGTTGGTTCCCCTGAGCACCAACCTCCCATCAACTGCTGCTTAGCTGTCCTGTTAGCCAGAACGAGACTAGAAAGCGGAAGCGATGCTTGCAACCTTCAAAGTAAGACAAACTGGTAGCTCGATAACAATAACCATTTTCACATTATACACAGACAGAATTAAACTGAATTCGGAAGCATATAGCTATTTTATAGCTATTTTCCAAAATGAGTCTATTTTCCACCTCTCTTTCTATCTGGGGCTATTTCCAATTATGTCTCAATGTAATGTTAGGTTTTTACACTTAACTCAGCTGTAAAACGACAAACATAAATAAAGTAAAATACTTTTCACATGCCATGTCTTTTCTCAAATTTCATTATCCACTTATACACATAGAAATACAAAGATGAATGTGAAACGCTTAGAAAGTTAAATGTATTCACCTTTTGACCCATTTACTGAAATGACAACTATTATTTTGCTCCAATGATGAGCGCAAATTACACTTTTATTTTGAAAAACTCGGGAAACGATGCTACTTACTCTGGTTACCTTGATAAAACGGTCTGTCTTGTCTCGGCTAACAACTTACCCAAAACTTGCACTTTAAGGGCAATCTGAGCAATGTTTCAAACAAGCAACCGTTTACGAAAAAATCACCGTTCTAGAGTGCTACCGCCAAACATTTTATGTGTTAAGTCGAAGGGCTGGGACCACCGCCAGCTGCTAACGGGTTAGCTCGCCTGCTAGCTAAGTTAGCTGGTGGCTAGCAGCGGATTGTCCCGCCGCGGAGCACCTCTCTTACCTCCCGTTGCTGAAGAGAGACAGCTGCAGCCGGCTGGTCGGACAGGGCAGATAATTAAAAGTGGCAAAAAAAGTAGCGGTCCACTCAACTCCGCTATAGTAAATAAGTCCTGGGTTGAAGGCGGACGGTTAAGTTAACGAATAGAGGGTGAAGGATGCGGGGTCATGTTGTCTTTCGCTATGCAGTGGGGAAATAGTATATGCAAACGAGAGGAGTCTGTCTCAATTTGTGACCCCTCACCCGACAGTACCGTGAAGGCAGCAAGAATTATCATTATGATTTCCGGTTGTACAGTGCATGCTAGAAAACGTCTACCCTAAATTCAAGCACGGCTGCAGGGCGACATGAAGCCAAAAGTAACATTTTAACTAAAGTGACTGAAAATGTAACGATGCTCGTGCGTACATCTCGCTCAGGCGGCTTTAGCGGCATTTAATGCCCATGATGAAAACATTTCTTCTTTTATTTTGGACAAGTACTTAGGAAATATGTCACTAAATCGGTTTTCCTTGACGCATCACCGCCCAATACATAAGTGGGTCTGTATGCAGACTGTAATAAGCTTCCTCGCAAGCGTTTGCAGAAGAAGCCATATGAACAGGAGGTAAACAACAATTATAATGAGTGGATAAAACGAGAGTGTGGCTGTTCTTGGCTTGGAATACCATGAAATGTACTTAACCATAATATGTATTTGCAAGGAGCATTTACAGCTTTGTGAGGTTGTGCTTTGCAAAGCAGTCAGTGGGAGCCTGTATAGAAAATCAGAAAAATCTATAAAAATTAAATGCAAATATGGACAGAAAAAATTGGGGACAACTTTTTGGTTCTTGGGCATCACCCTGTACTTTAATACAGATGGTATGACTTTAAAAGGTGACTGTGCACAAATGTTTGAAAAAGATTCTGAATTAACTATTTTTGCATAATGTTGGAAAAAGTATTTGACTGTTGTTTCAAGTAAGAATCATAATACTACAATATGAAGGTACGTGTTTCCAAGTCCGGCAGTCAAACTCCTTCAGAATCTTTTTTTAAATATGGAAATCTTTTTTTTTTATTGCAGCTATACCAAAAGATAGATAGATAGATAGATAGATAGATAGATAGATAGATAGATAGATAGATAGATAGATAGATAGATAGATAGATAGATAGATGTATATGTATGTAGTTATTGATTGATTACTTGTAGTAAAAAAAAAAAGCATTAGTGTTAAAAGAGATCCATTATCACTCAGGGCATCTACATGAAACGTGTCATTATAATTCATAATAATTAATTAGAATTATAAATTAGAATTACTAAAAACCTATAATGTCATAATATACATTATGTTAGTATAGCGGCACGGTGGCATGGTGGTTAGCACTGCTGCCGCACAGCAAGGGGGTCCTGAGTTCAATTCCACCATCAGTGGGGTCTTTCTGTGTGGAGTTTCCATGTTCTCCCTGTGTTTGCGTGGGTTCCCTGCGTGGGGATAGGTTAATTGGATAATCCACTAGGTGTGAATGTGCGAGTGAATGGTTGCCTGTCCCTGTGTGTTGGCCCTGCGACAGACTGGCAACCTGTCCAGGGTGTACCCCGCCTCTCGCCCTATGACAGCTGGGATAGGCTCCAGCGCCCCCCGCGACCCTGAAAAGGATAAGCGGAAGTGAATGGATGGATGGATGTTAGTATAACTATTAATCCACAAATAATAATAATGAGTCAGGTATTCCTGGGCCTCTCCGTCTGTGTAGGCTGTAGACATAAACACCTTCCTATAGCGTTGTTGCGTCTTTGTACATCAGTACTCTCCAAGAGTGAATATCAACTGCTGATCTAATCTAATATAGCTGGATTTCATTGTCCAGCTTCACGCAGACACGTACAATGTCATAACCATATTATACAGTCTGTGGTCTAAACCCAAAGGATTACTTGACTCTGGCTGATGTGGTTCTCTATATCCACTCTAAAGTTATTGTGCACTGTAGAGCTGTGGAGCCAGCCAGCAGACCGCCTTAATAGCAAGGGTTGATATACAAAAAGGTTGTTCATCTAGGACCAGCTTCATAGGTTATAAAATTGAGAATAAGGTTATTGTAACTCAAGGTTCAAGGTTCTTTATTATTTGTGTTGCAACTGTGTTGCATTTTGTCCAATCTGACAAGTTTTGTCTTGTGATTGTAACAGATTTTGCAAAAAATAAAATAAAATGATTTCACAGAGGTGCTGTGTCTTTTTCTGTTTTCTTGTTTTTCCCCTTTCTATTATGGTAAATGGTCTGTATTTGTATAGCGCTTTTACTTGGTCCTAAGGACCCCAAAGCGCTTTACACTATACACTATCATCCACCCATTCACACACACATCCACACACTGGTGATGGCAAGCTACATTGTAGCCACAGCCACCCTGGGGCGCACCGACAGAGGCGAGGCTGCCGGACACTGGCACCACCGGGCCCTCTGACCACCACCAGAAGGCAACGGGTGAAGTGTCTTGCCCAAATTATAATTTAGCTAAAGAGTGAATCAATATTATATTTTATTATAACCTCTGTTTTCTTTGTATTTTTGCAGGGTCTTTACCTCACAATACAAACCACCTTGAGGAACTGTTGTTGTGATTTAATGCTATACAAATAAAATTGAGTTCCTCATACAGGAAGGATGGGATTGTATAAATCACCTGTGATGTTTTGTCTTTGTTTCCAACTTATCCAAGGATAGGATCGTACACTTTTGGCCACATTTTAAATATACAGTAACGCTAAAGTCAGGAGAAGACAGGTTGGTGTGTATAAAAACTTTCCTCAGAAGTGAATACTCATCTGTCTCTTTCTAAGAAACTTCCTGATAGGCAGACTTTTTGTATCTTTTGACACAACCTGGCTCGTTGTATCACATACCTTTCCTTATTTATTCTAAGTCAGGCTAACTGGCTTTCTTTGAATGTAAGACTTGTAGCGTCCAGGATGGTGCAGAGCCTGTGTGAACTACTGAACTAGTCAAGGTGTGTGTGTGTTTTATCACCAGTTACAGAAGTGACTCTAGCTGAAGAATGGGTCTATGTTTGCTTTGTTCTGTGTACCTCCCTCCCTTTCTGACTGTGCCAAGAAGGCACAGGCAGGTATTAAGAAACATATTAAAGCACCTTCGTGCTTGACATGCCCAGTTCAGAGTGCGTCCAAGCGAGCGATACCTCAGCAGTGGGTCCCACATCTTGGGATTTTCTTTTTTAGTGCTCTGTTTCTACAATTGGGTTCAACTGACATCTGAAACAACACCATGAACTGGATCTTCTTGGAGGGTCTCCTCAGTGGGACTAACAAGTACGCCACAAGGTTTGGTCGAATCTGGCTTGCCATTGTCTTCATCTTCAGGCTCTTGGTCTTCTTGGTGGCTTGTGAAAAGGTCTGGGGCGACGAACAAAAGGACTTTGATTGCAACACCCGCCAGCCTGGTTGTCAAAATGTCTGCTATGACCACTACTTCCCCATCTCTTACACCCGACTCTGGGCTCTCCAGCTGATCTTTGTGACTTGTCCATCCCTTCTCGTGACTCTCCACGTTTCCTACAGAAAAGACCGGGAGCGTAAGCACCGGCTAAAGTACGGAGAAGACTGCACACCTCTGTATGATAACACAGGAAAGAAACGAGGGGGTCTCTGGTGGACCTACTTTTTCAGCCTGCTGTTCAAGATAACTGTGGATGGCGTGTTTGTCTTCCTGCTGTTTTACCTCTACGAAGCTGCCTTCTTTCCTCCACTGGTGAAATGCAGAGAAGAGCCATGTCCCAATGTGGTGGACTGCTACATTGCGAGGTAAGGGATACCTTTAAGGTTCTAAATGGCCAAAAATTTCAAACGCTTAATCCTACATTATGTTTTATCTCTTACACTCTGTTTTCCAGGCCAACGGAAAAGAAGATATTTACTGTCTTTATGGTGGTGACCAGCTTTGTGTGCATTTTCCTCACTCTTTGTGAGGTGTTATATCTGTGTGGGAAGAGGTTCCGGGAATGCTGCAAAAAAGGACCTCGCTCCATGAGAGACAACTCCTTCATGATGACCAGAGTTCCTCTGAGTGGTAATGAAAACTCAGCCTACAAAGAACCGGTTCTGGAGAAGAGTGTGACCAATGGAGAACCGGGCCAGAAGGGTTCAGCCCCGCCCTACACCATAGCCTGAGCTCATTATGTCCTGAGAGACATAATGAATTTTTAAATATCAGAATCAGAATCATCAGCAAATGCTTACAAATAGATGATGTTGGTTATTTTGAAACCAATTTTACATTTTAACTATTTTATGTTTTTGTTCCCCAACATTGATGTGTTGAGCATGTATGTACTGCTATTTCAATAAACGTTTAATCTGATACTATCAAAATGATTTTTTTTTTGGATGTATATGACCATATGTCAAGACTATCTCTCCACTCTACATATTCCACATGTTCAGCAATGTACACTGAGCAAAAATATAAACGCAGCACTTTTGTTTTTGCTCCCATTTTTCATGAGCTGAACTCAAAGATCTGAAACATTTTCTACATACACAAAGGACCCATTACTATCAAATGTTGTTCACAAATCTGTCTAAATCTGTGTTAGTGAGCACGTCTCCTTTGCCAAGATTATCCATCCCACCTTGCAGGTGTGACATGTCAAGGTGCCGATTAGACAGCATGAATATTGCACAGGTGTGCCTTAGCCTGCCCACAATAGAAGGGCACTCTGAAATATGCAATTGATCACACAGCACAATGCCACAGATGTCGCAACTTTTGAGGGAGCGTGCAATTAGCATGCTGACTGCAGGACGTCTACCAGAGCTGTTGCCCGTGAAATGAATGTTCATTTCTCTGCCATAAGCCTTCTTCAAAGGTGTTTCAGAGAATTTGGCTGTACATCCAACCGGCCTCACAATCGCAGACCACGTGTAACCATTCCAGCCCAGGACCTCCACATTGAGCATGTTCAGCTCCAGGATCGTCTGAGACCAGCCACCCAGACAGCTGCAGCAAAAATCGGTTTGCATAACCAAAGAATTTCTGCACAAACTGTCAGAAACCGTCTCAGGATCAAATGACCAATGGTGGGTGGGGTTGTGGTATGGGAAAGCGTATGTTATGGAAAACGAACACAAGTGTATTTTATTGCTGGCATTTTGAATGCACAGAGATACCGTGTTGAGATCCTGAGGCCCATTGTTGTGCCATTCATCCATGACCATCACCTCATGTTAAAGCATGATAATGCACGGCCCCATATTGCAAGGATCTGTACACAATTCGTGGAAGCTGAAAACATCCCAGTTCTTGCATGGCCAGCATACTCGCCCTACATGTCACCCATTGAGCATGTTTGGGATGCTCTGGATCGACGGATATGACAGCGTGTTCCAATTCCAGCCAATATTCAGCAACTTTGCTATTGAAGAGGAATAGACCAACCTTCCACAGCCCACAATCAACAACCTGATCAACTCTATGCGATGGAGATGTGTTGCACTGCATGAGGCAAATGGTGGCCACACCAGATACAGACTGGTTTTGCCACATCTGTGGCCTCGTGCTGTGTGATCAATTGCATATTTCAGAGTGGCCTTTTTAATGTGGGCAGGCTAAGGCACACCTGTGCAATATTCATGCTGTCTAATCGGCACCTTGACATACCACACCGGCGAGGTGGGATGGATAATCTCGGCAAAGGAGACGTGCTCACTAACACAGATTTAGACAGATTTGTGAACAATATTTGATAGTAATGGGTCCTTTGTGTATGTAGAAAATGTTTCAGATCTTTGAGTTCAGCTCATGAAAAATGGGAGCAAAAACAAAAGTGTGCGTTTAAATTTTTGTTCAGTGTAGATCTAGTCTTTCCCCTCAGAGAACCTGGGTTACAATGTAACCAACCGTTATGATTCTCCAATCTACATAACACAAAATTTCTGAACCTGTGCTGAATGAATTAAAGTAAACTGATTTTTTCTTTAACTACACTCAGAAAGAATTAGGCTGGACATTATAACTTCTCAACAATTTATCATTTTTTAGTTATCCACCATGGTTAGACTTTCATTTAAATTCCATCACTTTCTACAGAATGTTTTACCTGTTTGGAACATTCAACAGAAAAATCGTCACGCCAAAATATATAAAAGTTTATTTGAAATGCTGTTCTAGTTTCTGTAAACTTAGCAAGTGGCTAAACCCAACCCAAAGCTGAGACAGATCACTGGTGTTCTGGTTAAGTGCTTGAGACAAATTGCAATGCTGTAAAATGAACTAATAGAGCCAGACTGCTACTACCATTCCATAAGATCTTTTAAAGTAGTCAGCAAAACCACAATGTGATGTATCCACATGACAACTTCATGTGGTAAGTGAAGGGAGTAGCATTAAAAACAAACACTACTCCTACACTAGTTTCGCACCACCTCAGTAAAAACTACATTTGGCATTCCTTCTACGAGCGTCATATCAAAGAACAGATTTGTACTGAGTGTACTTATAACGTGGTGACTGCTGCACTTCCTAACCTTAGAAAATCAACAAACAAATGCATATACTGTTTAGCGATATCAACTCTCCATATCTCAGGTGCATTTTAGAGTTGTTGCTCAAACAAATGTTAGGTGGTAGCCTGGTTGACTAAGCACCTACCCAAGGACATATCTTCACATCTCAACTGCCTCATGAGACTGATAAGAAACATAAGAAACTCAAATCACAGTGGACAAATACAATTTAAAATGTGCCTTAGTAAGGCTAAATGATAGCGTATCACTACGTATGTGTATTTTGTAATTTTTTTGCTGCATTCATAACTTTAAGGTAGTATATTGTCCAGCACTCCGATTAGCTGGGTAGATGCCAGAAGTGGACACACCTCTAGATTATGACCAATCCGTCCAGAGGTTGAACCAATGCTACCTGTTTAACTTATTTTTTTAGGAAGTTTATTTCCCAGACTGGACGCATGAAAGACTGCGTGCAAGAACAGAAGTCATAAGGTAAGTTTCTTTTAGATACAGTCTCACATAAGTTATTTTTCATTTTAAAACTTTATTTAGAAAAAGAAATCCTTAAGTTTAATGGAAGAACTAAACGTGGAACACAGTTGAGGCAAGCTTCAGCTTAAACTCTTCTAAAGGTAGCCGAGGTAGAGAATCAAGTATCTTTTGTGCTGTCGAGGGATTTTATGTTATAAACCAGTGAGCATTTCATTAATTATTAATGGCATATTTCTTTAAAAGTGTCAAATTTTGAACATAAGTGAAAACATGCTGTGAGAAGTGGGAGAGCTTTAGGTTTCAGAGCTTCCGAGCAAAAGTTTGATCAGAAATGGGAACACCTATTTGAAAGACCCACTGTTGGGAACAGATATTCTCTGGATGATTGCATAACTTTGCCTTTATGTTTTCTTTTTTTTCCTGCCTCCCCAAATATTCACAGCTTAAAAGAAACGTATTGAAGCCTGAACTCATGGATTGGAAAGTTCTTCAGGGTTTTCTCAGCGGAGTCAACAAGTACTCCACTGCCTTCGGAAGGATCTGGTTATCAGTGGTCTTTGTTTTCCGGGTGCTGATCTTCGTGGTGGCTGCTGAGCGAGTCTGGAGCGACGAGCAGGGGCACTTCGACTGCAACACCCGTCAGCCTGGTTGCACCAACATCTGTTATAATCACTTCTTCCCCATCTCCCACATTCGCCTTTGGGCCCTCCAACTTGTTTTCATCACTTGCCCTTCATTCATGGTGGTGCTCCACGTGGCTTACCGGGAAGAACGGGAACGCAAGTACCGAGCCAAGCACGGCGAGAACACTCGGCTCTACGACAACCCGGGACAAAAGCATGGCGGCCTGTGGTGGACGTACCTGATGAGCCTCTTCATCAAAACTGGTTTCGAGATCACTTTTCTCTACTTGCTCCACTACATCTACGATAGCTTTAAGCTGCCCAGGAAGGTTCAATGCGATGTCAGCCCCTGTCCAAATCTGGTCGACTGCTACGTGTCTCGACCCACTGAGAAAACCGTTTTTTCCTACTTCATGGTGGGGGCATCCGTCCTGTGTGTGGTGCTCAACATTTGTGAGATATTCTACATGATTGCGACCAGAGTGGTGAATCGAAAACAACACGGCAGCATCAGAATTGCATCGAGAAAGGTCCGCCCTGAAGTGGACTGCGACGCCTGCAAGTCCTCTCACGCTGAATAGCTGAAGACCCTTTTGGGGAACTAAAAATCAAGAAATCTTCTCATGCCCCTTATTAATCACCTATTTTTATGCATTAAATGTTAAGTAGTTTCACCTTTGGCTTTCAAATCTTTGATATGGTGTTCTGCACATTTGAAGATCCCTTCCTAATATCATTCAAATGTAAGATTATCCACTTGACATCTGACACCTCATATCAGCTTCAACTGAACTTAAGTGTGTGTGTGTTTTGTTAACCTTCAGAAGGGATCTCTCCACGGCCCTAATGGACACGATGATAATTTAGGCCTCTGCGTGTTGTTGAAAAGCACCCATGAAAAAAGGTGAACGCATTCAGGTTTATTGTATTTACATTTATAAAGTTTCCAAAATGTAATTTAATGTAAATGTTTTAATTCCCTGTTGTGATCTTACAAATAAATGTTTGATGAAATATCAAGAACTGATTTTCACATTATGGGCTGAACATTCACAGATTTGTGACTACAGACAGTACAACACTGAGCAAAAGTGACTATTAATTTGTTTGACTTAGTCGCTCAAAGTGACAAAAATAAACATTACAACTTGTATATATTTGTAAAAATCTGTAAAATGGTCATTCAGCTTCATATTTCTTCAATAGCGTCACTGATCCACTTGGTGGCAGTCAAGCCTTATTGGCATATGAAGGGACAGAACCCATCAGTGATATCCCCAGAGTTCCGTTGTTTTGTGACTGTTTACCAGAGGTGTGGACTCGAGTCACATGACTTGGACTCGAGTCAGACTCGAGTCATTAATTTTATGACTTTAGACTTGACTTGAAAAAATGTTCTAAGACTTGTGACTTGACTTGGACTTTTACACCAATGACTTGGGACTTGAATTGGACTTGAACCGGTTTACTTGAAAAGACTTGATATTTTACCCCAAATATAAAATTTAACATGCATATTATATAGAGATTGAAAATGTGACGTCATTCACGGGTAGAACCGCAAAGGATTCTGGGAACTCGTGGCAAGCGGTACTAGCGCACGCAGGCTTTCAATTAAAATCAGTTATACAGTGATAAAAAGAAACACAAAAATGTCAAGAAGCTGTTGTATTATTAACTGCAATAGCCGGTCGCATGACAGCCACGGGAAGCCGACGGGTAAAGAGATCGGTTGTTATCGGATTACGTCGTTGAAGAGAAATTGTTCAAGCCATGTTTCCGAAGTAACAAAGATGCGACGGATGGCCTGGATTGCAGCCATTCAAAGATCAAATATAACGTCCCAGAACACTCCAGCTCACAGGTTAGTCTGCTCCAAGCATTTACACGAAGGTCAGTGTTTTTTAGTAGTTAATACGTCATTTCCATAACATAATTGGTGATATAGGTTACAAGCAAGTCTGGCGCTGAACAGAAATTGTCGCGCTATGCTCCTTTATTTATTGTGCATGAATAGTGAATTGTCCTGACACAATATTGCGTTTCGCTTCTGTTATTATGGTACATTGACAAAAACATATGCTTTTATTCACAGGATAAAACAGGTTTTTTGTATCACTAATTGCCCAGTACGATTACAGCATACAATATTGTTGTCACTGCTACATTTCTGTGATGCTACCAGAAATTATTTCCACTACTAATTAATTACCGTTGAGCTCAAAGGTCCTATTAATAAACGGTTAAGGAATGTATATTTATGACGACGATTTGTGAGACTGGTAAACTTATGATACGTACGATGGTCTTTCGTTCTACACGGTGCATTTCAAGGTCCTGCACCCATCTGTCGGTAAACTGTACCTGGGCTTGTTGCAGTGACCGGAAGTTACTAAACTTCATGAGTGTGTGCACTCACTCCAAGAACCGTATGATTATAAATATGCATATAAATATGCTACGATGAGATAGCTGACTTCATCTAACTAGCAAATGTTGTCCAGGCTATGTTGGTGATACAGGTTTTTTTTAATGTGTATGATATTTTTGTCATGCGATTTTAAAGCCGGTCCTACAACCGCATCCAAGAATAACATGCAGCGTATCTCAGAACTGTCGGTGAAAATTATTCTTGGAGCTAGGTTTAATTGAGCTGCATTTTAAAGAGGTGCAATTTCACAATTTGTGTATATTTTCTAAGTTCACTATTTTGTCATGTGTTGAGAAAAACACAGATTTTAAAATTACATGGTCTAATATTTACATTTAGCATAACTGCAACATTATTTTTTCGTTTTTTGTTTTTTTTTAAAGACTCGAAAGGACTTGAAATTCAAAGTTTCAGACTTGTGACTTGACTCGGACTTTTACACCAGTGACTTGAGACTCGACTCTGACTTGCCTGACATTACTTGAGACTTGACTTGAGACTTGAGGATAAAGACTTGAGACTTACTTGAGACTTGCAAAACAATGACTTGGTCCCACCTCTGCTGTTTACTATTTGGGCTTCTTTAAAAGATTATTTTGCTGTAGTTGCTACACATTCTTTTACTCTTGTGCAGCTTACTTATTTATTCAAACCAGCCACATATATTGAAGTTTGGACTTTTTTTTTTAATGGCAACTGTCAAACTGTCAAAAGTTACATCACAATCATTCAAATATTTTTACATTTAAAAAGAAATCTATAGGCAGTGCCCTGTCTGCATCAAGGTTAGAGAATATTATATATATATAATTATTGAATTTACTTTCGAAATAAAAGCATGTATTTAAAACAATTTATTCAGGGGAGAAAATTTTTAATCCCAATTTATTTTTCCACACAAGAAAGAATCAGTTTAAAGTACTAAATTCATCGTGTCTTTTCATAATAACAAAAAAGCTTATCGACAGTTTTGAAAACTCATCAAGTATGCTCCACTTTCAGGGATCATTGTTTTATTTTGAAAAGCGTCGTGCAGGAGTGTCAGAGACTGTGACTTTCTGTCCGACGGGATTGTGGAGATCACTTTGAAGAAGAAGCGAGAGCACGCTGACACCGTCCCACCCCAGGACAGCCTGTCTTTTGAATTAAAATAATTTAAAACAGACAAACAAAAAAACCTACCGAATGGTGACCTGACAGAGATGGGCGACACAGGTAACAAACAGGAGTGTGGGGGTTTGGGGATTTAATCGCCTGTAAAGTGCTGTCAGTGTTCCAGACTTCAGTGTTTGTTTGGGTGTGGTGGTGGTGGCGTGGAACTAGTTTATCAGGTCACTTTTAATACCGCAATAACAGAGTGACTGCTTACTTTGGGCATTTTCTCTAAACGTTATCACCCTTTACTGGCAGATTCAAACAAACCCAGCACCGTGTTACATTGTCACAACTGTCATGCCTGTGCGTATGGGGCGCCGTTTGTAAAGTGAAACATGCTGAAATTAACGGCAACATTTTTCCACATTTAGCTCAAAACAAGTCATTTTTTACAACATTTAGTAAAATATTTGTAACTTTTCATATTTAAAACAGAATTTTAAATGTTAAATCAAAATGTTAAATATTCAATCTAAATGTTAAATCTAAATATTATATTTAAATCTAAATGTTAAATGTTAAATCTAAATATTATATTTAAATCTAAATGTTAAATCTAAATATTATATTTAAATCTAAATCTAAATGTTAAATCTAAATGCTAAATGTTAAATCTAAATGTTTAGGCTAACATGCAAATTTATTGCACGGATCAGCGGAAATACCAAAATAAAAGCTTTCCGAAAACCTCCGGTGCAAAAGTGTGCCGGTAGTGGTCAGACACGTTCGTTCTCACTCCCAAAGTGTAATAATTTTCGCTAGGTGACAAATTGTCAACATTTCATGCTTTCGGGTACCCAACACGTTCCTAAATTACGGCATCGGAAAAAGGAGAGCACATGAGAACCGTTTGGACTCAATCTACACATGTTCGTTCATTTTCTAAAAATCATTTGGAAAACACTATTTTACGTCATTTAACTGCTAGTAAAGGTTAGGAATAAGGTTATAGTTAGGGATAAGGTTAGGTTTAGGGCTGGAACACATGGCTGAAACGTCTATTATGGCGGGACCGTCATTCCACTGGAATTCAGCCATAACCCGACCATGAGAAAGCACGTCCGGCGATTTAGCTGAAAACATCGGAAGATCCGTTTTGTCGGCCATCCAAAGGTTCAGCAGTAGTGCACTCTTAGTAGCTGCAGTCTTCACTTCACAATCGCTGCAGCACATGTCCAGCAAAATCGCTGGACATGCTCGTAGGCAAGAAGTGAAGCAGCACATGGCGGGGAGAAGTGAGGAGGAGAACAGACACAATTTTGCACCGGAGGTTTTCGGGAAGCTTTTATTTTGGTATTTCCGTTGATCCGTACAATAAATTTGCATATTAGCCTAAATATTTAGGTTTAACATTTAGCATTTAGATTTAACATTTAGATTTAGATTTAACATTTAGATTTAACATTTAACATTTAGATTTAACATTTAACATTTAGATTTAACATTTAACATTTAGATTTAATATTTAACATTTGATGAAAAGTTACAAATATTTTACTAAATGTTGTAAAACATTACTCGAAAAAATATGTTTTTGTAAGGTTTTGAGCTAAATGTGGAAAAATGTTGCCGTTAATTTCAGCATGTTTCACTTTACAAACGGCGCCCCATATGTGCGTGGATGTTTCACGTGGCAAGAGGCGAGTAAACATTGACCAGATATTTAGTTGTGAAACTGTTGTGGCTGGAATAAAGGAATAAATATGGATCTCACTTGGATGGATCGCCGTACGAAATGTATGCGAGGACCGGTGTCACGTGACTACACAAACCCCATCAATATTTATTATATAAATTGAGATGTGATCCAGATTTCATAAGAAAGGGAGCCTTGTTCATGCAAATTTTCTACTTCATAATTTTACTTTCTACTTGAGCAGCTTTGGCAGTTCATAATAATCCTTCTTTCTATTAAACTGGGCCTTGGAGCATCCCTTGATTTTATCCAGCGTCTGTGTTAGCGCCTTTCCCCTTCCCTTAAAGCTTGCTTTCTTCTGATTGGCTGTTTCTAGTAAACAGAAGGTTTCAACAACAGGCTTTTCACAAGATGAGATTAAAGTTGATGTGCAAGCCTAAAAGTGACACAAACAGGGCGTGTGTCTTAGATGATGACATTGATGACATCACACAGAGCCAAGAGTAGATAAGCTTGTCAGGAACTGTATCTGTAGTTTCCGCTTTTGGATAAGAGGGATTATTGTGCATTACATGAAGCTAATGTGGGTTTATTGTGAGCATTGACTGGTTGAAAAGATGGGGGGGAGCATAACAGGCCAAGTGTAGATTTTTTTGTCTTGGAAATCTTTGGTCACCTCTTACACACTTGTTTGGGACAGCCTGCGCTCAGCAGCTAATTATTAACACGGCTGACATCTCCGCCGTGGTTTTGACCTGGCCCCTGTGTTTCTGATCAATACGGCGTGGATGACGTAAAGTCACCTCTCTCTGCTCTGCTGCTGTGGATCGACCTGCTTCTTTTCTCCCTCTCCCATCAGGACTGTGCGACAGCCTGCAGGATCCCAAGGCCCTGATGAAGATGGGTCTGAGCGTGATTCTAGTCGGTCACGTGAACTTTCTGTTGGGAGCTCTGGTGCATGGCGTGGTGCTCAGGTACATCAGCATCAAAAACCAGGACCGTACCATGCAGTACGCCATCGCCAACGTGGTGGCCATCACATCTGGCATGCTGGTGAGCATTTTGGCACTAACAAGGATAGAGCTAGAGGACATCTCTGTGGAGGGAATTTTAGGAAATCTAATCTTTATTAATAACTGTATAAATCCCACTGTGGCTAATTTAGCTCGGAGAAGCTTGTTGTGCATAAAACACAGTAACATCCAAACAAACACGTGAGCTAAAGCATCAAAAACCTTTACTAGCAGGTAAGGTATAACGATGCCCTGAAGGTAACAAAGAGAACTGACCTGCAAGACCACATTCAAAAAGAGCCAAAACACCCCCAATCCTCCTCTCTGGAGGATTGGTTAAAAAAATGTCATCTTTGCTTCACTCCTGTGATTTTAGAACAGGTTTTAACTATTTAAAAATAAATCTTTGGCATGAATACTACTTCTACTATTATCACTAACAATAACGACAACAATAATAATAATAATGATAAAATATTGCCTTTTCGTTATTATTTATAGTTAGGGTTTTCCAAAATACCATATGCTACAACATGCAATATACAAACATAAACATATTCTAGTTTTTCATGCTTTCTGTTAGCTTAGTGATGCTAAAGCTTGAAAATGTGCAACAGACTGGAAAGAAGTTTGCCCTCAGACTAAAAGTTCACTCTCAGTGCTGCAGCCAGTGTAAACTTTTCAGCTGCCACTCCCATTCAGTCGGGGAATAGTCATTTGTGACTAAAGCTTTATTTGCTTGATCATACTCTGTCACCCTGAGTGTCACACATCCAAAACAGTGTGGACGAGTTAAGGTCACGTGGAGCAGTGTGCAGATAAAGATGGTGGTGAGACGCGACAGGCCGGTGCGCGGGTTTTGTAAAGCCGATGGTGATTTTGTGTGTGTGTGCGTGCTTGTTTGTTTTCTTTGTGCAGGGTAAGAATTCTTTTACGTGCGTACGTTTTATTAAAGTATTACCAATGTTGCCTTCCCTCGTGGTGATGACAGCACAAAAAACAATAGAATTAACTGTTTTTCAGGATTCATAAGTTATAAATCTGTAGACAAATTCACAGCTGTGAAGTAAAAATATACTTTACTGTACTTAAGAAGATTTTTCAGATGTCTTTACTTTACCTTTTCAGCTTTTTACTTGTACTCCCTACATTTTAACCAAGATATCTGCACTTTCTACTCATTACATTTTCCAAACAAGTTCTTTACTCCAGGTTTAACGCTTTTGAGGGGGCTATTATTTCCTGACATTGCTAATGTTCAAACATTAAAGTGATTGGAGGCTAAATGGGGAGAACAAGAAAAAGGACAATCAGTCCTGCTGGTGTCTCCATCACTGGTGCTTATTACAAAGAAATCTAAGAGGCAAAAAAACCCAAATATATAATCTATACACATTATATCATTTGTTGTACTATACTCAGGGGTTAAGTGGGCCGGAACAATCTGGGATGGCTTTTTTGGTGCAGATCGTCCAAAAGTTGTGGTTGAAGTACTTAAACATCTAGCTAGCGCTACAGAAGAGGCGCTAGCGTAAATTAAGTAACTTTTTGTTTGTTCAGGGGTTTGTTTTGGTAGCAGGTAATTTCAAATAAGTTTCTAAAAGCTCAAGAGATATCAACAAATACACTATCTATTTGTATGCAGTTGGTCACGCGTTACGTCTGTTGGCTAAAGATCCAGCTGCTGTATTTCCCAGGAAAAGAAGAGTGCTCGATAAGTTCACTCAGAGCTACCATCTGATAATCCCGTTGATCCTGCATCGTCATCGGTCCAGGATCAAGATTCCAGCTGACCAATGATGTTGTCTGAGGAGTCAGTTAGCATTAGCCAGGAAGTTAGCTAATGCTTTTAAAAACTATTGCTAGATAACCAGCATGAGTAGCGTAAATTTGGAGTAACAGCAAAGCTGATAATATTGATAATATACACATTATATAATATAACTTAATAAAGGAAACACTTGACATGCTTACATTTTTTCCAGACGAGAGTTTCTTATAAACAAAGGCTTTTTTCTTTTTCTTTTTCTCCGAATTCCAAAGTTATGACACAACGTGATCAATCAATTGCAATGTCGATCCTGGAACAACATTATTATCATAATGCATGATTAACATCAACACAGGGATATGGCCAGATACGCTCAATCAGAGATGGAGAAAGATGTAAGACAGATAAGACGGGCTTTTACGCTGCCCTCACATGCTGAATGTCACTTTGCTTCCAAATAACAGATGGTTATCGGAATTCAAATTTTAAAATGATAAGGTTTGTATTCATGTTTGTGGGAGGTTCAAAAAGCTGGTAGAAATATCCAAAGAGTTACTTTTTACTTTCTGCCTTTTCTCTCTTACTTGAGTTAATAAATTGAATCAGTACATTAACATTTACCAAAGTACTTGTTATCACAAGCATCTGTATGTCTGCTTTAGTGATGAATGTGCTCACTTTTGCCATCTCTGGACAAATATCACAGGCTTAAGTTGACTTTTCGTTTCTAATCTGCAGCTCCGGCCTTTGGTTAATTGGACTACCCCAACTCTAGTTAAAAGTTGCTGATGTCGTTCATAGGGGATTGATGTGATGTGCTCGTTACATATGAGAATGAAACAAAGTCACAATGACTCTGCTGTAAGATGTGACCACATTTTAAGACAGGGTTCACTTCTGGCCGTTCTTTGGGTTTGTGCCATAAATGATTCTCCTTGCTGCTATGAGGAAGCAATTCTGAGAATGACATGCAGCACATTTGTTTGTATGTGAAAATAGGTCAGTGTTAAAGTTCATTAAAACCATTTTTAATGTATAAAGAACTCTAGAATAATGTTTAATCTCTCTCTGAAAAATGTGGCTTGTGTAGGAATCTGAGTGGTTTTCACTTAGTTTGAGCCACTCTGTGAAAATGCTGCTCCTCAGGTCTCCTAAAAATATCTTTCAAAAATACAGAGGCACTTAAAGATGTGTTTGAATTGCTTGCAGTGCGTTCCCTGTTTTGTTTTTGGGTTTGTTTGTTTTTTGTTTTTTTTTAATGTCATCTGTGTTCTTTCCGCAGGGAGTTGTTGCTGGTATTCTGGCTATCGTCCTCTCTAAAAACAAGAGTAAATCCCTGGTTAGTATCTCTGCAGTATGCTTTTTAATCTCAATATCTGGAGAGTAGGTTCCTTTCTCCTTGTGTTATCCACCTTTTCTCCTTTGCTTTTCTTATTGATCTAACATTACTGTGCCAGAGCGGTACCTTCACAGCGCTCCAGCACTCTGCTCGCCTGCTTCTGCTTTGATATTTTACAGCTTCCTCACCTTTTTCTCTCTGTCGTGACTTAAAAAAAAGCCTGCACATTGCCTCAGGTGTCTGAATTCAGCCCTGCAGAGCTGGATTTGTGTGTGTGTTTCTGTTTTTTTCCCCCCCTCTCACTCCCTGCATCTCCTCTATGTTTATTCAGTTAGCTGTCGGGCTGCTCAGACGGGACTGACGAGGCAGCTTGCTCATGAGTGAGCTGTAGCTTGATAAACCACTCCGGTTTCCTTTGTTAGCGAGTGCCTCTGTGAAGCAGGCTGTGAGGCGGCAGTTTGAGTCCATTACATCTTGTTATGTAACTCAGTCATCCACTTCAAGTGATGAGTGAACACTGGCCTTTCTTACATGTGGCTGCTGTAGGTGTTTTTTTTTTTTTTTTAATTTCTTTTTACTGGCCTTATTGGGTTTTGATTTAACAGCTCAGTCATCTTCGCAAATTGACTTTAAATATCTGGGCACGCTGATTAGCTGCATCTCACCTTCTGTAAATTCGGGATAGGTTTCTCCACCCAGCGTATCATTCATTATCGTGCATCATTCATTTGTAATACAAGTATGGCTAAGGCTTGCATAATCAGTCTATTTTCTTATCTTCTTATCATGCATGGAGGCTGGAGCTTATTCCTGTTGCATTGTCCAAGAGGCGTGCTACATCCTGAATGGATTACTATTATTTTTTCTTTTTTAAAACAAATCATAAGTAGTTCCTTAGAACAGGCGATGACTGTACTTAGGAAACACCATTTGTAAAACATCAGGAAATAAACTGCAATGTTTGTGTTCATGGTTAAATTGGACTTTAGTTCCCATTTAAAATTGTTTTTAACCCAAGCTTTTTATTGTGATCAAATCAAAATTTTCATTTCAAATCTATAACCCACAGTCTACTTGTGTTTTGTGGACTTGGAGAAGGCATTCAGCCGCATCCCTCCGAGTGTCCTGTTGGGGGTGCTACAGGCTATGGGGTGTTTGCTGTAGATCTACAGCAGGAGCTTGATCGAAACTACTGACAATAACCCAGACTCGTTCCCAGTGGGTGTCGGACTTTGCTACGCCTGCCCTTTGTCACAGATTCTTTTCATTCTTTTCAGATATTATGGACATAGGTTTTAGGTGTAGCCAGGTGGCAGTAGGCTTTCACTTTAGTGGCCTCAGAATCTCATCTCTGCTTTTTGTAGATGATGTGATTCTGTTGGCATCCAGCTGTCCTCGCCAACCGGCCCTGAACAATTGGTAGAAAATGGATGGATTGCTAAGCCCCTAATCACACAGGCCTATCTTAATTGCCGACTGGTTGGTGAGTGGTTGTTGGAGGTTGTTTGTTGTGATGGGTCACAGAAGGAGTGCTGCAGCAACCCCCAACCTCTGAAACCAACACTTGGCAAAAGGAGCAACATACAAACAGGCAACCACAGCAATGTTTTTAGCAACAAAAGCAATTGCAAGGAGGTTGTCAGCACAGCTGTATAAGTTCTTACAACTAGTTTCACCTAGCAGCAGCTAACAACCTCCAGCAACCACTTGCAAACAATTTAGGGAATATAAATTTTTCCCTAGCAACTAGGGGCTAGCAGAAGGCATTGCAGGTTTTTAAGCCTGTATGATTGGGGCTTTAGCAGTCGATTTCACAGCAACTGCCAGCAGCCTCTAGCAAGTACTTGCAACAGATTGGGTAACATTTTTTTTTAATAACAACCAATGGTTGCCAGGCAGTCTTTTAACGCTCTCTAATCCTGTGTGAGCCTAAGGCTGCTATCTGTAGCTTTTACTGTGC
Source organism: Rhamphochromis longiceps (assembly GCF_057381845.1). NCBI lineage: Eukaryota > Metazoa > Chordata > Actinopteri > Cichliformes > Cichlidae > Rhamphochromis > Rhamphochromis longiceps. The sequence continues at coordinate 30,041,324 of NC_140577.1, read as the reverse complement.
AGCCATCAACATTCAAATCATAATGTGTTTTGAGAGCCTATTATGTTATGCTACGCTACGCTATGCGACGCTATGCTAGGTTATGGCAGTGCAGTCAGGACAAGCAAGGCGAGAGAACATGTCCAAGCAGAGAAAAACCGATTTCTTTTGGGGTTTTGGTTTAGTTTTTTTTTTTTTTTGTAATTTAGGGTTGTTGTTTTTTTGTGTGTTGAGGGAGCTCAACTCTTTGAAGACAGAAACACAATATTCAGACACAGGAGTTCTTTTGACAAGAACACTTATCTTGGTATATGAAATCTGATAGGCTGCATAATGACAAATTGCGATAAATGGAGGGACACAACAATTTAAAGTCTACTTAATCAAAAGCATGGTTAAAGTCCAGCCATCCATCCATTTTCCTCTGCTTATCCAATTAAGGGTCACGGAGGCAGCTGGATCATATCATAGAGGCAGAGGACGCCAGTCCACCACAGAGCTAACAAAGAGAGACAGACAACCATTCATACTCACATTCATACCTATGGTCAATTTACCTAACCCCATTTGTGTGTTTGGACTGTGGGAGGAAGCCAGTATAACTGGAGAGCCCACAGACACAGGGAGAACATGCAAACTCCACACTGCACCCCCTTGTTGAAGTGAGGTCGTTAAATATCAAACTGTTTTGTTTTTTTTTGTCGAGTTAGTCTTGCTGTTCTTTGCATATTTCCTTATGAGCATCAGTCAAAATCCTGCTCCTGCTTTTGCTTGCTTTACTATCCTAACTAACCCTGTTTGTATTGCAAACTTCTTGTTGTGGGTGGGGAGGATGAGGAGTCTATGGCAGTGAATCAGCACGCACAGTAGCAGGAGTGGAACCAGAATCATTAATACACCTGTGCTTTTGTTGCTCTGACATGTCAGAGCGGCTGCTGTGAATAATCTCAGCTCTACTAATGTTTGTTTCTCTTTTGCTGTCTTTTTCTTTTCTTTTTTTTTAAAGTCTATTTCCAGCCGGAGATGCCCCAGTTTCCCAGCTGGGAGAATTTTTCTTTCCTGATCATCTAAGTTGTGCTTCTCTCTTCCTTTCCCCTAGACGTGGTCTCTCTTCACAGTGAGTCTGGTTGCGTCTTTCACGGCAGCGGCTTCAGCCATTGGCCTTTTTGTATCCGTGGTGAGGGCCATTGTTCACGGTGGGCGGAGCTTCATGACTTTCTGCCGCTTCCCTGACGCCACCGGCTACTCCAGCGTCACCAACGAGTGTCCCTTTGACCCCACACGCATCTACGTGAGTGCATTAGTGTGCGCGCCACAGATGCTGAGATCAAGGCGTGACCTGTGACCTTTTCTGCAGCAGATGGCTCTTTGAACAGCTGACTGTTGTGACATAATCACAACAGAGGCTGTGCATCATGGTGGCAGCATTCCCTTTTGTACTGTGTGTGTGTGTGTGTGTGTGTGTGTGTGTGTGTGTGTGTGTGTGTGTGTGTGTACATAAGGGTGTGGGAGAAGGAGTGGGAGGCTGGGTGTCTGTCTTCTCTGTCACTCAGGCTGTCGCGCTTGTGCGGCTGACGGACTGGTGGCACAAACGCTGACCTGACCCCGTCAGCTAGCTCCGGGCTGCGTCCAGACACCGTTACGCTGTCAGACGCACTAAGCCTCACGGAAACATCCACACATCAGCAACACTTTGGCGTTTTAACACCCAATGTAGTTGACAATTTGTTGCATCAGTCACCTTCATCTTAGAGTGGATTTATTCTTGGCACGGGGGGTTAATGGCACAGCTGCTGCACGCGGTGTAGGTTATCATTTGTAAGTAGCACAGACACGGCCCTGGGCAGACAGTCCCCACCGCCACCGTGTTTGTATTCTTTCAGTCAATTGTGTGGCTCAGTGAGTGGGAGGGCTTCACTTGTCTAAATATTGAAAAGGAGACTGCCATCGTGCAGTCGTGTCTGCAGTGCAGATCGTCACTCATCATGATAGAGAGCGGTAATCACAGGGTAGCATGTTATGCCTCGTTTCTACATTGTTTCTCTGGGTGAACAGATATGTTTCCGTTTGAATCAATACATCTGTGTAAGTCATTTAACCATGATTGTAACCGCCTGTGGATCGTGCTTTTATTTACTTTATTTAGTGCCCTACACCGGATGATTGGGATGAGAACAGGGCAAATCATCCTGAAGATCACAAAAGACAGTTAAAGCAACGACTACCTCAGACGTACTACCTTAAAACCCTGACATTCAAGCTGCTTTAAATAACACAGGTGTTTTCACATTATAGTATAGCTGAAGAAGCCAAAAATGCACTAGTGCTGCTTGTTATTCCATTACAGTGGTCCCTCGCTATAACGGTTCACTTTTCATTCAGCTTGTCAACTTTACATAAATCTTCCATCGCTAGCAGCGTGAGTCTGAAGTGCTGTACAGTATGTAAGTTTTCTCCCCGACAAACACAACAATGTCGATGAAATGTTTTGCACCGTCAAAGGAAACCATGGGTGCCTTTGGTTTCATTCTATAATACTGAACTTATTTTTCTACAAAGGTTTGAACTTTGAGAGAAAAGTGTGAAAATGTTCATGCCTGTCTGAGAAAAGTGTATAAAGTGTGCAGTGAGGGATTTTACAGCCTTAAAACATCTATAATAAATGTAAAAAATAATATAAGGTTGGCTACTTTGCCGATTTCACCTATCACCGGTTATTTTTAGAAAGTAACTCCTGCGATAAACGAGGGACCACTGTATATACAGAATTATTTTGTTCAATATTGAGATTACAATTGCTCATAGACCTAAAAATAATTAATAACAAGTACATTTATTAGAATTTAAGCAAAGAGAAGAAACTTGTCTTGTTAATTATGTGGATTTCTTCGTGTTTTATTTAGAATTCCTCTGAATAAATAAATCAGTGTGAACCTGCCACAGTCTGACAGGACGTGAACGGGAGTGGTAGAAGGAAATGAAGCTAAAAGGAAAAGTGGGGGAATTATTGCAAACCTGAGTACATAATGTAAAGCGTAATAATAGGATTCCTATTGAAGCTCCTGGCACACAGTTTTTGTGCTGATGTTAATGCCAGAGGAAGATTGTGGTTACGGAGTCTGTATTTAGTATTTAGCGACCCTCGCTCTCCATCTTTGTCTGCTGACACTTTGCGGCTGCGTTGCTGTGCAATCAAGTTCTTCTGCTTTCTTTCTGGAATGAGGGTTGGATTATCATCTTTGGTGTGTTTCTTCCTCATTTTACAGCCACATAAAGTTTGTGATGGACCAAATTTAAGCTGGACCCCAGAGCATCAAGTTTTGTCTTAGTCTATTGAGACTGCAGACCATGCTGTTCACTCAGTGCTGTGTATTAGCTAGCGGCCTCCAATATGGCTGCCGGAGGGTACATTACATCACCTGAGAGTGTATTTTGGACTTTTCTGGCACACATGCATGCTTAGAAGCAGTAATGATGGTTATGCAAGCCTTATGTTCTGTGCTTCCTGCATATTTCATCATGATTTACAAAGAGAGCTCCAAATTTCGAGCGGTGCACTTTTTTTATTCTCTTTGTAGTCTGCGAGTCAGTGTGCCCAACAACAAAAGGCATCTCTATTTCTTTGAATTCCCTCTGTAGCATTTCATGCTGATACTCTGCTCTGCATATTTTATCCAGCCTCTCCTGTACAAACTGAAATTCCCACAGCAGGGCTGCAAACCAGAAGTTTTTTGGTTTGCAGCCCTGCTGTGCAATCTGAGAACACGTTCACTTCTGTATCACATTATTATCTATACAGTTTCCCCATTTTATGTGAGACTGCAGAGCACCTTTACAGATATTGTTCTCTGAATGGTCCAGCTGGTGTTTCCCCCCAGCTCATCTTCACCTTCTCCCTCCCCAGAGTACGACTCTGATCCTTTGGGTGCCTTTAATCGTGACTTGTCTCATCCAGCTGGTGTTTTGTGCCCGCTGCCTTGCTGTCTGCATTTCCTTTCTGGGTCTGCCTTGCTGTCCTACCAGGAAGAGACCCAGAGGCAGATCGGTGAGATTTTGACTCGGGCATCTATTGAACTCTACTGGCAGTCTGTGCACTATAACTAAAGCCATTTTTTGGTGTCTCTGTAGATTAACGCTGTGGTGCCAATCGAGAAAGGTGCTTCTCCTCACTATTCTAGACCTCCAAGTAGCTACAATGAACCTGCCCCTGGGCATACAGAGCCTCCAAGAACCTACAGCCAACCACCAAGAAGGAGCACAGCAACTCCACAACGCCAGCACCGAACTCCCACCCCTCCACAGGACCACAGTCTTCCTCCCTCGGAGAGGCAACCTCTTCGCCAGCCACACAGAGTGAGATCAGACAGAGAAAGGCAAGTAACAAGAGCTGGAAGCCAGCAAATGGCGACGGAGCAACACCGGCTCTTGCAAAGGGGTGCGCTGGAAAGGTCCAGCTTCTGGATATAGCGTTATTTAACGCAGCAGATCTACTCGAAGAGCCAGAAAAAGTCTTATGAGGTTCCAGCTACAGTACTTGGAGTCAAACTTCATGCTCATAACCTGTCAGTACTTTAAAGCTCTGGCCTCAGATGAAGATGTTTCTTTAAGAGGAAGTGATCTATGAATATTCTGAGGCCCAGATTATTTCCCAGTTATGGGAATTTGTCAGTTCTCATTCTTGTCATCGTGTTGAACAAAATATGCACATCAGGAGGAGAGATGCTGCAAAGAGAGGACACAGTGCCGGGTCTGAATGGGATTATGAGAAATAGCTGGTCAGTTTGTTGTCAAGGGTTGGATGAATGATCCGATGTCACTGTGATGTCAGCTGTTCGGACCTGTTTAAAACTCGATTCACACTTTCCCATTATAAAGCCATGAGGCAGGGCTAATCTGGAAGTTAGCGCTCTCCAACACTGAAATCTCTACCACAATTCAAAGCTCAGTATTTCACACACGCCAAAATGTGACCACAAAATGTTTTCATTGTGGGGTTTTTTGGTGGGTTCTTTTGCACAATGCCAACAGAATTGGAAGAACAAGATGAAAATATTCTTTATTCTGACTTTGTTGGGATGTAAATGAGCTGCTCTCCTGGTGTTACAATGCTTTTCCTCTTTTTTGTTGAGGATAGAGTCTCAGGTTTGCCTAACAGGGTATGAGATGCATTTTGTTTTCTTCTTTTAGCTCAAGTCAAATTAGCACTGCACATGTTGTTTTTTTTATTTCTTAAGTAAATAAAGTTTTTATTCAAGAAACCACACCATTGTTATGTGTTTTGTTTCTGAACTTTGGCACCAAAACATTTTTAGCACATGGTAACCCCAGCAGCTCGTGAGTGACCTGACAGGTAGGACTGGTTATGCATGACTTTTAGCCAGGTTGGTACAAACCATCTGCAGGTGCACGTGAAGAAGTGCCTGGAATATATATGTCATGTTTTAATTATATTACAGTTCAGCTGTCAGATCAGACATGATCTGCTCAAACATAAGGCTTGGGGACCAGAATTGGGCCACCACAGACTCCCAATTCGGTCGACTGGGCTGCTTAGAAAAAAAGGAGAGAGGAATAAATGTTGGATTTTCTTTCTTTTTTTTTGTACAATGGGTCTGCAAAAAAAGGCTATTTTATGTGAATTAACAAAAATCTTTCTGCTCCATAATTAGAGGACCGTCTGGGCAATGACCTACTTTTTTCTGCTGATTTTTTTCCCCTTGTAATTTAAGCCCAAAGATTAATGCTAGCAGATGTTTTTCTTTAAAACTGCATTCTACATTTCTATATCATGTAGACAAAATGAGACAATGTTAAAATTGAGCGTCTTATTCCTATATTAAGATAATTAAATGTTTTAATATGATAACAATGTCAGTGGTTTACAACTCTAAGCAGTTTCACAGAGTTTCATTGGTTTGATCCAGTTAAGACAAAAGCAGACTGTATGTCGACCCCTGTTTTAACGTTTTCCACACGTATCCAAAATGACCACAAATGAGGACGCAGTGCACACGTGCAGCTTAGAAACACATATATTTCGATTTCAGGTTCAACAGAATAAACATGACATCCTCAGATGAGGTTTTCATGCAACAGAAAAGTAGGAAGGAAGAAAGGAGGTTCGTATTTATCCAACACAAAGTACCAGTTTATCAGAGGCAGTGAGAATAGAAAAGGATTACACTGTAATAGATCAGAGAGTAGCAACTGTTGTTCTTTATCCTACCAGCAGAAGGCAGTGATACTAAAGGATCCCCAAAGCAGAGGTGCGGCTGGTTAGGAAGCTCCTGTGCGAGTGTTTGGTACTAGTTAAATGTCACATAGATGCAGCAGCACCAGGACGACTCTCAGCCCCCACTGCTACAGTAGTATTCAGTAAGTTAGCTAAATTCTGGCTAATGATGTCAAGATAAAATTGAAAGGAGACAACAACGTGTTGGCGTTCTGTCTGCAGAACACACCATTGAAACTAATATTACAGGCCAGAGGTGCCATGCTAACTTTGAATTAACAATAATCCTGATATTTAAAAATAAAATATCAATGTTGTTTGAGTATTTATGAATTCATGACTACATTCCTACCTCCTCCCTGCTGTGTTCATTAAAGAAGACAAAAAATTTGACCGAGAGCATTATTTTCTATAACTATTGAAATACCGTCAACGTGATTTTGTGTTTTGCTCATCACGACACCCATGATGACAAAATCCATCATGACAAACTGATATCCTTGAGTCCAACTTCCTTATGCGCCATATCCACACATTTTCTGTTAGCTTTGTCCCATTGCTTCAATTTGAGTGTGTGTGTTTTACCTTGAAAACACAAGAGGGCAATAGTGATCTGACTATCGGGGCATTTAAGGCGTGATAAAGGAGAATGGTGCTGGCCGTGCTGCAACCAGTGACTATGTTTATTTCAGGTTCAGGTCTTCTTCACAACTGCATCTGGTCTTTTTAAAACCTCAACAACGCACAATACTTATTTGTCACTGATACAGGAGACAAGTTTATAATTTTAAATTTTTTAAAATATATTCAACATTCTTTCTGCTCTATAAATAAGATCAAACAGATCCAAATTAGAACACATTTCCGGACTCGCTGCAATCTTGTGAAAGACGTCCCTTCATCTAACTGCTCTGCAAGCAGACTAATCCAGGAGGTTAAAAAATAATAATAATAAAAAAATCATTAAGCTAGAGAGTGATGAACAAGCCCTTAGTGAGTTCTCGGTCTGTCAGAGGAAAAGAGAGCGCGGGGGTAGGAGGCCCGTGCTGTCCCAGAGCAAGACAAATATCGAATCATTTCTGCCTGGGGTCCATGCTGAGGAGGCTGAAGAGCTACAAAAAGTTACCGCTGTGCGTAAACTGTGTCTGTGGATTCTGTCGTCGCCGGGTTCGAAGGATCATGCAGTAGTATAGCGAACGGTTACAGCTATCTTAAGTTTACTGCTCATCGTTAAAGAACTTTAAAATACTTACAAATTAAGAAACAACACAACAAGATAATACTGTAAAAGTTAGCCTCAAGCATACAGTGTGTGTGTCCACATGCACGCACACGCATTCAGACCCAAATGCACAGCCATACTTTATATAAACAAATGGCGGCTCGACTGATATGTGCTACTGGTGTCATTGATCAAATGCAACAAATGGGATCCCGTTATTTTACAGGAATTCCTCCGCTCGAGTCCACAAAGAGGTCAATCTTGACTAGTTTTGTCTCTCTCTCTCTCTCTCCGTCACTGTAAACTGGAATTTGATCATCTCGATATTATCAAAGTAAAAGCGCAATAATGAGAATAAAAACTGAATAAATAAACCATGAAGGAGGAAAACAGTATGTACAAAAGGAAAATAAAAAGCATTTTAAATTAAAAAAAAAATAAAATAAAAGAAATCTGATGTACAAGCCCCGCCCCCATCCCACCCCCTTAAACTGCCCATTCAGATGGACCACCAGGAAGCTACGCTACATAATACTGCCTTTCAATGGCAAAGAGTGTGCGCCCCTATATGAAGACAGATGCACTTTATCTTATGATATACAGGCGTACAGTATATACATGATGTACATCTACATGTGCATATGTGTAGGAGTAGGAACTGATTCCTCTCCCTGCGGAAAAAAGAAAAAAACAAACAAACATCCACACGCCGTCACAAGCTCCTTGGAAATCCAACGCTCCAGAGAGAGAGAGACAGATATTATGGAACATTAGCAGGCGTCTCTGTCAGTCATACCTAGTCCCTTCATTCTCCCAAACATAAACGTAAAATGACAGTGACGACTTTCCTTATCCTCCTCTATCATCCTTGCACACAGTAACAACAACAACAGAAAGATATCAGAGACGAGAACCATCATGCATTGATTTGATTGACTGTTTCAATAGAGCAACAGAGCAAAGTTGTGGATAAAAAAAAAGAAGGTTGCAGTAGGGGCAGTTTTAGAACTGGGAGGCCGAGCTGGGGTCACACTGGAGTAGCCTAACGATGGAGGGGTCACTTTTGGCACCTTTGATAAACTCCTCCAGGGATAGCTTGCCTGCAGGAGAGACAGGGAGAGAAGAAGAACAAAAACAAAAGAAATGCTGTTATTAATTTGTGGAGATATTTTGAAGATGAATGTGTGTAATATGCAGAGATGGGCAGTAATGCGTTACTTGTAACACGTTACTGTAATCCAATTACTTTTTTCAAGTAACGAGTAAAGTAAGGGATTACTATTGCAAAAACGGTAATTAGATTACCTTTACTTTCCCGTAGGAACGCTGCGTTACTAAAACCGTGGTTTTTTTGCGAGAATGTCTCATGACAGTGACGTAAGCAAGTGCGACGTTCGTGACAACAGCTGTGTGCAGATCAACAATGGATCATATATCGAGTGCGGGAGAGAGTATGAGCGTGCAGCTTTTTAAGCGTGGAAGTACTGACCTTACTTTGAGTTTGATTCCATAAAAAGTGACAAAAATATTAGAATCCGTTGTGCGTGGGAAGAAAACTTCTTTTTACAGCGAAAAAAAACCCCTAAACCTCCAAGCAAGCACCGAGTGCGCTACGACGTAATGGGAAATTCGCAGAGAAACTCGTGGATTCTTCCACTGACCGCTGCGGCACACCTGCACCAGGGTAAACCTCCGCCTACCCTACTCCTGCTTTACAGGTGAAAATAGAGCAACAGGACCGCTAGTCTTTGACTTTATTTATTTCCTGCTGTGTTTTACTTGCATCTATTTGAAAGACTGAGTGTAAACACAAAAAAATATTTTATTTTATGTGCTGGAATGTGCAGAAAATAGGTTTAAATATTAAACAAATTTCTTCCAGTCAGAGAATGTTGCATATAATTTAATATTTGCTTGATGCATAAAGTTAAAAGATTAAAACTGATAAAACAAGTTTTAAAAAGAGACTTTTCCATTTGATTACATTTTGTATGATGGATTATGTAGAAAAAGTAGAATTGGGCTGAAAGATCTATTGCTTTATCACCTATTCAGGTTGTAAATCGTGTTTTTAAAAAGTAACTAAGTAACTAAGTAATTAATTACTTTTGAAAATAAGTAATCAGTAAAGTAACGGGATTACTTTTTTGGGGAAGTAATCAGTAATTAGTAACTGATTACTTTTTTCAAGTAACTTGACCAACACTGGTAATATGCTGAAAAAGAGTGAGCAAGGGAAGTATGATTAAGAAGTATCAGCTTCTGTACCTACACTGTTACTATAACTAATGTTCTGATAAAGAGGTGTGTCAGCCTCAACAAAGTCATGTCCACAAATATTTGCTTGTTCTACACAATACTACAGCTGGTGACTAGTTGATAGTGCACATTCCAAACTAACCTACTAATGTATTCAACGCCCTCCTCAAATATACAAGTGGGAAAAATGGTATTTCCGTGTGAAATGGCCAACTTTACAGAATTAAAATGTATGTTTACAGAATATACAGTGTGTGTGTTTGGGCTGTTTAAAATGCACCTTTTGAAGCATTTTATTGGATTATCAGACTACAATTAGCCAATGTGTCTGCACATTGTATCCTTACAGTTTATCAGTGCTACTTGTTAGTGTCACTACCCGATCCGTACCTGAAACCTGATCGGTACCACGCATGCGCAAATCTTACGTCACTTCCTCTCTTTGCCAAGATTGCAACAGTTAATGTATTTGAGTGACACGGTTAGCGCCCAGTTAGCTCATAGCATTTCTCAACAGCTCTGCCTCCTTTTCGACTGCCCGGGACATTTAAACAATGGATAATTCGTATACAAAACAAATTAATGCTTTTCTCCTCAACAGAGATCGTCCCACAATTGAACAACAGCGCCGTAAAGTATGAAGAATGGCGCCTAATTACAGACCTAATAATACTGACTTAGTAATATGTCACGTGAAGATTCATCAGTCAGATTAAGTGTTTAATGACAATTGACAGTGATAGCTGACATCATCATTACTATTCCAACAATCCTCTCTACACAGACAAGCATAAACACACGACTATCACTAAATCAAATTTAACACGCGTTTGTAATGATGCTAGTTCATTTTACAATAGGGCTCATTCACTCGGTCAGCAGGTGGCAGTATCCTCATACACTGGGGAGTAAACTGCCATTAAACAAAACAGAAGAAGAAGAAAACATTGCACATGGGCGGTATGGATCGGGTAGACCAATTTGTACAGTCCAACTTTGCACATGCTCAGTAAGGATCGGGGAGTCCTGATCCGTAACTGTCGTTTTATTTTTAGTTTTTGTCTACATTATATTGAAATATTTCATTATTGCAAACATTTTAAGCTATACTTATTATTCTTAACATCTTAACAGATACTCTGACCCGTAACTATCGTAAAAAGCTTTGGCCAGAAGTAGACACCTTTTGCACATGCGTGGTACCGATCTTGTTTCTGGTACGGATCGGGTAGTGGCAGTTAGCCAAGCTTGCTAGCAATAGCTGATAAATTAGCGCTCTTTGCTTCTGGCAGGAAACAAAACCACAACAACAAAAAAAACATGGTGGCACCAAAACACTAGTGTAGCTTCAAATATGTAGTTAGCTCTCCATTAGTGGCATTAGCTATGATCATGTAATTGTTTTATGCTAGCTTGAACACTACATACATGCTGTGGTGTTTCTGTTCAGGAACTTTGACAATTCCATTTCTGTAGCAGCTTATGTTAGCATAAAATTTCAACCAGAAAACAGTTTGTCTGAACATTTACTAATGCTATAATGTATAATAGAATATATATGTATAATGATACATGTGTGTTTGGTGTGTATCTTTACACCAGCAGAAACCACCTGATAAACACTTGCTCCTTCTTTTGCTCTTATGCGAGGCTAAGCTAATTGCCCCCAAGCATGTGAGAGTAGTCTGTCTTGTATTTGTATATGTATTTCATCAATTATGTAGTTAGCTTTTAATGGAGGTAGGTAAGGCATAAGTACAGATCCTTACATCCCATTCATCTTCCTTTTCTTTGTATTTTATTTCTTGCCTTCATTTTTCTTCTGTTTTTAGATAAATAGAACCAACACTAGAACCAAGTGGAAGATTTTTATTCAGAATCATGTAACGATCTTTCGTGTTTTATGTCAGAATTATGGTTAAATCATATTTGAATCAATCCAGTGTTTATTTCGACAGTTACTGCAACATTTTTCTAATTTTTATTACTGCTGGCCTCTTCCTGTGCAGCTACATCATTACAGCCTTTAAACCCTTACTTCTCTGCGTCATGGAGTTTGAAGCCCAATCCCAATGTCCACACTCTCAGACTTACAGAGTTTGAGTTGCATTCCTGCTAAATCAGTCTGGGCTTATGTCTGTTCCAACCCCAAGTTTTTACGTACACGTGGGCTCTTTGGCAAACACTTTTGGTATGTCTGAATTTGTTGTTGACTTCGCAGATTTACCCACAGTTCATTGTGCTTACGTTATACATAGAGTTGCAGTTAATGCCTTAGAAATGCTTTTTGGGTAGGATAAACCTACCCAAAAGTTTAGCTTTTAGTAAAATATCTCAACAAAGATCTGTCAACCAATGATAACCAATATATTTGTCAATCAGCCAACAGTAAAGCCACATCCCCATGCCAATGAAACCATTTTCACATAACTTTTGCTTTGGGATTTGGTGCATGCTGGAAGAAGCCAAGGCCATAAAGGATGCACAACAATAGGCAGTGATAGTCTGTGAAGTTATTTCTTTTTGCACACAATATCAGACAAAATTACAGTTACCATGGTTATCTTCCAATTTACACAAAGTATAAAAACTTCAGCGAGGAAAGATTTCAGACTCTGGAAAGAAAACTTGTGAGAGATGTTTCTGAAGAGCCCAGAACATCTGCCAAGACACGATGACTCTCATAACCACTTTGGGAATTGTAGTCTCAAAGAAGACAACCACTAGAACCCTGCAGAGGTTACAGACCAAGAAAAACTGCTCTTCTGCAGAAGACACACCTTCAAACCACATTAAAGTATGCTAAGGATATAGATAGAAATATGTCTGCTTTCAAGTCCCAGTGTAAAACTGGAACATCTGGGCTTCCACTGTATACCTGATGTTTCTTTTTCTAACAAAAACAAACTAGAAAACATCACTTACAATTACAGATACTATACAGCAGCCTATAAAGGTTAATATGTGGTTTAAATAATCTGGTGTTACATGCTGGACGTTCTTCCTCTGGGAAAAGTCAGCCAGTGCTCAGCTGCAGATATGGAACACCACGATTGTACATCATTGTGGATCATCCTCTGGACTGAGTGTATGCTAACTAATCTCTGTATAGTTTGAATATATATTTAAGGCAAATAATGTGGAATAACACTTTAATGTTAATGTCACCATTCACTAATAAAGGCAGGCTAACATTAATGTTAGTGTAATGAATAATCATGGTGGTAATGGTAGCAAAACAAAAAGAAAACAAACCCTCAACTATACAGTGGAAGGCAAGATGTCCCAGTTTTACACTGGGACTTGAAAGCAGCATACATTTGTGGATTTGTGCGTTAAATCAGTCTCATGCGGCGTGATCTGTGCGCATCTGGTAATTCGCCACACGTTTTGTGAGTGAGCGAGAGATGGTACGTGTAGTTTTACACATTTTTGTGCACAGAAAGGTTTTTGAAAGAGAAAATTATTGGATTTGTGAGCTGAGCAAAAGATAAATCATTGGACACATTCGTGAATCTTAGTTTATGCTTTATATCATATCGTCCATATTTGCAACTCTTTTGAGACATATTTCTTTCCATATGAGGACAACCTGGAGAAAGACTATGCGTACTGGAAGCACATCCTTTGGTCAGATTAGATGAAATTAGAGCTTTTTGGCCACAGGGTGTTTCTTATGTTTGGAGAAAGAAGGGAGGGATGCACAGCCCAAAGAAAACCCTCAGCACAGTGAAACACGGTGGTGGGGGTCTTACGCTGTGAGGATGCTTCAGCACATCTTGAACTGAGAAATGCATGAAGGTGGAAGGAATCATGAAGAAAGGAGGACGTAAAGATTTTGAAAGAAAGCCTCAAGCAGTCAGCAGTAAAACCAGGTCTGGATCAGCACTTTGTCCTTCATCATGACAAGTACCCAAAATATATGTCGCTCCTGGTGAAGCACTACCTCCTAAAGTCACAAAGCCCCAAGCTGCATCAACCTGCACTGCATTGAAAATATGTGGAGTGTGGAGAGCTCAGAAGTGTTTTTGAGACTACAGCAAATGACTGCAGACTGTTATCCAGCAAAAAAAGATACCAACAAGTATCTATTACCATCAGGGGGCTGATAATTAACGGCAGGGGGGAGGGGTGGGGGGTAAATAATTTTGCTTTTGTGTAAAAAAATAAAAATAATGTAAGAATCCAAAATCAAACCTTCAAAGAGCTGTGTTTAAAAACCCTTGCTCTGTTTGACAGCACTTGGGAAATACTTTAGTCAAATACAATTTCAGACGATGGCTAATAGTTCTGGCCTCATCTGCACTGTTTATTGCTATTCTAACAAGAAGATGACACATAAAGACTAATTGCTTTCATTAAACACATGCGCGCACACACAAAATGGTTTGTTTTTCACGTGTGAATGAAAGCCACATTTTTTTTTTGTAAATGTTGGACACATATATGCTGTTTGAATTCTGTACAAAGTCTTTTGTCCCCAACAAAATTAGCACATTTCAAAGATGATCTTGTCACATTCACCCAGCGCTACCCTCATTTCTTTTTCTGTCTCTCCCCAGCACCCTCCTTTTTGCCATTTCCTCCTCTCACCATCATTATTGAGGTCCATTTGTCTGAAGATCTTATCCGTCCTCTTCTCCGGCGTGGATTCATCCTCTGGCATCTTCATCACAGATGACACCATCTTGTAGATGGCCTGAGAGATGAGAGAGAAAAAGAAGGAGAGAGAGATTGGTTGGGTGGGCGGTGACAGGAGAACAAGAAAGATAAGTGAATTCAAGCCAGCAGGGACCCATTAAGGAGACTCAGCAGGAAAGAAGTAAAACATAACTGAACTAAAAAAAATAAAGTCACTGCAGCTTTCAAGATGCTGATAAACAGCCTTTCTGAAAGTCCACATGATTCACTGACATTTGTTGCTCCTGATGCTAAGAGCTGCTCCCTGGGCAGCTTTTCCAGAAATACCCACGCAGCGTTTGTGTGCCTATAGAATCGCTCCATCGCGCCACGGTGACATGGGTCACATGTGGCAGCGGGGTAAAGGGACGGAGGGCTTACAAGCAGGGCTTACACTATTGATTTCATACATCTTTATCTGTTGACCGATATGAGCACGCCGCGTCCCCTGATAGCATTAAATTAACCTCTGCAAGAGAAGCTCCGAGTATCAGCTGGCCTCAGGCGCAGATCTAAAATCAGCTTACGTGCCTATTAAATCTCCTCCGCTGGGAGTATAGGGTGTAAAAGCAACTGTAGATCAGTGTCGCAGGAGCATCGTCACAGAGGCAGGGAGCTCGCAGGAAATGAGCCCTCTGTGCTTTTTAGAAAGATACACTGGCTCTAAAATGTTATCTCCTCTGACTGTAAAGTCTCATGCCCACACCGTCCTTCAAAAAACTGTGGGAAAAAAACTCCAAGGAGAAAAATAGTGACAAAGGCGTCAGGCACACAGAAATAATCAGGTATTTTAACTGCCCTAAGTCTGAGCACAGATGATTCAGCTATGCCATCATTAGTGTGCAACAACCCTTCAGTTTCATGGTTGGCTCCTTTTATCTTTTCACCAACAATGAATGTCAAGCTAATGCCAACAGGTGTGCCAGGTGGCTCCCTGTAATGAGAGGTATCCTCAGATGTGCTTCCCAGGAAGGCTCACTAATGACTCGGGACCACAACAGAATCTGAAGACACAACAGCGATGACGTTATGTCCAAGATGTCTGTGGATTTTGCTGCAGAGATATCAGCTCAAGTTGAAATGGAGCCCAGCTGTACTCTTACTTTATACCATTTTAAGGGCATATTGTAGCATCCATCCATCATTAAGACAGACAAACAGCATTCAAACCAGCGTTAGCTCAATATTTGATTAATATTGTCCTAAGCTGACTTACTAAGGTAGCTAGAAAGTTAAAAAATAAAATAAAATGAACATAAGAAAATTAGTGAGAAAACAGGGTTTTGTGATACACAAGTTCACGGTTTGGGATGTGGACGTTATCCCTGCATTTGTTGAGGAAAACAAAAAACTTTAAACACCAGGGGGCAGCATTTTACAACTGACTGTGTTGAGATGAATGACTGTAGATGGTTGAGATGTTTTGATATTCCTCTTACTTCCTCCCGCGCTCAGTTTTCAATCGATTTGGCTGGTTACATTAAATATTATAGTGAGTCTTTGCACCATCTTGTGGTACAAAATGGTATTACAACTTTGGATTATATATCTTTAGCACATTTCATGGATGTGAATATTAAGGTTTACACAAAAAAATAGAATTGATAAAAATCACATTTGGATTGAACTGCAGGTGTTTACTCAAATTCAGGTTATGAGTAAAGACGTGGACTCTAAAATATGAATTTCACAGAAAAGATATGTTGGAAGAGCAGTTATGATACTTGTTAATAAGTCACCCAATTTTAATTGTGTCAGAGTAGAAAAAGCGACTCCACCATAGCAAGGCCATAGTCTGTAAAGGATTCACTGAAGGGCACAGCTTGTTGCTTTTAAGATTCCCCACAGCAGATCATCTGAATATCTCAGCCTATCACTAACATCTTCCTCTGTCACACCAACCCTCTGGAGAGGAAGAGGCTCATTCCTGATGTAATCCCACCTCCATGTTGGTTAGTGTTAGGGTTAACTCCCTGCCACTCCTACCGCACACCTCACCAATGTCTTTGCTGTTCTCATACATGCACTGCACCACCCTCACATACATCTCTCCCTCCTGACACTCCTTAGCACCCTATAATCTGCTTTCTCTAGATGCACAAAGACACAGTGGAGATCCTTCTCTACACTTCTCCATCAACACTCTCAAAGCAAACATCAGATCTGTAGAGCTCTTTGTCAGTATGAAGCCACACTGCTGCTCACCGATCGTCACCTCTCTTCTCAACCTAGCATCAGCAGCTCTTTCCCATATTTTCTTGGGCTGGCTCATCACTACTACAGCTCTGCACATGACACCTCTTGAAAATCCGTAGCAGCAGGCTTCTCCATTCCTCAGTTATCCTCTCACTCTTGTGGATTGTGTTGAACAATTTGGTTAGTAAGTCCACCGCCCTCTGTCCCTCATTTCCTCCTTACTAATCCTCTGCACTTCCCAGTTCACCATCTTTCCCCATTCTCTCATTCATCAGCTCCTCAAACTGCTCCTTCCATTTTCTCAGCAAACTTTTGCTTGTTAGCAAATATCTATCTTTAATCACCCTGACCTGCTGCACGTCGTTTCCACCTCGATCTCTCCGTCTAACCAATCTGCACGAGTCCTTTTCTCCTTCCTGTGTGTCCACACCCACATACAACTCACAATATGCAAGAAATTGAAATTGTGGTTATAATGATGGACACGTCCATTGATCAGCAAAAGTGTAGAGCTTTTATTAATCTGATAATGTGGTGTAAAACAAATCTGACCTCAGTCATGACCCTTCCACTCTCCTGCTCACTCTCAGCACATAATGGTCCCCTCCTTTCCCTAACGGTGTGTAACCTCAGTGAGCCTGTAGATAATCCTAGCATTCTGCACACTCAGGGATAAACTCAAGTTAAATTTAACTTGCTAATCCATGAGAATCCAGAAGTGCATACACACACACAGAATACACAGCGAGATCCTCAGTCCAATATCTTGACATATGAGTCCTTCTGCTTGTTCTCTTCAACAGTGAAAGGATTAGATGCAGCACTACTTAACAGCCTTCCTGCAAACTGTTGCCTGTGCCAATGCTGCACTCAGGGTGCCTATTAGAGTAAGTTAATGCATTCATCCACATACTTAAATGAATGCATTAACTTACTTAACATAACTAATGGGAGTATTTATTAAAGGTGCTCTGTCTTTTCTTAGTATTGTATAAATCTCTGTGATTGGCTGATCAATACAAACTGTAATGTAGTTTGCACCATGTGCTAGATGAAAATTTGAAGGACCAATGGAAAGAACAAGCAGGAAAAAGCAAGAAAACATACTGAGACTCCTGGTGAGATCAAATTAGTTATTCAAGAACATTCCTGTTTCAGTCGCATGATGTGTGTTTATGAAAATGAAATCAGGTTTGGGGATTTAGAATTTGAAATGGACCATAAATCAAAGTGCTTTACTACTCTTACTGAGTGCTTTTTACTACAAGCTACATTCGCATAGCATGCCCACAGGTCCATCACAGGCAATTTGGGGGTTGAGTATCACCTAACTGGTGGACGACCCGCTCTATATCCTGAGCTACAACTGCTACAGATAAGAAGGGATCTTCTACACATATGGCAAGCATACTGTAGAGTCTACATTAGTGATTTCATTCATGATTGAATGTACTCGGTTAGCTCGTTAACACGTTGACACCTTGCAGCCCCACGCACGGGGTGATCCGCGGTAACTTGCTAACGGAGATTTGCCGCGGTTATGGCGTTAACGTCATTTTAACGAGATTAATGCTGACAGCACTAATATAAAGGCCTGCTAGGGAGATGACAAAGTATTTTTGCACAAGTATTTATATTATTTAGTGATGATACTAAGTGTCTGTGAGCTGCTAAGGCACTCTAATTCATGTTCGCAAACTAGGATGCTACTAATGATTCCAGTGTTACAACTTCAAAACTGCCATGGCTAACTTTTTATCTAGCCTGAGTTTCCATTTAAAGGGAGTTAATTAGCTTGTTGTTGGTTATGTGGTGGGGGAGATGCCACCAACATCAACTCACTATGCAATTAGGTAAGCGTATACAGTCAAGAGGTAAATGTGATGTGTGACCTAGCTAAATGCAGTAGATAGCACTGCAACAACAGTTTGCTTTTAAATGGCAGTAACCTTGTGGCCCTAATAAAAGTGTCATAATGAGCTATAACGGAAGGTTTTGAGAGAAATCGCATGGTCTACATGTGACAACCCCTCCACCAGCACCTGAGGCCAGAAGAAGTGTTTACTTCCACCAAAACTAACCAGCTTCCCTTGCTTACCTCTACAATCTCCAGCATTTCCTCGCGGCTGATATACCCATTTCCATCCAGGTCGTACATACTGAAGGCCCATTTAAGCTTCTGCTCCAGCTTTCCTCGTGACGTCACACTCAAGGCAATGATGAACTCCCGGAAGTCTATTGTCCCGTCGGCGTTGGTGTCAAAAGTTCGGAAGACATGCTCGGCAAACTTGGAGGCATCGCCGTACGGGAAGAAATTGGCGTAGATCTTCTTGAATTCCTCCACATTCAAGGTTCCACTGGGGCAGTCCTTCAAGAAACCCTGAGGTTAAAAAAAGCAGATATTAGGTGAGACAGGGTTCAAAATAAGACCTTTAACTTTTTCTTTATGTCTATAGAATAATATAAAACAACTCCAATTCCAATAAAGTTGGGATGCTGCATAAAATGCATTGAATTCTAGGTGATCAGTGTCTATTTTGGACTGCAGATAGGCCAGTCTAGTACCTGGACTCTTCTATTATAAAGCCTTGCTGTTGTAATAAATGCAGTATGCAGTTCAGCATTGTGTTGCTCATACAGTTGTGGTCAAAAGTTTACATACACTTGTAAAGAATATAATATAATGGCTCTACCGAGTGTCCCGTTATTTCTAAAACTCTGATTTTTCTCTGATAGAGTGATTGGAACAGATACTTCTTTGTCACAAAAAACATTCATGAAGTTTGGTTCTTTAATGACTTTATTATGGGTTAACAGAAAAAAGTGATCACATTTACTGGGTCAAAAATATACATACAGCAACATGAATTAGCAATTTTGGTGACTTACAAAGTTGTCAGTGAACTGAGCTTCATAGCATGGCCTCTTAACTTGTGAGTGATTATGAGTGACTACAGCTGCTGACTTCTCTTAGGCCAGTTAAATAGGGCTCATTGGATACAAACGCCCACAAACGCTACAATGGGAAAGTCAAAGGAGCTTAGCATGGATCTGAAAAAGCGAATTATTAACTTGAACAAGTCAGGAAAGTCACTTGGGGCCATTTCAAAGCAGCTGCATGTCCCAAGAGCAACAGTGCAAACAATTGTTTGTAAGTATAAAGTGCATGGCACTGTTTCGTCACTGCCAAGATCAGGAAGAAAACGCAAGCTATCACCTGCTGCTGAGAGAAAATTGGTCAGGAGGATGAAGAGTCAACCAAGAATCACCAAAAAGCAGATCTGCCAAGAATTAGAAGCTGCTGGAACACAGGTGTTATTGTCCACAGTCATACGTGTTTTGCATCTCCATGGACTGAGAGGCTGCCGTGCAAGAAGGAAGCCCTAGCTCCAAAAGCAGCACCTTAAGGTTCGACTGAAGTTTGCTGCTGATCACATGGACAAAGATAAGACCTTCTGGTGGAAAGTTCTGTGGTCAGACAAAACAAAAATTGAGCTTTTTGGCCACAATGCCCAGCGATATGTTTGGAGGAGAAAAGGTGAGGCCTTTGACCCCAAGAACACCATGCCTACAGCCAAGCATGGTGGTGGGAGTATTATGCTGTGGGGCTGTTTTGCTGCCAATGGAACTGGTGATTTACAGATAGTAAATGGGATAATGAAGAAGGAGGATTACCTTCACATTCTTCAACATAACCTAAAATCATCAGCACGAAGGTTGGGTCTTGGGCACAGTTGGGTGTTCCAACAGGACAATGATCCCAAACACACATCAAAAGTGGTAAAGGAATGGCTAAGTCAGGCTAGAATAAGGGTTTTAGAATGGCCTTCCCAAAGTCCTGACTTAAACCCCATTGAAAACATGTGGACAATGCTGAACAGCATTGTCCACATGTTTTCAAGTCCATGTCAGAAAGCTATCAAATTTAACTGAACTGCACCAATTCTGTGAAGAGGAGTGGTCAAAGATTCAACCAGAAGCTTGTGGATGGCTACCAAAAGCGCCTAATTGAAGTGAAAATGGCTAAGGGACATGTAACCAAATATTAGCACTGCTGTATGTATATTTTTGACCCAGCAGATGTGATCACTTTTTTCTGTTAACCCATAATAAAGTCATAAAAGAACCAAACTTCATGAATGTTTTTTGTGACAAAGAAGTATCTGTTCCAATCACTCTATCAGAGAAAAATCAGAGTTTTAGAAATAACGGGACACTCGGTAGAGCCATTATATTATATTCTTTACAAGTGTATGTAAACTTTTGACCACAACTGTATATGCAAGAAGCCAGGAAACTAACATAACTTTTTCAAAACATCAGAACAGTCAGAGATCAAATTTCTCAATCAAAACTTTGAGTAGTAACATTTTCAGTCATTTAACTTCTTATTCTGATAAGAATGATTTTGAAAAGGAGCTTAGTCTTGGATCAGAAAAGCCAACGCTATCTCTTCTATTCAAGCCCTCACATTTGATAAAGCGGAATTGTGCCTGAGGAAAAAAAGGGAGGTAAAAGTCACTTCTATCCCTGGTCTTTGTTCAAAAGAAATAAAGCTCTTTTACAAAGACCTTTAAAATAGAGGCAATGAGGTAACAAAACCATTTCTGATGGCTGGGATTTCTACTCACAACTGGAGGGGAAAAATCAGCAGGGTTGTGCTCCTAATAAATATTTTTTAATTGACAGTGTTCAAAATTTCACTGTGTTTAGTGAAGCATCCAGCATCTCCCACACTCAGAAGCAGTTGATCTGCTGAGAGCTGTGACCACTGTGACAGGTCAGTGAGGGGTGGGCTTTAACTTGTACAACTCTTATTCAGGACAGCACGCACAGCTGTTCCATAGGTTTAACCCACGTGTAAAGCTCTGCAGCCACTACACATATATCCATGTGCATAAGATGAGATAACTTGTGAGGTCAGGTCACTGTGGCATTTCATAATGCTAAGCTCCCCACTGAATAAAGGACTGGGTTTAGACAGTGCTCTGTGGTGGACGGAGATAAGACTGCTGTCAGTGTTACAGATCACAGATAGAAACACGTCTGTACAGAAGACGCAAGGATGTCCTAACAATCGTGATATAAATCATAACTCTGCTGTGTGACATATTTGCCTAGTTTAGGACTTATTTTTACCAACAATGAAAGGATCCAAAGCACTTTTGAAATGTTTGAAGATCAGGAAGATTCTGATTTTGGAGAAACAATAGGTAAAGAGACTTATTTTAAAACATGCAACTTTGATATCAGAAGATGATAACTCAAGCCATGCTGTTCAGACGGTAGTTAAAGGTGCAACATTGAATATTTTTCTAACACCAATTGATCCGATTGTGCTGTGTCACATGCAAGGTGACGAATCTACTTAAATCGACCAGATTATTCATCTTTATGCTCCGGGTTATTGCTTTATTAGTTTGCTAATGCGTTCAGCTATAAGGGGTGGGCAATCTCCGTCCACGAGGGCCGGTGTCCCTGCAGGTTTTAGATCTCACCTTGGGTCAACACACCTGAATCACATGATTAGTTCGTTACCAGGCCTCTGGAGAACTTCAGGACATGTTGAGGAGCAAATTTAGATTTAAATCAGCTGTATTGGTTTGAGGACACATCTAAAACCTGCAGGGACACCGGCCCTTGTGGACTGAGATTGCCCACCCCTGAGCTAGTTGCTAGCTAGTTGTGTTGCTCCCAAATAGCCAAAGAATCTGACAAAAATGGTTGTGTTATCAGCTAACACTAGCAAGCTTAGTTGGCATTGTATGAGTAGATCGTACAGATACCTGGTATCTGTATTTAAGCCAAGTAACATATCCCACGAAGGTTGATTCTGTTCATCTGCACGTAGCATTTTCAATCGGAGAAACGTTTCGTCGCTCATCCAAGTGACTTCTTCAGTCTTAGCTGACTGCAGGTTTCCCCAAGTACATTTGCACAATAACTGAAACCAGCCCACTGAAGGCTGAGGAAACCTGCAGATGAGTGAAAACGCTACGTCCAGATGAACAGAATCAGCCTTTTGGGATTTGCTTACATGGATGATCGAGCATGCATCAAGATATCCCACGATCGAATAAAAGATTGTAAGTCAACAAACAACACAGGATCATGGATTTGTTGGACAATCTGTCTGTATAATAACCAAACTGAAATCCATATTATTTGCTGGATAACTTCAGTGAATATGCTCCAAAAGGCACCGACACCACAAATAAGAGAATTTAAGAGAGATAAATTGCCTGAGGTGAGCACTATTCTGTAACTCAAAGTTGCCCCACCCTCATTAATAGCTAACATTTATTCCTGTATAATGTTAAATGGAAGAACTGAAAAAAAAAAAAAACCCCGCCTGCACAGTTGCCATATGCAGAGAACCTGGGCAGTTTATTTCTGTACTAAAGTTGAGCCTCAAGCCTCAGATGGCCGTTTGAGAAACTGCAGTTTTTGGTTCTTTGCTGTTGGCTTCATCGTACGGCTTTATAAACATCTATGCCAAACGATACCTCTTATAGTTATATTAGTATTACTGGTCCATTTTATGTACATGCCATATAAATACCAGATCTGTCATTATATACAATTCAATATAAATCTGCAAAACAAAAAAATACAGTATTTCTCTTAGAAGTACAGTAGTGTAAGACTACAGCTATAATATAGTACAGTACTGTGCAAAGGTTTTGAGCCATTCACCATTTCTTTTTATTTTCTGCATTCCTTCTCATGCAGCAATTTATTGCAGCATGTGGGAACACAATTAGAAATACAGTATTTAAAGCTTTAAATTTAAAGTTTGTATAGTTTTAATGAGCTTGAAAGTCAATATTTGGTATGACTAGCCTTACTCTCCCACGCAGCTTGAATTCTCTTAGGTCAGCTTCCTTATCATTTTATCAAGTATCTTTGGGAATAGTTCGTCAAACCCTTTGAAAGACAGTCAAAGCTCTTCTTTAGATGTTGGCTTTTGTTCTATTGTCTGTTAGGATGATCCCACATTGCTTCAAAACATTGGATTTTTGGCTCTGGGGAGGCCAATCCATGACTGAAAGTGTTCCATTGTGTTAGTTCTTCTACCAGGAAGGATTTTTACTGTATTGGCAGTTTGTTTATGATCATTGTATGCTCTAAAATGAAACTGTGGCCAATCAGACACCTTCTAGATGGTACTGAATGGTGGATCAAAATCAGATAGTACTTTTCCATCTTTTCCATCATCATCCAAAAGATCCCTGACACAACTGTCTGAAATGCAGCCCCAAACCACGACAAAGCCTCCATCATGTTTTACAGATGGATGCAGCCACAGACTATCTGTACCTCTATCCTGACCTCCTCTGTACACATTGATACACAAAATACAGCTGAAGAGCCAGCTGTAATCTCTCAGGCATCTCAGGTCCTGTGTCAGGTCTTTGCTGGATTTTGTTCTGTTTCTTAGGGATGTGACTTTCAGATACTGTTCATCTACTGATCTGCGGTCTGTTATGTGTAGACACAACACAGGTTTGGTGCCTTTAGGTGGCATTAGGTGCCATTTTATCCTAGAATGAATCATACGTCAGGGTTATGTGGCTCAACAAACAAGAGAAAGCATTCCTGTGAAAATGAGTCAATGTCTAAAGAAAAACTTTGAACACCTTCAGAAAGCCTGGAGAACTATTGCTCAAGACCACTTTAAAAATTTACAATAAAGTCTTGCTCCTTGGAAGGAGAGTATAAAGAGTTGAAGGCGGGCTCGAGACTTTTGCACAGTGTTCAGGGTGTGAATTGTGCACCTTGTACCACTCCTGCAACTCGTGGTCGGAGAACTCGGTATTCTCACGGAGATCCTGCAACACCTCTGGCCGCAGTTTGCTGTTCTGTTTCCCCATGGCAACGGGATGGGACTTTGGGTTTCCTTGACAACAACAGCGACTACAGCACTAGCCAGGCTGCTTTTCACACCTGTCAATCAGAGATAAGGAAACGGGAGGTCAGCAACAATTAAGAAGAGAGGAGGGTGAACTCGAGTGACAATTGAGAAGTGCAAACAGCGCAACGTCACCAAAGCTGCTCGGCAACAGACGAAAAAAACAAAAACAAAACATATGAGGGATTAGAAGAGAGGGTTCGCACAGTCGACTGTTGGCTACAATTAAAACCAGCAGCTGCTTTCTGCTTGAACAAATAAAATGATCGGGCAAACCATGGAACAGTAACATAGACACTTCCAAACAGACAGCACAGCTTTGCAACTCACACAAAGTCTTTTAATGGAATCAAAGCAAGCCTTGTGACGGTATTGTTTCCCAGTCCGTTTGACACGAGATGTTACGCAAGTCTTTAAACTGCCGCATCACAGTCGCAAAACGTTAAATAATCCTGAGCGTGCCCCGGTGACGTCAAGCGCTAGCCCACTGATCACATTTTTATGGGATTATTTAGCCAGCTGCGTGTCTGTGTGTCAAATCAGCCGTGTGGTGTGTGCCTTCAGATCTCCTAATCTTCATGTCAGATCAACCTGCTGCACAAAATGCGATTTCAATGATTCAACTAAACAATAAAACCATTACTAAGAAAAGGAGTACATCACTTGTATAAAATCCGATTCATTTACCTATTAATAATGTAATGAAGGTACTTTGGAGGCAATTTGGACATTGCAATAGTGGTTAAAGATTAAATACATAGAGTAAGAGATTTTAACAGTAGGAAAAAAAACTAAATATACCTTAAATTGCCACCAATTAGGGTTGAAATGCAGTGGTTGCCTCATTTAAAATGATGTCTTTGTGGTATTTCTTGTGGTAGAGCTTTCTATACAAACATTTATATAGTTCTGCACTGTAACATCTTTCAGTAAAAAAAAAAAAGGTCCAACAAACTTGTGCTTGTTAACTTTGTTTCCTTACTTTGGACCACTAATTAGCTTGTGCTCAGCCATCAAAGTGTTCTGTGACTTCTGTGTGTGTGGCAATGCAAATTAAAATTACAGTATCAGTGGGGCTTGAACACCTCTGACGAGACGCTTCCTGACCTACACTTTCTCCTCGGTTGAGCTCGGTAATTACGCCGTCAGCTTTTCGTGTACGTGCCCAAAGAAGCGGGAACAAGCGCGGGCCTGTTTGTGTTTACGTGACCTCTACAAAGTCAAAGTAAGCTGGTGGGGCATTTGAGGTGGACGGCGTAGTGTTTATCACTGACTGGCGAGAGCTGCACCATCGCAGAAGCGAAACCCACGCACTCAACCATCTCTTTACTCGGCTAATAAAATTAGGCTTTACTGTAAACGCTTGAGCACTGACAGTAATTCTTATAGTCAGTCCCCAGCCTGCTGACGCTGGAACTGCAACCATCAGTTATGAGTCCTTCCTGTTTGGGGTCTGGTGAAAGTTGCAGAGGGAGGACTGGGATGTGACGGAGGTTGGGATCGTGTCGTCACCAACAAAGTGCATTATGGGACCATTGTTCGTGCAAATCCAAGTTGAAAAAAAGCAAATACAGAGACTGAAGATGCTTTTGGGTCATCAGAATGGTGAACTGCTGTGGCACAGCCGTGTTTTACAGAGTGGAGGAAGACTTTTGCTCTGGTCATGAAGCCGACGATGTACGGCTTGAAGACATCGTAGGGATTTTGCTACATTACAAATGTGGCAGTTATATGTAGGCTGTAGCTACATGGTGGTATGGCTTGAATCAAACAAAAGCTTTATACTTTCGTGTTTTAAAACTTCTGCAGTCCCGACTTCGTGCTGTCGTTGCACTTCAGTTACACATCTACAGTAATTGTTACATGGTTACAAAATATTAGTATGTAATAATAAGGAAATGTTGTGTTTTATCGAATTGGAAAAAAGACAAAACACATTACAGTACAGCATTGAATATTGAGTAACTACCTGTTGATGTCCATCTTTGTTTAGGTTTTGAGCGAACACCAACATGGTGGCAACTACCCAGAATGCACTGCAATTTTCGACCCTTTGCCAGCTGTCAGAAAAATGCAGTTTACTTGGCGCAACGCCAGTGTTTCCTGTCAAGTTCACACCTTGGAGCTGCTTTGATTCTGAAGGGCGTCAGGTTTTGAAGGTTATTTTAGAAACACCTGAGGACCAGTGCTTTCTTTTTGTTTTTTCCCAGAAAAGCTTGTTTCAAATTTTAAGTCCAGGATGTTTTTAAATAGTTTGAGTGATCAAATTTTCAACACACAAACCTTTGATTTTTTTACTCTGAGCAGAGTTCAGTTTGTCTTAAACATCATGTGCAATCCAACCACAAAGACAGACATAAATCTATTTCTCCTCAAGGAGTAACTGGGTGGTGGTGCCTGCACTGCTGAAGGCTATATGTGAAATGAGTAGGTAGTTGCTGTAAACCAGTAATTTACGTTTTAGCTGAACAGACCGAGTGCACCGTTGTGCCTTGGATGAGCATTTGGAGAACACACACCCATCGCGCACTCACTGATGCACACACTTTCTAGTTCCTGTAACGATTAATAATTCCTTCCCACGCTGCCCAAATGTGAAATTTAATTGTTGAGACAAAGGTGATTAAATAACAGCAACAAAGGTTTCCCGATGACAAACAGAAACAGTCAACCTCTGCTTCAATTAGCCACGAGGGTTGCTTCCACATGATGTCTCTGTGAAACGCTGCAGATGATTTGGGCTGATATCTAAACAAAACAAACAGAAAGTGAGTGAGTTTGTGAAGACCTGCTAAAATGTTCACATCAGGATTTTTGAGAACTTTTCGCCACATGTAGCCACAGATCCTCAGATCATGGGATTTTCCTCTTCTCATGGAGGTCCACTGCAATTATTGTTGGTGGAAAGGCTCAGAATGGGAACCACAGCTGCATCCTATGAGCAAGCTCATCCAGCTTTTGAAGTAACTGACTTAAAAAAAACCAAAAAACAAACAAACAGTTACCTTATAAGGACTTTACTTTAGGCATGTGTTCTTCGTAGTCACGCTCAAGGCCTTTACACACCGGACACAGAAAATATTTTGTGTGTTAAAGAAATGTTGGGGCCTCGACTATTCTCAATTCAGCCGCTCACACCACCTGCATAATTTTGATGTGGTCCCACCTCTACTGAAAGTGAAGAGCTGAAAGTGCCCCACTCACATCCTGAAATGTGTACAAAAGCAGCCGTCATACAGCCTCAACTCTTCAGACCTCCCCGTTGCTGCCTTCTGCTGAGAACTGAACCTCCATTTCTTCCTTTTCTTGTTTTGAAATATCAGGACCAGCTCATAATCACTTGATGTTTACTTCCTTTTTTTTCACAATGCAGAAATGCAATCCTTTCCATGTGTGTATATCTTATACAACATATTATATGTTACAAGTTCGCATATGAAAAAATCTGGAATGTCATGGCGCTTTTTTGCAATCTGCTCGGCTTTTAGATCTGAGTCTTCACAACAAATAAGATTGTTAGCATTGTGTATTAAACACAATGGTGATCTTTACAATCATATTTTATATTATTTCATCAAGACCATCCCTAAAGCTCTGACAAAAATTGCTACTGCCACGAGTCAGTCAGATCCTGTCCTAAAGACTCAATAATACAAAGTGACAGCCTGACTGACAGTGCTCTATGCTACAACTGCACAACAAAACCTATTCTAGCACACTGACCTTTTCTGTGAACTCACAACTCTCTTCTTTCCCCTTAGAATTGTTCTTTAACCAAGCTGTGATCCACAACAACTCTGTGTGCATGTCAGTCGGTCAAAGAAGCCACAGCCACAGTTATTTTAATCCCAATCTAACTCCCAAACCCAATCCCTACTGTCCCCCTTTATTGCTTATCCTTCCATCCTGAAACATGAAAAAAACATTAATCCATCTCCCCAGTTTAAGTGCCCACTGCTTGTTAGTTGCTGTTGTCAGGCCCCGTCATAAGTCCATACGCACACATACACAAACCCTGTGAACATCTGTTTCAGAGCTGCTAAGCGGGTCACTGACTTCTACCCTGATGATCTTCGCATGGAGAAAAGAGAGAAAGGCAGGCGAAGAAGAGAGACAAAGCTACACAGACAAATGGCTTAAGAACAAAGACAGGATCACAGAGAGAAAGGGAAAAGAGGTGACAGAAAGTCAGATCTGTGGATTTAGAGGTGCTACCAAAACTTATTACAGTATCTGCAACTGTGTTTTTTCCAAGTACCTTCCTGAAAATCCAAAAACACCATTTCAGAGCAATTTCAGAGCACTGCAGTCTGACACTCTCACTAATTAAAAAGAAATGTGGTATTTTTGAGTAAACACAAAGCGATTCACTCATTATACGTCCCTTTGTAGCTGATGTATGGTTCATAGTAGCCCCTCCTGTTTAGGTAACAGTCTAATGTCTTGATAACTTCACATCACCTAATGGCCCATTTCTTTAAAAGCTTGGTACTTAGTTTGCTGTTGCTTTGCTGTTTTAGAGGGAGTCTGATCGAGGTGTTGAAGTGATCTCGCCGCATTCAGCAAAACGTACAGTTCAAAGCTAGCTAGCTCGCTTGGCTCAAGAGCTGGAGGTGGGGGATACAGACTAACCAAACCATGCAAATCCCATCGAACAAAGTTGTGTCAACAAGTTAGCTGCCTTGCTAATGTTAGCGACATACATTGCAGTATTAATGAATCACATAACTGGGTTTCTCAGTGTTATTTATGCTTATGTTAAATTAATATTAAGTTAGCTGTTGATGCTAAAGCTCTATTTACCATTTTATTGTTGTTTGCTTTTATGTAATTGGAAAACTAATATGATAAGTTATTTTTCGTAGCATTCACGATTTCAGGCATTTATGTAACACGTGTAGAAAAAATGTCTCCTCTGGGCCCTGCAGGCGGTCTATCCTTCAAGCTCAGGTCTGCCACCAGAGCCCTGGGAGCTTGAGGGTCCTGCGCAGTATCTTAGCTGTTCCCAGGACTGTGCTCTTCTGGACAGAGATACCAGATGTTCTTCCTGGGATTTGCTGGAGCCACTCGGCTAGCTTGTTACCTTCACCCTCCACATCTTCTCGAGCTCTTCTCTGAGTCCTTGGTACTTCTCCAGCTTCTCTTGTTCCTTCTTCCTGATGTTGCTGTCATAATATGCCGGCCACTTGGTTATAGCGTTCCATGAATGCCCTGCCTGCTAGCATCTTGCACCCTGCTATTACAGAGGGGCAAAAAAGTATTTAGTCAGCCACCGATTGTGCAAGTTCCCTCACTTAAAATGATGACAGAGGTCAGTAATTTGCACCAGAGGTACACTTCAACTGTGAGAGACAGAATGTGAAAAATAAATCCATGAATCCACATGGTAGGATTTGTAAAGAATTTATTCGTAAATCAGGGTGGAAAATAAGTATTTGGTCAATAACAAAAATACAACTCAATACTTTGTAACATAACCTTTGTTGGCAATAACAGAGGTCAAACGTTTACTATAGGTCTTTACCAGGTTTGCACACACAGTAGCTGGTATTTTGGCCCATTCCTCCATGCAGATCTTCTCGAGAGCAGTGATGTTTTGGGGCTGTCGCCGAGCAACACGGACTTTCAACTCCTGCCACAGATTTTCTATGGGGTTGAGGTCTGGAGACTGGCTAGGCCACTCCAGGACTTTCAAATGCTTCTTACGGAGCCACTCCTTTGTTGCCCGGGCGGTGTGTTTTGGATCATTGTCATGTTGGACGACCCAGCCTCGTTTCATCTTCAAAGTTCTCACTGATGGAAGGAGGTTTTGGCTCAAAATCTCACGATACATGGCCCCATTCATTCTGTCCTTAACACGGATCAGTCGTCCTGTCCCCTTGGCAGAAAAACAGCCCCATAGCATGATGTTTCCACCCCCATGCTTCACAGTAGGTATGGTGTTCTTAGGATGTAACTCAGTATTCTTCTTCCTCCAAACACGACGAGTTGAGTTTATACCAAAAAGTTCTACTTTGGTTTCATCTGACCACATGACATTCTCCCAATCCTCTGCTGTATCATCCATGTGCTCTCTGGCAAACTTCAGACGGGCCTGGAAATGCACTGGCTTCAGCAGCGGAACACGTCTGGCACTGCGGGATTTGATTCCCTGCCGTTGTAGTGTGTTACTGATGGTGACCTTTGTTACTTTGGTCCCAGCTCTCTGCAGGTCATTCACCAGGTCCCCCCGTGTGGTTCTGGGATCTTTGCTCACCGTTCTCATGATCATTTTGACCCCACGGGATGAGATCTTGCATGGAGCCCCAGATCGAGGGAGATTATCAGTGGTCTTGTATGTCTTCCATTTTCTGATGATTGCTCCCACAGTTGATTTTTTCACACCAAGCTGCTTGCCTATTGTAGATTCACTCTTCCCAGTCTGGTGCAGGTCTACAATACTTTTCCTGGTGTCCTTCGAAAGCTCTTTGGTCTTGGCCATGGCGGAGTTTGGAGTCTGACTGTTTGAGGCTGTGGACAGGTGTCTTTTATACAGATGATGAGTTCAAACAGGTGCCATTCATACAGGTAACGAGTGGGGGACAGAAAAGCTTCTTACAGAAGACGTTACAGGTCTGTGAGAGCCAGAGATTTTCCTTGTTTGAGGTGACCAAATACTTGTTTTCCACCCTGATTTACGAATAAATTCTTTACAAATCCTACCATGTGGATTCATGGATTTTTTTTTCACATTCTGTCTCTCACAGTTGAAGTGTACCTCTGGTGCAAATTACTGACCTCTGTCATCATTTTAAGTGGGGGAACTTGCACAATCGGTGGCTGACTAAATACTTTTTTGCCCCACTGTATGTGCTAGATACATTTTATATAGATAGATAGATACAATTATATTACCCAGAAAACCCATCAGAAGTACCTTAGAGCACATCAGTTGATTCTACAAGTAATTTAGTTCTTCTAGTTGTGTAAGCTGCTCCTTAAGGAGGATTGAAGCAGGTTTCATTGCAGGTTTTACAGACCGTTCAGTAAAATCCTCCCACACCAGGCTGAAATTATTTCTCTGGGCGCCCATGTGAAATAAAAAGTATTAAAACTATATTGACTAACTGTGGTCAGGGAGGCACTGCCATTATAAAAGAGGAGGATGGCATTGGCTGGCCAATATCAGGTTTTTAATAAAAGGCTTTTACAGAACATCTGCCCAATTTTAGCAGCAATAAATTGAAAGAGAGAGTAGTGAGGCAGAAAAGTTTGAGATGGAGAGGTGGAAATGGGAAAAGAGAAAGGATGAATGTTTAAAAAAAAAAAAAAAGGCAAGCTAGAGATAAGTCCAAAGTTCAATTTAACATTTCAGAGAGTTGGTCTCTTTCTTGACTGTTTAACTCATTCACTGCCATTGACGTCTATAGCCGTCAATTGCAGTGAATGAGTCAATGGGTTTAACTCATTCACTGCCAATGGCTGGCAGTGAATGAGTTAATATGCTTTTACGATGAGAAAATGCCGCCTTCATATCGCCTGCCAGTAGCTCAGTCATTAGGGAGGAAAAGGGATAGAGAGAGGGAGGGAAAAAAAGCAAGAGGACTGGAGAGAAGACAGACAACAGGGGTGGTACGGTACTTGAATAAAGCACACTAAGCTGGTGCCATGTGAAAAGAGCGACAGATCAAAAAAACTGACAGGCACCATTGATTTTATTTTATTATTCTCCACTCGAGTGTTTTCAGTCTGCCGTCTCCCGTTGCTTCTTCTCAAAGAGCCAAAGAGCAGCAATCTGAGAGGCCACCTGAGATGCTGGGCCGCTTTCTTTTCCTTCCCGTCCTGCTCTTCATGCTTTTATCTCCCTCACAATTTTCCGTAATTTCTGCCCAACAATTTCCTTTTCTTCTATTGGAGCAGCCCTCCTGGTGCTTCTCCCTGTCACTGCAGGGATAAGCGATAGCCTGGCGTGGTCTCACAGCGATTGTTCTCACAAAAGAATTTGAGTCTTATTTTTTGACACCTTTTCTCACTTTTGATGATAACTTTATTTGTGCACTGTGTAGGTGACAAATTAGAAAATGGTAACATAGTAAAAGATTGAAAGATATTTGCATCTTAACTGCTCTCTTTTTATTGTCATCGTTTGGTCCACTCCTGTTCACCAGTTACGTACCCTTGCAGTTTCTAAAGCTTAAATGATACTTTTATATTTTTATTTTTACTGCCATGAATCTGTGTAGAGTCTACAATAAAGCCTTTGCAAGTGGTCAGCACCTTTGCCAGCATTTATGTCAATTCATCATATGGATGCATTTCCAGGGAGGTTCATGTTAGCTTACAGCGTAGGCTCCAGCATAAGGTTTCAGAAATATTTTACACAGAAGTATAAATCAATTGTATGTAATGGGCTCATACTTTATTTTGCAAAATGAACATCATGTTGTATTCAACGAGATTTAAAACTAGCAGCCAACCCTATAAATGTATTATATTGATATTACAGCATTTACTGAGCTCACAGATCCAGCGCAGGGCTGTTTTCTCATATAATTCTATACAAATGCACCTCTTTTTGGAGGAGTCGTCCCCTACTGTACATTAGAAAGAATGCAGATTGAAGGCACTCCTTTATATCTTTTATATAACAACTTCCACCCTCACGGACTGCCTCAGCAAAAAACCCTAACCAAAAACAATGAAAACACACCTTAACCTCCTGAGACCCAAACTCTTCCACAGCATGCATTTTTAATTTCTCTTTGATATTTGGGCTGATTGGGACCTGATGAATGTAAAAACAAAGAATTACCAGATTTTCTTTTTACCTAATTTTTGTTTCTAAGAAAAATGAGAGCCACATATGAGGATATTCATTTAAAATTTCGATAGAACAGTGGCAGTATAATGTTCTCGTAAGTGGATATCAGGCCCTTGTGAAGTAAAATTGAGTATTTTGGTCTAAATAACCCAAAATGTGATGTCCACATATGTGGAAGCAGGATCCTAAGAGGTTAAGATTCTCAAGCCTGCAAAGAGTGAAGCTGGTGAAGAGTGAACTTTAAGTGTTGGAAGAATAGATTATTTGGAAATAAAATTATTTGTGAACACGTAGGAACAAAAAGATTTCTGATCGACGAGTTATCAGAACTGCTGGGTCATTGTGTCATTGACTGCAACTTGCAAATCTTATTCCCGAAACTTATTTCTGAATTTCACTCTTCCTTTATTGCTTCTGAAATCCTATCTCCGTTATGACATCCAGTCACCACCAGAATTCTTCATGGTTTATCCTTTAAAGGGCAAAATAATTCATGAATACAAATCTTTTTTTGCAGCATCCCTGAAGGCACCAATGAGGAAAATCAATTTTAGACCTCGTTTAAAAAACTTTGAATATATTCAACAGCACACTTATGGTGAACTAAAGCATTCAGCAGAGTTTTGGGCATAATGAAATACCGATACACTGGGATGAGATTTTTGGCAACTTTAAAGCTACTAACTATTAATTTAAAAAAAAAGTTTAAACTTTTTCAAAAGTACCTAATGCTATCAACAGAATGCAAAGTGGTGGTATAATAGATGAAGTAATGTAAGATTAAAGGAATAACTGATCATCCCGAGTATGATTGAACTGGGACCATTTCTTTTGAAAGGCTAAGATCAAAGGTCTTAATGCTAATGGTTGCTATGTAGCAAAAGCGGTAAAGCACTGTCCTCTGATTGTGAACATTTTAATTACATTTTACAAACGGTGATGACATTAAACACCTTTTATAAATGGTTGCAAATGCCTTTGAAGCAAAAGGTAACATTAGCACTTCATTGCTAGCATTAGCTAGCTTGTTTGCTAAAACTAATGAGGGATTGTTCAGATCTTTAGCAACAAAAGTCTGTGCTAAAAGTTTTCTAGTTATTTACTTTGTCTGCTTTTTGAATTGGGGTTCATAAAACTTATAAAACTTATAAACTTATAAAGACTCATAAGACAAACCCCCCCAAACACGTGATGTTATGGGACTAAATCAGACAGAAGCTGGAAAATGCTAAAATATTCATTAAAACATAGGGGGAATGTTGATTTAGTAACAATTCATTAGTATTTCACAAAAATGAACCAAGAAAGAGCTTTTCTTGTGTAAATAATAAATATGATCATTGCCCTTTAAGAATAATTCTCCCATCAACCCCATCCTTCCTTTCCTTAACCTGCTCCATATTGTGCCTTGTCACTGGCTGCCTGGCAGAGGCAGCTGATCAATACAAATCAGTTCGTCAAGTCTCCAAATTCTTGTGCTTCCATCTTAAGAAGCAGTGGGGAAAAATAGACATAAAGAAGCAGAGGCAGAGGACAGGAAGAAGGATTGTTGAAGAAACTGAAAGTTATTGAAAGAAAAAACATTAATGGAGTGGTTAAAAATAAGAATGAGGACTGGTCCTCAGTGTGGAGCTCTTTGCTGCTGCAGAGAGAGTTTTCAGAGCAGGACTAAATGCTGATAATAACCTGCCATCAAACAGGGAACACACACATTACTGAGTAGTCACGGCTATCTGAACACACACACACACACACAATGCAATACAGTATGATCTAAAACCGTTCCTCCTTCATTCAAAATGACTAATGTATAAAACGATAAGAAGAGATTGGGGTATGATGAAGTAACAGCTAAGGTCACATAAGTGCAGCGGGCTAAGGCTTAAAAGGCTTATGTGGCATTCACCTCTCTGAGAGACGGAGAGAAAAACAGACAGATGAAGAGGAGAGTTTAGGGGTAAATCAGGGACGCCTTTTTTGATGGAGCTTTTCACATGATTGAAATAGCTGCTAATCATTCTTCACATATTATTGCAATCGATTCAGAGAACTGCAAACTGTTTGTTTAATCTTTCCTATTTGTTCAATATGTATTCTGTTTATGAACATAATCAATGGATATCTATTTATTCTGTTTGCACCAAGATCGCAGTGTCTCACTCCGGTTGGTGGAAGGGCTCTCTTTTTATGGAAAATTTGCCCATTTGAGATGGGAAAAACTTGTGAAAGCTTATGAAAGAGCTGCAAGGAAGACATACAAAAATGATCCTTTACTTAAAAAATAACGTTTTTCTAAAAATGTGCTGGCTTAGCATGAGACTCACAATCATCCTAGCCCTAACCACAGACACTTATATGTCAAGAGGTTAATGCTGCAATTAATAGTGAAGCTAAAGATTTCAAGGATGCTATAAATTACAGTCGAATGATATTCCATTTACTGTCATGGAAACTCACAAAAGCAGTAAATCCCCACTGTGAATTCGAAAGGTCAAACTGAAAACCTCTACTCAGTGACTGATCGTGAATTATGATTTTTTTATAGTTGCTTTGCTTTTATGACCAAGAAGACAGAAAAAGAATGAATGTGATTAATGGTTTCAAATGTTTTTGTTACTGGTTTTTGATATGGTCCATTAAGCAATTCTCAAATTTAACTTGATATTTAGTGTTTCTTAGTTTTAGACCAGCGGTCAGTCTAATATTTTTTCCTTGTTTAGTTGAGTAAGAAGATCCCCAGTTATAAGCAGTCTTCTGTTTGGTACAGTCCCACTCTCCATCGGATTCACCCACAAAACAAAAACTATTCACGAGTAAGGAGCACTGTGAAGAGACCAAGACTCCAAACTCCTTGCATCCCAAATGGATCTTCAAGATCTTCAGAGTGAACTGGGATTGGTCCAGTGCATGGAAACAGGGTCTACTCTGTTATGCCAAAATTCTTAATGTAACACAATAACTCGTTCAAGAATTGTGCATTACTGACTTTTTGAAAATTGCATCTTTTTACAGGGAATTTTTGCCAGTTAAAAATCTAATTTAGATGAAAAAACTGGTGTTGGCCAGAGGGGCCGATGGCACGATATGGCAGCCTCGCTTCTGTCAGTCTGCCCCAGGGCAGCTGTGGCTACAACTGTAGCTTGCCTCCACCAGTGTGTAAATGTGAGAGTGAATGAATAGTGGAATTGTAAAGCGCTTTGAGGTTCTCGAAAAGCGCTATATAAATGCAATCCATTATTATTATTATTATTATTATAAATAAAGAAATTATGGCACAGCCTCCACCACAAGCTGCTGGATCTGTAGACACAGGCAGCTGCCGGGAACAGTTAATGGTCTTGTCAAAGGTTCCCTTCTGGAAATCTTGTTATGACTTTGACATTTTTCAGATATAGTCTTGATGACCAAAGGTCCTTTTTCCATTGTCTCGGCTCCATCTGAACTAAACGGCAAGTAAGTTTGGGGTTTTGAGAAGGATGAATGAGCACTGCTTTAATTCAAATGGTTCCTATTGGGGAAAACCTTGTAGTGTGAATATATGGAAAAATAATCATTTTAACTGGATTCTCTTCTCTTAAAGGTCAACATCTTAATAAATTGAAGTCTAATTAATCATCCAACCCCAGTGCACCGAAATGTAAGAATCTATTGCCAACATCCCAGTGCTAAAACAGCTAAAAGTGGTTTCGACGTCTAAAGACCAGTCTACACACCATTAAGGCAAGTGGTATTAATGCTGCGATACCTCCAGCATTCCTTCGTCATCGGCCCAATTGTAGACCTCTTTTCAAAAACTCAGACCTCCATCTGAGAGGAGGCTGACCTCATTTATAACACATCCATCAGAGGGCAATGCTATTTCCATCTAGGTCACAAAGACAGGAAATAATGTTCTGCATCCAGGAGTACAAATCTCAATTTCATGACTGAAAGCATTCAGCAGTCCCCCTCCCCCACAACTTATCTATTTCCTTGGGTCGCCAACAGATCGGCAGAATACAGATTGGCTCTCTGTT
Organism: Rhamphochromis longiceps; assembly: GCF_057381845.1. Taxonomy (NCBI): domain Eukaryota; kingdom Metazoa; phylum Chordata; class Actinopteri; order Cichliformes; family Cichlidae; genus Rhamphochromis; species Rhamphochromis longiceps. The sequence continues at coordinate 30,004,028 of NC_140577.1, read as the reverse complement.
AGGGAATCTGATGATGACCCTAAAACTTAACTCTATGCTAGCAGACACAAAATAATCATTCCAACTGAGACAAATCAAACTCTGGAAAGCAGTGATAGTGGTTTGTAAGGAGTTACAGGAAACTCCATAAACGATCTGTATCCAGCCGTGAACACTTTGTTTAATGGGAACAGGAATGGTTCAAAATGAAATTACTGTCCATACCACCAACTGCTCCAGTTTTTGACTGACTTGTGGGAAAAAGGTTTACCTTCATGACTTAAATACCTTTACCTCTTTGTGCTTGAAGTCATCATCAGCAACACCATCAACCCTATCCCCAAACTCCAATCCCAAACCTAATCCTTTGTTTTAGGGGTAAGTAAAAGTACTTTGATTTGAAAAACATCAAAATCAGATTTTTATGAGTGCCAGTAAGAATTTTCACTACTTTCTCCTGACTGCCAAGACCCAAGAGAAACAGTTTTTAAAAACAACAAAATTACATATTCTGGTAGCACAGGGTTAGTGCAGGGTCACCATAAATGATAATTTAGACCTCAGAGGGTTCGTGTATGATACAAAAAAAAAGATGCACATGCCCAAATATATCAGCACTCAGGAATGTACGGATATTCTTTACTTTTTGCTCATAGGAAAGATATATGAGCCAGCCAGTCCCACGTGACAAGAAAGAAAGAAGATATTCATTTATATAATATTTATGTAATATTTTTCAAGAAGCCGGACTGGTGGAAAGCCTACTCACGGCAGTTCCTTATAAAATATTGACACTGGGAAGCTCATCTTCACAGTCACTAAGGCAAAATTCACCATGTAGCCAGCATGCATTTGTTAACTACTTCATTCTGCTCCCCTCACACATGCATGGGGCAGAATTGCAGAGAGATTCTGCCTTGAGCGACTGCAAACGCACACAACCGCTGCGTCCGAGGCAAAAGCAATTGTGTGCTGTAGCTACACACTTTTTGTTATGAATTTTTAGGTTGAAACAGAATCTGAACAGTACCTTTGGTAATGCACTTCGTGCTGTTTACACTAACCGTTTCATGCATGGAAACAGAGTAGGGAGAGTGTTCACAAACGGGAAGGTGCGGGCAGCTATTACAGCCTTATTTTTTGATTTCATTGCAGCTAATGGCGAAAACCCATCAGTGCACCGTAAACATGTTCAGACAGAAAACGAAGCATTTGGCTGAGTGCACGAACACTCTGAGCTGTTGCTTTGAGGAAGACTTGTGTGCTAGCAAGCATACGGCTCAGGTCAGCTCTGCATCTGTCTGCACATTCACAGCACGGGAGGGTGTTCTAGCTAGCTTCCCAACTGAAGCGCACCATGTGCTTGTGTGGGAAGGGCCAGGTTTGAGGAGACTGCGAGCAGGGTGTCGGCACAGTTGGCGCATCAAAGGGAGCCGAGCTTTTTCCTTTCGATGATTAGACCATATGTGAGACCGAGAGACATCATGACTGAAGAATGTTTGCGAGGTTAGGTTTCACTCTGTAAAGGTAGCAGATTAAGAGGAGGAAAAGAAAGAGCAAAAGAGGAGCAATAAAAAAAGACTACACAAAACAAGTGGAACACTGATGGATAATTAATGTGACTTTTTCCTCTTCCTTTCTCCCTCCCTCCCTCCTCTCGCCGTCTGTTTTCGTATCTGCTCTATGCACCGCTCTGACCTTTAGCGAGTGTGTAATTCTAGCACAGGGCCTGAGCATAATAATATATGAAAATCCATAGGGTCTGCTGCTCATTGTGCAAACCCAAGACAGGAGACAGGCTGCTGACAGGCTGAACCATGGCCCTCTACTAAGACAGCCTATTATATCACCAGGAATCGAGCTCCCATGGGGGTGAAGGGGTGAGGGTTGGTGATACAGCCGCAAGTTTGCTCATCTTCCTCCTGGAGACAACTTGACCTCAGCAGCTGAGCATGGCAAGTCTGTAACACAATATTAGGCAATATTCTAACTAAATACTTCTAACTCATTGTCAGGAAGGTTTTCCATTGCCAGACATGCTCTACAGCTTCCACCAAGAAAAAACCAATATGAAAACCCAGACAGAAAACTACCAGCCACTATCACGGGCTTTCTGACAGTTAGGAAACCTTTCACAGCTTTTTTTAAACTAACGTTCTGAGGTAAATATCATGTCTGATCAACATTTCCAACACACAGACTTTATTTGCCCTGGTATATTAACCAACCACAATTGATTTTCTAGAGGACAGTCCCTGGCTTTTTGGAAGTTCAGTTGCTGCTAACCAGCTAGCACTCGCCCTTCCTTTCTTGTGTTTTCCTGCTGGCAGGGCAGGTAGATCAGTTTCAAATATCATTCAGCTGTCCCTCCAGTGATTCTCTTGTCCTGTGATCAGACAGGTTTTAACTTGTCCCCCGGTGTGTCTCCATTGTAATACCATGAAAAGTAAAACAGAGCTATCCATATTGGACTTGGGGCTAATAAATCTCAAACAAATTTTCACTGAAATGAAGAAAAGAAAGACAACTTCAGAAACTCTCAAGCCCTCACACAGAATATTTAATTCAATTCAATTACATTTTATTTATACACTGCCAAATCATAGCAACAGTGGCACTATATTGTAAGGTAGACCCTACATTAACACATACAGAGAAAAACCCAACAATCGTATGACCCCCTATGAGTAAGCGCCTTTTAACAGGAAGAAACCTCCAGCAGAACCAGGCCCAGGGACAGGCAGCTATCTGCCACGACCAGTTGGGGTGATTTTTAGATTATTGTTAGAAATAAGAATAAGAAAGAATAAGAAAATTGGCTACAACTGCATTAGCATTAGCAAGCGCACGCTAGAAACAAGTAAGCTTGAACTAATCAATACCATGTTTACTACCAAACAGACCTATCACAATCATTAGGGTCTGCGATGCTATGTCGTGTTGTTGTCAGATATACGTGAGGCTACATTCTAGGGTGCTGGGCTACACCATCTACAGCATGAATTAAACACAATGTTTTAAATCAAGAAGGAGAACTGGTTCATGTCCTACTGTGCTGAGTTTAAACAGCAAAAAGCATAAATACTACTATTACTGGCTACAGTCCATGCCTGTGGAGCCAATCGACAGGATGAGAAACTTGCCGAGGGATTGTCAATAATATTCATCTCTTACTTTGTCTCAAAGTACTTGGTTATTAAGGTATTTGCAGATGCACATCTTGTCTGTCTCCTTTCATGTGCAGATGCATATATACCAAAGCCCTAGCAGAGATAGAATCTAATCTATGCATGAGTAATAACTCAAAATAATTACCCATCAGACTGAGCTGCACCACTCATTTAACCTGATGTCCTTTAACTCATCATAATCTGAGCCATTTAGTCCCATGGTAACGTGCTGGTATAGCAGCCACACAGCTATCAGGGCATGGTAATCCTCCTGTGGATGGACTAAGGATTATAGGCAGATTATTGGAGCAGTTCTCACCAATGATACCACATGTAGGAAAATATTAGTGTACATGAAGTAGAGGTGGAAATTATGGATCACTTCGATCTGTCATCTAAGATTAATAACCATTAATATCTGAATCCTTGTTTGCAACAGTCTACAAGTTGTGTTCCTGATTATATCTTTAGTGTTTGTTCTGTTCAGTTCAAGTTCTAACAGCTTTAATTTCAAGTGAGAAAGTTCTTGTTTTTTTCCCCTCACTGGTACAAACCGGCTTATTTAGAAAAAAAACCCCCAATGTTACCAATCCTTATCTGAATCTGATGCAGATGTTTGTTACTGATCATTTTTAATAAACTGAACCCCAGGATGTGCCGATGGACGATGATGTTGGGAGATTAATATGAAGTTCACTATAATTTCATGTCGCATCTCCACATATACCCATTATTTGCAGCACAGGCATGTCTGGGCATGCACAGGCACCTGCACACAAGGTCGAGCCTACACTTCTGCATACTTTGAAATAAATATGTGTGTGTGAGTGGCTTCATCGATCAGTCTATCATCATCAACCTATAGTAGACCTACAGGTTTAAGGTCAAAAAGTAAAGAGCTACTAAATGTTATCAGTTAATACTATTTTAGTGCCTGGCTCATATCCATCCTCTTATGTTAATCTTCCTTCCTTGTTTTGTTATGTTCTGGGGCCCACACTGTGCACCATAGAGGATGGATATTACTATGCTCTCACATTAACATCCTGCTGCCCGGTCAGCGACACTATCAGTCATTGGCAATGCAGCAAACACAGGACGACTGGACAACGGAGCAAACTGTCCAGCTCATTTATAGCATTCCAAGATCACCATCAAGGATATAACTGAAATTGTGTCTGTGAGACTGTCCCCTAAACAAATCTATAGTATCCACAAATTTCCCCCAGGAGTTACAAGTGCAGCTATTCCTGTCGCTGAGGTGAAGGAGGATCCTGATATAGTTCTATCCTTAGCTGGAATTGATCTGCTGACATACCACACCCGTCTTCCCTATCCTCTCTTTTACCCTCTCCTTTTTCTTATCCTCTGTCCTCCTTCCAGCATCTTCTGTCCACTCTAAACCATTTCTAGTGTCAGTTTGTCATTTTCTAACAGCCCTTGATCTTTAGTAAATGCCTTGGGCTAGCTTGCTGCTGTTTGTGCTCCCATGGTATCACTGCTCTAGATCTTTCTGTCCCGTTCCTGCCAATGCAAATTGGCAACAGAACCTAGAACCCAGCCCTGTGGCCTTTCTCCTCATTATTAAACTAACTAAAAGTGGGTTCAGATGTGCCGTGCAGTGTCCTGGTTTTAGCTACCTGACTATTAAAAAGCTACCAAAGTAGTAAAGTCAACCCTCTACCATCTAAGTCATTGCAACAACCCCAGCCATAACCCTAAAGCTAACCCTTAGCTTGCCCGAGTCTTGGCAATCAGGGAAAACAAGAATAACATAATTCTACGTGACAAAAATTTAAGACTTTAGCAGCTCTCTGATCTTCTGAAAGGCTTCTGGTTAGCTTTAGCTACAATGTAGATGATAATGCAATGGTAAGTTAAACAAGATACTGAAACCTCTCTCCTTTCAACCTGCAAGCGGTAACACATTGCCTGGGAAGTGAAATGTCTTGTAGACACTGATGAGAGAATGAAAGGGTGGACTGCGCTGTTTTTGGAGCTCTCCAGGGGCTCGAAAAAAGGGGACATCCCTTATGGAGCGACACCTCCAGGGTGAAGAGCTGTCGAGGCACTAACGTGTATTTTAGTTCATGTCCCACAGCAGCAACCTGCACTAGCCCCAAGGACGCACTCGGAGCAGCGTGCAGGAGTCCTACGAGACAAAGACACACTGCAGTGTCACACACACTTCCCAAGATGAAGCTGGTAATTATTCTCTAAGCATCAGCTTCCTTCTTTTGTTGCTGAAGGCAATTATTCGCTTATTCAGGTCAAGGATTGCTCTGTGATGAGAAACGAGTAGGGGGGGGGGGGGGGGGGAAGACAGGCCCGTGGACTTCACTGTGGCAGTTCCCACATTTTAGCCTGAGAGAATTCAGTTTTCCTTTTTAATATTTTACTTGGTCATAATACACATCAGTCTTAGGTGAACTGAAAGCACCTTTTTATCTTTTACATGATAACACGATCGTTCATGTCCTTGGATCATGAACTGACAGCGACAAACCAAATGTCGATACGGTGTCTGCATCCTTGTTTGTTTCACTTACCAAAGAGACACACAACAATAAAGTTATAGATTAATTTGGAAGATAATGATACCATTTGCTTTTTTACATTTTCTGTTGATATCGCAGTTATATTATCCATTTTTTTTATGTCAGTCAACGGGAAATTGTATTCTGATTCCTAATTTCAAGGTAACAAAGCTGTTTTTTTCTCAAGAATATGAATCAGTTTATTTCTTTATCTTATGAAAACAAAAGTCTGGTTCTTCAAGATAACTGCCACAAGAAAAATGACTTCTTCTATTTTATTGATATCATGGGATATTTATGGTTTGAGCTGTGACTGTGCGAGAACGTTCAGGTCTCAGTGTTGGCAGGCTTCCATCATTACTGCGCAGTTAGTCGGAAAAATTCACATCTTTGTCAACCTGTTAACACCCACCCAGACGAGACATCGATTCACTGAGCCACACTACCAGGATATACAGCAATGACATCGGGATGTCATTCGGGCTGGAGAAGTGTAGTCGGATGGTAACAAAGAGAGGGAAGGTAGTCAGAACTGAGGGGATTGAACTACCAGAAGGCAACATTGCAGACATAGAGGACAGTTACAAGTACCTGGGGATCCCGCAGGCGAATGGGAACCATGAAGAGGCCGCTAGAAAAGCTGCAACCACCAAGTACCTGCAGAGGGTCAGGCAAGTCCTGAGGAGTCAGCTGAACGGTAAGAACAACATCTGGGCTATCAACACCTACGCCCTGCCCGTGATCAGGTACCCTGCTGGGGTAATAGGCTGGCCAGAGGAGGAGATACAAGCCACTGACATAAAGACAAGAAAGCTCCTTACCATGCATGGAGGGTTTCACCCCAAGTCCAGCACCCTGAGGCTGTACGCTAAGCGGAAGGAAGGGGGCCGGGGACTGGTGAGTGTCAGCACCACAGTCCAGGATGAGACAACGAACATCCATGAATACATCACGAAGATGGCCCCAACTGACAGCGGAAACCCAAGAAAGTGGAGGAAGGCGAGGAACCATCATGGAAGGACAGGCTCCTGCACGGTATGTACCACAGGCAGATAGAGAAGGTGGCTGATATCCAGAAATCCTACCAGTGGCTGAACAAAGCTGGACTGAAAGACAGCACGGAAGCACTAATCATGGCAGCACAGGAACAAGCTCTAAGCACAAGATCCATTGAGGATTGTCTATCACACCAGGCAAGACCCCAGGTGCAGGCTGTGTAAAGATGCTCCAGAGACAATCCAGCACATAACAGCAGGGTGCAAGATGCTTGCAGGCAAGGCATACATGGAACGCCATAACCAAGTGGCCGGCATAGTGTACAGGAACATCTGTGCTGAGTATAACATGGAAGTCCCAAGGTCAAAATGGGAGATGCCCCCAAGGGTGATGGAGAATGACCGAGCTAAGATCCTGTGGGACTTCCAGATACAGACGGACAAAATGGTGGTGGCTAACCAACCATAGTGGTGGTAGACAAACAGAAGAAGACGGCCGTAGTGATCGATGTAGCGGTTCCGAATGACAGCAATATCAGGAAGAAGGAACACGAGAAGCTGGAGAAATACCAAGGGCTCAGAGAAGAGCTCGAGAAGATGTGGAGGGTGAAGGTGACGGTGGTCCCAGTGGTAATCGGAGCACTAGGCGCAGTGACTCCCAAGCTAGGCGAGTGGCTCCAGCAGATCCCGGGAACAACATCGGAGATCTCTGTCCAGAAGAGCGCAGTCCTGGGAACAGCTAAGATACTGCACAGGACCCTCAAGCTCCCAGGCCTCTGGTAGAGGACCCGAGCTTGAAGGATTGACCGCCCACAGGGGCGAGTGGGGAATTTTTTTTTTTTTTTTTTATATGTGTGTATAGTTTTATAATTATTATCTTCTTTGTTTCCTGACTTGGGAGAACAACCTAATAAGAATAAAAAATAAATATTCTGCTTGCCTATGGTTACAGTGAGGAAACAAAGAACAACAAAGAAAACAAAATAAAACCACACTATTAACGCTACATGGACAGCGACACCTTAAAGTTGTTAACCCTGTTAGGTATAAAGCTGTGTCCGAAAGAAAGAGTGACTCTTCTCAATTCAGTGGCAAGTGGACATTCAAGTTGCCTAGGTAACCCTCTAATGTACTTGACCCCAGCCTGAGCCTTTTTTGGAAAAACCAAGTATGTTTTTATGCAAACAGCTTTTCAATCTGCGTAATTTTTCGTCTCATTTATGAAGAAAGTGTCAATGCATGTCATCATGGATTTTTCACTGCATTAGTATTTATTTAGTTATCGCTAGGGATGGGTATTGATAAGATTTTAACGATTCCGATTCCATTTTCGATTCTGTTTAACGATTCGATTCCTTATCGATTCTCTTATCGATTCTTTTTTTTTTTTAAAGGAGAACACTAAAGTCGATTAGCTTAGAACTGTGTTTTATATCTTCTCTTTGAACAAGATAGAAATTTAGGAGTAACATGGCCTTACAAACCCAACAGTGAGATCTTAAGAGATTCACAGCCTACGGCTCTTCAATGGGGTGTCACAGGGTCCCCAGGAAAAAAAATGTATATGTAAAATAATAAAATAAATATTCTCCTGTAGCAATAACAAAGTGTAACATAAATTATTCTGTAGCAATTACACAAGAATATCCAGTAATGTCCCTGCCTACAATTAAACACATTCACTTACCAAAGTGAAATCGGGGGCATCTGCTGTGGCAAATGGGTGCAAGCCTTTGACCACAAACTTAGACACTGCTGGGTGACATTCGTCTATCCTGGCCTGAAAGGAGACGCTACCGGTAGACTGCAGCGAGAACTGCCAGCATCTGAGCCAGCTAGACTCTGTCTCTCTCATCATGGTTATCTAAATGCAACGCACAGTAATAGCAGGTTTTGTAATAAGGTAAATCGCGCTAACATAATATGCAATGCTAATAACCTGCAGTATTAACGGGAGAGGACGTGGAAACGCTACCGCTGCTGCTGGGTTGAGCTTCGCTAGTCCGGAGCAGATCAAAAACACGACATTCGTTGAAAGCAATCGCGTGTTTTTTGAGCAAATGCTTTTGCATATTCGTAGTGTTTCCTCCCTTTGATGAAATCTCTACTTTGCAAGTATTGCACGTTGCCCTGTTGTCATCCTTTCTCATAAAGTGTAACCAAACTTTTGAGCGTTTGTGCCGCTCAGGCGCCGTGTTTCCTACTGGGTAAAAGACGCTACTCAGCGTGATGACGTCATTCGGGGCGACTGGAATCGATAAGGGAATCGTTTTTAAAAGTGGCAAACGATTCCAAGGAATTGAAACAGTGGGAACCAGTTCTCAACAAGAACCGGTTTTCGATACCCATCCCTAGTTATCGCCTCGTTATCGTTAGAAAAAAAGTCGTGTGGGAAACTTAGACAAAAGTTATTCATCAGTGAAATTAAGATTGATCTTAAGGCGGGTGATAGAAAACAGAAAAAGTCACAGTTACATGAGAAGAGAAACGAGAAGCTTTGGTCATGTGGAGCTGATGGTTGGCGGGGCGGGGTGTGAAAGGCAGATGGGAGAGGCAGGAGCATCAGTCTTTTCCAGCTGCTAGCTGGCACAAACACTGACGACAAGGTTGCGACCCTTTCGCTTTTTTGTCCCCTCTCTCTCGCTCTCTGTTTAGCTTTCCACTTCATTTCCCCCATATCTGGTTCCCTTCATTCTTCCTCTACCACATCTCTCGTGGCGACGTTGCATGTTCTCTGTGACATTTGCTAATTGTCCAAGAAAATCACCAGCAACCCCCCCCCATACTTCTTGGATGAATTCCACCTCGCATCAGCCATCATATGGAGATCACACATCCTTTGGAAATGCGTGACTCACAAAGCAGAATGTACTGAATGGAACTTAAAATATATATAACCTGGCAGTGTTTCTGTTTGCAGAGCATGTGTAGGAGAACTGTAGGTGCCATATTGCTTCATTTCACACATTATGTGACAGTATGTCGAGTAAAGACATTCATTTTTATTCATATCACTTCCATTTTGCACTGTCCAAATAATTTAGACTAATGTTGTTCCAATGCTTTGACAATATTACTTCTTAAAACTTTCTTGTCATTAAAGAAAGAACATGTAATATTTACTCGTCATTGCATGTCTTTGGCTGCTATTCAGAATAATCCTATTATCTGTACATAACGCAGAGTTGTCCTAAGAAGATCCTCAAATTCAAATTCCCTGTGTTACACTTGGTGATTACACTGATTCCAGCTCCGATGAGTATCCCTGTTGCAGAAGAGGGAGAGATCCTGCCCTTAAGTCACCATATTAAAATGAAGCAAAGAACATTGCCCTCAAACATACTTACATAAAGAGGATTTAACCCCCACTTTGTGTTCTCACAACCATAATCTACCTCCTGCTCAGCCTTGCCTATTTCACTGTGACTTCTCTCTTGTCACAGCGATGTTTGATTGAATGTAGCTGATGACGCGTCCCTGAATGTGCAGCCGGTTTGCTTGCCCTGGTCTGCTTAAGATAAAAAGACAAGTAAAGCCACATTAAACAATTCAAGAGTGAGGAATGTATGTAGATCCTTTCTTAAATGCAGTGCTGCATATGCAGAGAGATGGATTAAGCCTGGGACAGGAGACACAGGGACAGCTAAAAAACACACTCCACACCTTCCCACATTATAGATGTCTCACTTTCAGATTCACTGAACCAGCCATGAAAACAGAGGAAGCATTAAATAAAAGTCCAGCCCACCCTCAGCCTTTGCCGTGAAGGGAGAGAGCCAGCTCAGCAAGAATTTCCCCTTCAGAAACGATCGCGTCTCGCCGATAGCTGCATGATGAAGATATCCCACAATGCAGTGCTGTGACTTGCAGTGTATTGAAGTGCAGGGCACGCTCACGCATTCAGGCAACTTCATGTCTCTTGCTTGTAGACTCTCTTGTTCTGACACTCTACCTACTCCTTTGTCTCCTGCAGGCTGTGAAGCTCACACATCAGTCCATCGACACTGAGCAAAGAATTCGTGCTGCTTAGCCGCTGCTCGGGTTACTCGTTTTTATAATGCAACCACTGGAAGAGAGATTCCTTACTGCACCAGGGTATAAATTGAGGCAAAAAAAAAATGAAATGAGCTCTGCTTCTTGTTTTTCTTGTTTACTGTAAACAGTGCATGTTTAATGTACTCAGCATTTAAATTCAAGGCGGGATCCTTTGGGAAAAATGCATTTGAAAAAAAATTCAAAAGGCTTCACAAGAAAACAGCTTATTTCAACCCAATATCTGACTTACAAGAACAAGGTACAGTTTTGTTCTGAGCTACAGCAAAGATCTAACTTGCTTCTGAAAAACAAATTCAGTCCATAACAGAAAACCTCAACTTGGAGTGTAAGTGTTTTAGGCACAGACTGTATATAAAAGATGGCAACTGGTGGTCAGTGAAGCTCTGTTGTGAAGCCCTGGGCAGAAAATTTCCACTATCAACATCTTGACGATAGTGGAAACTGAAGAGTGGACGTGACACTGCATGCTCATATGAGAATAACTATGGGCCCACCCTACTTATCCTCTAATGGGGACCAAAATTCATAAAACAAACATTGTGTTGTATTCAATAAAATGTAACTAAAGACAGAGACAGTAAATGTGTTGGGAAACATTTTACTGAGGTCTCAGGGCAAGACAGCAGACGTGCCATTTTCCCATAGGTGTCTATAGAATCAGACTTCCTTTTCAAACCAGAAAAAAACCTTCTATTGGCTATTAGAAAGTCTACAGGTTTAATGCTCTTCAACACTACCTTTGCTTTTCAGATCCTAAAGCTACAGCTAGTCTATTTAAGTGGGACTACCCCCTTGCCCTTTAATTAAGTAGGTTATTTTGGTTTATTCTTTAGTATGTCAAGGCAAAAAAATAAATACATCACCAAACCATCTGAGGAGCAGTTTGCAAGGGCGCATAGTTTTCTTCTTAACTGCATCATGAGTAGTTTAGTTTAATGTATAAACCATTGCATCGTGAAACTGTTTCATGTTCCAAAGTTGAGCTATTGAGGCACTTAGGGTGAACAGATTAACTTATCTCGTATTCATAGGTAACATGGTAGCATAAAAATGCTTTTGGGTGGTCTTTTGCTGTGGTGACACCACAGCAGCTAGCTCTCCATCTTTGATTTGGCAGTTTTACACCAGCGGTTGGATCTGTAGCATTATTAAGACTAAAGGTAGTCCCAGAGCCTTAACGTCAGTAAAATAAATCAAATGTAATTTCGAATAAGTCAAGTAGTTAAAATTAAAATCCATGGATCAATTTTACAGAGATGTGAAGTTAGCAGCTTTGAATATGAATTCAGAGGCAGGGACATAAAACACTGATGTAACATGTGACATCAGTTAAGTGATGCAGCAGAAGCACCACAGCTGAAAGCAACGGCATTAAATCCACAACTAAGTTTAGGATTGAGTATGTTTAGGTAGCATTCATATTAAATTAAGTAAGGTTATCCTATTATGGGGAAATCTTTCTATATGTGCATTTAACCAAACCAAGTATTAAGAGCAGTGGGCAGCTGTGTGCAGCACTCAGGGACCAACTCCAGCTCTAAGCCAACCCCAGAGTCAAGGGTAATTTGAAGGAGAATTAGCCGATCATGTTTCTCATGGTGGAAGAAACAAAGGAAGATATTACAGTTAGCATTATTTTTATGCGGCATTCATTCAGAAACTAGCGAGTTTAGGGAGTGGTTTATTATTTACAGAATGATTATGGGGTAAATTTCACAGTATAAGTGTTATGCTATAAGATAATGCTATAATCTTTTAGTCAGAAAAAGCATTTTGCCACTGTGCTGCAAAGATTCAGCAATTATCATCATGAAGTCACAGAATGATGTTTGACTCCATGAGAATAGCTACAAATTAGAAAAGGAAATCAATGACTGAAAAGAATAATGTTTGTAATGTAAACCATTTTGCATGGCACCAGTTCAGCCCTGGCCCAAATCAATAGGTATTTTAGGATCAGAGGAATCTTTTCAGAGATCTTATGACCTTTAATGGAAGTATTCCTTTTTGTGTATTGACACTGAAGGAATAATAAACTATCAAAGATCTTGGAACCCCATCTGTGGATTTTTTTCTTGCCTTTTATTTCAAGACAGATACTCTCCAGCTCTGTGGAGGACCGTTTGAGTGATGTAACTGTAGACTGATTTGTCTGGATGTAAGAATGCCTTTAATACTGTGACACAGAGAACTGCCAGATAAGAAAAAATATATATAACAGTGGCATTATAGTGGGATTTGGACCTTAGCTACCTGAGAAATTTTTTTTTTCAATTTGTTAAAGCTTCATTAGCATTTCCTCTGACTGGGTATTCACATAAAGTGAAACAATGTGCTGAATCTGAAATTAGATAATAAAGTAAGTAAAAACAGCTGAGGTGGATCTGAATTCCTGTGTTTTACTAGATGCTATCCCTCACCACAGTGAGCCAAAAGATTAATCAGTACAGATGGGAAAGTTGGGAAAAAATACAAAATGATATCCTGGCAATTACTCGACTAGATCTCCCACCACCCTGCTAACTGCTAACAGGCTAACTTTACGCAGTTACACTCTCTCACGTTTCATTTTAAGTTCTTTCTAATTAGTCTTTGGTTTTCCAAGCTTCTCCTGCTCGTTCAGTAGCTTCTAACGTCACCACGCCACACCTGCCACACCTGGAACTTAGTAACATGTTTTCCTTCTTGTTTGTTTAATGGGGGCTGGTAAACACTTTTCAGGAGCACTACCACCACCTTCTGACAGTTCCTTTTGCAGGCTACTACCATCGACACCATTCTAGCTGTTGCTATGCCAACTAATATGTCACACTAGCCCTCCTATTGGTGGTAGGAAGGCAAACAGAAAAGGAAAGCCCCTTAAGGTATGTAGTACTCAGGGGAGCGTTGCAGTAGGTAGTTACTCGCAGGGAGTCCACAGACCTGCATGATCCCTTCCTCATACGATGCCATTGATTAGTGGTAATTCAAACCAACAGCTCTGAAGCAGCAGCAGCATCAATACGTGCTCATTAGTGTGATCAGTCAGTATGCAAAAAGTCATATTCCCAGCTGCAAAGGAGACAAAAGAAAAAGAGTCTCCAGAAACATACAAGTGACTGTGTCAAATGAGGGAACAGGGGGGAAAAAAGCTGTTCACATTATAAGAGCACCATGCCACGGCCTGAAAGACAGGAAGCGCATTTACAGTAACCGAGCAGACTCCACAGAATAATGCTGCTCTTTTGCTCACAGTTCGACAGAAGGAGGTTGCTGTGTGATTGCACCAGCAGCCGGAGAAATGAGTCTGCAGTTGTTACGGCTGCTTGTAAATGCATACAAACCGGCCGATCCCAGATCGATTTTCTTATTTCTGATTGGCTCTCTGTTACTGTCGCGGGAGCCCTGCAAGAAGGCTACTGGTGGAGAGCGACGCTTAACTGACTGTTCCAAGGCACGGGCTGAATTTGTCACCGGGAACATTTTATCTCCATGTTCAATACAATTAGAGTGACATATATAATAATAAATAAATAAGAAAACACAGACGCGACAACAACCACCACTTTGTTTATGTTTATGAGACTGAGGTGGAGACACAGCTGGTGGTTATTCTTCCATAAAATTCCTTGCATTATGTTCAGGTGGAAGGGAGGCATCTAAATTGAGAGAGAAGGCCCGGAGGAGCGAAGAGTCAGGGGAGCGCCCTGAGAACAGAAGATATTTTTGTTTTCTCTCCTACTGTACAGCTTCTTGGAGTGAAGGGACTAATTAAACTACTTTTCGCTTCTTAGGGAGCCTTTTGGAATCGACAAAGAGACAGACAGAGAGGTACTTTTGTGGATGGACAGGAAGAGATTTGATTGAACGGAAGAGATGAAGAGAGAAATCGCTCTAAAGACACTAAAGTGAAATATTTTTGTGGTCTGGGAGAGACATGGAAGATAAAGCTGCACTGAGATATGATCTGAAGCGCGTGTGCATGTTTGTGTGTTCCCCACCACGCCTTATCAGTTGAGAGCTTGTGGCCCTTTTATGCTAAAGAACCTGCTCTCACACATTTTTTTCCTCCCCTGGCTTCATTAGCCAAACTGCACACCGAGCTCAGGGAGTAATTGGCTGCCCTTTCAGCCTCCTAATGGCAAGAGGAGAGGCAAGGAGAGATCAAGAGGCAAACAAGCAGAATTACAGTCATTTCATAAATAAAACCTCCACTCAGAGTCTTCTTGCTTTCCTGTGATCTGTTTTATTGTTTTTCACTAGCTACTTTATTGTTTTAACTCCCTGCTCTTTCCTTCTTCACTTATTTTCGGTCCTTTTATTAGAGGACAAAAAGAAGCGTCACAAAACACTTCTGTCAAATCCAGAACTCAGATTGTTTCCTTTTGATTTCAGACAGAGATTTGAGACAGAGTAGCTAGATCTTACAATAAGGAGCCTGAACAATAGTCTTGATTAAGCTTCATGTCTCATTCGCTTGATTCAAAAGATGCTCATAAAATGCAAAGCACTACTGTGCTAATTTACCCAGGACCGATGCTCTAATAAGCCCACAGAGTAAATGGAGGTTCACCTCGGACTGATAGGTAAAATCTTTGGATTTTAGCATTTTGCTTTAAACCATCCACCTCCAGCAGAGCAGCTGCTCTCTCGGCCTTATCGCAGTCATTATCAGACTGGATGTCTGACAGTCAGAAGACGCCCCTCCCAACTAGGATCAGAGCAGATTATGTGGCCGGCGGCGCACATGGGATGCATGGACATTGCGTTAACCCTTGTGGGTTACATCCCACTCCCGAACAGATCACGTGAAAACACATCCACACACAGAGATGACCATGAAAACATCTCTGTCTGAGTTGCTGATTCCCACTCATCCCATAATGATCATGTAAGCATTCACGACCCTCAAGCTATGTGTGAAGTTTGACGTAGTTTTGTGTCTTTTTAAGGAGCACTCCACTCGTTTTACACATGTGTGAAGTGTAATCAAAAAATGCTACTGAGTCTAAAAAAGCAGTTATAGTTGAATACCTTCTGTAGGTTTGTAACCCTGGAATGTCACACTGATGTCACCAGAGCACCTTTAGAACAGGATTCATTGAATTTTTCTTGTGTTATTTGAAGGAGAGTTGGGCTTGGTGAAAGTGGACATTAGTCTCTTGCCCTGTGGGAAATGTAGGATCTAATCTTTTTTGCAGCTCGTCGTACCTGTCACACCAAACTCTGCCTTTGCGGCATGATTTTAACGGTTCTTTTTATGAACTAGCTTCGATTCTTCCAGATTATGCTGAACTTAAATAACTGTTGGTTTTTTCTTTTAAGTCGGCTTCAAACATTTACATCTATTTCTATCTTGATGGATGACTTCTAACTAATCTAATATTTCTAAGCTTGTTTTTAGGAAGCTGTGTCATCTGTGCTCTTTCAACTTCAGAAACAAGTAAGTGTGACAGAAACAGGATCTATGTCCATCTGAGCTAACATAAGCTTAACAATATTATGCCTCATGTTGGAAATCAGGCCATGTTAAAACCCCGGTCAGACAGGCTCACAGACCAGTCAGTGATGATATGGCAACCACAAGTTGCAAGGGAAAAATGCATATTCCAAAACCAGTTGGAAAGTTTGTGGAAGCTGCTGTAAAATCAATTGTTAAAGCCCATTGTACACAGGCATAAAGAGGGGCTGCTGGCAAACACTAGTGTGAAACTGGTCGCAAAAAGGAATACGGTGCAGCACCAAAAATCTCCTTGTTATTAGTCTGGGCACCAACCATTGGTGGCAACAGCAATCTGCTAGCGACCAAAGCAACCACACAGAGGATTTTGGTGCAGCCTCTTCTTTGCAATCAGTTGGCAACAGCGACCACCCTCCACCAACCACTCACCAACTGGGTGGTGAGTGTAAAATGATTTGCTGTGCCACCTTGTGATTCAAAGTGGTATTACATGAGAGTACAGCTTGGAATCATTTCAACTTCAGTTGATATCTCTGAAGCGAAGTGTATACACATTTACTATTTATAGTTTACGCTATAAAAAAGTTGATTCTGTTCATCTGATGAACAGAATCAACTTTTGAGGATTTACTTACCTGGATGATTGAGCATGCATGAAAAAATTACTATCAAACTATTTCTGTTAGTTAGCATTATTACTATCAGCACAGTCAGTTGCTACAGTTTTGAGGTTCCATCTAAATAAATTAAGATTTTTGTCTTTTTAACACTTTAAGCAGTGTGGTCCCACGAATACCACATTTTCTACTGTGGTACAGAAGGTAGAGCAAATCGGGAGGTCGGTAGCTCGACTCCGTGCTGCTTCATTCTGCATGTTGACGTATCCTCAGACAAGATACTGAACCCCAAGTTTCCCCCAATACATCCATGAGAGTGTGTGCCCGAATGTTAGACAAGGCATTTAGGCATAGAAAAGAAACTGTCATCAATGTTTGTAACTGGGTAAATGATGCTTGTAATAGAAAATACTTAAAGTGTTCACAATGAGTAAGTAGTAAATCACTTTCTATTACAAGTCCATTTACCAAAATTTGAAACATGCAAATCATGGAGAAACCCTGCCAACACGTTGAGTCATTAACTTACATGAGGCATGGCTCTATCGAAGCAATAAAGGTTTATAGTATTATTGATACAAAATTGTTACGAAACAAAAATGACAGCAATCGCGTACCAACGTTACGAAGATGATCCAACTTATTGGGGCATTAATAATGTCTTGTTTTTGTTAGTTATGTGGTTTAGGTACAGTAGGTGATCATGTTGCTTTCGCAGAATGAATTGAGTCAATGTGTCACCGAATCAACAAAATCCTGTTCAAATTTTATTTAGAAAAATCACAGTTTGACTATAAAGGTTATTTAAGTTGCTTATAAGAGAAATTCAAAGGGCCATGAATCATTTAAACGAAGAAAGTCTTGTGTACATTAGTACCTAACAGCATCATTAAAATCCAGTTATGATGGTTCATGGGAAAGTGACTGCTCACATTTTGCTAATTAAATGTAATATCACTCTTGTAAAAGATAAACTGAACGATTTCCATTTCCACCCATTACTGTGTTATGCTACAGACCACAGATCCATTTTACACTCATTTGAAGTCTCTCTTCTCTTTTCGCATAATGACTGTTTTGTTTTGTATTGTTTTTTTTTTCCCGGAAAGGCCTTGGAGTTCTCCTCAGAGAAAAATAAATAAAAATCCTCTGACCTTTCGAATCTATCAGGTTACTGGAAGATGTACAAACAGCACACTTTTGCAGGGGCGGGGTAGTTAACCCAACTTTAAGCCTGGAGCTGTTTTGGACATGTACGTTTCCCCGGCCTCAGTCACATGATAAATGGACTGGTTCTTACATAGCACTTTCCTACTTGAGCACTCAAAGCATTTTAAACAGCACGCCTCAATCACCCTTATTAATACAAGCACTTTGTTTTTACACACATTCACACTCCAAGGATTGCATCGGAAATGCAACATAAAGTTCAGTATCCTACCCGAGTATACTTTGGATGTATCGAACCATGCAGATGACCTGCTCTACCTCCTGAGCTGTCGCCGCCACAGATTCACAGGATTTCCTTGTGTCTCTTCAAGAAAGATCTCCAAGATGCTGAGTCTGAATGTCCCTGCTGACCTGCCTTCACATGTAACCTTAATTGAAAGTGACTTTGAGGCTGCATCTATCTTGTCAAGAATTTCTGGCGGCATTATGTGAGAGCAGGGTCACATAAATGAGCAAGGCTACATTGTTTCCCATAATGTGAGAGCCTGCAGTGTAGAACATAGAAAGGGATGCATTATTCACACAGAAGCAATGCGTGAAAAAACCACCAAAGACAGTAAGAGATACTAATGAGGCCATTTCCTCAACTCTGCAACTCACTTGCCTCATTGATATACACGTTGACTGCGACATCGATCTTTTGCAAGGTGCTTCAGGGTTAAAACCTCTTTTCATGTGTATATACAAGCACGAGTTAGAAGTGTGTGTGCAGGCGGGGGTGCTTATGAGTCCAAGTGACTGAGAGAGTAGTGCTCCAGCGCACATTTATCTTCTTATGTAACAACTAGACAAGCAGATGCAGGCTAAATGCTGCCTCTACCCACCAAAAACATGAGCAGCACAATTCTGCTCACTTCAGACAGAATTCAGCAGGTTCCCTTACAACACAAGCCCCAAACACGGATCAATTTGTTGGGGCCGTGCCTCCACATTCCCATTAACCTGGGGTCGGGCTGAAAATGGCCATGTTAAAATGGTCTCTCTCATCATTCTCTTCGTCATTAGCTGCCCTAAATGACAGCTAGAGAATGACCACAAAGGCTTTCACCCCCACTCCCCCACCATGAGCTGCCAATCATGCGGCAGTCAGTATTCCTGACTGCCTGCACAGATTTCGCTTGTCTGCGCCCTGTGCCAAGCCTGATGGTAAATCTGAAAGGATTATACAGAAGGCGAGCAATAGCTGTGTGGCATTTAGGAAAGAAAAGACAGAGACAATGTGTCGTGCTATCAGCGAAGCTGGTGTGCTATCTCCAGGTACAAGCAGAGCAGAGGTCCTAAACAGGGGTGCACCTAAAGCAGGGAGTCTGGGGTGTCACAGCCCCATCCTTGGGGGGGGGGGGGGGGGGGGTTGCCCTTTCAAAAATGATATGTTATGTTAAAAGTACCATAAGTCCAAATTATGTTGGAAAAAAAAGGTTCCACTGTCTTCCTTTAATGCATCACTGTAAATAATATTATTTAATGTTAACTAATGTAACATTTGGGGTTAGTCACGATTTTCTAATACTCAAACAGTCATTAAGATGACTGTCCTTTGTCTTGTCAACATATCTTCCTTGATTTTACTGCTGGGTGGTTGAATGCAGTGTACTACTAATGCCAAACAAGTGTGGTAATGTAATATGCAGTTTAGGGCGATCGTGGCTCAAGAGTTGGGAGTTCGTCTTGTAATCGGAAGGTTGCCGGTTTGAGCCCCGGCTTGGACAGTCTTGGTCGTTGTGTCCTTGGGCAAGACACTTCACCCGTTACCTATTGGTGGTGGTCAGAGGGCCCGGTGGCGTCAGTGTCCGGCAGCCTCGCCTCTGTCAGTGCGCCCCAGGGCAGCTGTGGCTACAATGTAACTTGCCATCACCAGTGTGTGAATGGGTGGATGACTGAATGTGTAAAGCGCTTTGGGGTCCTTAGTAAAGCTATACAAATACAGACCATTTACCATTAAAGCTAAACAAAACAACAAAAATTATAAAAATGACCCACTAACTACCAGCTATTCCACTGGCAAAGTGTCTGTCACAGTCATAGTTGGTGCTGCTGTACAAACAGGTAATAACAAACACAATCAGAGACAACGACAGCCAGCAAAACATATTTTTCGGAACGCGTTCAGAACTTAGAGGAAGTCCAGTTTATCGTTATGTTGCACCATTAAGCTAGCACATTACACATCAGCCAGAACAGTCATTCCTGAGTTGTTTAGAGCAGCGGTCCCCAACCCCCGGGCCACAGACCAGTACTGGTCCGTAAGTTGTTGAGAGTTGAGGCTCACGTGTGAAAGTCATGGTTTTCAGGATTTTTATCAGTTTTTAGCGTTATTTTTTTTAAATCATTTTTATCATTAACTCAGTTTCCCTGGGTCTCTTCCCGTGTGTTATGAATAAATCTTCTTTTTTGGTACTGGTACTGGTTTTATTTTGTTGTATTTATACAGACACCTTAAAGGCCGGTCTGTGAAAATATTGTTGGACATAAACCAGTGCATGGAACAAAAAACGTTGGGGACCACTGGCTTAGAGCGTGAGTGGAAGAACAGTTCCCAGTGAATATTGAATATATATTTTACTTGACATGCCCATCTCTAACAATGATGTGTTCTTTATTGCTAATTCGAGATGCAAACCATTACAATATTCCCTCAACATGTGCCTCAC
The DNA here is from genome assembly GCF_057381845.1 of Rhamphochromis longiceps. Taxonomy (NCBI): domain Eukaryota; kingdom Metazoa; phylum Chordata; class Actinopteri; order Cichliformes; family Cichlidae; genus Rhamphochromis; species Rhamphochromis longiceps. The sequence goes on along the minus strand of NC_140577.1, from coordinate 29,983,353 downwards.
ACTGGTTTGATTCACTCCTTCACATTGCAAAAGTGTGCTTAAATCAAAATGACTTTCTTCTTTAATTCTACCAACATATTTACTGCTTTTTGTTAGCCCCTGAGTTGGATGTTGTGCTTTAATGTCCCTGGCATATCGTTACAGGGCATACATGCTTCATAATACATATTTATGCAGGCAGGTCTCTTCACAATGACAACTTGCCAACTTGTCAATTTTCTAGTAGTTTATATTTATATTTGATAAAGTTTGTGTTTCCCACTCATTGTTTCTTGGTTCCCTCTTGTGCACACCCCACCCAGTTCTCAGTCCAGTATTGATATGTAATAATCACAGTGGATGCCCAGGAAAAGTGTTAACAACCGTGAACAGTGAACTAACCTCACTCACAGAGAAAAAAAGACATCACAACCTGAAATGTTGGGCTAGTCTTTGTTGGTACTATCTTATTTGATAAGCAGGCATACACAGCTGGTACAAAAGAAACAAAGATGTTAGTTTAAAATTTCTATAAACTCCACATTAGGCAAAAATGCATCATGCAATTAAAGAGCGTGATTAACGTAGGCTCCTCTGAACGGAAATGCTTTGCACTCAGTGGTTAACTAGTAACGCATTTACTATCAGGCTAGAAATAAGCCAGCAGGCAAAGATGTTGCCTCTTCTTCCGGAGGCTTCAGTGCAGCCCAAACCTGAGACCTGAGAGCAGGGAGGGAAGTTCCAGAGAAGTGCCACGCGCCTCCATCCTTTTGCCCCGCGTGAAGATCATTCATAAAAATGGCAGACCTACACTGCTTTCATCCTATTGGCTGTACAAAAACAGCCTTGTTTTTTTCTCCTCCTTTTATTTTAAAGAAATGTCCGGAGAACGACACAAACAGTCAAAAACACACACATACTACAGGCGGGAATATCTTCAGCTCGACTGGTCTGTTCACGCGGTTTATCAGCACCGCGCAGCCGGAAGACGAACAGTTTCCGCGAGTAAACAAAAGCGTCTGTGCCGCTTTCCAGAAACTGAATATTAGCCCTAGAATACATTAGGCATAAAAGCAAGCTAAACTGAAGCAATAACGTCGACCCGCTCCTCTTACCCGAATAGGCGAGGCAGTGTCGGTGCCGGTGAGGAGGGTATCCCTGCTGCAGGACAGAGAGAGATGCTCGTCTCGGCTCGCTCTTGTGCGACTTTCTCCGGAGCTCCTGGCTGAACAGCGTCGCTGGACCGGTCGCGTGCTCTTACTGCCGCTTGTCAGTGCACGCTCTCACACACATCCACACACGCGCAGGCTGAGTGACTGACTTAGTGGCCCCTGGCTACAGCAGCCGAACCCTTCAAACCATGATACCGTGCAGGCGACAGGCATCAGTGATGGTGCTGCTGCTGTGGTGGCAGCTTTCTCTCCTCCAGGAGCCTGGGCTGGACAGGACGGCAGGGGAGGGCAATGTGTTTAAGTGGTATGCGCCGGCGGAGTGGATTTAAACGGGGGGATGGTGTAGCTGGGATTACGTGGTAGGGGTTTAATTAGATAGCCCTGCGCCCATTGGCACCAACGCTGCGCACAACCCTCCCCCCTCTCTCTCTCTCTCTCTCTCCCCCTCTCCCCTCTCTCTCCCGTCTCTCGCTCTCTTTGTCTTTGGCAGTAAAATAGCTGGATGTGTGGATCTCATCACCGGCTGATGCCGCACCACGCTGTGTGCTTAATAATATTTCATGCACAACATTTTTATTCCAAGTGACTTGCGATGAGGACTGCACAGGGGTCAGGAGCGTTCAGCTGTTTGTACATTGGGGTGGCCTCATCTCTCAGGGGAAAAAAATGCATATGGAGAGGAGTGATTGTGTAAGTGTTGTTTCTGCATTTTCAGAATAATGTTGGTCCAAAATCATCATTGCAACTGACCAATCACGATGTTGTGGTGTTATGGCTTTGCAATGTGGGGTGAAAAATACAAAAATGTATTTCTTTATAAATACCACTGTTCTGTGGGGTGGGGGGATAAGCGTTTCAATTGTCCTTTATTAATTTATACAGTATAATGAATATGGCCTCAAGTTAGCTTTGCTGTTATTCAATTCCCACATAGCAAAATTGGTATGGCCTGGATCTGGCCCACACAACGTGCATACACATGGCCCACATACCACAAAGAATGACGGCCCTTTGGTGGCCCAGATCTGGTTTACCAGAGGTGGCCAACACATGGGCCAGCAAAAGGCCAGTTGCAGACAAACTGCTGGTCCTGTGCTGGCTCAGATAAGTTTTAGCTCTGGCCCCAGATGTCAGCCTAATGTGTACCTTAATCAAGCCATGTAATAACAACATGTGCTGGAACATAATAGCGCAAAAGTGACATGAGGAAACTCTGTTCAGACAGTGAGTGGACTGATTCTTATATAGCGCTTTTCTACGCTCCCGGATTACTCAAAGTGCTCTATACAACACGCCACATTCACCCAATCACACACTTTCTCTAAACTGAGTGCTTACTACTACCCACTAACCTTCCGATCAGTAGGTGACCTGCTCTACCTCCCGAGTTACAGCCACCCAGTGGTAAACATGAGTAAACCCTCACTAGGTTTTGGATAAAGTGTACACTCACAAACCTTTCAAACCTGCATTTAAAACATTGGCTACCATAGCAGTATAGTATTGCAACATGCCATTTGGGTCTTCTAAATAAAACAGGAAAAGGAACATAAATAGTGTCATCATTGCCAGACCTGGCCCACATCTGGTTGACAGACACCCTGCCATGACACCAGTCAGTCAGAAGTGGCAGCTGATGCCGGATCTGGGTCAGTCCTGTTTGCTATGTGGGTTTAAGTAATTCATGTTGGTTTGCTGGTGTTAGTTTTTAAAGGCATTAGCTAACTATTATGATGATGTAGGAACAACACTAATACAGTAAATTTCAGATCATACAAGAAGAGGTGACTATCTCATAATAATATGGCAGCTGTAATGAAAACACAAGATTTGACCGTAAATTGATAAAGTTAACAAAACCTAGTTTTTACTATGATAAACATTTTTATTATTTCAAATAATAGAATTAGCTCTGGGACATATACTCCACTTGCACTCTGAGTTTAAAAAATGGCTTTAATTTCAGTCTGTGTTGCAAAAGACGGTGTGAGATTGAACAGAATTGAATGACACAAAAATTGTGGATTTTATTTTAGTTTTCAAAAATACAGTATCATTAACAAGTGTCCAAGTGGATATAAAAAAAAATACTTACCATAGTTTTAATACCGGTAAACTGATTTTGCCCAAGTGCTAGTTCCTGCTGATCAATATTTACAACATGACACACTTCATTTAAAAGCTACAAATAGAAGTTAAAAGGTATACCACAACTGGAACTTCTGTGTGTGTAGAAGTAGCAACTGCTCCCAATAGAAGGCTGCTGCTACAAACTCTTGAGGACGGAAGAGAGGCCCAACAGTGTGTGTATACAGCATCAGTATACAGCAATTTCCCTAATAAGATGGAGCGGCCGAAGAGTGAACTGTCAAAAGTACTGAATATGACGTCACTTATTTATGTGTGAATGTTTAATAATTAAAGTCAGCCACATATCCACAAACACAACAAGCTGAAAGTCAGTGATATATGTATATGTGTGTATATGTGTACACACACACATATATATATATATATATCATAATAATCTGACAATACTATAATATTGGCTATATTATATTTACATTACCACAGTGAGATGACTTTAGTCTCATGAACAACATTAACTAATTGTTATTTATTAACTAATCTTAAATGACTGTTCAGCACAGAAATGAAGCCCAACAATCATGTTTTACAGTCCCGTGGTCTCAGTCTCAGATACTCAACTAATCACAGTGATGTCATGACAAAAATGAGTGACCAACAAAACATTTTTCTCCTTCATTTCTGTCAAACAAAGCTGTATGTAACGTGTCTCGCGATTATTATCATGGTTGCTAGGCAACCTGAACAGCGCGACGAAGCGTATACCATCCCATTTCACAAGCCTCTCACTTCCGCATTTCTCGTACTTATAGTACGCACCGTACATAGTACGCGTAGTGCGCGTACTTCAAGCGTGCAGACCCTGAATTGGGACACAGCCATAGTGCGGCCCAGAACAGTTGTCAATGGTCGTGTCCAAATTTATGGGCTGCATCCTCCTGAGGCCGCATTTGTAGACCGATTATGTCATAGCGACGCGCCGAAGGCTGTCCAAATTCGTAGACTGCTCCGAATGCAGCCGACAAATGCGTCGGGCTCAGAGAAGAGCTCGAGAGGATGTGGAGGGTGAAGGTAACGGTGGTCCCCGTGGTAATCGGAGCACTAGGTGCGGTGACTCCCAAGCTAGGCGAGTGGCTCCAGCAGATCCCGGGAATAACATCGGAGATCTCTGTCCAGAAGAGCGCAGTCCTGGGAACAGCTAAGATACTGCGCAGGACCCTCAAGCTCCCAGGCCTCTACCAGAGCCGATATATATATATATATATATATATATATATATATATATATATATATATATATATATATATATATATATATATATATATATATATATATATATATATATATATACGGACCACGCTTGATATTTGGGGAAATCGACGGCACATTTGGAGTATGCATTTGAAGCACACTTCGAATTGGGACAGCCGTCGATGCATGGCGGTGACTTAACCGCACTTGAAATGCGTACTTCAAGCGTGCAGACCCTGAATTGGGACACAGCCACGATTTGTGCGGTCCGACTTTGCACATGAGCAGTAAGGATCGGGGAGTCCTGATCCGTCACTATCTTTTTATTTTTCGTTTATGTCTACATTATATTGAAATGTTTCATTATTGGAAACATTTTAAGAGATACTTGTTATTCTTAACATCTTAACAGATACTCTGACCTGTAACTATCGTAAAATGCTTCGACCGGAAGTAGACACCTTTCGCGCATGCGGGGTACCGATTGGGTTTCCGGTACGGATCGGGCAGTGACAGTCAACAATGGCGGCAGCTAGTTAGTTCTAATATTACTCTTATTATTCTTTTTGGGTCACAAAATAAACGTTTAACATATTTTCAGGCGAGAATGTAACTGTGTAAACCTCAAATATCTGCTCAGTTTATCAAGACACCACATATTTTCAAAAGCGCTCCGACGTTTTCGGAGACGTCTGTTACCCACTAGCTCGATAGCTAGCTGGGGTTCAAGGCTCACTAGAGCTTGTGAGAGCACCGGACTCCAGGCAAATTGTTTTCAAACCCACTGCCGTCTTTTGCTACTCAGGTTAAACATGATATATGAGTCACTTAGATAACTTACAAATGTTATTGTTTGGCTTTTTTTTTTTAGTATTTTATTTGTTCCTGAGTAAACTGGTTTGGTTGAGATTAAAGTTATAGTTTTTACACAGCTGAATAAACGTCAAGCAGACAACTGATTATCAGAAGTGTGAGATGCTCGAGAATATACTCCGGTGTCCCGTTATATTTTAGATAGCAAGGAGTTTATTAAACTTCACCGAAACAATCTGCAAATTTCATTAAACTTTAATAAACTATCATCTTGTCGTTATTTTTAGTTAGCACATACCTTAAACACTTAAAGCTGTAAGCTATGATAGATATATAAGAGCAGATGCTGCTGGTACAATAAGCTGTTGTTTTACATTCAATGGATGATGATCTGACTAGTCGACTAATCTCAAAAATAATCGGTGACTAGTCGACTATCAAAATAATCGTTTGTGGCAGCCCTATTTGAGACCCACATTGAACTTTTTCTACTGATTTTGATTGATGTCAGGAGAATTACTGTCTTTTACACTGGCTGTAGTTCAGGAGGTAGAACAGGTCATCTACTAATCAGTTTGGTGGTTCAATCACTGTCTGCTCCAGTACCAAATATCCTTGGGCAAGATACTGACCCCAAGTTGCTCTCTGATGCATCCATCAGAGTATGAATGTGTGTGAATGCTAGATAGACAGCACTTACGTAGAAAAAAGTGTTTGTACAAATGGGTGCACCATAACAACCTGTGCGTTTACTCTTCATGACATGATGAGAAAATATGAATGTGTGAAAATATTAAATTGAGGTAAGATTATCATCGTTTACAAAACTGTTATTTTCATCTTTTCATCCCATCCATGGTAAATGGGCTGGTTGTCATATAGTGCATTTCTATTATTATTATTATTTTTTATTATTATTATTATTATTATTGTTTCATCATTAGTAGAAGTAGTAGTAGTATCCTTGGTCTTTGCTTGTTAATCTCGATAAATCTAATTATAAAAGAGTTGCCATTTACAATGCCATGAAAAATGTTAAGTTGATTTATCCACTAGTTCAATCAGTGATTTGGTCTCTTTCCAAAAAACTAATAAATAAATAAAATAAAAAATATTTTTTGTAATTTTTACACCCGTCTGTTTTTCTTATTTTTATTTATTTATTTATTTATTTTTTATTTACGTCTGTTCTTGATTATATGTTTATTTTGGATTATTTGTGTTTATATAGGTTGTTTAATAAAAAGAGAATAACAAAAAATAAATAAATAAATAAATTATTTTTTAACTGAAGTAATCATTATTACTTAAACAGGAGGCGCACACAAACTCACATACATTGGAAAGTAAGAGGCTTCAGGTGTGACTAGATTTTGGAAAGTCAAGGATGGAAGCTCATGATTGGATAAGCTGGGAAGCAGCTCTATCACTCTTTCTCTCTTGCACCCCCCCCCCCCCCCCCCCCCCCCACACACACACACACACACACATGCACACACACACAATCTGATGTTTACCATCTGAGCCAGACATCAGCCGTACTTTGTCACACCTCACAGAGCTTTAGCAAGCTTTGGGGAGGTTTTTTATTAACTCCAAAGGCTGGAGATGACTCACAGCCAGTGGTCTCTCTGGACTAAGTTTGGCTGCTCATTGAAGGGACATCTGGCCTGTGCAACCAGCATTTCCTCAACAGAAAAATCTAAAATGACACATTCCTTACAGAAGCACGTAAGCAATTTTCCCATGATAGCCTGGACCATAATGGATTTCTGAAGAGGGACATCAGGAAAGGGGTTACAAAGATGGCCAGCTCTTTAATCATTTGCTGTAGTGTGCCATGATCGTGTCTCATTAGACCTTAGTCATTTAGACAACACATAAGCTGTTGACGTGGCCACTGGGTGCTCTCTGCTCCAATCACAATCACTTCTGCTGATGAAGCCTATGCACAGTACAGTTAAATGAACCACTTCACAATGCATTTACAACATCACAGTCAATTTACCCACTTTTCAAAGAGCGGGCAAAAATTGATTCAGGGAGGCCTGTAAACATGGGGTGGAGACTGTTTGCAAATCAAAAGTTGTGTGTCTGATTAAAGGGAATCATTAATAGATGAACATCATGGCATAGACATCACACACAGGCATATAAATGAAGAGGAAGAGAAGAAATCACAGCAGGGTTGGCTAAATCAAGTGCAGAATGAGATGCAAGTGGAAGATGGCAAGAGTGGAATTACAATTTTCTGCCCCCAGCATGGTTTTCAAATTAAGCTTAATGGGCGGGTGTAGCCAAGTGCATTCAAAGCAGTAGTGCTCCATCAGGGCAAGCAAGGCATGCAGTGCTTGTCTATTAGAGAAATGTAAAAATAGACAACAGTTAAACATACCAGTGAGTGAAAGCCACAAATTCACATTTTATGTAAAGGACTAGATATAAACAGGCATAAGAGAAACGTGGTGACAGAAAGCTGTTTGAGATGAAAGGAGGTTCCTGCAACTGGTCCGTCGGGTTATTGTCTCCCCAGAAACACTTCTCTTGTGGTTTTGGAAATCCGTTTTTTCCTATTTCTGTTTTCTTTTTTCGTATTTCGTTTTTCCTATTTCTGTTATGTCTTGTGTGCTTTTGCAGCGTTTTTCTTATTGCTGGTGTTTTCTTAAGTTGCAGTTCGTTTGGCCTCTCAGGGCCACCGTAGAACTCCCATTAAATTGAACAGGTTTAGGTTCTAGCATGTTCCAATTAGCATCTATAAGAAATCACTATATATTTATTGAAAGGGAGAAAGAAAGATGAAGGAAAAGAAAAACAGAAGGGAAGAGGGACAGTGAGAAAGGGCACTTAAAAAAGAGAAAGAAGCAGGCATGGAGGAGATCCAGCCTCCAGACATCCAGAGGCCCCAGAGTGTGAGAGCTCAAGGAGGACCACCGGAGGGGCATCCGTGCCACCCTCCTGGGAAGAACTGAGGAGAGCCCCGGATGAGGGGTCACCCAGTAGCCATGGAGCAGAAGCCAGAGGGGGCTGCAGTGGCATGCCTGCCGGCAGCCAGCTGTGCCAGAGTGAACCGAGCCGCAGGCCCAGAGGCTGGAGGCCCGAGGGCCCCCTTTGCCCCGGAAGAGGCCTGACCGAGCAACAGGCACCAGGTCCCGCCAAGTAGTCACCGGGTGTGAGCTGGTACATACCTGAGCGCCCAGCCCCGGACACCAAGAACCACCAACGCACTGACCCCTGAGGGCATCAGTTACCGGCAGGGAGTGTGGTGAGGGGAGATAGGCCTTGGAGGGCCTGGGAGTTCCCAGAGAGGTGGAGTGTAAGACCCGACCTGACATATAAACACACATCCCTTTTACTCACTTTAGACGGGGGATATCAGATTCCTATGACACTTCTGTTCAGTGGAGTGTCCTCATCCGGTGGCTCATACTTACACCATCCATCCCACATATTGCACAAAGCGATATGATCCTCGAAGGTTTACCCAAAGTGCACTTTCTATAGTCCTGCAGAGTACCAATATTTGCAATACTTGCCTGTGTTACTCTATATCCCTGACATTAAATTGGTGAAGTGTTGCTACTGAAATCTCATGATATTGATACTCAAAGTGGTTACAGAGAAAAACCTTTCTGACCAGTAACACCACAGAGACACAAACAGAGGCAAAACATATATGTGCTATGCCACGCTCCAGTGGTTTGCAGCCAGAGGTTAGGTGAGTTATATAGCTGGATGAATGTTCTTTTGTTTACAAAGTAGTCTTTGTAAACCAACCGAGAATTAAAGAAAGAAATAATATAGCAGAGGTACATGCAACATTTATGACATTTCAAAGTAAGCATAATTAGCAGTTTTGGACATAAACTGACATTAAAGTTGGAATTAGGAGACATGGGGTTTAGTAGCAAACATGCAAGCCTCAGAGTAACATAAACCACTGTTCAAAGCAACTGAGAGCAGTTTTAATGGTTTTTTTGTCTTTGGTACAGTAAAAACGGCTGTTCGTCTGATCCCATAACACCCCCAACTGGCTTATCATAGGGAGACTTGGAACTGGATCCCTGCTGCATTTTCTGACCTGGGGGGTTGTTGTGCGGATGTCACACTATGAACCTCAGGGAGAAGAATAAAGGAAGTGTGGAAGATGGTGAAAGGCTGTAGGCTTGAACAGTTCTGTTTTTTAATCCAGACCACATGTATGTGTGTGTGTGTGTGTGTGTGTGTGTGTGTGTGTGTGTGTGTGTGTGTGTGTGTGGTCATGCATGTGGCCTAAAGCTCAGAGCAAAGGGATGATGGATGGGGGGGAATGACCTAATGGATTGGAGTTATTATAGGATGGGTCTTTCTCTGTCTGTCCACTTCTTTTCCTGGTTTCCTGCCTTTGCTTTCATCCCCGTTTTGTCTCCCCTCTTTGTCATTTCTCAGGGATCGTGACAGAAGGAATTTATCTGACTCAGCTTTTGTTTATTTCATTAGTGGTTTCTAACTCTGTGTCCTGCGAATGAGGACACTGATGTGATTGAATTACCCCGTCCTCCTCATCCTCTGCACCCCCCGCGTTCCCTCTTCCCTCTGTCTTTTTTGTGTAACGTTGGCACTTTCCCTTCTCTGTGCCAGGGTTCAATGCTGCTGCTGCACTTTCCCTGGTCTTGCATAACTGCGCAGCGGTCGTGTTGCATTGCCTCCTCCATCTCTTCCTCCCCAGGCAGGATGGTCACTGTGGGAAAAGACGGCCCAGAAAACTGACCTTCATTTCAGTATTCTAGGAAGACTAACTGGCTGTGCGTGGAGCTCCGCTCACCACAGGACGGCATCATCAGACCTGTTTGACCTTGAGTAAAGTAGGATGAAGCTGGACCAAAGTTCTTAAATGACCTGAGGATTAATGAGTTTATTTCATTACTTATTGATGGGAGTGTTTCAGCTTTCTGCTGTTCTCAGTCTCATTTACCACACAGGAACGCACAGGTGTTTAAATACAGCGATTCACAGGGTGGAAAGAGTGCAGAGTTTCTCTGAGACTTAAGTGTTTTCTTGGAATTTAAAGAAAGCAAAGAGTGAGGGAGATAAATAGCCTGAAAGAAGTGAGATGAATACAATTCTTTACTCATTAATGATACATAATATAGATTACCAGTGTGTGACAGGATGCCCCAAGTCCATGCAGTGGGGGAAATAATTATTTGATCTCCTGCTGAATTTGTAAGTGTGCTCATTTACAAAGAAATGAACAGTCTCTATTTTTTTATGGGGAAAAAGATCCAGAAAAAAACATGACATAAAAGTTTAAAATTGATTTGCATGTCTTTGAGCGAAAAAAGTATTTGATCCTCAAGCAAAACATGACTTAGCGCTTGGTAGAGAAGCCCTTGTTCGCAAGCACAGGGGTAACATGTTTCTTGTAGTTGGTCACCAGGTTTGTTCATTTCATTCTAAGTGAGCAAACGTACAGATTCACCAGGAGATCAAACACTGATTTCTACCACTGAATTTCATAAGCAGTTGTTTGCATTTGCATTATTTTTATCGTTAACTCGGTTTCCCTTGGTCTTTTCCCATATTGTAGTTGTGTGTCTTATTTTGAAAGAAATATTTAAACGTTACCATAGTGACCAGAGAGCATTAAGAGGCAGAGAGGAGATGTTACTCTCAATATGTTGGCACATTTCAGGAGGACGCTGCTAATAAAGTTACACAGATACACAGTGAATTCGCGTTTATTATTATATTTACAAAATACCACAGTTTTTGTCTTGGTCGTATCATTTTATTTAGTTGTATTTATTCGCGACACCTTAAAGGCCGGTCCGTGAAAATATATCTGACATCAAACCGGTCCGTGGTGCAAAAAAAGTTGGAGACCGCTGATTTACAGCCTCCTAGATCCCCTTGTAGTTACCTCTGTAGCTTAAGTTTTTAATTATCTGAGTGAATTTGGGGCAGTTTTAGTCAGTTTTAAAAGGGAAAAAAAAAATTCTCAGGGCCTAACTATACAAACGGAATATTTTAAATATTTATTTATTTTGGAGAGTTTAACTTAATTGCAGTTGTTGCTGCTAAAGCCAACCAGTGATTAGGATTAGGGGATAATTACTTTTTCATACAGGGCTGTGCAGGTTTGGATTTTTTTTTATTTCTTCCTTAATAATAAACACCTTTATTTAGAAACGGCATCTTGTGTTTACTTGTGTTGTCTTTGTCTAATATTTACATTTTGAGGATCTGAAGAAGAAGCTGAAACCAGACAAATGTTCAGCTAAAAGTACATCTGAGATGACTCCATCCTCAACATAGGGTCAGTCACTGGTTTGGATTACTCGCTATGACAAGTGAACATTTTTTATTATCTGTTTGTGTTTGCTAAGGCAATTAGAAATGAAAACAGAAGGAAGACTCTTGGCATATAGAGGGTGGGAGCCAGAATGTTTTATTCCTCTCATGGCAAAAGAAACACATGACAGAAAATTCTCGGATTAATCCAATGAAAAATGTGATGTTGGCTTCACTGCTGAAGGTTAATTCATTATTATAGAGTTCTTATTAGATTGCACAGTTTCTAACATGTAGTCATGAATCACAATGCTGTCAGGCATCTGAAATCAATATGTGCCCTTTAGTTTTCTACCTTTAGTTCTGAAAACCCTTTCTGACACCAAACTGAAAAATAATAATGACTATAGGACAATGGGACATTGTGATTATTGTGCAACAGGCTCACTATAACAGTGTTTTCAACGAACCTTAAAGAAAGTACTCTTAAAAACTGCAACACAGCCTTTAAGAGTACAACATCAAAAGCGAACAGCATACAACTTGTGTGTTTTGTTTAAAATTACAAATACTCAATAAAATGGTTTCTTCTAGCCACCTTTAATAAGCTTTTCTCTTTATTAAACTGTCATGGTCTCAGTTTTATTCCAGATGATCCTTAATTAACATGAACCTAACAAAATAACCATGCATTACTATATATTTGTCATGGTCCTGGGTCAAGCGACCCAGTGTTTGAGTTTATGTATCTTTTGTACTTCTGTTGTGCCTTAGCTTAGTGCACCTAGTTAATTTCTAGATTGCTGTTTAGTCTTGTTCCTTAGTTGTTTATGTCATCTTCCCCTGTACTAAGTCTCCCTGGTTCATGTGTCACGTCTGCGTGGTTATGTTTAGTTCATGTCATGTCTAATCTCCATGTTTCCTGTTTTACTTTGAAAGTCTGTATTCAATGTCAGTGTATTCAGTTTCACCTCTCCTGTCCTGTCGTTATGGTTCATGTGTGTCAGCTGTGCTCCCATGTGTGACCACTTCCCCTGATCATCCCTCATGTGTATTTAGTCTCTGTGTTTCATGTAGTCTGCGTCGCGTCGTCTGTGTTCCCACCCCCTGTGTTCCGTATCTCCAGCCATAGCCTTTCCATAGTTTATGTCCAGTTTAGGTTTCTGTTGAGTTATACTCTTATGCTGCCCTCACTCTGGTTTGTTCCTTTTCATCAGCCATAATAAAAGGCTCGCTTTTGTTTAATCCACTCCTGTATCTTCGCTTGTGTTCGCACCTGGGTCCACCACACACATTTCCGCACGGTCTGCCTCCGCAGATCTTGACAGTACGACGCGACCATGCCGGACCCAGCGACACAAAGGATGGAGATCGTCCGGACAGTGGAGTCGCTATGCGACAAGTGGCTGCACTGTTCCAGTGAGGAGGAACGGGAGGAGTTCGCCCACCAGGTAGGGGTGTGCGTGTCTGTGTTCCCCTGGTTATGGGAGACGCTGCACCCCCCTCGTCAGCGATTTTCTCGTCTCCGCTCTCCGACTCCGTCCGCAGCAGCAGCGGCCCGGTGGGCGTGCACCTTCACCAGAGCCGTGCCGTTGCGCCGTTGCCCCGCTGCCTCATGAGCCAGTGGCGGTCAGAGTCGGAACGGTGAGGCTCACCACCGACACACCATTGGCTCACACTTCATCAGCTTCCGCATCTTCGCCACCGCCTGTCTGCACGGAGATGCCCGAGGCTGTTGACTTCGGTGAGGAGGAGCGGCAGCAGGTGTTGCGGGCGTATCGGGAGGACGAGCTACGCTGGAAGCCCTGGCTTATCTCCGAGGAGGAGCTTCCGCCAGCCGCCCCGCCTCGGACCGGCCGCCCGTCCTCGCCGCCTCGATCGGACTACTCTTCTCCCGCTTCTTATTTGGCACGGATGTGGTCGGAAGACGAGGAGCCGGTCGCCACAGAAATCCAAGTTCCATCCGCGTCCACTTCAAGACGGAAGCAGCGTTCACGTCGCCGTCGCTCATCGCTACGGCATGTCTCGCCCTCCACTGAGCGACACGAGGCTGCTGTGGAGGTAATGGATTTCGACCTCGAGGAGCGGCAGCGCGCCGCATGCGCGCAACTGGAGGAGGAGCTACGGGGGAAGCCAGGGCTCGCTCCTCACTACGGTGAGATTTTCCGCAGGACACGCCTGGCCTTTGGGGGCCCCCGGAGTTGCCAGGAGCTCCCGCCTGACGCTCCGCCAACACTCGCCTCCTCAGCCTCTGCGACGCCGCAGGAGGCTCCACTTTCCACGTTAACGGGGCCCACGGCCAAGAAGAAACGGCGTTCGCGAACTCACGCTAATCTGTCAAGATGAAAACATAAATGCGGATCATGGTAACCTGGACTGTGTAACATCACAACATGAATTCTGTCTTCCTGAAGGTCATACACAGGGTGATTTTGAACTGTTTTGCTCCAGCACCATTACCTCCACTCAGGAGTTAGAGGCTGAGATCAGGGTTAATGTGACACAGTTTTCTCCTGTCTCTGTGAACTCATCACTAGATAAGATTTTGGCCCCGACCAATGGTGTTACCTCCCACTCTCAGCCTGAAGTGTCACCTGCTTCAGTTAATGGTTCAAGTACAGTTTTACCCGTATCTGTCTCTCCACTCAATGTAGCAATCACTCTGAAGCCACAGATCACTACAGGTGCGGGTTCCAACACACACATTCATCCAACACCTCACAGTCATGCTACCACGGTGCCATTGGTTAGGTCCATACCTGTGTATTTACGGTTTTTCCAGGAATCAGCTCCTGATGATCTGAGCCTTGTTTTTGTGGATCGAGTGGCAATTCTTGTTTTCCGTAGGGTTGTACCAGCTCCTCTGAGCCGCACACTACCATCGATTAAATCCAACCAGCTTATGTTGACCTCTCCTGGGGTTACAGAGACAGGGCCATTAACCTTTGAGCCACTTTGGACTGATGCAGACTCTGGGTACCCTATGATTGCTGGCTCAGAACTGGTGGTCACTACCACTGTTCACTTCATGGTTTTTTGTGCTAAGATATTAAGCCCTATAGACTGTTTTTCACCTGCTCTCTCTCTCTCTGGGATTGTGCCTCAGCAGCCTGTGTTTCCTCAGCTCCTAGTCCGGCCAGGGGCCTTCATGCCTGTTTGTCCTACGTCTGCTGTTGGACTCCCGGGTGTGCCTATCTGGCACCCTGCGGCGACACCACCGCTTCATGCCACGTCAGCTGGGGGTTCAGGTGAACTGCACCAGCCTCATGTCTCGTCAGCTGGAGGGCCCGAGGAGCCCGTCCAGCCTCGTGTCTCGTCAGCTGGAGGGCCCGGGGAGCCCGTCCAGCCTCATGTCTCGTCAGCTGGAGGGCCCGGGGAGCTCGTGTCTCGTCAGCTGGAGGGCCCGGGGAGCCCGTCCAGCCTCATGCCACGTCAGCTGGGGGTTCAGGTGAACCGCACCAGCCTCATGTCTCGTCAGCTGGAGGGCCCGAGGAGCCCGTCCAGCCTCATGTCTCGTCAGCTGGAGGGCCCGGGGAGCTCGTGTCTCGTCAGCTGGAGGGCCCGGGGAGCCCGTCCAGCCTCATGCCACGTCAGCTGGGGGTTCAGGTGAACCGCACCAGCCTCATGTCTCGTCAGCTGGAGGGCCCGAGGAGCCCGTCCAGCCTCCTGTCTCGTCAGCTGGAGGGTCCGAGGGGCCCGTTCAGCCTCCTGTCTCCGCTGGAGAGTCCGAGGGGCCCGTTCAGTCTCCTGTCTCCGCTGGAGGGTCCGAGGGGCCCGTTCAGTCACCAGCTGCTCTACCAGCATCCTCATCCACGTTTGCAGCAGCCGTGTCTTCATCCACGCCGTTACCTGGTCCGGCTTCTGCTTCAGCTCCTGCTTCGCCTGGTCCAGCTTCGACCTCAGCTTCTGCTACGCCTGGTCCAGCCTCTGCTACGCCTGGTCCGGCCTCGTCCGAGTCTTCGTCGGGGTCTGCTTCTGCTTCGTCTGGTCCGGCCTCGTCAGAGTCTTCGTCGGAGTCTGCTTCTGCTACGCCTGGTCCGGCTCCGTCGCCTGTGGCTGCCATGCCACCGTCTGGTCCCGACTCGTCTGGTCCTGTGCCCACCGGGCCTCGGCCAGTGCGCCTGACACTGGAGAGCCGCCGCTGCCTTCCGCGCGGCCGGCCCCCTGAACTGTTCTGTCGTCTCTGTCGCCGCCGCCTTCCACGCGGCCGGCCCCCTGAACTGCTCCGTCGTCGCCTTCGCCTTCCGCGCGGCCGGCCCCCTGAACTGCTCCGTCGTCGCCTTCGCCGCTGCCTTCCGCGCGGCCGGCCCCCTGAACTGCTCCGTCGTCGCCTTCGCCGCCGCCTTCCGGCCACCGGGTCGCCATCGCCTGTGTCACTGCCGTTACCTTCCGCACGGCCGGCCCCCTGAACTGTTTCCACGTCTCCACCGTTGCTGTCCGCATGGTCGGCCCCCGGAACTGCACTGTGTTTTTGGGTTGTTTTTCTTGGGCTCCGGTGTTTGCTGTGCTCTTTTGTTTTCTGTTCCGAGCCCTCCGACCTGGATCCCCGCCGCCCGCCCTGGGTCGTTTTCTGTTTGGTTTTGTTTTCCTGTGTTTGGGCTGTCTGGAGCCAGCCCTTACGGGGGGGGGGGGGGGGAGGTTCTGTCATGGTCCTGGGTCAAGCGACCCAGTGTTTGAGTTTATGTATCTTTTGTACTTCTGTTGTGCCTTAGCTTAGTGCACCTAGTTAATTTCTAGATTGCTGTTTAGTCTTGTTCCTTAGTTGTTTATGTCATCTTCCCCTGTACTAAGTCTCCCTGGTTCATGTGTCACGTCTGCGTGGTTATGTTTAGTTCATGTCATGTCTAATCTCCATGTTTCCTGTTTTACTTTGAAAGTCTGTATTCAATGTCAGTGTATTCAGTTTCACCTCTCCTGTCCTGTCGTTATGGTTCATGTGTGTCAGCTGTGCTCCCATGTGTGACCACTTCCCCTGATCATCCCTCATGTGTATTTAGTCTCTGTGTTTCATGTAGTCTGCGTCGCGTCGTCTGTGTTCCCACCCCCTGTGTTCAGTATCTCCAGCCATAGCCTTTCCATAGTTTATGTCCAGTTTAGGTTTCTGTTGAGTTATACTCTTATGCTGCCCTCACTCTGGTTTGTTCCTTTTCATCAGCCATAATAAAAGGCTCGCTTTTGTTTAACCCACTCCTGTATCTTCGCTTGTGTTCGCACCTGGGTCCACCACACACATTTCCGCACGGTCTGCCTCCGCAGATCTTGACAATATTTTTATTTCTTGTTTTTACACATTATCAGTATTTGAAGCATCCATCCATTTAACAAAACAGGCAAAGTAAAAAAAATAAAAAAAAAACTATAGAAATGCATTTGATAAAGTTTACTGATATCAGAATTCATAGAACATACTCACATGAGTATACAGTGGCTTGCAAAAATAATCTGCCCCCTTGAACTTTTCCACATTTTGTCACATTACAGCCACAAACATGAATCCATTTTATTGGAATTCCACGTGAAAGACCAACACAAAGTGGTGTACACGTGAGAAGTGGAACGAAAATCATACATAATTCCAAACATTTTTTATAAATAAATAACTGAAAAGTGGGGTGTGCGGTCTAAAGAAAGCTGGGTAGTATGTCATGAGTTCCCTCGGTGGAGTGAAACTCAGCTGTCTGCTCCTTGCTATCTAAAATATAACCGGGCGCTGGCATAAACTCTTGACCGTCTCACACTTTCTTTAATTAGTTTTCTATTTGATGTTTATTCAGCTGTGTGAAAACCCCGGAGGAACCCACCCGAGGGATTAATAAAGTTAAATTTAATTTAATCTAATCTAATAACTTTAATCTTAGCCAAACTGATTTACTCACGAACAAATAAAACACTGAAAAAGCCAAACAATAACATTTTTAAGTTATCAAAGTGACTTATATATCATGTTTAACCCGAGTAGCGAAAGGCCGCGGGGGTTTGAAAATGATGTGTCGATCGGCTCAGATATTTGAAGTTTACACAGCTACATTCTCACCTGAAAGCATGTTAAAAGTTATTTTTTCTTTTGCGACCCAGAAAGAGAAATAAGAGTAATATTAAAACTAAGTAGCTGCCGCCATTGTTGGAAACTGGAATTGGCTGGGCCGCTCTATGAATACTGCAATATGGTTTTTCAATTTTGTTGTCCAGGTGGAAATTCGGGAGAATGGTGGCTCCGGGATTCTCCCGGAAAAATTGGGAGGGTTGGCATGTATGGTTGTGGCAACATCATTAACCTTGTCAAACACCTCAGAGTAAATCATATCACAGAATATGAGGCGTGTATGTTGAGACGAACTGAAGAGGAGGAGAACACTTTACCTGCCTGCAGGCAAGGTGTTCAAATAGCGCACAACTTCAGTTTTTTTTATTTCTATATGATGAACTCTGCATTATTAAGTGATAAGAACAAGTAATCTGATGTCCTGTAATCATTATGACGCTATAATTTGAGATACAATAAATAAAATACGTTTTTGTATAAAGTATCGGTATCAGATCAGTATCGTCGATACCACCCTGAATATTACTTGGTATCGGATCGGAAAGGAAATCAGTGGTATCGCACATCACTAATTGAAGGTAGATGTACAATCTCTAATGCGGGTGTCACCAACATGGTGCCCGCGGACACCAGGTCGCTCGCAAGGACCACATGAGTCGCATGCAAGACTGTATGGCGTTATTTTTGTGACTCTTTTCTGAGTGTATATAAAAAAAAAAAAAAAATTGTAAGTGCAACGTTGCATTTTGTAGGAGAAAATTATTTTGAGTGAAGAAAAGTTTAAGTTGAGCGAACTAAATCTCCTCAAAATCCCCTCAGAATAGCAGCACAAAAATAACGCTATAGGCCTGTTCTAAAAATACCTCACCATAGCGCCACCAGTTGTATCTAATTTATTATTAATCATTATTGATAATGATTAATAATCGGGGTGATCGTGGCTCAAGAGTTCGCCTTGTAATTGGAAGGTTGCTGGTTCAAGCCCCGGCTTGGACAGTCTCGGTCGTTGTGTCCTTGGGCAAGACACTTCACCCGTTGCCTACTGGTGGTGGTCAGAGGGCCCGGTGGCGCCAATGTTCGGCAGCCTCGCCTCTGTCAGTGGGCCCCAGGGTGGCTGTGGCTACAATGTAGCTTGCCATCACCAGTGTGTGAATGTGTGTGTGTGAATGGGTGGATGACTGGATGTGTAAAGCGCTCTGGGGTCCTTAGGGACTAGTAAAGCGCTATACAAATACAGGCCATTTACCATTATTATTTGTTATTCTTTTTTAAATCACACTCCCGTTGGCGTAAATTTGAAAATGATAAAATTAAAAAAATTAAAAATTAAAAAAAAAAGTTTTATATTGAATCAGAACTAGCTGGTCTTGCAGGCCAGTAAAGGTGAGGAGATAATGAAAACATGGGGGGAAAAGAAAGAGAAAAAGAAGAAAGAAACATGTCGTTTTCACAGTGAATGGAAGGACGAGTTCTTGTCTAATTTGCGGGGTGACTGTAGCAATGGCAAAACGGCACAATATGGAGAGACATTTCCGAATGTTTCACACAAGCTAGCATGCTAACAATGGGCCGCACACTACGAGTGGAAAAAGTGCGCGAGTTAAAGGCAGGTTTGAGATGACAGCTGTCATTTTTGCATGAGACCGGTGAAAAACGCCCCAAAAGCAACCGAAGCCTCATTTAGGGCTATACATTTCTTCATTAAGAAAAAGAAGGCATTTTCATACGGGGACGTTTTCAAAGAAGCAATGCAAAGATAATAATTGCAAAAACTGTGTTTAAAGACGAGAAATATGGAACCGATGTAATCTCCACACTCCCATCGTGAAAATCATAAACAGTATCCGCAACAGAGCTAAACAGCAAAGAACATTCAAGAGGAGGAGCTGTTAGCTGAATATGGTGACCTGATACTATACACGATAATCCGATGGTTCAGCAGGGGACGAATTTTGCTTCAGTTTTTGTCACTTTTGGGTGAAATCAAGGAGTTCATGCTGGAGGACATTGAGTGCACACTTGACCTTGCATTTTTAATGGATGTTACTGGGAAACTGAACCATTTGTAACCCAATGGTAAGACTCTTGCTGATGGTAAGTCCTTTAAATGCATTTAAAGCCCAGATGAGAATTTTTTTCTGTGCATTTACAGAAAAAAAAGGTGCTGCACTTTCCCTCTATGCAGATGGTGCTGAAAGACAATGCTTCTGCATCTGAGACTTTTGACAAAGTTGCAGAAAAGTTCTCTCAAGTCATAAACTGACTTGGGCAAGCGTTTGAGAACAGGTTTTGTGACCTTGATCAGCTTGAGCCATGTGTGTCATTTATTTTCAATCATTTCATGAACACGTACACAACATACAATTCTGAGCAACAAAGTGCAATGTTCAGCTTGGATGCTGGACAGGTGGAAATTGAAATTGTAACACTGCAAAATGACGTCCACCTCAAAGCCTATCATGGTGCACCAAACTTTTGGTGCCTTGTTGACACAGAAAAGTACAGTGGTGTATGCACAGCAGCTATAAAGGTTGCCAACCTGTTTGGTTCAACCCGTCTTTGTGAATCAGCCTTTTCTGACATGAGTTTCATCAAGACCAAACAGAGAACACGCCTCTCTGATGCACATCTGCAAGACTCACTCAGAGTTGCAGTGTCAAGTTATACCCCAGATTGCAACACACTGGTGAACAGCATGCAATGCCAGGGTTCCCACTAACAGTCAAAGAAAGCACTACCAGATGTTTTGTATGTTACATAATTGATAATCTGTGCAAACACTGTGAATTGTAGTGCATGATTTGTTAAAAATTGTTTGTGGCAAGTGAAAATGTTGAAGAAGTGATCATTTGAACATGTTTGCAGAGATTTATAGAAATGAAATTAAACATTGATATTTATCTGTTTCCTACCTTGTTAAACCATTGTTTATAATTATGGTGAGAAATCATTAACTTAATCATTATCTCTACATAGATGAACATCATTAATTATTAATGATAACATATAATTAAAGATAAATTGAGCAAATTTGTTCTCACTGAGAAGTAGCTCTCAGTTTAAAAAAGGTTGATGACCCCTGCTCTAATGCTACCTTTATATGTCTATTTCAGTTTTTTCTGCAAAACTGACATTGTGTTACTTTTGAGACAACATCCTATGACTTTCGTGGCCACCATACAGAATGACTAGCTCTCTCCCTGCACTTTAAAAGTTCTTGGTGACCCTCATGCATCCTGCCTATCCTTCCTTAACCCAGTGGGAATAACAATACAATTGCCTCTGACCACTAATCCATCTATCTCATATCCCCCTCACCTCATCTCAAGCACCTATTTCACATGACCAGGCAACCCTACCTAGCTGTGCCGTTTCACTGCCTGTATCTGTCTGAGCTTTGATTGTCTGCATCTTCTGTTATGTCTCAAGACAGAGTCAACATGAACAGCAACATCTTCACTTGATGTGTCATCTGTCGTGCACAGCATTGGGTCTTCTGGAAAGAGCATCAGCTACAGCCAGTGTTTTTCCAGGTGCATACACAGCTTCAGCTTGAAATGCACTAGTCTCATAAGAAACACAAAATTCAGGTTACTCTTAGCTTTTCAAAGGCTGTCAGTTGAGAGGCATTCCACCTTCATATTGCAGCTTGAATAGAGGTTGGCCCACTGTAGACAGATCTGAAATGAACTTTGGTATATAGTTGACCATTCCAAGAAACCTTGTGGCTGTGGAAATTCCTCAGTGGGATTCCCGGCTCTTTTTAGAGAACCAGCTCGCCAGGTTGTTTTGTTGCTTTAATTAATTTATTATCCCAGAAACTTTATTGTCATTGTCACGAGAACAACGAAATGAAGAATGGTCCCCGATCATTGCATCATCCCTAGCAATATCAAAATATAAATAAAACAATAAAATTCAATAAATAAAATAGATAGAATACTTAAAATACTAATACGATGTAACAGTAAAACATTCACATACATTCCCACACACATGCTTCAGGCCGTGCATAGATTAACACAAGAGTGGCGTGATGGACATTTTTTTGTAGTATTCAGATGTGTTATTGCAGTTGGATAACAGCTGTGTTTGAGACTATTAGTCCTTGCTCTGATTGCCCTGTACCGTCTGCCTGAGGGCAACAGTTCGAACAGGGAGTGGCCAGGATGTGAGGTGTCTTTTATGATGTTTTGGGCCTTTTTAAAACAGTGGGCATTGTGTAGAACTTCCAGTGTGGGGAGAGGGCAGCCAGTGATCTTTTGGGCGGTGTTAATGATCCCTTGGAGTGCTTTCCTCTGAGCCCCTGTGCAGCTAGTGTACCAAATACATATGCAGTAAGTTAGAACACTCTCAATGGTGGCTCTGTAGAAGGACACCAGCAGTTTCTGTGTGATGTTATTCCTCCTGATAATTCTCAGGATGTACAGTCTCTGTTGGGCCTTTTTCAGCAGCTCGGAGGTGTTCACACTCCAGGAAAGGTTCTCCTCTATACTGACTCCCAGGAAGCGGAAGCTTGCCACCCTTACTACACAGTCCCCATTTATGAATAGTGGTTGGATCTCTGCCTTTTTCCTTCTGAAATCTATTATGAGTTCTTTGGTTTTTGAAGTGTTGAGGAGGAGGTTATTGGCCTTACACCATGACGTCAGCTGCTCCACCTCGTCTCTGTACGTAGACTCGTCTCCCTTGGAAATGAGCCCCACCACTGTGGTGTCATCTGCAAATTTCACAAAGATGTTGCTGTGGTGGCGAGGAGTGCAGTCGTGTGTGTAGAGAGAGTAGAGCAGTGGACTGAGCACACAGCCCTGGGGTGAGCCAGTGCTGAGACTCAGGGCTGAGGATGTGTGATGGCCAACTCTGACTCTCTGTCTACGGCCCGAGAGGAAGCTGTTGATCCACATGCAGGTGCTGTATGGAAGCCCCAGGTCTTGTAGCTTGGCCACCAGTTTGTGTGGAAGGATGGTGTTAAAAGCTGAGCAGTAATCCACGAAGAGCATCCGCAAATAGCTACCATGCTCTTCCAGGTGAGTTAATGCAGCATGGAGTGCTGTGGCTACAGCGTCTTCCGTGGACCGGTTTGCTCTGTAGGCAAACTGGTGTGGATCCAGGCTGCGGGGCAGGGCTGCTGTGATGTGTCTGCGGACCAGCTTCTCAAAGCATTTCATTACCACTGGGGTGAGTGCCACCGGTCTGTAGTCATTCAGGCCGGTGATGTGGGGCTTCTTAGGCAAGGGGACTATGGTGGAGGACTTCAGGCAGAGTGGGACAGTCGCATGTGCGAGGGATTTGTTGAAGATCCTGGTGAAGATCCCAGCCAGCTGTTCTGCACAATCCCTCAATATTCGACCTGGCACACCATCAGGACCCGCCGCCTTCCTCGGGTTAACAGCCTGCAGCATGCGCCTCACCTCGTGCTCTTCCAGGGTGAGGGTGGTGCTGCTATGGGTGGCGTGTTGCTGCTGTGGCTCCAATACCTCCGGTACCCTGGTCTCAAAGCGGGCGAAGAAGATATTCAGCTCCTCTGCCAGCTCCAGGTCACTGTCCGCAGCTCCGAGATTGATCTTATAGTTGGTTAGGTGCTGGATGCCTTGCCACACCTGCCGGCTGGTATTACTCTTCAGATGGTCCTCAATCCTCCTCCTATAGTCCCCCTTTGCCTCTCTGATGCCTCTCTTCAGGTTGGATCGGGCTGTGGTGTAGTAATCCCTGTTGCCAGACCTGAACGCAATGTTCCTCTCCTTGAGCAGCTGCCTGACCTCCCGGGTCATCCAGGGCTTTTGGTTGGGATAAGCCCGGATCCGTTTGACTGCTGTAACAGTGTCTATGCAGTGTTTTATATAGCAGAGGACACTGTCTGTGAACATTTCCAAGTCCTGATGTTCAAAGATATCCCAGTTAGTCCTGTCAAAACAGTCCTGCAGCTGCTGAGAGGCACCCTCTGGCCATATGGTAATATTCTTTGTGATGGTAAGAGCAGTTTTCTTGAGGGGGGCATATTAGAAACAGTGACAAGTGGTCAGACTGACCCAGATGTGGCAAAGGTCTGGCCCTGTAGCCCATTTTGATGTTGGAATAAACTTTGTCCAGAATCTTGTCACCCCTAGTGGCACACTTGACGTGCTGGTGGAATTTGGGGATTGCTCTTTTTAAGTCTGCGTGATTGAAGTCCCCTGCTACGATATGTACAGCGTCAGGGTAGGTGCTCTGTTTATTATTGATGTTTGTATGCAGGAGTGCGATCGCCGAGTTAGCATTAGCATCTGGTGGTATGTAAACAGCTGTTATTATGACAACGGTGAACTCCCTAGGTAGGTAGATGGGCCTGCATTTAACAGTCAGATATTCAATGTCCGGTGAACAGTGACGGTCTATTATCACTGTGTTGGTACACCAGCTGTTGTTCACATACATACAGAGCCCCCCTCCTTTGCGCTTACCGGAGTCCACTGTTCAGTCATGTCGCTGTGTGGTATAGCCTGCTAGCTCAATAGCAGAGTCTGGAATGGATTGATGTAGCCAGGATTCAGTGATAAGAAGGATGCATGAGTCTTTGATGAAGTTATTCGCTGCTATTTGCAACCTCAATTCGTCCAACTTGTTTGCGAGGGATCTGGCATTTGTGATGAATAGGCTGGGGAGCGGTGGTTTGAGTGGCTGCCTCCGTAGCCTGGCTAGCGCGCCGGCCCTGCAGCCTCGCCGTCTCCTTCTCTCTCGACGCCGCCTGCGCCTCCACCCCGAAGGGATAACAATCCATGGGGAGCCCGGACTCCTCGCTATTTCCACCGGTATCTTGTGTAAGCAGACAAATTTGCTAGTCACGCTCTCGCGGTAACTTACTCCAATCTTGAGGAGATCATGTCGGCTATAGATGTTATTCGCTTGGCTGGTAGAACACAAAAACAAACATAAGGCGTACAAAATTATCCAAACATAGCATCGATCGGTAGAACACTGAGCTGCTGCAACTACGTGCGCCGCCATCTTATTAACAATAATATAAAATTATGCACAAAAGGAATTACTAATGTAAAAGAAAAGTGGTTTTATTTATATATGTTTATAAATATATGCGGTGGCCCCTAGAGACAAAACACGTACAAACTCCAAAAAACACATACAAACTCCAAAACACATTTCTACCATGAACTGAACTTCCAAACCAGAGCTACCTAGATCACTTAAATTACACAATTGAAATCATGAAAGCATATGTGTATTCTTTGTGTATTTATACACAAGCATTCATATATAGTCAAATAATAAAAAAAAAAAGTTCATTTACCTGTTATTACCACACACCAAATCCGGTCGTTGGTACTTGCTGGCTTGTGTAGCCACTAGGTAACAAAAGTTCAACACTGCCCCTAGCATCCTGGAGCACTTCTGTTGTCTTTTGTACGTGTTTTGAGTTTTTATGTGCTTCTGAGTTTTTACGTGTTTTGGAGTTTGTACGTGCTTTTACGTGTTTTGGAGTTTTTACGTGTTTTGGAGTTTGTACGTGCTTTTACGTGTTTTGGAGTTTTTACGTGTTTTGGAGTTTGTACGTGCTTTTACGTGTTTTGGAGTTTTTACGTGTTTTGGAGTTTGTACGTGTTTTTACGTGTTTTGGAGTTTGTACGTGCTTTGTCTGTAGGGGCCACCATAAATACAGGGAGTGCAGAATTATTAGGCAAATGAATATTTTGTCCACATCAGAATCAGAATACTTTATTGATCCCTGGGGGAAATTATTTTTTGTTACATCATCCTCTTCATGCATGTTGTCTTACTCCAAGCTGTATAGGCTCGAAAGCCTACTACCAATGAAGCATATTAGGTGATGTGCATCTCTGTAATGAGAAGGGGTGTGGTCTAATGACATCAACACCCTATATCAGGTGTGCATAATTATTAGGCAACGTCCTTTCCTTTGGCAAAATGGGTCAAAAGAAGGACTTGACAGGCACAGAAAAGTCAAAAATAGTGAGATATCTTGCAGAGGGATGCAGCAGTCTCAAAATTGCAAAGCTTCTGAAGCGTGATCATCGAACAATCAAGCGTTTCATTCAAAATAGTCAATAGGGTCGCAAGAAGCGTGTGGAAAAACCAAGGCGCAAAATAACTGCCCATGAACTGAAAAAAGTCAAGCGTGCAGCTGCCAAGATGCCACTTGCCACCAGTTTGGCCATATTTCAGAGCTGCAACATCACTGGAGTGCCCAAAAGCACAAGGTGTGCAATACTCAGAGACATGGCCAAGGTAAGAAAGGCTGAAAGACGACCACCACTGAACAAGACACACAAGCTGAAACGTCAAGACTGGGCCAAGAAATATCTCAAGACTGGTTTTTCTAAGGTTTTATGGACTGATGAAATGAGAGTGAGTCTTGATGGGCCAGATGGATGGGCCCGTGGCTGGATTGGTAAAGGGCAGAGAGCTTCAGTCCGACTCAGACACCAGCAAGGTGGAGGTGGAGTACTGGTTTGGGCTGGTATCATCAAAGATGAGCTTGTGGGGCCTTTTCGGGTTGAGGATGGAGTCAAGCTCAACTCCCAGTCCTACTGCCAGTTTCTGGAAGACACCTTCTTCAAGCAGTGGTACAGGAAGAAGTCTGCATCCTTCGAGAAAAACATGATTTTCATGCAGGACAATGCTCCATCACACGCATCCAAGTACTCCACAGCGTGGCTGGCAAGAAAGGGTATAAAAGAAGAAAAACTAATGGCATAGCCTCCTTGTTCACCTGATCTGAACCCCATTGAGAACCTGTGGTCCATCATCAAATGTGAGATTTACAAGGAGGGAAAACAGTACACCTCTCTGAACAGTGTCTGGGAGGCTGTGGTTGCTGCTGCACGCAATGTTGATGGTGAACAGATCAAAACACTGACAGAATCCATGGATGGCAGGCTTTTGAGTGTCCTTGCAAAGAAAGGTGGCTATATTGGTCACTGATTTGGTTTTGTTTTGTTTTTGAATGTCAGAAATGTATATTTGTGAATGTGGAGATGTTATATTGGTTTCACTGGTAAAAATAAATAATTGAAATGGGTATATATTTGTTTTTTGTTAAGTTGCCTAATAATTATGCACAGTAATAGTCACCTGCACACACAGATATCCCCCTAAAATAGCTAAAACTAAAAACAAACTAAAAACTACTTCCAAAAACATTCAGCTTTGATATTAATGAGTTTTTTTGGGTTCATTGAGAACATGGTTGTTGTTCAATAATAACATTATTCCTCAAAAATACAACTTGCCTAATAATTCTGCACTCCCTGTATACTTTTATTTATTCACTCCACATAAAATGTAATAAATAAATCATATAATACAAAAATCAACTATTCACATTTCAACTTTTAACTATTTAAATTTTCAGCTTTTTCCTTTTAAACAAATTTAAAGTGAAACAACACAAAACACTGCAAACCACAATACAATTAAATATAAATTAAAATATGAAAACAAAAAGAAGATGCATATTCTCTGTCATATGGACCTGCATGAATAAACTTTCTGAATCCTTTATCATCTGCAACTGAAAATAGTTGTGGATGATTACTATACCTTTATAACGTGTCGTTGTTGTCCCTGGCTCTCTTTCTCTCTCTCTCCCTCCTGCTCTGTTCCTGTGCTACTGCTATCGCCCCTCCCCCGTCTTCCCAGCATAAAGCACAAGGCTCACATGTTGAGTGAAGCAGAAAAAAAAGAGCGAGAGAGAGAGAGAGAGAGGGTGAAAAAAAAACAAAAAACGATAAGGAGCCGGCTCGCGTCGTTCACGTCAAAGACCCGGCTCTAAGAGCCATTTCGTTCGCGTCTGACCCATCACTAATTCTCATCACAGATGTGTCCAAGGAACCAAATCCTTCTCTGCCTGAATTTGCAATTAGTCTTATTTAGTTTCTGGCCTGCAGCTTGGATCGCCCTGAGTACTTTCTAAAAAAGCGTATCTCCCAAAAGGTGTAATAAACATGGTTAATCTGCAGCTCTCCTTATAAAGGGAATCGGGTAGAAGTCATTGGCAGCATCAAGTGATATAGACACTTTGGATCCTGAGAGTAGGGTTGCCAACCGTCCCTTAAAAAACGGAATCGTCCCGTATTTAGAAACAAAAGTACACGTCGCGTATTGAGCTAGTAAGGGACGCACTTTGTCCCGTAATACAGTGAGAATCAGAAGTAGTCTATAAATGTTTATGGAATTAACGCTTTGTTTGAAAACATAATTCCCAGCCCCTCTCCTGCTTTGTGACCAATGAGCTGACAGCACACTTATGACAATTCGAGTATGACAATTCAGATTACCGCTCATCTCATTGGTCGAGGAAAGGTCGCTTGCGGAGAAAATACCGGAAGACAACAGATGACCACAACAAGAAGCATGGCCAACAGGGAAACAAACGCCGACACTGCAGTGCAAGTCTCGGACGACAGTACACCTAAAGCCTAAAGCTGGACATACACTGTGCGATTTTTTCAGTCACGTTATTCAGCTCCTGCTCAAACTGCACGATTGACTCACAGGGGTTAGAAGTTGGTAGGTCACGATGCAGGGTCTCACACTATACCGCCCGATGCTCTGATGCGACCTGAGTGCTCACACTGTGCCTCCATAAAATGAAGGTTATAACAGAAAATCTGTCGCTCCCCCTCTCTGTCTTTCACTCACACAGACACACCACCACCATCAACTTTGCTAAATTGCTAATGAAAAACATTGATCAGGCAGCTGTGATTAAGCAGTGTTACGTTCCCCCCAAAAGGGTCTAGGCATGCGAGTGAGGGGACCAGTAACAAATGAGTCCAGAACAGAATGAAAGGAAAACAGAACAGTGTTTTTAATAAATAAAATAGTCTTTATTATAGATCATCTTAACATAAAGAGCCGGCAACGCCGTTTTACCAATAACACTTGGAAAAAGAGAAAAAAGGTTGCAACAACAAAGAACACAAAAACCAAACAAAAACTCCACACCACGAGGAGGCACTTCCAGGGGCCCACAAGCTCACCCTGTCACTAACAGCAGCTGGCTTACTGCTGCCAAGGCCCACAAGCCCACACTACTCACGTAAAGCAGCTATGCTGTTTCCACAACTCCACACTTCGAGCAGGCTAACCACACACAACGCAGAGACACCAGAGAACACCTCACACCCTGCTCACAGCTCATCCCCAGCTTATATGACCTCCGAGAGGTGATTGCTGACTGGGCCCAGGTGGTAAATGAGTCCAATGAGCAGCAGCTGTGTCCTGGGGAGAGAGAAGAGCAAGAGAGAGACAGAGGGGTGGAGCAAAAGAGGAGGAGGCGGAGAAAAACACCACACCCACACAAGGGCAGTATCAGGAGGCCCAGCTAGGGCCGTAACAAGCAGCAATGTAAATCCAACTATTTTCACGGTTGTTGTGGTCGTAATAATTTTGTGATGCCACATCGAAAAGGCTCGGATGAGCGTTCCAAAGTTCTACAAGTTGTGCCTCCATCGCTTGTGTCCAGATCGCTGCTCCGTCTTTTTCACCGACGTTTACGTGTTCGCGCGTGAGCAGTGTGAGCGGCTCCGGTGACACCCTCACGAGCGATTGATGATTGGGAGCTGGTCGTGAGGTGTTAATCGCTTCTCGTTACCCCACGTATACTACACGATGCATGATGAAGGCCAAAATCGGGCCGATCACCAAATCGGTCGCACGACTCAAAAATTGGCTCAAAGTGGGCCAAAAATCGCACAGTGTAAGCCCAGCATTAGAGCAGCAATGTTTGTTCGCTCAGAGAAAGAAAAAAAAAGGCTGCAAAAGTACAGGGAGGAATGGGAAAAGGGAAACACCTGGCTGGGAAAATGCACGATAATACCTTTAAAGCGCACTGCACTGTGTGCCAGCGCACTTTTTCCATAGGCATGCTTCTAATGGTGGGCACATGAAGAACATGAGGGGCGTGAAAGCTCGGGGAACCCTTAACCAATTTTTTGTCCACCAGGCCACAGCAGAAGCAGATATGGTATGTAAACACTGCTTAAGGTTAATATGGCCATGTGCAGTGAATATCAGCGCTATGTGGCCAGAAGTGTGATAATATAATTTATTTTGTGTAATAAACAACTGCAAGGATAGATGATTACAACAAATAGATGACTAATACATAAAAGTAATACATAGATGAATAATGATGATGAGTTAAGATGCGTAATCATGGGAACAAGCGGGTTTACAAACAGGAGCAGCTGATTAGCATTAGAAAAGCTGAAATAATACTTCAACTGAAGCCAGTTGTACTAAATGCACTATATGTGCACTGTTACAAGAATATTTTTGTTCTATTGCTTTCTATTAATTTATATAATTTTAAGTTAAGCAGGACAGAGTTCTTTTAAAGAAAGATTTACTTATATTCTCAAAAGTTAAGCATGACAGGCTTCTGTTTAAGAAAGAGACCTGTTTTACTGTGTTAATGTTGTCATTTTGAGCTAAAAATAAATGACTAAATGATCATTTGTTTCCCATATGGTCATATCACAAAGAATATGCATCTGCTTAAATCAAATTCAAGTCAAATGGTTAAAAAATAATTTCACACACAAAAAAAGAGCTACCACACTGGGAAGGGTGAAGACAACTGGGTTGCCCGGCCATGGCCACGAGGTGTCCCTTGTTTATTTTTCAGGGAGTTGGCAACCCTACCTGAGAGTCTCGGCATGATATTGCCTACTGTTGGGAGCACATATTTCTCACCTTTTACTGCCTGATTAAGTTGTTTCAAATCAACACAGCAGCAAACTTCCTTTCAGTTTGGCTATAAACCCATTTTTAAAACCTAGATTTGCTGAGTAAACTGCTATTTTGTCCTTACACACATCACATACACTGGAAATGAATACTTTTGTCTCTAGTAGACAGTAGTGAGTCTAAACTTTTAACAGTCACATCTGCTCCAGTATCTCTTTTTAATGTCAGAGGAACGTCATAAGTGTTCATGGCCTCTTACCCTGGCTAGTACCTCTGCCAACTTTCCCTAAAAACTGGAAATGTCCATTACTCTCAGCACCTTCACTTAATACTTTGGTGTGACACACAGGGGTCAAATGTGCTTTCTTTATGCACTTTCTGCATGTGCTTCTGAAATGCTGTGTTACTTTTACGTCAGGTGTAATGGGACACACACCTTTCAAAAAGTTCACCTTTTTGTCTCATCAGTCCAAGTCTTGGGGACCATCCAGATGTTTTCTGGCAAAATTGAGACGAGCCTGTATGTTCCTTTAGCTCAGCAGTGGTTTTCATTTTCCTCTATGTTTTATTACGTTATTAGGTTTTTTTGTTCCACAAAGATGTTGTAAAGTGGGTAAATAGTGAGTACGTTCTGCACCTCCATAGCTGACGCTGCTGCAAGGAGATGCCTCCTTTATAGGGAGCGCTAACTTCACTCAGAGAAGGAGAAAGATAAGAAAGAGGACAGGAGAGGTAGACGAGAGATTAGATTTAGGGGAAAGACTGCTCATTGGGATTACATAAACAGCAAATTTAAAGCTTACATGGGTCTCTACATGTGATATGTTTTTTGATATTGTGAGACATGCGGGAATGCAAACTGAGGTAGACAAACTGTGTTATTTAAAGGCTGCTTGAAAATATTCTAAAGGTCAGTGCACAGTGGCCGTCTAGTATAAACAGTATCCATATTTTATTTCCTTTCTTTTCCTCTGGTCATGTTCTGTTTAACTGTACATTTATTAAAATTAAAGTGGAATGAAATAAAGTTTTTATTCCCATCTTCTAATATTAAGTTATTATTACATTAATATAGCACAAGTTTCATTTAGCTTTGCACAAAAATAGGTGGTAGAAACATCCTCCAAAGAGCTGCTTTATACTTTGTTGCTCCTACTTAAGTACCGAATGTCTATACTTTTGACACCTCTGACAATAACAGACCCACCAAAAATGTCAGGCATAGATTACCAGAGCTATGACGTTTGTCTACAGTGATATCCGGGCTGCAGCTCCATCTAGTTGCAGATGGCAACATAACATTTAGGACAACAATTTATCGGCATTGGGCATCAGTTAACTAGTATGCCTGATTTGGACTAGTGACATTAACTGTGATCAGTCATCAGGTTGACTAATGGTGCACATCCATAGGTCACAACATGAAGAGTTTGAGCCCATTGCCTTTCTGGGTGGAGTTTGCATGTTCTCCCTGTGCCTACTTGGGTTCTCTCTGGGCACTCTGGCTTCATTGCACAGTCCAAAGACATTCATGTTAGTTTGACTGGAAATTCTAAACTTGTCACTGGTGTGTATGTGAGGGTGAATGGCTCTCTGTCTTTCTTTGTTATCCCTGCAACAGATTGGTGAATTATCCATAATGTTCACCATCTCTTGCATCATATGGGATAGCCCCGGGTCTCCACCGCCCTGAACGGAAATAGTAAATGGGTAGTTCCTTCAGTGTAAAAAGAGAGAACATTTTTTCATTTCCCTTTAATTTTTCAATCCAAATCAAACCTTTTTATTGAAATGATTCACCTCAGGCCTTATCGGCTTGGTTTAGGGCTTAAAGTCAGGCCTAAATTGTTTTTTCAAACATCAATGGAGAGATTGAATGGAAATTCACTCCCTTTTCCATTTTGCCATCTTGGGACAGTGACTGGCCTGCAGCCACCCTCTGCTCTATCTATCCATCCTGCTAGAAAAACATATGTGCTCTTGGCATGATTTTGAGGTTGACTAAGTAAAATACCTGTCATGTTTACCATGAAAGATAAAATAGATCTTTATTGTCACTGTTAAAAGAACAATGAAACACAGTTTGGCAACTCTATGTTAGCAGCCTGTAGAGTTTTACATTAAAGATCCTTTAGAATAAGAGAAAAAAAAAAAGGAGAAACCAATAAATACAGTTAAAATTAAAGAGGTAAATACACAGGGAATGTATGTCATTAAAAAAAGTATGGTGTTATTTTTGTGCCACTATTCTAAGCGCACGTTAAAAAAAATTGCAAGTACAAGTATTGTATTTTGAGAAGAAATTTATTTTGAGCGAAGAAAAGCTAAATATGAGTGAACAAAATTCATTGCTGCGTGCAAGAAATGTATTTCAGTGTTTGCTATTATCCATACACACACACAATAGAAGCACCTCTCAATGTGTTGCTCGCGCTCTCAACATTTCTGCCCCTGCGTTCAACTCTTTCTATACACCGTTATATTTCTGCCACAAAACCAACCAATCACAGACTTTAAAAATTCTAATTGGCTATTTTGGTATCCAATCAGCTCTGTAGCTGCTGTAGCTAAACCCAGGCAAATATCCCAGAATGCATTTCATCCAAAATTCAAATGAGGCAATGGCGGAGGAATGCAGAGTGGCAGAGTTTGAAATATTACTCTTTCTGGGTCACAAAATAAACTTTTAAGATATTTTCAGACGAGAATGGTGCTGTGTAAACTTCAAATATCTGCTCAGTTTTTAAAGAAATCACATATTTGCATAAGTGCTGTAACGTTTTTGGAGATGCCTGTTACCCACCAGCAAATAAGACACACAAATACAAAACAAATTTAAAGGACATGAAAATATATAATTCACCATAACGCTAAATCAATGAGAGCCCTGTGCTTGTTTCTCTGCAATGAACTAATGAAGCTTATGAAGCTGAACTTTAATCTCCGCGAAACTGATTTACTCAGGAACAAATCAAACATTGAAATAAACCAAACATTAACATTTAGAAGTTATCTAAGTGACTTATATATTGTGTTTAATCCAAGTAGTGAAAGACCGCGGGGGGTTTGAAAACAATGTGCCAGGAGTCCGCGCCTTCACCAGCTGATCAGCCAGGGCTGGAATAACTCCAGCTTTGTGTCTTTTTTTTTTTTTTTTCATTTTAGCTGAAGTACGGGATAAATCGCGTTCCTTTTCACCTTAATATGGATGTTGTATTGTATTGTGTATTGTAATTGGTCCAGCCCAGAGTTGATCATGACCAATTGGCTAATCCATCACCTTTCATTGTTTATACAGTTACAAAAATAAACAAGCAAACATAAAAATGAAATAGCACCATGGCCGATGGCCAGTCCAGCTATGCGGTCAGCTGGTGGGTAACAGGCATCTCCGAAAACGTTAGAGCACTTGTGCAAAAATGTGATGTCTTGATAAATCGAGCAGATATTTGAAGTTCACACAGCTACATTATCGCATGAAAATATCTTAAAAGTTTCTTTTGTGACCCAGAAAGAGCAATATTTCAAACTCTGATACTAAACGTGGAAATGCAGCCAAAATGGACCATACAATGGCCTCAGTGAACACATCAGCACATAAGTAGAGATGAGGAAACTCAATCACATTAGATATTAATATTACTATGAGTAAATTATATATATTATATATTCTGTTACATGGTTTAAAGAATACAATGTGATAATCACACATGAGAACGCTGTTTCCAGTTATACAAATTTATTTTATTTCACTATTAAAGAAACCAATTATGTGAATAAAAGCTCACCACAAGAACATCTCCCAACCCAGTCTTACAAAGCTGCAGTTACAATAAAAACTGGGTATGGAACATGAACTGTTGGTGAGCTAAAAAAACAATCCTGGTGCTGATGCTTGTCATTGAACGTTTTGGACAGAGCTCTTGATTGAAATGCCTACCGTTGTGTGTAGGCATTTCAGTCCAGATGTTATGGAGTTCAGTTCAGCTAAGATGTATTTCTAAAGCACCGGATTGCAAAAATAGCCGCTTCACGGCTGTTTATATTGTAAGGTAAAGACCATACAATATAAGAGAGAAAACCCCCCAACAATCAGACGATCCCCTGTGAGCAAACCCTTGATGACAGTGTCTGTGAAGGCTCTCAGTCATCAAGGCCATAGTAGTCTAAGGAGCTTGGAAAGAAAAGCGCCTGGACTTCTTTAAGTTAAAGAAGTCCAGGCGCTTTTCTTTCCAAGCTCCTTAGACTTGGTGACGGTGGGAAAGAAAAACTCCCTTTTAACAGGAAGAAACTTTCGGCAGAACCAGGCTCAGTGAGGGGCGGCCATCTGCCTCGACCGGTTGGGGGGGGGCACAGCTGTTATAACCCCTGACACAGCATAGCTTCTAATTCTGAAAGATACGTAAATACCTTAAACCTGCACTCTATGCAGGACACCAAGTGATGACACAACTTGCACTACTATAGGAGTCTATGCAGAAACAGTTTTCTCTCTTGAATCTCTGTAATTTTTTTGCTACTGAGTGTCTGGGTGCAGTCACTCATTTTGGGCCAATTAAATCAAATGAATTTCCATTGTCTAAGTTATACCCCCGACCCCTCCTTATTGAACCTGCGTTAACCAGGTTTAATAGGGAGGGCCAAAGTCGTAGTTGTGCTAAATTTCCTCGAATTCTCCTCGGAGATTTTCGAGTAGCTTCCTTTGTTCTTGAAAGTTCTTTTCCATTTGTCTCATCGCTTCCCGTCCATTCCACATCTTTTTGGTAAGGTCACTAACCTTATTTTCTAAGGCCTTATTTTGTTGTTTGAGTATGTCAACTTGGACATCGTAGTTGTTTATCAGATTGTTATGTTCTTCCTGTGAAACTTTGGGAGTCTGAGCTTGGGTTTGCAACGCCATGTCTTCTGTTTTCATGGCTTCCTGTAAATCACACAGACTTTTCTTGACCTCTTCAAGCTCTCTTTCCAGTGCCTCAAATTCATGGCACAACTCCTTTTCTCTGTTGATCACGTTAAAATCATGTTCAGAGTCTTTCTCAGTGGCTTTGAAGATCCGTGATTCTCCTTTCACACCCTCATCGTGTGGTTTCAGTTCTTTTTGAGAATCACCACTCCTTTTGGAAAGCTCCTGGAGGTCCTGTTCAAGAAGTTCGTTATGCCTCAATATGTCAATTTCATGTGCAAAGCATTGGAGTTCCAGGGTCTGTCTGAGCTGTGCACTGTCCATTGTTTTGCTTTCCTCATTCATGATCCTTTTTCTTTCTTCACTCTCTTCTAACTCTTTAAAGGCTGTGTTTGCCTGATGGAGCTCAGTTTTAACAGCCTGTATTTCCTGTTGCATGTCATCTTTTTCCTTTTCAAAGTCTCTTTTCAGCTCACACATGCGTTTTATCATCACATCATTTTTCTTTCTTAAAGACTGGTTGTCCTTTTCCATGCCTTTCACTTTTATAACATAGCCTGCCTTTTTGCTTTGCAGCTCTCTGATTTCATCCTGCATTTCCTGCATCACCTCTTTGTGTTGCTGAATTTCTTTGCTATTGGAGCTTTGTGCATCCTGTAGAACTTTATTCAAATATTCCAGCTCTTGAATTCTGATGTGAATTGTTTCATTCTCTAGTTGCAGGTCTCTTTTCCTCTTGTTTTTAGAGAACCCACTTCGTTTGAAGAGAACTTCAATGTTTTTTTGGAGAATTTTGTTCTCATTTATGAGCTCTCTTTTTTGCTCCTTAAGGTCGGCGTTCTCAACTTTAAGGTCACGTATGGTAGAGTTTTGTTGTTTGAGAGTTTTATTCTCATTTTTCAGCTCTTTGATTTGCTGTTTAAGTTTTTCGTTCTCGGCTCTCAGGTTGCATACAACAGGATTTGACAGACTCATATTTCAAATTGAAGTTGATGCTAAATCTCTGTACTAACTAAAAGATTTTTTAAAAATACGGTCAACTGTGTCAGAAACTGAAGTTTCGAGTAGTTTAAGTGTTTTCCTGCCTAGTGAATTCTTCCACTATCTTTGAAAGACTGACAAGAATGAGAACCTTTCCCCTCTTTAAAGGTTTTAGTGTGCTGATGTCATAAAGAAGATCAGAGATCAAAGGGATTCTGGTGGAATGTCACTGTGTCTGGTCTGGGCAGTTCTGAATTAAATAATAACAAAATGCAGATTGATGGTAATTGTAACTGATAATGGTTACATGAATTATAAACACCCAATAAATATTATTTAGAAATCCGAACTGTGGTGGAGGTGTGGTCCCTGGCTCAGCCGCAGGGGAGGAGTGATGCAGTGAGCTCAAGGGGGCGGTGCCAGGGAGGCTGCAGGGACAGGTGGTGATGATCTCCCTAACGAGGTTTTCCTTTTTATATAGTCAAGCCGGAGACCAGAGTGAGCAGGAGCATGTGCAGAAGACCAACCGGAGAGTTGGTGAACAGGTTGGCAAACCATGAAAGCCATATGTGTGGTGCTTCAACAAACACTCGCCCAGAGCGATCAACATGACAGTGTGTCGGGTTGACTTTTATACAAACAAACCAAAAAAACAAAAACATGTCATTGTGAAGCTTTGGCAAATACTAGATTGGTCAACTGATGTGCCGTAAGCATCTGTCAGGCTCTCTGACAGTTAGTTAGTGTTGCCTACAGTTAAAATATGTAATTGTGGTGAAGAGTTAGTATGATTTTACATAAATGGAATCCACATTTAGGAGCCCTTCAGTAAATCCAGGCCAAGCTAAGAAGATGAGCAATGGGAGAAAGACCAAGGACAGAACACATGGAGATGACTGACCAGCAAGCTTTTAATGCTTAAACCTTGTCAAAGTAACTTTTTGTTGTCACTAAATTGTAAAGAGGGATATGTGTGTATAGAATGATGGCTGTTAGAGTAGCACAGGGGTGTCAAACTCAATTGCACAGGGGGCCAAAACTCAAGGCACACTTTAACAAGATAAACATTTATTTAACACACTAAAACAATGTTTTTTAAACATAAATATGAATAAAAGCAGACAGGAATATTATTCCAGATAAAATAAACGTAAAAAAAAAAAAAACTTTAACTTTAAATATTTTGCTCTTCATAAAAATATATCCTGTCAAAATTATGCAAGTGAGAAATATGAACATGCTGCCAAAAACCCCAGAAAAAATAAATGAAAGCATACACAAGGTTGGAGCCGCATGTAGACGGAGCTGGGCGTTGCTTCAGGAATGGAACTAGTAAACTGTGCGGACCATTCAGTGTCGTACTTTCCCTCGAGTGTATCATTACACTGCAGCTCCATCTGAATCTGCACAGGTGCAGTTCAGCAAAGTCTGCTGACTTGGTTCAACATTACTTGGCAAGAGGGAAAGTGAGGCAGGTTGCACTGGTGCATTTGTGACAGCTTCACTTGAAATGCCTTCACCGCATCATATATGCCATGTCCATGAACTGACAGATTTTCTTGCTGAGCTCAAAAAGTCTATTGAGAATTTTTATCCCAACTCAGCCAACGGACCTCTGTATGATGAGGAATGTCTGCAAACTGAATCTATTTCCCACATAAAAGACTGAAATTGACGGTGATTTAAACTTTTAGCTCAGATAAAATTTACGGTTTGCGTTACGGTGATCATTACATGCTCCATTTTTAGGACTTTACCACACAGCCTTTCCTGGTGTATGATGCAGTGATATGCTGTTAACTCACCGGTACAGTTCTCCTCCTGCATCTTTACTTGCATCCTGCTGACTAGTCCGCTTTTTTCACCGCACAACACCGGCGCTCCATCTGTTGTAAGTCCAACAAGTTTGTCCCAGGGCAGTTTCATGTTGGTTACACTTTGACATACGTTTTCAAAAATGTCTTTTCCTGTCGTTGTCCCGTGCATCGATTTAATGTTCAATATTTACACTCCACGGATGAAGATGCCAGCTGTGCAATGTTCACAGCAAGAGAGTTTTTGCTTCTTTCACACAACTGTGTTCTTAAATCAGTGGCCATCTCACAAACCCGATCAGCAATCATATTTCTCCTCAGGCTCACATTTGCCAAAATCTGCGTTTTGTCTGGAAACAAGACGTCGCACAGCTTCATCATGCAGCTCTTCAGAGTGCCGGGCTGATTTGGGTCCTCTGCTACAATAAAACTTGCTTTCACAACAGCTTCACTTTGTGATGCTCTGATGAAAAAAGTCTGCTGAAATGTCAGATTCTTCTTTAGCTCTTCTACTTTCTGTAGTTTCTGCTCTGCATTTAGGTTTTTCAGCTTATCCTGACGTTTTGTCCCGTAGTGCCGTCTTAAATTAAATTCCTTAATTACAGCCACATTAGCTCCACTAATAAGACACACGGGTTTACCAGCAATGTCTGTAAACATATATTCACTCACCCACTGGCGCTGAAAGGCTCTGCTTTCAGAGTCAACTTTTCTCTCCACCATTGTGGGGTTAGCTTTGCAATAACAGAAGTTTGACTTGATTGACGCGGGAATGTTCCCAGTAGGGATTTGGAGCGTGATGTCACGGGAGGTGGGCCACGCCCCCTACTGCCATGAGAGTAGGCCAGACACAGGATACAGCTTCAGCTATGGTTCATACGTGTTGTGTTGTCGGTTGCAACATTAGATCACACGATCGTGAAGGCAAGAATCTGGATAATGGGCTCTCTTTTCATCGTTTTCCATCCTGGAGGCAACGTGAGGGATCCCATGTATCCGATATTACTAAACAAAGACATCAGGCTTCGATTGTGAGACGAGCAGATATCGAGTTCTCTGCAATCCCCAGCTTTTTGTTGGCATGCTCGCCACATTTTCTTTCCAGTGAGTTCTAAATTAATTCATATCACTATTAAAAGGCTTTTATTTGCAATGCGCTGAGGTCATAGATAATGAGATAAGACATGATAATGTGTGATGCTGCAGAACCACGTCATGTCGTCATGTCGACTGATTAGCTTATGATTTGGCATTATTGCAGGCAAACCAGCATATGAAATGGATGTAACAAATCCAGACTGGGCACCAACACTGTACATGGACCTCTAAAAACATAATAAATTGCTATCATTGTACACTAATCCGCACATAACTTCCATATGAATCAGACACCTGTCATTGGAATATTGGTGTACATTTACCTTATATGTATGCACTAATTTTAACTTACAGGCTTCCGTTATGCAGCTGCAGAGTCTGAAGGT
Organism: Rhamphochromis longiceps; assembly: GCF_057381845.1. Taxonomy (NCBI): domain Eukaryota; kingdom Metazoa; phylum Chordata; class Actinopteri; order Cichliformes; family Cichlidae; genus Rhamphochromis; species Rhamphochromis longiceps. The sequence goes on along the minus strand of NC_140577.1, from coordinate 29,943,847 downwards.
GTGCCCCGTGCAGAAGTGATCGACGAAGATCTGACAGAAGACCAACAACAAAATCACAATGTCATGGAGGCAGTGGGCAGGAGCTGTGTTGGACAAGTGGAGGTTGAGCTGCAAATGTGGACAGTGGTGATCGGGCAGACAGCGTCACGGAAGCTAAAGGGCAGACGAAGTATTGTGTGTGCAGTGAACAGGGCAGAGCAGAAATAAACACAACACTGCTTGATAAGATTGTTAAGGTTTGCTGTGTTTTGGTGAATATGTGCCCCAGTGTGTTTGTCAAACCAGGGCCAAATGAAACTTGCTCTTGTTGAATATTCATAAAGCTGTTGTGTTGCATGTGTAGTTCATTGTAAATATGCCAATAAGCCAATAATAAGCCAATAAATATGTAAATTTATTCTTGATCTGTTCACATGTACTTAGCAAGTACATAAAAATGAAATGCAAACTATTTACATGGCAACACACAGCTGGCATCAATCTTGAACCACAAAATGAAACATTATAGGCTATTTAAGAAACTTTAGACCAGGGGTAGGCAACCTTTCTGATGGCGAGTGCCATTTAAAATTTCCTCAGAGGTCAGTGTGCCATATGATTGCATTAGCAATAAATTTAATAACGCTCTATATTAACAGTTACACACTATATAGAACCACTTTATAGAATTATATTTGTTTGCAGATTTTGGCAGCGATCAGCGAATAGTTATCAGCTATTTTGAAACAATAAAAGACTTTTTATCCATAACAGCAAATGGACTGGTTATTATATAGCGCTTTTACTCATCTGAGCACTCAAAGCGCTTTACACAACTTGTGTTTTCACCCATTCACACCCATTCGCACAAGCACATTTTTCTAAGTGCTTTATAGCTAACATTTACACACATTCATACTCCGATGGATGCATCGGAGAGCAATTTGGGGTTAGTATCTTGATCAAGGATATTTGGCACGTAGACTAGGGGAAGCCAGGAATCAAACCACCAACCTTCCGACCAGTGGATGACCTGCTCTACCACCTGAGCTACAGCCACCCCGTACAACAGAAAATACAAATGCTATTTATCGTCTCCTCACAAGAATGATAAGGGAAATCAACTAAGCCAATACGGTATGTCTGTTAATACAGAGTCACACATGTTAATATGATCTCTGGTCTCCCACTCAGAGACACAGGTCTCCGAGTGTCCAGCATTCAGACGGCTACCTGAGGACACTCATGTGAGAGAAAATCTGCTCACACAGATATGTAGAGCCAAATACTGTCAATAAGGCCTCTGCAATGTTCTGAAGACAGTTAAACTTGTCAGGTAGTGATGTCCAGCAGGTGAAAATGCAAGCTCCATGAACACGCACAGCTGTGGATTCCAGCTGCTTCGATGTTGCATTAACTGGCATTAACTCAGCCAGTTAATGCGAGACAAATCCAGCTGCTCATTAAAGATTTCTGGTTTGATCAGAAAATACAACATTGATCCATACACCTGAAAGTCCCAAAAATGCATTGTGTCTCGAGTCTACGGATGTATCCGTGTATCTCCGTGGTGCTGATGCTGTGCTGAGCGAAAAGCTCCTGAAGCTTTTGAAGTGTCGGAATGTGGAAAGCTAACAAAGTCCCTCTCACCAGTAGGCTAAGTTATTTTTAGCCAGTTACAAGATGAATCTGGTACTTCGGGTTGTTAGTTAAGATACCGTCATTAAGAAGAAGCACAACAAATGTGTCTATGCGAGCTGATTTGCGATGTGCACCGCTGGCGCGGCCATTTATTTTTTGATGCACCTTCTCAGATTAATTCACTGTGTGTCGTGCCCAGGGCTGGACTGGGACAAAAAAACAGCCCGGCTTGACTAAAGACCGGCCCACCAGGTATTAAAGCCATAAAGCCTTTGAATGAAAACAAACGCTGTTGTGACAGTGATGTACAGTCTTGTTGGTATATGTATGATTTCTATACATTTTACATCAGATAAAACTTTGGTTCAGATAATTATTTAATAACAGCCAGACATTTTAAATGAGAATAAGAAAGAAAAGTATTTCTTTGTGAACCCCTTTCCCTGTTGATGCCCTACCTGGCCCCCCTGGCAAAACTTTGCTAGATCCACCCCTGCACAGTTACCAGCTGTCAGCTACTTAGAAAAGGATCCTGGTGTTATTTGTCTCTCAGAAACAGTTCATAACTTCCCTTCAACTCATTCATGTCACCTAAAAGGTAAACCTGTTTCTCCATCACCTGTTCAGCTCTGATGATTCCGTAAGGACATCTCCTGCTTTCATCTTCATGTTTCCCTCTCACCAGATATACAAACCGATATCATGACCAGCAGCTTTTACAGCTGTGGCTCCAGCAAACATCAGCTGATACTAGAAATTAATATTAAATAAATTCTAACAACAGCTGATCAAGCTTAAACGGGCAGCTGTTGTTTAGTGCGACATCCACTGGCTTCCTCTTTCTGGCGCAAAGTGGGCGATAAACAAACAAGAGAGAAAAGCCGATCAGCTGATCATTGATCAGTTTCATGATTAAAGTAGAAACAGGAGAGAATGAGAGAAGAAGAGGCAGCTGTGCAGCGTAACGACAGAATAAATCCACCTTTGTGTCTTTTTTCATTCTAGCTGAAGTCCGGGACAAACCAACCCGTTCTCACTCCCAAAGCGTAACATTTTACGCTAGGTGACAAATCGTCACCATATTACGTTTTCGGCTACCCACCACGTTCCTAAATGACGACCTCGGAAAAAGAGGAAATATGAGAACCGTCTGGACTGAACCTACACATGTTCGCTCTTTTTCTTCAAATCGCTTAGAAACACGCTATTTAACATCATTAAAGTCCTGGTTAAGGTCAGGAATAAGGTTATGGTCAGGGCTAGGGATAAGGTTAGGTTTAGGGCTGGAATACAGGGCTGGAACGTCTACTACCGCGGGAGCGTCATTGCACTGGATTCCAGCCATAACCCGCCGCGTACCATAAGAACGCCGAAGGTCTCCTTTCGCGTTCCTCAGGAACGCCGCGGGACGTGACAAAACGTCGACATGTTACGCCTCGGGAGTGAGAACGCTCTGGACAAACTGCGTCCCCTCTCAGCTCAACACGAAACGCGCAATAATTTCTCTGAATGTGGGAGGATTCCGTCTTTTTACGGGACGGTTGGCAACTCTACTAACTAACCTTATGAATTAAATAAAGTTCACCATCAGTAACATCAAAACACCCACCCAGCTGTATAGAAACTCCGTCATGCTAGCTACGAGTTATTGTTATTGTAACTGACTGTAAAGAGTCAGCACAACGAAAATAAACTCCACCTAAACTTGGTTTATATCTGACCCAGAGAGACTGCAGGTCATAACTTCTTACCTGAAGTTCAGTTCACCTGACGCTCGAACCGGCGGCCGCCTCGGGTCTCTCCTCGTCCTGCCTCCGATCTCCCTCATCCACATGCTGGCCTCCACCACTTGTTAATGTTACTGAATCTGTGGAAGCTCCGCGATGCCACCACCAAACAACTGAGTTATTTTTACACACCGGCCAGCATCTGGCCAATCCAACACCTTTCAGTGTTTATACTGTTACAAAAATAAATAAATAAATAAATAAATCATCGGGCCACCGAGCAAATACCCGGTATGCCCGATGGCCAGTCCAGCTATGGCCGTGCCATCAGTTAACCCTTCGGCAACCCTAGGCACGCGTGCCACAGTTGGCACGCGTGCCTAGGGTTGTACAAGATCATGAAGAACAAGGTGAGCCAAAGAGTGAAGGGAGATGGAAAAAGAAAATTAGTTTTCACAAAATAATTTTACATACAATTCATGGATACTTTGTGTGCTTTCCAGTAGCTTGCTTAAAAATTGAAGTGGACATTGTAAACATAACATATTAACATGAACTAGAAAATTATTTGCGAGCGAGCGTCTCCCTTCTCCCATCACTCGCGAACAAGACCCCGAGATACTTGAACTCCTCCACTTGGGGCAGGAACCCATCCCCAACCAAGAGTGGGCACTCCACCCTTTTGGAACGATGGGAGTTTCTCAAAATGGGCTCATTGAGTCAGCACGGATAAGATCTTGGAGAGGCTATGGCTGGTGTGAATACACAGAATAAGATCTCTGACTGCAGACTGGATACATCTCGGAAGGGCTAGCCCGGAATAACATCTCTGGGCGCAAATTGGATGACATCTCAGAGAGGCACACTGCCGTGATTTCTCAGAAATTGGCTCCTTGAGCACAAGAAATGACAACATCACAGAACGCAAGTATGGCGAAGCTCGCGGCTCTCCAACGGGAGATTGAGAGACCAGTGTTGGACTGTAGAACTGCTTTGAAATTCATATGAGCTGTTCGCACTAAAGTAAAAAATACCATCACTTATGCGGACACCCCTTTGGCGCCAGCTGCGGTCGCAAGGCCGGAGCTGAACAAAAACACCCTGATAACAACTGTGTTTAGTCTGTTCCTTCCCATTCCATGCAAGGCCACCTGGGTTGGCTGGAAGACTGTTTACTTTGCCTGGCAGGGCGAAGGACGCTGTCTCAGCTGAACTATGGACACGCACACACATACATACTGATAATGATAAGCATTCACTGACGCATCACCCAACGCCACCTCCAACGCTTACCTCCCCTCTGATGTGGACATCGGGTCAGTTGGAGGTGCAGTCGAAAGATTGCAGCGGTCCCAGATCAGATGTACACACTGGAACTCTTTCCCATGTTGCTGTCTGTGTTTATTGTGCTATGGTGTGTTGATATCTGTGCATTCCTGTATTATCCTTCTGTGTTACACATTTCGATGTTTTTTTTCCTCGCTACCTAGCCTGACCTGTCTCCCCAATGTGATGTTTGTGTATTGTATGTATGGTCGGCAAGGTCTGTCATCTCGGTTGTGGGCAAAAGACCTGCAACTGACAAATAAAGGCTATCTCATCTCTCATCTCATCTCATCATCCAGCTGAGAACCATTTCCTCAGATTTGGAGGTGCTGATCCTCATTCCCGCTGCTTCACACTCGGCTGCGAACTGTTCCAGTGCGAGCTGGAGGCCATCACCCGATGAAGCCAACAGATGGCTTCAAATCAACAAATCAAACGGGCTATTACTGAAGTAGTCGAGGAATTAACTTTGAGGTCTCAGTCATAGTTATTAATGCAAAATCTAACATTACATTTTTGTAAAAGGCAAAATTGACTTTTTCCAGGGTGGGGGAGTGTTTCATGTCTGTAAGTTAAAATTGTTATTTTTGTTGTTTCATGATTTATAAGAATTGGGAGAACAATTACATGCTAACAAAATGATGCATTTTGGTTGCCCATGTTTGGTGTTGCTTTGGGCTTAGGGTAATCACTGACGATGACTTACACCTAAAAGAGTTCAAAATGAGAAAACGCTGCTCTAAAACATGTTGACATGGCAATGAAAATGAACAATAATCAAAATTGATCATGCAAACTGAAAGACTACTTACTATGTTTCTGTTGTTACTTCATTAGCCTCAGTGTTCTCAAATCATTCTTTACATAAAAGCACCCAGTTGTCTTGCAAAAAATATGCAGGATTAGTGAAATCACACACATTCAAAGATACTGGTAGTTATTGTTTCAAATGCCTATTTCATGACAACCAGGCTAAATTCATCTAAGGGAGCATGAGAGAGATTATCTGGATGCTGAAATGATTGTTAAAATACATTAGGCCAATAATAGTAGACCTGTGCTACATTTGTCCAGCTAGGCAACACATATTTCTGCATAAGAGATACATGAGACACCCTTTAAATAAGCAAATTTCATGTTTAAAACATGGAAATGCAGCCAAAATGGACCATACAATGGCCTCAGTGAACACATCAGCACATAAGTAGAGATGAGGAAACTCAATCACATTAGATATTAATATTACTATGAGTAAATTATATATTGTTATAGACAGTGTGTTGTTAATGTATCTTTGGGGGCGTTGCATCCCTGAACCTTCAGAGGTTTTTCAGGGTTCTCCCTGCCGGAAGGTTAGGTGTGGGACAGTTTCCTGTATGTGTGCTACTAGCTGTGGTTGTTTCTAAAAGTGGTCAGTAAACGTCCTAAAACTGGCACTTGAGTTTCCGTGCATTTTTGTCCTGAGGTTATAACACCTTTTTGGCGACGAGGATAAAAGCCAAACGCGGACAGTTTTGAGTTTTTGCTACGGATTTTGCAGTCGGACTACCGCTTCGCATCTATGGCTACGATCGGATCGCTCACGGAGTTCGCCGAGGGAGATGGCGACTGGATTGAATATGTCGAGAGGCTGGAACACTTTTTCTTGGCAAACGACATTTCGGACGAAGGAAAAAAAAGGTCAGTTCTTCTCAGTGCGTGTGGAGCGAGGACCTACAAGTTGATACGTAACCTGACGACGCCTCGGAAACCCGGGGACTTCAGTTTCAAAGAACTGGTGACGTTGGTGCAAAATCATCACTGCCCGAAACCCTCCGTGATTGTTCAGCGGTTCAAATTCCACACTCATTCACGCAAGCCGGGAGTTTCGGTGGCTGCGTATGTGACGGAGCTGAGACAGCTATCGGAGCACTGTGAGTTTGGAGGTGTGCTGGATGACATGCTCCGCGACAGGTTGGTGTGTGGTATAAATGATGATGGCATGCAGCGTCGGTTGTTGGGGGAGCCCACACTGGACTTTAAGAAAGCTTTGGAAATTGCTCAGGCAATAGAAACGGCAGCTAATAACACTAAAGACATTTGGAAAGCTAACAACAATATGCACTCAACCGAGGTGCATCATGTATCTCGGAGTGTGAGGGGCAAACCGAGGGAGCTTTTGGAGTGCTACCGGTGTGGGGGGGCACACTTTGCCAAGGACTGTGTTTTCAAAGACAGTACCTGCCATAACTGCAAGAAAAAGGGGCACTTAGCCAAGAAATGCAGGGGCGCTAAGGAGAAATCAAAGAAGGAATGGAAGACAAAACACAAACTAAACACGCATCACCTGCAGGGCATGGCGCCTGAAGAGGATGAGTGTGTCTTCAACATGTTTAATCTGGTTGGCTTTAATAAGTGCTGTGCGGAGCCCATCTATGCCACTATCCAGGTAAATGGGAAGGAGCTACAAATGGAAGTGGATACAGGGGCTTCAGCTTCGGTGATCAGCCAAGCCACCTACCACAGCTTGTGGCACTCGGGCGGGGCACCAGCCCTCCAAGCGACTGAGATAAGCCTTAGACAGTACACAGGTGAATGCATTCCCCTGCTTGGTGCTATAGAGGTGCATGCAGCATATCAGGGTCAAGAAGCTGCAGCAACACTGCTGGTGGTGAAAGGGGAGGGGCCTAGTCTGCTGGGTCGTGACCTTCTGCAGAAAATCCACCTGAACTGGAGGGAAATCAGGTATGTAACGGTAATAGCAGAGTTACTGGGAAAGTATGCAGATGTGTTCAAGAATGAATTGGGCACTCTCCGGGGCACCACTGTGAAGCTGTGTGTGGACCCTTTTGCCCGGCCACGCTTTTTCAAACCACGCACTGTACCATACGCCATGAAGGCCAAGGTGGAAGCAGAGTTGGAGAGACTACAACAGATAGGGGTCATTGAGCCAATAGAGTTCTCGGACTGGGCAGCCCCGATCGTACCAGTGTTGAAAGAGGACGGAGGGGTGCGTATATGCGGTGATTACAAACTGACAGTGAACCAAGCCTCTCAGCTCGACGCATACCCTCTGCCTCGAGTGGATGACCTTTTTGCCACACTGGCGGGTGGTCGGACATTCACAAAGTTGAATATGAGTCATGCTTACCAGCAGTTGCTGCTGGATGAGGAATCAAAAAAATATGTGACAATAAACACACACAAGGGGCTGTTCAAGTACAACCGCCTGGTGTTTGGCGTTGCATCCAGTCCGGCTATCTTTCAGCGCACTATGGACAATCTTCTGCAAAACATTCCTGGTGTTGCTGTTTACTTGGATGACATTTTAGTTACAGGTAAAACAGAAGAGGAGCATCTGCGTAACCTTGAGCAGGTGTTGAAGAAGCTCTCAGAAGCTGGGTTGCGTTTGAAGCGCAGTAAGTGTGTTTTCCAAGCCCCTAGCGTGACATACCTGGGTCATCGCAGTTCTCCTCCATACCCTGGATGAAAATCGCTGCTTGGCTGATTGCAAAAAGGTCCCAGCTCAACAACATATCCCTGGGCAAATGGTTTTGCTATTCTTCTGAGACATGATGCTTGCATTCCAGAAAGCAAGTTCCCAGGCACATAATTAACCCTTCCACTGTCCATCACAAGCTCCTAAGGTCAGTGAGAATCCATACAAACTTTCATTTTTTGTAAATTTTTAAGCACTTGCTGCATTACCTTCATTTATCAGGCAAGGGGGATGCTACTTCATGATAACATGCATAGATCTCTCATTCACTACCTGATTTAGAGTAGTTTTGTAGTTTCACGCTCTAAATAAAAGATAATTATATGACAGTGAGTGCTGCATGTTTTATGAACATATAAAAACAATAAACCTTTTTAACCTCTGGGAGGTCCTAGAAAAATGCATACACTATTGGTCTTAGAGCCACAAATCGACCACGCCATAAAAAGTGCTATAAAAAGATTATATATTAATATTTTTTTCCACTTTAAATTAGCCAATCTTTTAGACCTACTTCTCCTTGAAATATTCATGTCAAGTTTTAATTACATTTCGCGGATTTTAACCCTTTTAATCGCAGTTTAATTACATGAGCGCACCGTTTTTTTTAGCCCCCCAAAACAAAACGAAATATTTAAAAAAAAAAAACATTTGAAGTAATATTTGATTGTTATTATAATTAGGCCTTTAGATGGACTAAAGATTGGCACCAACCTTCATTTCGATCGCCTTTTTTTTTTTTTTTCAGGACCAGAAAATGGTCTCCAGGCGGCAAATGCTCCTCCTCTAGGCCGAAATCAGTGCATCCTCCCGGGTTAACTCCCGACGATGACCGGGGCATGTTGCGTCGGACCCCTTTTTCCAACACACACGTCCGGTACCACGTCACAACAAATACGTCATTTCCTGTTGATTAAAAAAAAAAAAGCACCCTCAAACGGTCCTAGGGGCCGAAAATGGTCCCGCCCGATCAGCGGGCGAAGCCGCTGCTGCACGCCGGAAATGAGGCTTCGTTTCCCGCAGGTCTGTTTAAGCAGCCCGCTGTTTTCCAGCCCGGGGTCAAATGTGGAGCAAGGGCGCCACCCGGTGGACAAATAAAAAAATTACAACTCTAAGGCCAGTACTGCAAACGGAAACGGAAACATAACCGATCACGATCGATTTGACCGTAATTTTTTTGCCGTGAAAAATAGCGTTTATAATGGGTTTCAATGGGGCACAAATCGACCACTAAGACCAATAGTGTAAGTTTGTCTGTAGCTTAGCCACTGAAGCTAATTTCCGGAAGTCATACTGAAATTTTAACAGTAAATGTGACCAAACTTTTTTTTGCAGACTTTCGCTATATTCCATTCAACACAGTGCAAATGGCAGGTAATCAAAATTTGAAAATAGCCACAAATCGACCCAAGACCACCCAGAGGTTAAAAAGCATAATTTCTTTCCACCAGCCAGAATACAGAAATTTACAACCCTTATTGACGATAAAAACAAATAACCTATTAGACTCTATCTAATTCTTTGTCTTGCAGTGGTTCTCATAAAACATGTAGGCTGGAGATAAAATACTGGCATCAGTAATGGAACAACTTGTTATGAATATGAGCTCAGAACTGCCAAAAGCAAAAACAAAGACAGATAAAAAAGCACAGACATTTGAGCAATATTTTTTTTAATGTTACATTTTGTGCCAATGCACATCATCCGCCTTCAAATGTGATACACCTCCCACTGTGCCAGTTTCAAAGCCTTATTCTGTCCTCAAATTTGACTAACATTTCTACAGCACCGTATACATACACATAATAAAATCACGTCCCGCTGAGGATAGTGTCTGGAAGAGTTGTTCAAACCAGGCAGTTCTCCTGTGAGTTACAGTCTGGTTTACATGGTGCAGCCCTACAGGCATCACTGTCAGAGCAAGCTTTTATTACCAAGTGCTCTGGGTCTGTTTTTCACCTCTCGGTGTGAGGCTGCAGTCAGCAAAAAGGCAAACACCAAACAAATAGTCACTATGCACTTAAGGATTTGCATCCAGGTTATAGAACCTTTCAGTGCAACTGAGTTGCTAGGAAACAGCTTAGGTTCACCCTTGTCCCTGCCAGCTATTAGTGCTCACAAACACCTGACTCTTCTCTCATGATAGGTGACCAGAGATTAAAATAAATAAATGATACCTGTCAGACTATTTTCTATAGTTGACCCAGGATCCATGACACGTGGAAAATGCAGGAATAAAAGTGGACTTGTAACAGGATATTTCCCTTTGCAGGATATATAATGGCAACAGCGCTGCCCTGCACTTGACCCACATCACCTGCACAGATACAAGCTCTGCATTGAATTCTGCCCCCTAGAATTGAGCATTTAGTAAAGAGCTGATATGATTTCAAGATGTTCCTGTATTTGTGTTGTAGCTACCATGTAATCAAGCTGCCATCGGGTCTGACCTTCACCTCAAGGCTTGACTGCTGCCTGTTCCACAGTTGTTAGTTGGCATTTAAAAGCAATCTCGTTACCTTTCAGAGTTACTGAGAAAAGGAACTTGCTAGACTCTTTCTTCTTCTACTGTTACTGCAATTTCCTGTTTTTCATCTCACTCTCAGCTGCAGTATACAGTGGTGACATGAAGCGGATTTCTTTAGCAATGAGGAACAGTAGCTTAGAGCTTCACTTTTGCAGGATTTCAGTGGGGGGAATCATGGAAGTTTGACCATAATCTAAATGTGTTTTGTAGACTTGGAGAGGGTGCATGCCTGGGTTCCTAAAGGGCCGCCGTTGTAAGTGCGACCTGAAAAGCAGAAATTTGACTCAGAAGGTATAGCATGTCATCTACTAATCAGAAAGTTGTGGTTCAACCTGTTGTGGTTGTGGCTGCTCCAGTCTCCATGCCAAGTTATCATTGGGCAAAATACTGAACCCTGAGTTCATCGGAGTGTAATTTTAAGGTAGAAAGCACTTAGTTAAGATAAGATAAGATAAGATAAGATAAGATAACCTTTATTAGTCCCACACGTGGGAAATTTGTTTTGTCACAGCAGGAAGTGGACAGTGCAAAAGTTATGAAGCAAAAATTAGAATACAATAAGAATAAATACAGTACACAACTGTACAGAATAAAATAAAATAAAATACTATATACAGTAAAATAAAATGGAATAAAATATGCAATAGAATACAATAGAATACAAATGCTGTATACAACTGAGTTGTAGAAAAATGTGCTTGTAGGAATCTGTGTGTGAGCGGGTGAGTGAGATATGTTGCATAAAGTGCTTTGAGTGCTCAAGAAGTGAAGATAAATATTATATTAGAACCAGTCAATTACGTGGATGGATGGAGTTACCTTGTTACTACTTTTCAGCTGACCTTTGTGTGCCAGATGTGATTGTCTGCACATTCTTATTTCCCCCTAGACTTAGTAAATACTACCCACCTGCCGCTATTCCTGTTACAGCCGAGTACCTGCTGTGTTGTGGTGTGGACCCAAAGGCAGACACACGGGGGGCAAAATAAATCTAACAAATAGTGAGCCTTTATTGAGGCAGATGAAACACATGAAAATAAATGATAACATAAACACAGCGAGAAGTAACAAAACCTAGACTGGGAGTAATTAAAACATGAACCATGGAGACATGAGGAGGTAAACAGATGACTTAACAATGAACAAAGGGAAACAGAGGACTTAAATACACAGGATGGTAACGAGGGAAGTGGAAAACACAGCTGACAGAAATGAAAATGACGCCACAGCGGAAGCAAAACTAAACGCACTGGACCTGGAACACGAGACTGTCAAAATAAAACAGAAAACACAGTGAGCTGTAGACTGTGACAACTCAGGCTTGAGGGATTGAGAGGGGACACTTGAGAGAGGTGATGAAACATGACGGGCTGGAGAAACGTCCGTGGATATACATGACAGACAGGAAGACATGTTAACAGGAAGGGGATATGACAGCTCGACCGGACAACATGGAAACAAATATAACTAAACATAGCAGCAAATACAAAGATAACTCCATAACAACACAAAGAAGCTATAACCCCAAACCCTGGAGGAGCTGGAGGAGCAAGTGCTGTGTTTCTTTGCCCTGCAATTCCTCACATTATTTAAAGAGGGAGTTGTGTTTGATGACTGGGGTCAGCCTGGCTGCTATCATCAAACCCTGAGGCTCACATACTTTAAGTCTCGGGGGAAATATGTTTACGTGAAGCCTAAGGGATCCCAGAGATAAAAAAGAATGAATTAGTCAATTTCATTTTTGATTTCATTTTGATATCAGACGTCTCGGGTAAGAACAATGCAGAACATTGGTTTTCACTCATGAATACTAGATCAACATTTACAGTGAAAATTCACGTAGTCTTTACAGTCAAAATACATGAAAAGCAGAAAGGTGTCATTTAAAAACACAGTGATTTATTGCTCGTTAAGATGTGTTCAGAATTTGGCAAATTGATGATGATTCAACTCATAAATCATGACACACTGCTCTCACGAGCTTATATGAGCTTCCTGTACAGGTTAAAAGTATTGGTACTTACAATACTGGCCTCGTATGTACTCAGTATCGGACCTATACCAACATTTGCAGTATCGCTCACCACTAGAAACCACTAGGTTTCCCTCCAATCTGCTGTGAGCTAAACCTCTTACAGCTGATATCACCGGTGCGCATACAGGGAGATTATACCGCAGCTATTTCTGCAAGAAGGAGAGAGACTTTCATTTTTTTGTAATCCCAGTGACAATCATTCCGGAGAGTTCTTTCACACATCTTGTTTTAAATATGCAAGCGCTTCCTGAAGGGAGTCGTGACTGTGTGAGCCACAAAAAAAAAGAAAAGACAATCAGTTGAGAGAAGCTATGAATGCATGACGCCTGCTGAAATGAATCTGAATCTAACATGGCTTCACTGGGTCTCTGAGAGATGTGTATTTCATCAGGCTGTAGTTTCACAGACTTAAACACTTGTGTCCAGCCAGACTGAGATGGCTCGTTTTAATGCATCTCTCCCTAATGCTTTGAATGCTCACTGTAATGCTTCTCCTTAATCTCCTTTGGCTCTGAGGAGAGGATGTTCTCATCTATAAGATCAACACAGGAGGACTTAATGACTGTGGAGGAGAACAGATGATGATGAATGATTGTTCTTAAAAAGCTTTTCTGCTACAAAGACATGAAATTTGTACTTAGAAGCCTTTGTGGTAGTTTGTTCTAAGACATCATTTTCAGATATTTGATGTCAAGAGACAAGTGAAATAATTGTGAAGCTAAAAGTCAGTGAGTACAACGCCGTGTGTTTTGAATCTTTAAGCCTGTTTTTCCCCCTTAAATAGTTATAATCTCAAAGAAAAGGCAGTTGTGTACAAAACTGCCTCCCATTCTTACAAACTCTAATCCAAAAAATCCCAGATTGTCCAAGATCTTCGATACCAAGGTGAATTGATTCTGTTTTATTTTCTACTAATAAAGCAAAACACAGACAAAGACAGCAGAGATGACAAAACTTGGTTCAGTGTTCTGCTTTTCCAGTTTTTCCCGTGTTGAAATTTAAAAGTGCAGGAAAAAATAAAGAGATACAAAAATAATTCTACTTCAGCACTTTATATTTCTTTTTTTAGTTGTTTTTTTCCTTGCATACTGCTTGCATACTCAAGCTTAACATATAACATATGGAGTATGTTTCAGAAAGAAAATAATAGGCCTTAAAGTGTTTTGGCCCCAGACTCCAACCAGTTGCTTGCCTTACCTGGTGGCAAGAAGCTCTTCTGATAATATATCACATGAATTCCATGTTTTCTCAATTAGAAGCTGCTCCACAGATCCAGCAGTTGAGCCGATAAAGTCATCAGGAATGTTTTAACAGAAGTCACAGAACAAGGGAGACAAGACTCTGCAATCAGTTTCCTGCTGAGTTTATAAGCTCAGTCACTCCTGACTGTTTTATTCACCTCCTGACTAAAACACGAAGTCTGCTTTGGTCATACCATGATACAAAATAGAGGATTATCCATGCTAGTGGTTTCACAGTTGCAGTGAAATTGCTCAACTTATAGCTTCAGAAACCAAAACCAATTCAGATTTTGTTTTTTGTTCATTTTTTTCTATCTGTAGTCCATGTGGTTACTGAAATGAACTTCTCAGCCCTGCTGTGCTTTTTGTGTCAAAGCACAAGCTTTTTTGTGCTTAATATAAAATTGTAAGGGGTCTACTAGACTTATTTCCATCTCCATATTTTAATTATTAGATCTATTATAATTCAAAAATCTTTATTCCTCTTTTTTCCGGCCCCCCCCCCCATCAAAGACAACTTTCTCTGATTTCCCCATGTGAACACCAGAGCTGGGAGCTATGTCCCATATTAGGGATGTCCGCTCACAGTGACATCACAAGAGAGCCATTAGTAGAAAAAAATGTCTGAAACAGCATTCAGCTGCAGTTTGACAAAGAAAAAGAGGAAAACTATAACAGGTCCCACGTAGATGGAAGCAAGTAGAAAAAGGCATCCAAACTTTAGTTATGACATACACTCTGTTCTATCGTTATACATTCATATTTTAAGAAGAAGTGTGATGTGATGAAGGGGAATTGATACAGCTGTTGCTCACTAGCAGGATTTGACAGCACCACCTATTATAGGAGTGGATTAGGCCAGGCTAAACGGCCAGAGGGAATTAATAGGATCGAGTGGAGAATAAAGGAAGGCTGCGATGAGATTATACGTGCAGTCTGTCGTCACAAGTGCGCAAACTCATGATGTCAAAAGTACCGCATCTTTTGGATGCTCATGATCAACAAAGCACATAGTCGATACCAACAGTTTTAATGTCTTACTACTCAAGTGTAACTGTTTTCACCTAATCAAGGAGAAGCTTTGAAAAACAAGCCCAAACTAGTGTTTCATCAAAGCGGGATGAATTTCCACTAAACCGACTTTCAAAACCAGAGGTGAAGCTGAACGCGACCTTTTGTTCAGGCGATGAATCCCACCATGTTCCCGTTTAAAATGTTGAAATAGCTCTTAATTTGAATTGAATTTTGAATCTGTGACTCGAAGTGCATCTTTTTTCTGATCACTTTCCGTGTGTGAACTACACTCACAGACACTTTATTTGATACTCCGACTCAGTAACTCAACAGCAATATTTCGATTTCCTCGGGCTCATCGCTACGCTCCTTCAAACCTCCTCAACTCATCAGAACAGGCTGAGGTGAGGCAGGCTGAGAAAACAGAAAAATAAAAGTTAAATTAGTAATGTGGCCTGGGCCCACTGGCGTGAGGATGAAGGGTTTTGTAATATTGATGAGCTGAGTGCAGTAGGAATGACTCATCTGGA
This sequence comes from Rhamphochromis longiceps, assembly GCF_057381845.1. Taxonomy (NCBI): domain Eukaryota; kingdom Metazoa; phylum Chordata; class Actinopteri; order Cichliformes; family Cichlidae; genus Rhamphochromis; species Rhamphochromis longiceps. The sequence continues at coordinate 29,928,349 of NC_140577.1, read as the reverse complement.
GCTGCAGATGAAGAAGGAGAGCTCAAAACGTACAGTCCAAGTCATAGCTGTTTCTTCTTCTTTTTTAACCCTGAATCTTAAAACCATCGCCCCGCAATGCCTTCTCGATATTTAGGGAATCTCTGAAATGTTCATGCTGCATTTTCTTTGTCATGCTGTGACGGCTTTCTGTACATATTATACCTGTTAGGAAGATTATCTGGTGGATGGTTATTAATTTCATAAAGAGTCCATAATGCCTTTCTGTAGTTATACAGAAAACCGTCCCATTCACACAACCACCCTCTCAATACAGAATACAATGATTCAGTGTAATTGAGTAATAAAACCACAATCTTTTCCTAAAACTAACCAGGTAAATTTAAAGGTACGATAATTAATTTATTGAGTGAGTGACTGAGTGGCCACTTGAGGCGGTTGAGCATGCTGCAAGGAGCTGCAGTTTTTGTGGCTTTATTTTTCATCCTCTGAGCCACCTGTGACTATTTAAATCAATCATACCACTTTTTAGGGTTTATAATATCTTATTTTGGCAATTTATAGCAGATCGCACCAATATTTCAATACCAAAAAAGCTTGTCTCAACCAACTTTGTACCGATATAGTTGCTTGTGGGTGTGGGAACTGTCAAGAAAAGAGTGTGTAGTACAAGAAACATCTTTTCTACTCATGTTCGTGTGTTTGAAATGCCTGAAGGACGTTGTCAGAACATATCCAAGGAGCAAGTTTTAAAATTTATTAGAAAAAAGCCAGGAGACCAAACCAGAAGAAGTGGCATGCTGATGAAAATATTCAACAGAAAGACCCAAACAAAGAAAAAAATCATTGGACTCACAGTAAAATAAAAATAAAATAAAATAAAATCCTTTAATTATCAATAAAGAAATAATTAACAACAATAACATGACTGTTGCACAGTAACTATAGGGTTTCACTGTTTGAGCAATCAGGATCAAACCATAAAATCAAAAAGCCAACATGAGCAAACATGGCTGTAATTGAATAATAAAACCACAATCTTTTCCTAAAACTAACCAGGTAAATTTAAAGGTACAATAATTAATTTATTGAGTGAGTGACTGAGTGGCCACTTGTGGCGGTTGAGCATGCTGCAAGGAGTTTCCTCAGTTATTGTTTCCAACAAAGACTGAGGAAACAATAATAAACAATAGCTCAGTCAAACCCAGAGGGCGTGGAGGAAGAACAACAGACAGAACTAAAAACACAGAAAACCCCAAGCCTTTGTCCTTGAAAATAAAACAGGAAGTAAGTTGAAAGGGGTGCACTAGAAAGGAAAACACTCAGCAAAATAAGATCTGAGAATTCCAATAAAACTCATATTCACAAACACAAAGGAAATCAAAACAAAGGCCATGAAAGCATAGATAATACACAGACCATGAGTGTGCCAAGTAGCACTTGGAAACTGTAAGGCAGCTTGTCATCCCTTACATTAGGAAAAAAAAAATTCAGTCAAGTCAAGTTCACTGAAAACCAGCAAAAAGAAACAATTAAATACACAACATTTAAATGACAGAAATACAGGCTGTTCATCAGAACTGAATGTCATGGCGTCCCATAAATGTGACATTTTATTTCTGTGCCTCATTTGCACCTCAGTTCTCCAGAGATCCAGAGATCTTCTGACTTGAGGCAGAAATCTTAACCGAGCCTGAACCCTGGCATGGCAGCAAGACTAGATTACACGGATTAAATTTCAACCTTTGACACATTGAATGACTTTGAATGACAACACCCACCCATCACTTGCACATGTGCAGACACACAAAAGGAATTGACAAAGAAAAAACTGAAATGAGTGATTTTGGGGTGTTAAATAGGTCAGTTAGTTCTGTTGCTTTTTATGCATTTTTCAACACATTAAAGGTAAAACATGAATTTTCATGTTTTACCTTTAATCAGCTTATGAGTAATAATGTAAATGTACAGCTGGAGGCTTACTTAGAGAAAATAACATCATACATTATTCACAACAAGCACATAACAGAAATAGTTGCTGGCTCATTGTTATTTCTTTACAGTGACACACTTTCAGCCCCATCTGTGATGATGGAGGAGGCACAGTTGGCCAGTTGATGGGCATTAGTTTGCTGTAATATGGCTGCTTTACTGATGGTTTTAATTACTAATCAGATTATTGGCTCCAGCTGTTGCTTGGCTACAGAGAGTACCAACATCAATTTCTGTGTAGACTCCCCCAAAGTATCAATAAAAAAAACATTTGATTAATGTTTCTCATTGTTTCTTATTAGAAGGTGGCCATTAGCCATTAACCCTCTGAGCTCTAAATCATCATCAGCGATGACCTTAAACCTGTAAGCAATCAGAATGTGTACTTTTAGTTTTACATACATTTGTCTTTCAAACTATAGGGTTAGGGTAGGGTTAGCACTTTTGCTGATTTAGACCTTTGTGTGTCTATTTTAAGTACAAACGTAATGTGGCATGAAGGAAAAAGCCCAAACCATAACATTAGAATCGCTGGCATGATTACCATCAGCCTTCCGATTTTTCGGTATCCGTTATTTTTCTTGCATTTCATGCTGCTTGGATGTCCCAGGGTAAAAAATGGCTAATGCTCTGTAGCATGCTAATGAAGTAAGAATCCAATATTTTAGGATCCACAGCTGAGGTCTTCTGTTGCACAAACATACAAATACACCAAAGATATATATTTACAGAATTTTAACAACACTGTAAAAGCCTGAGAACTGAAGAGACCAGATGCTGATTTACTTTTTATTTTCCCTTGTCTGGTCTACAGGTCTGTGCCTGTTAGAAATGTTACAAATTGGACATCCACACAAAATTCACGCTCATCATCTGATGTTCGAAATCTATGACCTGAGTGGACCTAGTGGACTCCATGAGTGAAACCATGATTGCAGTAGACAATAGTGATGTGCAGATCGATACTGAAATATCGATTCTTCCGATTCCAGTAATTTATGTTCTGGAATCGATTCTCACATTAAAATATCGATATTTTAGTACTTTGGGGTACATTTGCAGTTTATCATTAACAGGAACACAGTGGAAAGAAACTATATCATTTGGATTGTCTAAATTGGAAGGAACTACTTCCTCTTCTGCCTTTCATAATCATATGTGAAATACGGCTGTATAAATGTGTCAGCCCCTGGCGTGCGCACTCACAACAATGGCTGAGCATAAATTGAGTCATGTGTGGACGTATTTTACCTCCACAAACAGCCAAGATGCGGTTTGTGATACATGTGGCAAGAGTGATGTGTTTTGGCAACACCGCTAACCTCGTCAAACCCCCCAGAGTAAATCATATCACAGAATATGAGCTTTTCTTGAGGCTAACTGAAGAGGAGGAGAGGGACAGGTGCTGCAAGGGGAGACAGACGTCTCTCGCGGAGTCCTTCAGTGCTGCAGGCAGGCAACGTGTTCAAATAGCGCACAACTTAGAAGTTTTTTTTTTGTTTCTATATGATTATTCTGCATTATTAAGCAATAAGAACAAGTAGTCGGATGTCCTGTAATCATTATGAAGCTATATCCTTATATTATTACTACAATTACATAAAGAAATTATATATTGTATTATGAAATACAATGAAACATTAAGTTGGTATCGGATCAGTATCGTTGATACCACCCTGAATTTTACTTGGTATCGGATCGGAAAGGAAATCAGTGGTATCGCACATCACTAGTAGACAACTAGATTGTTCAGTATACTGCATGTAGTGTGTTACAATATACACCTGTTAAAATGTTAATTTTTCCCCTTTGTTAAGTGTTTTTTTTCTCAGCATAACAAGTTACCAAGTTACAGCCTGGATTTACATGCTACCACCATGTAACTCATTCTTAGATATCCTGTCATATTAAGGTCATAAGATCTGTTTGGGCATTAATTAGATGACACAGATTGACCTGTGACAGTAAACTGGCCCGATCAGTTTGAATCAGGTGCCTCTCGTGTCTGGCTATATGGAGAAAATGAGAAGAAGATGATGATGAAATTCATCTGCAATCTGTAAGATCCAAAAGAGCAGCTTGCCTCATTTTCCCTTAAAATGAATTTCAGACTGCTGCTGGTTATCTTTTGTAATTTGAGTGAGTCATAAGTCCTTGGGTTTTAGTTTGGATGGTTCACAGAAAAAATTCCAGGCAGAGTTGAACAGTATATTCATAATTATTGAAAACTTGTTTTGTTCCCCTCTGTACACTACCTCGCATTTACTTTTTATGAAGCAGTCCTGTTAACTCAAAAGACACGACGTCGTACTCTCATTCACAGCGCTTTATTCGTTCCGCCATTTTTCATACTAACAACAACACTTCGCGGGCAACAGTACTCTCGTGATAAAACAGAAAATAACAAGTTAACAATCTCCCTCTTTCTTAAAAATAAAATAAAATAAAAGTAAAAACACACCCCTGTAAACATTTGTATACATATATGTACAGTGGGGCAAAAAAGTATTTAGTCAGCCACCAATTGTGCAAGTTCCCCCACCTAAAATGATGACAGAGGTCAGTAATTTGCACCAGAGGTACACTTCAACTGTGAGAGACAGAATGTGAAAAAAAAATCCATGAATCCACATGGTAGGATTTGTAAAGAATTTATTCGTAAATCAGGGTGGAAAATAAGTATTTGGTCAATAACAAAAATACAACTCAATACTTTGTAACATAACCTTTGTTGGCAATAACAGAGGTCAAACTTTTACTATAGGTCTTTACCAGGTTTGCACACACAGTAGCTGGTATTTTGGCCCATTCCTCCATGCAGATCTTCTCGAGAGCAGTGATGTTTTGGGGCTGTCGCCGAGCAACATGGACTTTCAACTCCCGCCACAGATTTTCTATGGGGTTGAGGTCTGGAGACTGGCTAGGCCACTCCAGGACTTTCAAATGCTTCTTACGGAGCCACTCCTTTGTTGCCCGGGCGGTGTGTTTTGGATCATTGTCATGTTGGAAGACCCAGCCTCGTTTCATCTTCAAAGTTCTCACTGATGGAAGGAGGTTTTGGCTCAAAATCTCACGATACATGGCCCCATTCATTCTGTCCTTAACACGGATCAGTCGTCCTGTCCCCTTGGCAGAAAAACAGCCCCATAGCATGATGTTTCCACCCCCATGCTTCACAGTAGGTATGGTGTTCTTGGGATGCAACTCAGTATTCTTCTTCCTCCAAACACGACGAGTTGAGTTTATACCAAAAAGTTCTACTTTGGTTTCATCTGACCACATGACATTCTCCCAATCCTCTGCTGTATCATCCATGTGCTCTCTGGCACACTTCAGACGGGCCTGGACATGCACTGGCTTCAGCAGCAGAACACGTCTGGCACTGCGGGATTTGATTCCCTGCCGTTGTAGTGTGTTACTGATGGTGACCTTTGTTACTTTGGTCCCAGCTCTCTGCAGGTCATTCACCAGGTCCCCCCGTGTGGTTCTGGGATCTTTGCTCACCGTTCTCATGATCATTTTGACCCCACGGGATGAGATCTTGCGTGGAGCCCCAGATCGAGGGAGATTATCAGTGGTCTTGTATGTCTTCCATTTTCTGATGATTGCTCCCACAGTTGATTTTTTCACACCAAGCTGCTTGCCTATTGTAGATTCACTCTTCCCAGTCTGGTGCAGGTCTACAATACTTTTCCTGGTGTCCTTCGAAAGCTCTTTGGTCTTGGCCATGGCGGCGTTTGGAGTCTGACTGTTTGAGGCTGTGGACAGGTGTCTTTTATACAGATGATGAGTTCAGACAGGTGCCATTCATACAGGTAACGAGTGGGGGACAGAAAAGCTTCTTACAGAAGACGTTACAGGTCTGTGAGAGCCAGAGATTTTCCTTGTTTGAGGTGACCAAATACTTATTTTCCACCCTGATTTACGAATAAATTCTTTACAAATCCTACCATGTGGATTCATGGATTTTTTTTTCACATTCTGTCTCTCACAGTTGAAGTGTACCTCTGGTGCAAATTACTGACCTCTGTCATCATTTTAGGTGGGGGAACTTGCACAATCGGTGGCTGACTAAATACTTTTTTGCCCCACTGTATATATTCATATAAACAAAAAAAACATTTCAAAAGTGCTTTGCTTTACTTAAAGCATACTATCATTGCACACAATAAACAATGGTACATTTGAATGCAAAGACAACTTTGTAAACAAAGGATTACAGTATCCAGAGTCCTTCATCTAGCGCCTTTAGAAGGGTTAAAGGTGAAACTCCCTTTTCTGTCAGACAATCAGCAAGTTGGGATTTTGAATCTGACCAACAAACCTGTCTGATTTTCTTGGCTTGTATGAGCTCTTTAATGCTGCTCATTTCTAGCCTCAGTCTCTTCTCTGTAACCTGCTTGGTAGACTTGAGTGCATCAAACAAGGAATGATTATCAGTCACACAGATCAAAGGAAGAGCATTCAGACCAGTGTTACCAGTTGTAAGCTCAGAAAAAAAGTGTTGAAAGGAAGACAGCACTGTCTATTCCATCTGACATGGCAAGAGTTTCTCCTGCCAGTGTACTTCTGACCACGCGCCTGATTTTTTTAGACTGCCAGAAGAGAGGACAAAACTTTCCTCCTTTACCCATGAGGACGATTAATGCCCCTCCTTGAGTACCGCCATCAGGAAGGTTGCCAAATGAAGCATCACTGGAAACAACCAATGCCAGATCCTCACTGTTACCCAAGTGCTGAAACTTAAGAGTCACTTTCTCTGTCTTAAGTTTACGGATAACTTTGTCTGTGAAGGTTCTCAGTCATCCAGGTCATCGTAGTCAAAGGAGCTTGCAAAGAAAAGCGTCTGGACTTCTTTAAGTTGCTTGAAGACGTTTCACCTCTCATCCGAGAAGCTTCTCCAGTTCTAAGGTCAAATGGTGGAGAGTCCCAGATATAAACCTAGTGGGAGTGACCCCCCACAGAGGGACAAAAGGACCCCCTGATGATCCTCTAATCGCCTGAGCCAAGGTGGGAAACTGGGCGTGGGTCACAATCAGCCAGAGTTTCGGGTGTGTTCATTGTGAAACCTGGCCCCACCTTATCATGCGAATTCCTGAGGTCAGATGGCCCAGGATGTGAGTGGGCGTTAAGGCGTCTGGGAAGGGATCTCAAAACTGGATTATAGATGGCAGAGAGTTGGTGTCATAAACCCCCGCCTCTGTTCAAAGATGGTCGCTCACAGTGGACATAGATGGCTTCTTTCACTCCTCTTTCAATTAGAGGATCATCAGGGGGTCCTTTTGTCCCTCTGTGGGGGGTCACTCCCACTAGGTTTATATCTGGGACTCTCCACCATTTGACCTTAGAACTGAAGAAGCTTCTCGGATGAGAGGTGAAACGTCTTCAAGCAACTTAAAGAAGTCCAGACGCTTTTCTTTGCAAGCTCCTTTGACTACGGATAACTTTGTTCACTTCATGAATAGACTGTACAGTTGCATCTTTGATATCAGATCCAAGGCTACATGTGTCAAACATAACATCAGGCCTTGTTTGTTTGGCAACCCACAAAATCTGTCCTATTTTTGACCTGAGTTGCTCACGTTCTGTTTCACTTAAGGAAGCCTCCCTCTGTACAGCCCGTGCTGCTTGTAACTGAACCGGTTGTAGGTTGTCAATGTAAAGTTGTTGATGCACCTCTATTACATCATTAACTGTACAAATGCCCATACCAACATAAGAAAAGCTGTCATGTTCTTCACGGCCCACAAGGAAGGTAGATTTCAGTACAGGAATGATATGAGTTGCAAAGTGACTTGAACCAGCCCAAAGGAAATCATCAACGTGACATGCAAGCACTCCTGTAACCTCAGATTGTTCATTCTGCCAATAGAACACTGCAGGATCAACCTGTGATATTTTACCACCAGTTTTGAGCATAATGTCTTTGACCTTATTGTACCAATAAAGTGAAGCATCTGCAAGTCCATAAACACACTTTTTCAGTTTCCATAGAACATTGTCCTTGCCAGCTTCAGGTGGGGGACGAAGATAAATGTCTCTTGACAGTTCCATTCCCTGTAGGAAGGCAGATTTAATGTCCATTGAATTTACTCTCCACTTGTTTTGACATATCACAGCTTGCACCAGTCTGAGGGACTCAGACGCACATGTTGGAGAGTCTTTCTGTAGTTCTTTAGTATTTACCTCTTCAAACCCCCGTGCCACAAGTCGAGCCTTTGGGACAACACCATTAGTAGTTTCTTTGAGTGTACAGACCCATCTAGTAGACACACATTTTTGACCCAGGTCTTTCACTTCATCAAACACACCATTACTTTGCCAGCTCTCAATCTCCTGCTGCTTAGCAGAATTAAAGGAAATATCTTTTGTTGAGTACATCTGCATCTCTGTTTTCAGCTTCAGTGCAAAGACCATCAACAAGTGACATGTCTACAGCTTTCTTTTCACCTTCACTACCATCATGCTCAAGATATTGCACATTGTACCAGTTTTTGTATTGCCCTTTTGCTTTTCCCGCTCTGCCTAGCCTAGTGTTGAACACCGTTGTCTCTGTTGGTAAAAGCAATCAGCTGTCCTGATCTTAACTTTACATTTGCAGAGACATGATCAGTGGGTGTAGAGGGCTCATTTGCAGTTTGTGTGACAGACATGTTTTCTGTAGTGTTAGTTTCTCTGTCAATAGTGATGTCTTCTTCCTCACTAATACTCTGTTCACCATCGGGTGTGTCAGTGTCATCATTTTCAACTGCGTCTTTGTTGTCATCATCAGTAGTACTGTGTGGTATTTGTTTATCTCCAGTCTGTGAATCCACTTTACTCAATCTTGACTGGTGTACTCTTACAAGAGTCCCCCCATGTCTTACAAATACAACAGTTCCATCCTGCCCAATAATAGAATAGAATAGAATAGAATTCAACTTTATTGGCATTGCACATGCACAGGTACAGGGCAACGAAATGCAGTTTGCATCCATCCAGAAGTGCTTTAGTGATATAGATATATTACAATATATATTAGCAATAATATAGATATGTAAGTATATTACAGAAATGGGTCTATTATGGTATGTTATAATGTACACGGTATGAAGTATGTTATGAATATTCTATAACTATAAGTATGTACAGGCTGTAGTGAGTACAAGTTATGTACAGGATATGAACAGGATATAAATATGAAAAACTATACAGAATATGAAATAAATAACTTTACAGAATCTGAGATATACAGCTATACAGAAATGGGAACTATGCAAGTTGTAAACAGTTGTAGGATTAAAGATTATCGAATGTACAGAATGATTATTTACACAGAGCTATACAGTAGTGCAGTTAAGATAAGTGAGATATGTGGATAATTTCTACAGAGGCTATATAAAGTGCTGGTGGTTGTGAGTGGTGGTTCAGTCCATGTTATTATTGTGTGTTTGAGGGTACAGTTGTCCATTGTGGGTGTGTGTATGTTCAGTCCATGTGTTAACGTGGGTCAGATGTCAGGAGGCAGAGTTCAGGAGTCTGACAGCTGTGGGGAAGAAGCTGTTCCGGTACCTGGTGGTCTTAGTCCGGAGGCTCCTGTAGCGCCTCCCAGAGGGCAGGAGGGTGGAGAGTCCATGTGATGGGTGACTGGGGTCTTTGATGATTTTCCCAGCCCTTTTCAGACACCGCTTCCTGTAGATGTCTTTTATGGCAGGAAGTGGTGCTCCGGCGATGCGCTGGGCAGTTTTCACGACCCTCTGCAATGCCTTCTGGTCCGAGGCAGAGCAGTTCCCGTACCAGACTGTTATACAGTTGGTCAGGATGCTCTCAATGGTGCAACGATAGAAGTTCACCAGGATGTCTGAGGACAGGTGGTTCTTCCTCAGAGTCCTCAAGAAGAAGAGGCGCTGGTGAGCCTTCTTGACCAGCTTGGAGCAGTTGGTCGTCCAGGTGAGATCCTCGGAGATGTGGACACCCAGGAACTTGAAGCTGCTCACACGCTCCACAGCCGTCCCCTTAATGTGGATGGGTGGATGTGGGTCAGCATTCCTCCTGTAGTCCACGATGAGCTCCTTGGTCTTCTCGGTGTTAAGCAGCAGGTTGTTTCTGTCGCACCACTCAGCCAGACGATCCACCTCCTCCCTGTAGGCGGCCTCATCGTTGTCACTGATGAGGCCAATCACCGTGGTGTCATCTGCAAACTTAATGATGGTGTTGGAACCATCAGCAGGTCTGCAGTCGTGGGTGAAGAGGGAGTAGAGGAAAGGGCTCATTACACAGCCTTGTGGTACACCGGTGTTCATAACTACACCTGGACCCCTCCACTCTGTACAGTCGACTCGTTTGTAGTATACTTTATCTCCTGCCTCATATTTGTCATCTGTAGGCCTAAGTTGTTTGTGTAGTGCTCTCCTGATCCTTTCTGAACACTTTGCCTCAGTAAATGCTTTCCTGGAAGCATGTAATGCTGAGATATGTTCAGCTACTCTTGCACTTACAGTTGTGCCCTCTAAGGCAGGTGGCTTATCCATCACCCGCACCCAGTACTGTTGGTCAACAGTACTGGGTGCGGGTGGTTAACACTGTCACCTTAACCACTATACATCTATGACTTTAAAGCCTAATTTCAAGTGCTTAAACTTTATTTTAAACAATAAACATAGTTCCCTACCGGGGGTCTAGAAATTTTTGTTTCAAGGGTTGAAAATTGAGTTAAAAAAGACAAATAACCCAGATGTGACCTGAAATCAATAGTCATTAGATGTTGATAAACTCTTACATGACATTGTGGCAATGTCTTCAATAATCTACTGCATCTTCACCAACATTTGTGCACATTGCACTATATTAGTTGTACATGGTCATACTGCCCCTAATTGTTGGAAAAATATTAATCTGTGTTATCCTCATACAGTGTGACAGTTCAGCTGGTTGGAATTAAATTCTAATTCCATCCATTTTCTTCCGCTTATCCAATTCAGGGCCGCAGGAGCCTATCCCAGGCGTCTTAGGGCAAGAGGCGGGGTACACCCTGAGCAGATGACCAGTCTAACACATAGAGACAGGCAACCATTCATACCTGTGGGCAATCTAGAATAGTCAATTAACCTAAACCCACTAACTGCAACAGTGCTAACCACCTCACCGCCCTAAACTCTGTTTTTACAGCGATTATTCTACAAGCCCAGTTTCCACAGTTAAAAAAAAGCAATTGGTTATATTTTTCTCAGCAGGTCTTTCCACTCCTTCAGAGAATACTGGTTTGTGAACCAAAGAATGACCTGGACTGAAGCTCAGAGTGATTGCAGAGAAAAGTTCACTGATATCGTCACCGTCTGCAACAGTGACATCAGCCAGCTCCTTCTGACTATTGTACAAAACAGAAAGGAAATCTATGGTTACTGGGCATGGATCGAGGGCTACGAACAGAAATGGATATTACAAACTGAAGCAGCTAAAGTTATTCCACTGTACAAAAATGGAAATAGTCACCAATTCAAAAAACCTATGTAGTGATTTTCTATATTACACAACAACTTTTTTCAACCCCAAGTACTATATATTATTTACACTCTGATAGCACATTGGGGAGCAACCAAGGATATTTTGGCATACAGATGAAGTAGCCAGGGACTGAACACCAACCTTCTGATTAGTCGATGACCTGCTCAAACTCTAGAGCCGCGGTCTACATTAAATGAAAGCACCACAATAAGTTATATAAAAACATATAAATGCTTGTTTAGTTAATCCCACATTGGCACTGGCATTGGGAAGGAAGTTGCTGGTATACAGTAGTTATGTGAATATACATAATAATTGCAGTTATGCTTTATAGTTGTAGTTAGTTAATATTAGTAAATATATCCCTTTTTATTACATGGCAGTGATGCTAAAATGTTTGATCCCACTGTCCCTACACATGAAAGCTCAATGCAGTTCCGATGTCAAACTGGGTGGAGATTTGTAGGTGGTCTGCAGTCTTTCCGTGAGTCTGCATGCCTTCAGGCTTCACCTGGATTGATCAGTGTAAGCAGAGAAGTACAAGGGGTAAAAATCCCTTAAACAACCATGTAATTCTTAAATCTTCAGGCTGAAGTGGGACTGTACCTGTTAGAAATCAATATAATAATATCAAATAATTTTAAGTTTGTGGGGGTAAAGTGAAAGTGAAAATATAGTGTGAATGATTTTGTTTTCCCCTTTCAATTTTGCATCTCATCCAGTTTAATTTGAATTGGTATTGATGGATGAGGAGAATTCATCAATTGCCAATTCCTTTTGTTATTGTATTTAAGCAGAAGCTCAAGTTAGCCACCCGAGTCTTTATTTTTTGACAACTTTTGACTTCTTACATTTTAAAACAAAGATCTTTACTTCCTGGTCCCTATGCTTTTAGAACCAGTTCTTCAATGCGTTTAAGGTGAGTTGTTACACATTTCCCATCACTGTGCCTTCTGGACATCAAACCAATATGAACCTAAATGAATTTACGTCATTTCATTCAGTTATAACACCTGACAAAAATTGTGTCTTTGCACAGTTCATGGATGCTGTTTGCTAACTAAGCTAGCTGGGGTTAGTTAATAGTGCACTTAGCATTCCATAATCTTGTTTAGACATTTCTATGCTTCTGACTCAAATCCAAACTGCAATAGGTGACAGCAGGGGCCAACCGTGCTGTAGAGCCTTTGCCCCGCCCCCTAACTTTTATGTCCTTAAAATCAGTTTATACCTAAAAATAGTTTTTGTCTTCTTAGAACAGATAATGATACAATAAATAGTTTTAAAATGTTTTTGTGCATATTTTGTTGACTCTATAGGGCATAGGTGTCAAACTCTGGCCCGCGGGCCAAATTTGGCCCGCAGCCTAATTACATTTGGCCCGCGAAGCCATACCAAATTACTATTACAGCTGGCCTACTGGTATTATACAGCTAATATATATATTGTTTAGTATTAAGCTTTGCTTGTTCCATATTCAGTTTTCCAGCAAAAATTATTTGAGTCCATAAGAAGAGATTCATTCTTATATCTGGAGGAAGATTTTTTTTTTCAATAAATATTAATGTTAGCCCGCGACTTTGTTCCAGTTTTGAATTTTGGCCCACTGTGTATTTGAGTTTGACACCCCTGCTATAGGGGATTTTCACATACTTCACTCAAGAGGTATATGCTACCCTGCTTGGACCTCTTGCCCCTCCTTTGCCTGTTCATAAAAAAAATTCTTGACCTGCCAGTGGGTGACAGTATAATGGTTGCAAGGTTTATACTGTACACACTCTGGCTCCAACACTTTAAGTGTTTAAACAGGTGCGATTTAAGCAAATTCATCATTTGCTTCTCATAAAGGGAATAATTAGCCATGTAAAAAGCATCTTTGATCGCTCTCAAATATTTTACAGTGCTGTTTTCCCCAATGCATGGTGTAAATCAAAGCTATTTTATCACTCTGCATAAAGAAACGTGAGCTAAATTTGGAGATAGGTAACCAAGATGGTGAATACAGAAACACAGCAGTTGAAACATGCGTCTCTGTTGTTTATATGCATGCTTGTGTGCACGTGGTTGTGCAGAATCATGCCTTCACTTCAATCAAGAGTGTGTGGCATATCCCTTTACACAGTCCTCCCAGCCAGAGCTGAGTGTGGTGAACGTGACGCATCAATTATAGATAGTCAGTAATGCACACTTTGCCTGAGTGCATTCCCAAGTGGCACCATTAAAGATGAGAATATTCTGGGCTTCATTCACGGCAACATCAATTAATTACTGTGGTGTTCCCTTAAATTCTGACTACCTCTCTTCAAAGTTTCCCTCCAATCCCTGTGAGTTTTTAAGAGTGCTGCCCAGAATATATAAGCAGGCTTCATGCTGGAGAGTTACCTCGTTATCTCATTCCTCTGCTGACACATCCATGGTGATGGATAGATGAACTTGATGATCGTTTCTTGCATCTACTCACTTCTAATCTGTCATCTAAATGCTTGTATCTTAACATATTCTCATATTTCCATCCAATTAGGTTCTTTTCTGTTCGTGCATCTTACATCAGTAGTAATGGGAATAAGTAATTATAGTAGTAATAAGAAAAAATGTACAATTTTAACAGCACATCTGAGTTTTACTATATGATAAAGAAACGCTGCTCTATTTAATGAAAGAAATCTGTCAGCACAGCGGTTTGGTTCTGGTAGCTCATTGCCCGTCCTGTTTTTACTCCAGGGTGACTGAGTAGCAGCTTGAAGGAGAAATTAAATGAAGAAACTGCAGCTTAAATTTTAACTTTGCAATATTTACCCAAATTATGTGCAAAAATAAGCTCTCTTTTCTGTTCCCCGTTTTTACGTACCTTAATAGTGGGGCAAAAGCAGTGTTTTTGTTTTTCAGCTCATTTGTCTACTCCCTCTGCTTCCCCTGCTGTGGCAGCCTTTGCTCCTTCCTCTACCACCTCCTATCCAACCTCCTCTCTCTCTCCAAATCTCCACTTTCCCCTTATGACTCATTTATCTCTGACTCGCTCACTTTTTTTTGTCTATTACTGCCTCTGTGGGTTTGAACTCCTTTTGAAATACTCTAGCAGGCCATTGATAAGCCACAATTTGATATTTTCCAGCTTCGGCTCTTTTTAGGACTTGCCATTTTTTGCCTACAGCCAATGATGTATTTTCATAATCTCAAAGCTTTTTATAAAGAGTAACACTGCTGGTCCATGCTATAGAGCTCTGCATGGATGAGGTATAATTTAAGGGCAATCATGACGTTAGCATCATCCTGTGGGTCACTTGACAAAAATAGGATTTTTCTTTTTGGACTGCCAAAGGAAACAGGCGATGTGGGGAATAAACATCAGGATACTTAAATGCATTCACCTGCCACTTTATTAGGTTGGCCCATCTTTTACTTTCAGAATTGCCTCAAATCTTCATGGGACAGATTCAACATAGTGCTGGAACATTCCTCCAGAGCTTATGGTCCATGATGACACAGCATCACTCAGTTTCTGCACATTTGTCAGCTGCACATCCGTGAAGTGAAGCTCCCATTCCACCATATCCCAAAGGTGCTCTGTTAAATAGAAAAAAATGATGGCTGTGGGGCCATTTGAGTACAGTGAACTCACCGTTGTGTTCATGAAACCAGTTTGAGATGATTTGAGCTTTGCGACATAGTGTACTATCCTGCTGTCATAAGACGGGTTCCCCTTGTGTCATAAAGGGATGGACATGGACAGTCAGAAGCAGTCAGACGTGTTCTTGTAATAGCCGAGAAACTAAAGAGAACGACGTCTCCAAGTTTTATCTTTGCTTCCTTATACAACTACTGTGTGCTGTGCTGCGAATTCTGGTATTGATCCTATTCCAAGCAAATACAGGGCCTGTGTTGCTGATGCCTATACCAATACCATTTTAACTTGTAAAAGCAGCTTATGTAGTGTGTCATTTGCAAAATTCTGAACATTTTCATGACCACTAATCCACTGTTAATTTGGACTTTTGGACTAATTTGGACTCTTCCGTTTATTTTGATACTGGGCTTTTTGGAGACCTGGGGCCTGTGCTTCGTACCGCGCTAAGTGAGTTAGCTGGATTAGATTGTTGACGATTTCGCGTGATCCTGGATCGTTCGGTTCCCCGAAGCCCATCCGGGACTTGCTGTCATAGCAACAGAGCCGTAAGCGTAAACCTGCTGGGGAGCAGGTTTACTTTATGTAAACAGGATTAGATCGTGGCCACGCAGGTATGTCCGCGTCATTCATACGAAAGCAACAGCGATATTCCACCACTGTTTCACCATAAATAAATAACATCAATGTAACTAAAGATAATGCAGCACTTGATCCTTTTATTGATTTCACACAGATACATACAGGTCATTCCCTAAAAAAGGGAAATGTACTATTAACATTCTATTACATGTATGTGATTATTACAGATGTAATTCATATTTCAGAGTAGTAATTGTAAATTACTTCGTGTAATCAAGATGAGAGACCACGGCTATAAAAGCGAAGGTGGATTTGGGAAGTCTGTCGCAGTCATATCCTGTCCGTTTACGCGAGCAACCCATTGCGGAAGGTGCAAGATTGATAAGGAGAGTCCTCAGAATTCAGCGTATATTGCGGGACAGACAGGATCCTTTAGCTCAGCGCGACAGTGTGCTCATAGAGAGATATCGATTTTCCCGTGAGGGTATTATTCACTTAACCAACTTGTTGACGAGGGGGTGCAGGACCACCACCTGTCTTTTTTTTTGCTCTGCCCTTTTCTTGGTTGCTGTTATGAACAAACAAACAGAGTATTCCAGGGTCTCTTTCCAAGAGACGAAAAGCAATATAAGTGATAAATATTACCATTCTGTAGAATATTCTTATATTTCACTTTTACTTGTTCCCATGTTCTAGTGGGTCCTGTTGTGGCTCTAATGTGAAAGGGGATATAATATAACATATTATAATATAATATAATGTAATATAATATTGGATAATATGGTGTGATATGATAAATCTACCCTACCGCCTACTGGTGTTGGCCAGAGGGGCCGATGGCGCAATATGGCAGCCTGGCTTCTGTCAGTCTGCCCCAGGGCAGCTGTGGCTACAACTGTAGCTTGCCTCCACCAGTGTGTGAATGTGAGAGTGAATGAATAGTGGCATTGTAAAGCGCTTTGGGTGCCTTGAAAAGCGCTATATAAATCCACTCCATTATTATTGTTATTATTGAATTACTTACGAGTTTGATTTGTCAGCAACTTTCTGCCAGCCCTCTCTCCTTGCTTTTGCAGCCTTTGCAGTGTTCCCTTGCGTTTTAATTAAACTCTGAAACTCCTGAAATCCCTCACTCAAGAGTTCTTGCTCTGCTGCCGAAAAATACCGAGCACGCTCCTTCGCCATTTTCGCCAACCAATCAGCGGGTTGCCGATCACTGTTTCTGCTATCGATGCGTATCCCCTTTTACGGCACCCAGTGATCGCACATTACTTCATCCAGCTGTACTAATCGTCAACAGCAGGTGTGTTCGGGGAACCGGATTAGCGAGCTCACGGTTAGCGCGATGATTTGATCTTGGATGTTTCATTTGATCTTGGATGTAGTAAGCGACGTACGAAGCACAGGGCCCTGGACTAAATGTGCCTGTGTGTCCTACAAAATATAGGGGTGTGGTAGGCTTATGGTTAGGGTTTCCCCCTTTGCTGACTTAAACTGAGTAAGAAAAATGTATATGTAAAATATGTAGCAGCACAAAATTGGACACATTAATATAACTTGATGAAAATGAGACTAAAATAATTTTTAAGTTATTTTTGGATTTTACAATGCATTCCTCCATCTGTTGGTAGAATTGGACAATATGGCCTCAAGTAGGGCCTCACACAAATACACACCATGCTCTTGAGGTCACATGCTGTCTCCAGATTGTCACTGTTGCTCGGCAGAAGTTAATCTTGCCCTTTAGCTGATTGCTATCTGTTCATTTGGTTTATTTAACTTGACCAAAGGATTTTCCAGGTGAACAGCTTAACAATACGCACACACAACATGGATCAGATAAAAACCAGAGGATCTCTGTCTTTGCCAGTCAATACTAAGCAGTTTTCTATGGCAACCATTCTCAAACCCAGCCTGAGCAACGCCCTGTGGGTCCTTGTAGCCTTTAGTTGTGGTACTCTTACATACACATGATGATCCTCTGATACTCTTAACACACGTGTTAAGGATATTTAAACATCTGGATTAACTATAAAAGAAGAAATGCATTAGATAATAAACGGGGTCAAGAAGATGAGCTCATTTCCATTTAAAGCTCACTTGAAAGGACAGGAGAGGTTGTACAGTGGAAGCTGCTTTTAGCATCAATGCTCAGCTCTGACAGACATCTTTATATCACTAGATATTACTTGGGAATAATTCATCCCACATTCCTCCCAGGAACCTGGTAGGACATCCTTCCAGCAGATGAGGCCCAGATTTGAAGTGGATACCAGCAGGGAGACATTTTAATGAATTAATATGCATTGGCCCAATTAGCCTCTGCACTGCAATAATTATCGCACACACGCACACACATTCACGCGCTGGAAATCGGGACATCCCATCGCGCAGCTCTGACAACCCAAAAGGATTTGTGGGACTTATTTTAAGCTGGGAGAGGTCAAATGTGTCCGATTTGTTCTCTCTGCACATTAATTAGCTGGAATTCGCTCGCGTAAAGAATGTGATGTGACAGATGAGCGGTCTGATAACTAATTTTTCCAATCTCGCCCCTGGGGATGTGAGGGCAAGGGGGTGGCACGTTGTTAGAAAGCAAAACATAGTTTGTTTTCAACATGTAATTATCATAATCAGCTTATGTTCATGCTTCGAGTGTCAGTTAAGTGTCTTTTCCTTTACTGAATTTTAAATCCTTTATTATTTCATGTAAGATTAAGGAAACGGAAAGTGAAAACGTGTAGCTGTGTGGACACAAAAAACAAGTGGATCGCTTCATCACTCATAATGTGGTCAGAAAATATACCGATGTTCTGCACACATCAGTATTCTAGTCTAGGTGACAAGTGACAAATACAAAGACATTTAGCTTTATAGCATCTTATAGTTAATAGCTACATAATGCTTTCACTGCCCACAAACTTTACTCTTTACACCCGTGTGTTAAAAAGGCTCATTATATGACCATCGCCATTTTAGCGAGAGGCAGTTCTGTCTGAGAAAGCAAACGGATACCTCGTGTTTTTATGGTAAAAATCCACGATTACTTTTTACGGTTTTTAACATATAAGGACATATTTTGAAAATTTCAAATCTTTGCCATGTCCTAAAATTGGGTAAATATAATCTCAGCTATAAAACAGCACAGCATATTACATCAGCGGTGCCCAACCTTTTTTGCACCACGGACCGGTTTGTCCGACAATATTTTCACGGACCAGCCTTTAAAGTGTTGCGCATAAAAACAACAAAATAAAACCAGTACCAGTACCAAATAAAAGACAATCTATTCATAACACACGGGAAAAGACACAGGGAAACCAATTTAGCGATAAAAATAATGATAAAAACCCTGAAAACCATGAATTTCACACCTGAGCATCAACTTTCGCGGCTCAGTACTAAAGACTCTCTGTGGCTTGGGAGTTGGGGACCGCTGTATTACACCCTGTGGTCATTTATTTAAAAGCTAGAGCAAAATGCAGAAGCAATATGTGGAAACCGATCTTTAGCAGCAATAACTTTGAAGCAATGTGAAGTAATCACTTTCTATATGCATGCATCAATGACTGCAATGTGCCCAGGTACTGTGCCTGCAGAAGAAGCCCAAATCATCACCGCTCCACCACCGTGCACACCTCGGGTGCCCGTTCTGATATGCTGTGTTTGGTCATCCTTTGATATCCTCTGAGGAGGCACCATCTGGTGGACATTTGATTGAATACACATTTAAGGCACTTTAGCAATGATTTTACTTTTTATACCTTAGAAAGTATTTGCTGTTTATTGAACAAAATCAGACATGTGCAAAAATAGTCATGGAAATTTTTGAAATATATTTTTTGTCTTTAGATAAACTACAAACAGGTTTAGACTTGCATTTCTCTTATTAATTTAAGTTTTTTAAATCTTTATTGTTAAAGACACTCGTGCACACACTCATGGGTAAACTGGCTTTACTGGTTTTAACTTCTAAACCAAGTGTCATTTCCGAGTGGAGCCACTGAGGGTGATTTCCTGGCGAATAATCAAACGACTAGCTTGGTATGATTTGGAGAACAGAGGTGGTGTCAGAAAGAAAATAAACAAAGGGGAGAGATGTACGCATACAACCAGGAGGTGAGGATGGAGTAATAGACGGGAAATATCTGTGTGATTCAAAGCAAACTTGACAGGGAGGAGTCGGGGGGCTACGACTCGACAGGATGACTGGCCTTTGGCATCTCACACACTTTAATTAAAACAGATTGGCGAGGGAGAGCGAGAGGGAGAGACAACGAGAGGAGGGAACCGTTACCATGGAATCAAAGTTTGGGTATACTGAGATGTTAAGATTTCATCTTGTAGAGGGAGAAGCCTGTACAGCTGCTCCTACTGTATTTTCTTTGACTCATAATTTTGATTTAAAGTGTAAGAAACATTGTGATAATTCAGTCACAGACAGCATTATGGGTTGAACTGTGTGTGCGTCCCATCATCTGACGACAGTATGCATGTGTTTACATGTTCGCCTATGTGCATATTTCAGATCGTTATGGTCACGACTTTGTGAACATGCGTATGTGTGTGTGCACATCTGAAGTAAAAGGTGTGTGCTACTGTTGCGTGCCATCTGAGGCTGACCACAGCGGTGTTTGGCAGAGACTCCTCACCCCCCTGTAGATCCTTCGAGGGAGTGCTGGGAGCAGTTCATCACTCACACAGGATGGGGGTGATTACTTGGCTACTGTATTCTGGGTTCTGGATCTAAATATAGCAGCGCTGTTTCACTGGGGCAGGGCCAGGCTGTCAGGATGATGATGATGAAGGCATGTGGTCATCATTGATTTAGCAGCAGGGGCAAGGCAGCTTATTAACATTTATGCAGTGATAGTTTTACATACACACAGCTACATACAGTCACAACTGCTTTGGTAAGTTAGTGAGAAACTCGAGATTTGAATTTCAACTTTATTTGTGCTGAATTTACGTTCCTTTATTTCAGGTACTTGCAAAACAATGTTTATTTCCATGAAAGTAAAACTCACTTTGTGGTCTATGATATTTTAAAATACCATGAAATTGTACTCACAAACATGTATTATGAGGACATTGTTTAACTGGTTTAGTTTTGGTCATACACTGTCAGTCTATGCATAGATTATACAGTAACTCTTGACTGCTTGCCTAGAACTAGCTTTCTGTCTAGGCAGGTTCAAAAATATAATTATCTGTATAATTTCCATTTTGTTTTTAATTAGACCCAGAAAAACAACAATCCTCAGCAGTTTTGGGAGGTACCAACTGGTCAAACTACTGTTACTTTACTTCCAGTGTAGAAAGATGCAACTTAGTTATTACAACCAGTCCTACAGGGACATATTAGTTTCATCATCATAATGAAGCTCTAGTCGCAGACTGCTACAACTAGTTTGTATTTATTTTAAATTTTGCACTGAGATCAGCTCTCAAATGCCTCAACAGTAATTGGCTGAGGCAGCAGTTTTCCCAGGGGCAAATGTTGGTAACATGACAGCAGCAAACCTGGGAACAGTGTTTCATTGAGCTAAACATTAAATGACAGCTTACACACAGTAATGTATGTGGTAATCAGTGTGAATGCTAGTATCCTGATGTACACCAGGTATAATGCTCATCATTTTTGTTTATCATTGCAGTTTAGTGTCTAAGCTAGCTAAGAAGGCACACTTGATAATAAGGGCTCCTGATGCTTATGGGAATGACTTTTTATAGACAATTTTATGGACAAACTGAAGGTTAAAAAAGCATAATCAAAGGTCTGTGGACTGTCAAAAGTTGTATTCGAGACAATAGTTTTTGAATGTATTTCACTTATGGTATCCTCATGTTGGTTATAGAGGAAATTTCATTCATAGGTTCCCAAATAGATATAGCGCTTTTCTACTCTACTCACTATACACAGTCAAAGAGCTGCACGTGGGGCTGCAAGGTGTCAACGCGTTAGCGCGGTTGGCTCGTTAACGCGTTAGCGCCGTGGGGATTTCCTAATGGGGATTTGCCGCGTTAATGCGGTTATGATATTAACATCATATTAATGCTGACAGCATATATGTGTGTGTATGTGTGTGTATATAGGATAGAGAGATGGGCTGTTCATTCAGAGAACCTGGGTTACAATGTAACCAACTATTCAATACAGGTTTTAACCACTGATATGCAGTGTGAAATGATGTGTACTATGTACAGATGCAATTGACATAAGCATTTCTTTTCAATAGAGCTGGTAGAACAGCTCCTTCAACAAGCCACAAGGGCCGCTAGTGGTACAGCAGAATAAGTGCTGGTATGCTGCTGAAAGCTCCACTTCTCTCTGTTTGAAGGGCCATCGAGGGAATCATTCCCACAGGCCGTGGGATGAGTGAGGTTTTCACCCGGGTTTGTGTGATCTGTTGCTGGAGTACTCATGCAGATGGAATAAAAGAGGTTAAATGATCAAGGCTGTTACCAGGTAGAGTTGGAAAAATGTCTGATGGTTCTCCTAAAGGACAGTCACCATCTGTCGTGAAAATCAGGCTCTGGAAAACACCTCTGCAGTGGGTCTGAACAAACTGTGTTTGCTGTGTTGATGTCTGATATCTTCCACACCTCATTTATGGTCTTATTCATTATATGTTTAAAAAAAAAGGGGTTCAAATGCTCAATCCCAGTCACACCATTTGCAACAAGATCCTATTTAAATTGCTCTAGACGATCCATAATACTGATCAAAAAAACAATGATATCCTCTTTAGTTCTCAATTACCTGAATATCATATTGCACAAACATTACACATGATCTATAATGCCATAAGTAATATACTGCATATGAGTAAGATGGTTAACACTTTGCCACAGAAAAAGAAGGAAATTATAGTATAAATCCAGAAATGTTATGATATAAATCTATGCAAAGATTACATTAACACAAGCAGTTGCCTCAGGAAGTATACCAAGATTCCAATTTCCCCTCATGTTGAGGTGGCGTATACAGTGCTTTACCAAGAGGGATAGAAATATTCAGAATTCAGACGTTGTGTCTGTTTTATTTAGATGTTTTCAAAAAAAAAAAAAAAACACAAATAAAAAAATGTAAGAAATGGAGTAAACAGACAGTGTTTACTGTTGGTAACAGTACTAATAAAGGGAAAAGTCTGATGATGTTGTGGGATCTAAGAGAGGTCCCGATGATCTTCTCTGCAGTCCTCACCACTCTCTTCTTCTCTGAGGCCCTGGGGCTGCCAAACCAGATGGAGATACAGCTGGTCAGCACGCTTTCAACGGTGCCTCGGCAGAAAGTGGTGAGGTTGGGAGGGGGAAGGTGTGCTATCTTCACCCAGTGCAGCAAGTGCAGATACTGTTGAGCCCATTTAACCAGTATTGATGCATTAATTCACCAGTCCAGTCTGTTAGTTATATGTACCCTTAGAGGTTTGATGCTTCTGACTACCTCCACAGCACAGTTGGAGGTAGTCAGTGATGAGTGGGGAATGACTTGGCGGTTTTTGTCGGAAGACGATGATCATTTCCTTGGTCTTCTTGATGCTCAGAATCATATTGTTGACACTGCACCACTCCACCAATCACTTCACCTCCTCTCTACAGGACAGGTTGTTGTTGTCCCTAATGAGACCCACCACTGTTGTGTGATGCAGTGCTGCAGTCATGTGTCATCGGCGTGAACATTGCAATCAGGACAGAGCTCTGTGATGGAGAGTTAGAGTCACAAAGTGTGAAACCCAATAGATCTTTGACATTTAAATAAATCTTTTTTCTTGCATTGCTTGTGGCTGGCAGCTGATCTCTAACAGACACTCCAGGCTTGTAGGTAACACTCTAATTCATTAACAACCTCGTCAGCTATTTCAAGAATGAGACTCAAGGTACACAATGCCAAGTTGAAAACATTTCACACAAGTCAAGTTGCCCGAAATTCACAGAATTTATAGAACATGTGAAAATTTTGTGATATATATATCATTGTCGGGACGATAAATTTCTTATATTGGGATATGAGATTTTGGTCATATTGCACAGCCCTAATTTAAACATGCGAAGCGGAGGCTGATTGGCTCATAGAAGGTGGGTTAGAAGATAGTTGGACTAGATTAATGACATTAGTATTGAGACTGATAGCGTGGGAAAGCGATAGACATGAAAACAGAAAAGCAGCCGAACACCCAGGAAAGCAGGCAGATAAGCGATTACGGATCTTCCTCATTGAATGTACGCCTAACCTCATCAGTGAAACTTAGCAGTCCCTACCTGTAAGTTGAGGTCAAAGTTTAACTTAGGACCTGTTCACTTTGCATTGCTAACGGCTATTTTCTATTGTGTCCCTAAATTTCAGTGATACATGGTGACTGCTACATTGTTCGTCTTTAGCTAAAGAGCTATTTAAACACCACATGATCCTGGAGGTAAAAATTGAATTTACATTTCCCAAAGAAAATGCTATGGACTTGACTGCCATTCCCATTGAACATGATCAAATGAGAGCAAAAAAGAGCTAAAGCATAAATTGTTGATAAAACGAAACATACAGTGTACAGTTTAAATCAGATAACATTTGAATTTTGTGCTAAATGTAACAGAACTCTGCTGCTCTGGTGCCAACTTTGGTTAAAAACTTCAGTGTCAACTCATTTAAAATTCTGATTTATCTCAGCTGATCTCTTTGTCACGACAAGCACAGACAAACAAAATTATATAAGGTATATGGGTATGATGAAAATAAAATTCTCAGGAATGTTTTTCTTCTCTCTTGTATCATTCAATTGTGGTGGCAGCTTTCATTTTTAGCTACCATCCAGCTATATCATCCAAACTAGACAGTTATACTTTGGTAGATTTCTTTGTGGAATCCGTCGTGTGGATTCATTTCAATCCACCTGGCCGCTGGTGCTGTCTGATTTAAACTGCTTTAAACTTTCTCTGTTTTAACAGTAGTGTGACATGGAGCAGAAATGAGTACAGAAATTAGTAAATGATATAAAAAACTAAAATTGGAAGCCATTATTGCTTGCTCCGTCCTAACAGGCCACCATGATGTTCGATTATGTACAGTGGGGCAAAAAAGTATTTAGTCAGCCACCAATTGTGCAAGTTCCCCCACCTAAAATGATGACAGAGGTCAGTAATTTGCACCAGAGGTACACTTCAACTGTGACAGACAGAATGTGAAAAAAAAAATCCATGAATCCACATGGTAGGATTTGTAAAGAATTTATTCGTAAATCAGGGTGGAAAATAAGTATTTGGTCAATAACAAAAATACAACTCAATACTTTGTAACATAACCTTTGTTGGCAATAACAGAGGTCAAACTTTTACTATAGGTCTTTACCAGGTTTGCACACACAGTAGCTGGTATTTTGGCCCATTCCTCCATGCAGATCTTCTCGAGAGCAGTGATGTTTTGGGGCTGTCGCCGAGCAACATGGACTTTCAACTCCCGCCACAGATTTTCTATGGGGTTGAGGTCTGGAGACTGGCTAGGCCACTCCAGGACTTTCAAATGCTTCTTACGGAGCCACTCCTTTGTTGCCCGGGCGGTGTGTTTTGGATCATTGTCATGTTGGAAGACCCAGCCTCGTTTCATCTTCAAAGTTCTCACTGATGGAAGGAGGTTTTGGCTCAAAATCTCACGATACATGGCCCCATTCATTCTGTCCTTAACACGGATCAGTCGTCCTGTCCCCTTGGCAGAAAAACAGCCCCATAGCATGATGTTTCCACCCCCATGCTTCACAGTAGGTATGGTGTTCTTGGGATGCAACTCAGTATTCTTCTTCCTCCAAACACGACGAGTTGAGTTTATACCAAAAAGTTCTACTTTGGTTTCATCTGACCACATGACATTCTCCCAATCCTCTGCTGTATCATCCATGTGCTCTCTGGCAAACTTCAGACGGGCCTGGACATGCACTGGCTTCAGCAGCGGAACACGTCTGGCACTGCGGGATTTGATTCCCTGCCGTTGTAGTGTGTTACTGATGGTGACCTTTGTTACTTTGGTCCCAGCTCTCTGCAGGTCATTCACCAGGTCCCCCCGTGTGGTTCTGGGATCTTTGCTCACCGTTCTCATGATCATTTTGACCCCACGGGATGAGATCTTGCGTGGAGCCCCAGATCGAGGGAGATTATCAGTGGTCTTGTATGTCTTCCATTTTCTGATGATTGCTCCCACAGTTGATTTTTTCACACCAAGCTGCTTGCCTATTGTAGATTCACTCTTCCCAGTCTGGTGCAGGTCTACAATACTTTTCCTGGTGTCCTTCGAAAGCTCTTTGGTCTTGGCCATGGCGGAGTTTGGAGTCTGACTGTTTGAGGCTGTGGACAGGTGTCTTTTATACAGATGATGAGTTCAAACAGGTGCCATTCATACAGGTAACGAGTGGGGGACAGAAAAGCTTCTTACAGAAGACGTTACAGGTCTGTGAGAGCCAGAGATTTTCCTTGTTTGAGGTGACCAAATACTTATTTTCCACCCTGATTTACGAATAAATTCTTTACAAATCCTACCATGTGGATTCATGGATTTTTTTTTCACATTCTGTCTCTCACAGTTGAAGTGTACCTCTGGTGCAAATTACTGACCTCTGTCATCATTTTAGGTGGGGGAACTTGCACAATCGGTGGCTGACTAAATACTTTTTTGCCCCACTGTAAATACCCACGCCTGCCTGTGTTCTCGGCATCTTGTTTGCAGTAGGATCACTACCGCTCTGAGATTTTGGATGACCACTTTGTGCATGTACGGAAACATAAAAACTTTATTGATCCGAGTAAAGACATGTCTCAGCTCTACAAGCCTGCGCCGTGCATTTAAAACATACTGGACCCTACTGATCAATATGCTCATCCAGGACAAACACCAACATCGACTCCCTTTTTGTCAGAAGATGTGTTCAGAACTAAAGGGTCAGATCCCAAAAGGTGTGAATTTGTTGAGCTGTTTGTTTTCACAAAAAGCGAATGCGGGGTTGAAGGAGAAGCACTTAAGACTTGCCACAGATGCTTGTTATTTTTGCAGTAGCTCCCATTGTGAGAAAAAAAAATCCAGTCTGCTCTGTGGTTTGACCTGTAATTGGACTGGTAGTATAAACTCTGGCTTCTCTTGCAAGCACAGCTGTTCTCTCTTCCCCTGTCTCCTGAAGAGGAGTTGAGAAGTGTGGTTTCCTTTTTTATTAGCAAAAAACATTGCATTAAACACCCACCCCATGTAACGTCAATGATGGAGGCAACCAGCGCTTGTTCAGTTCAATTCACTTCTACTTATATAGCACCAATGCACAACAACAGTCCACTCAGGGCGATTTAAATTGTTAGGTAAAAGTAAAACAATGTCAGAGTGTGTTAATGAGGCTGCACAAAAGCTGTAGCTGTCTCGAGACTATAATTAATGAGCCACACTCAGGACAACAAACTCCAGTCTTAAAGGTTCCCGGGAAACTGGAGTGAATTACCTCTGAAAAAAGTTAATTTCATTTTGGTGCTTTCACTTCTGTACATAGTACAATTAGGGGTGTGGATGAACAGGGACATGTAGCACAGATGTGTTCAAACAAAATGAATTTCTTGACAATTAACAGCTAATTAACTGCTAAATGCTTCTCTATGTTTCCACTGTGTTTACCAGTTGATCTCTGACTGTGTCTTTGTGGTATATTTTCCTGTTTCAGTTCAGCTAGCCAAACAATGAAGAACCGCTTACCACTTAAGAGAGTAAAGGTGGACAGTATATCATTATTTTTTTTAAATAAAACTCATTGCTGCAGTCAGGGGCAGATTAAAAGTGATTGTTTTTTAGGTTTAGTCCCCTTTTTTTCCACTGAGTTATTGGTTCTGTTGGCTAGCTAGCTAACATAAGCTAATGTAAGTCAACTAGTCAACCAGCCAACCCAGTGGCGTCATGTTCTGTACTCGATGGCACTAAACATGCTCTAAAAACTGCAACTTGAAACACTTGTAGACATAGACAGTGTTAAATCTATGACCTTTCATAATGGCGCAGGGCACCATTATGAAAGTTAGTCTCTATGAATGTAGCATTTCATGTCCAATTTAAGTATCAGTATCAGTTAGTATCAGTATTTGAATGAGAAGCTGATAATACATCCTATGTAGAGTGATGCTTAGGAGACTGACAATAATGCTACCAGAGATAATAATCCTCTGAAGGTGGAACTTGGCTTGTAGTGGTGGTTACACAGAGGGAGGTCTATGCTCACTTTCTTAAATTGCTGCACCATCCATCTGTGCATTTATGCATCCATTTTATATCACTTATCCTAATGTAGAAATAGAAAATGGATAGATGGATGAATAGACTCATTGAATTTTTAGGCATATTGTGAACCAGAACTCAGTACATTATGTGTCCACATGTTTTTTTCTGAAGTCAAAACCACTGAGAAAGAATGTTTGGATCAGCAATCATAAAAGTCTGCCTAAAGGGTAACTTGTGTGAGTAAATCAAAATATATTCCTGTGTTTTTCTTTAATACCAACAGAGCTTTGATTTTCTTCAGCAGGCATTAATACCAAACATAACAAGCAGCTTTTGTGTAAAACAATGGTAGCTCGTAAAAAGTTACGCGGTTAAAAAAAAAAAAAAAAAAACACATCCTGAGCAGCAGACCCTTTTTCAGGCTGATACACTCTGTCGAGACCCTACTGACCTGGGTATGGGCCGAGTGTGTTCGTGTGGGTGTTTGCTGCTTCCTCACTCATCTGTTATGTTTGTGACAGGCCTTTGGCCATGATGGCACTAAGAATTTGCTACCAGGGCCCTGTGCTTCGTACGTCGCTTACTACATCCAAGATCAAATGAAACATCCAAGACCAAACCATCGCGCTAACCGTGAGCGCGCTAATCCGGTTCCCTGAACACACCTGCTGTTGACGATTAGTACAGCTGGATGAAGTAATGTGCGATCACTGGGTGCCGTAAAAGGGGATACGCATCGATAGCAGAAACAGTGATCGGCAACCCTCTGATTGGTCGGCGAAAATGTCGAAGGAGTGCGCTCGGCTCGGTATTTTTCGGCAGCAGAGCAAGAACTCCTGAGTGAGGGATTTCAGGAGTTTCAGAGTTAAATCAGAACGCAAGGGAACACTGCAAAGGCTGCAAAAGCAAGGAGAGAGGGCTGGCAGAAAGTTGCTGACAAATTAAACTCGTAAGTAATTTAATAATAATAATAATAATATATTGGATTTATATAGCGCTTTTCAAGGCACCCAAAGCGCTTTACAATGCCACTATTCAGTCACTCTCACATTCACACACTGGTGGAGGCAGCTACGGTTGTAGCCACAGCTGCCCTGGGGCAGACTGACAGAAGCCAGGCTGCCATATCGCGCCATCGGCCCCTCTGGCCAACACCAGTAGGCGGTAGGGTAGATTTATTATATTACACTATATTATCCAATATTATATTACATTATATTATATTGTTATATTATATCCTCTTTCACATTAGAGCCACAACAGGACCCACTAGAACATGGGAACAAGTAAAAGTGAAATATAAGAATATTCTATAGAATGGTAATATCTATCACTTATATTGCTTTTCGTCTCTTGGAAAGAGACCCTGAAATAATCTGTTTGTTTGTTCATAACAGCAACCAAGAAAAGGGCAGAGCAAAAAAAGACAGGTGGTGGTCCTGCACCCCCTCGTCAACAAGTTGGTTAAGTAAATAATACCCTCACGGGGAAATCGATATCTCTCAATGAGCACACTGTCGCGCTGAGCTAAAGGATCCTGTCTATCCCGCAATATACGCTGAATTCTGAGGACTCTCCTTATCAATCTTGCACCTTCCGCAATGGGTGGCTCGCGTAAATAGACAGGATATGACTGCGACAGACTTCCCAAATCCACCTTGGCTTTTATAGCCGTGGTCTCTCATCTTGATTACACGAAGTAATTTACAATTACTACTCTGAAATATGAATTACATCTGTAATAATCACATACATGTAATAGAATGTTAATAGTACATTTCCCTTTTTTAGGAAATGACCTGTATGTATCTGTGTGACATCAATAAAAGGATCAGGTGCTGCATTATCTTTAGTTACATTGATGTTATTTATTTATGGTGAAACAGTGGTGGAATATCGCTGTTGCTTTCGTATAAATGAAGCGGACATACCTGCGTGGCCGCGATCTAATCCTGTTTACATAAAGTGAACCTGCTCCCGAGCAGGTTTACGCTTACGGCTCTGTTGCTATGACAGCAAGTCCCGGATGAGCTTCGGGGAACCAAACGATCCAGGATCACGCGAAATCGTCAACAATCTAATCCAGCTAACTTACTTAGCGAGGTACGAAGAACAGGCCCCAGGTGGCTTTCAGGGAGAGCAAGGGATGCAGTGTAGCAGTGATGGAGTGAGGTGTACTCAAAGTTGTGTGTGTGTGTGTGTGTTGTTGGGAAATCAGTTTTACCCCGGTTCTTTTTTATTCCTCGGGCCTCCAGAGATGCACCGGACTCAGTAGTCATTTTCACAAAAACTTTATTCATCTTTATTCATCTTCATTTAAGCATGCATCTTCTAGAAGGGAAGACTTGCCAGGCCGGTGTCCCTCTGCAAAATCTTCACTCCTTAGTTACAGTCAGCTTTATAGAAGTGACCCCATCATAAAACCCCCACGGTGTGCTGCACACTGTGTCTATGTGCACGAGCACGTGAGTGCCTGTGTGTGCACGTACCCGTATGCCTATGTGAGTGCACGTGAGTGAGTGTATGCGCGTACCTGTATGCATAATAATAATAATAATAATAATACATTTTATTTAAATAGCGCCTTTCAAAGCACCCAAGGACACTGTACAACAGATAAAAACTGGAAATATACACAATGATAAAAATAAAAGATAAAAGTTAAAACATACAGAAATTTAAGAATAGGCAATTTTAAACAGATGAGTTTTGAGGGTGGACTTAAAAAGAGAGAATGAACTAATATTTCTGAGGTCCGGGGGTAGGGAATTCCAAAGTCGAGGGGCAGAGCAGCTAAAGGCCCTCCCTCCCATTGTGATCAGACGAGCAGAGGGAACAGAGAGAGAAAGAGAAGATGAAGATCTGAGGCAGCGGGATGGGAGCTTCATCTGTAATAAGTCAGAGAGGTACGGTGGAGAGAGAGAATGAATAGCCTTGAATGTATACAGAATTATTTTCAAATGGATGCGAAATTTGACCGGGAGCCAGTGAAGTTGCTTCAGGATTGGGGAGATGTGGTGGGTAGAAGAAGTCCTAGTAATAATACGGGCAGCAGAGTTCTGGACACGTTGGAGCTTGTTGATAGATTTTTGTGTAAGGCCAAATAATAATGAGTTGCAGTAGTCAATTCTAGAGATAACAAGATTATGGATGAGAATGGCAGTGGCGTGAGGTGTGAGGAAGGGGCGGAGGCGATTAATGTTACGGAGTTGGAAATATGCTGCACGTGTAATATTATTGATATGTGAGTTAAAGGATAATGTGCTATCGAGAATGACACCCAAGCTTTTCACAGAGGGAGAGATAGGGACCAGCGAGTTATTGATGGTGAGAGAGAAATTGTTAATTCTGGATAGCAGTCGTTTAGTGCCAACCAGAAGAAGTTCCGATTTATTGCTGTTGAGTTTAAGAAAGTTGGAGGAGAACCAAGAATTAAGTTCAGCTAGACAGAGGATGAGGGAGGGTGGAGGAAGAGTAGAGTCAGGTTTGGTAGAGAGATAGAGCTGGGTGTCATCGGCGTAGCAGTGGAACTGAATATTATATTTACGAAAAATATGTCCGAGTGGAAGAAGGTAGATGATGAAAAGAAGGGGCCCGAGGACAGATCCCTGGGGCACCCCAGTGGATAAAGGAGAAAGCTGAGAAGTGAAGGATTTTAATTGAATGAACTGAGTGCGGTCAGATAGGTATGATTTAAACCAGGCTAGTGGAGTGTGAGAGAGACCAATAGAAGCTAATCTGCTAAGGAGAATGGGATGAGAGATGGTGTCAAAAGCTGCACTCAGATCAAGAAGGATAAGGATGGAGAGGAGACCAGAATCAGCTGCTATAAGAAGGTCGTTTGTTATTTTTATAAGAGCAGTTTCAGTGCTATGTAGAGGACGAAAGCCAGACTGGAACTGTTCGTAAAGGTTATTATCAGTTAGGTGAAGATGGACTTGTGAAGCAACTATTTTTTCAAGGATTTTTGAGAGAAATGGTAGATTGGAGATAGGACGAAAATTATTAAAGTTGTTGGGATCTAGACCAGTTTTTTTCAGAATTGGGGTAATAGCAGCAACTTTGAAGGAAGCAGGAACAGTTCCAGTGGTGAGTGAAGAGTGAATAATAGCAGATATGAGGGGAAGGAGAGGGAGTAAGCAGGCTTTGACGAGGACAGTGGGGATAGGATCGAGCTGGCAGGTAGAAGGCTTTGATTTATGGATGAGATCAGCAATATCAGCTAAGGATGGAAGTTGAAAAACAGAGAGGAAGTGAGAAGGGGGAGAAGTTAGGACAGAGAAGCTACATTGAGCATTAGGGTCCAGGTCTAAGTGTATTTTATGAATTTTATCAATAAAGAATAGCATTAGAGCATCACAGAAGTTAGATGAATAGAGATGAGCAGGGAGAGAATCAGGTGGCCTGTTAAAAGAGTTGAATAGTGAGAAAAGGGTCTTGGTAGAGTTCTCACTTGAGCAGACAATAGCAGAGTAATAAGCAGATTTGGTTTGACTAATACATTCCTGGTAAAACAGAACGTGGTTATTAAACATATCCTTATAGAGACGTTCAAGCTGTCGGCCTTTAGCTTTCAGTAGCCGGAGTTCAGGGGTGTACCAGGGTGCAGAGCGAGAAAAAAGTACAGTTCTGGTTTTTTGTGGAGCCAGGGAATTTAAAATACTACTAAGGCTATGATTATAAAAAAGTACCAGGTCCTCTTG
Organism: Rhamphochromis longiceps; assembly: GCF_057381845.1. Lineage (NCBI taxonomy): Eukaryota > Metazoa > Chordata > Actinopteri > Cichliformes > Cichlidae > Rhamphochromis > Rhamphochromis longiceps. The sequence goes on along the minus strand of NC_140577.1, from coordinate 29,895,759 downwards.
AATAGCTAAGTTGTTAGAAGACAAGCAGCTAGAAAAAGCAGAGGAAAGGATATCAAGATTTATATTCTTGATATTCCGGAAAGAGATAATACGGGGATTGTTAATTACAGAGAGGGTCATGTGAACATTAAAGGAGAGAAGTAGATGGTCCGAAATTAGCAGTTCGTCAGCTGTACAGATGGAGGGGGTAAGTCCAGAACAGCAGACTAGGTCCAAAGTGTGGCCCTTAATGTGGGTAGGGAAGTTTATGTATTGTTTAAGGCTGAAGCTATCAAGGCAGGATAGAAGGTCCTTGGTAAGAGGCTGGTCGCAGTTATCCACGTGAACGTTAAAGTCACCCAGCAATATTATATTAGGGGAGACAGTAGCTAGATTGGTCAGCAGATCGGCAAAGTCACTGATAAAAACAGAATTAAATTTTGGGGGGCGGTAGATGACAGCTATTACAGTTGGGGTAGGTCCTGAAAGTTGACAAACAACAGATTCAAAGGAGCTGTACGTAGGGGCGGACAGCGGCGAGACTTTCCAGTTCTCGCGATAGATTATTGCGAGGCCACCACCACGGCCGGACTCGCGAGGTTGGCAGGTGTAAACAAACCCCGGGGGGGTGGAGTCGTTGAGTTGCGAAAAGTAATTGGGCTGTTGCCATGTCTCAGTCAAGCAGAAAAAGTCAAACTTACGGTCTGTTAGGAGATCCTGGATGAGATGTCCTTTGTTCGTAAGCGAACGGATATTAAGCAGGCCGAAGTTGACAGAAATACTGTCGGACTGGATGAGAGTGTTAGCCGACCTAGGCAGACCAGTCAGAACATTGTGGTCAATAGACCTGCAGGGGTTCTGTTGAGAGCGACCAGAGGTGGACCAGAAGGACTGAATTGGTTTGGAATTATCCTGATGGAAATACCGACGGGAGCCTCGATGTACGTACTTTCGACGAGGGAGGAAGGCAATGTCCGTGTGGAAATGAAGAGCAGCCAACGGCGGAGCAGCTAAAGAGAAGCGGAGCCGGAGGAGCTCATCAGCTGTATATTGATGAAGTCCAGTGCCGAGTCGGTAGATCGATGACATAAGGATCCAGACCCACACTGAAAGTACATAGATCCTGAAAGGCCACATCATGGACAGGAACAGCCGGGTAGGGACACCGGTGGGCCTTAGAAACAGGAGTAGGACAAAAGTCCAGAAGTCCAGAGTCCAGTAGCGTTAACGTTAGCGATAGTGGTGAGTGGCGGCCGGTGAGTAGCGGCAGCCAGTCGCGCCAGCGTTCACTCAACCGGAAATTGTGTGAGTGTAACAGTTAAAGCACTGTGTGTGTGTGTGTCTCTGCGTACGTGACTTCCTGGGGGTCATAAAAGTAACCTCACCCAAGCTACACCAAATTCCTTTAGACCACATACAAAACAGAGTTAACATATTACAAATATTGAGACCAGCACTCTGCATCCACTGGGTCGTTGGCCTCTTGTTGTCTCACATTTACAGATCAGGTGGAGAGTCTCCTGCAAACCTACTTCTAAGTTATAACAATTAGGAGTTTTTATTAAAGGTACAAGCTTCAGCATCAGCAACCCCCAACTGTAGCTTCCTGACTCCTTTTATTTATGACACCAGACCCCCAGTGTCCATAAATTCCTTTCTCTCTAAACAATTACACACACTCTCAGGCCACAGCTAAACCAAACTGAAACACAGACCAATCCTTCCTTATTACTGTGATCTAAACAAATTTAACACATTATATTCTAATAATTATTTTCTTGTACTCACAGTGTCTACAGCTAGTATGTGAATATCCATGTAAATGAATACATGCACTTAGCTGGTGAGTTACAGTAGTTCTTTTGGAGTGACAGCTGGCTGCTTCATCTGCTCGCCTGGGATAAGACGCTGTCCAGTTCAGCAGGACAGAAGAATCACACCAGATCACAGCTTTAATCCATCCCCCGTTGTCTTTGACGCTTTCCATTTTTTGTTTTTATCTTTAAATCTGTAAACTCTGTCTGAAACAAAGGATTTTTTGGTTCCTTTTCTTTTATTAATGTTTTTATTGATCCTTAATTCTAGGACTAGAACAGCCATTTATGTTTGTGGTTTCTCCATACTGCCTCACACGGAGTCTGTAATGTTCAGAGTTCAAACATCAGGGATGTGCTTAGCGACACAGTTTAAAAGTTTGTACCCCTGACTGTGATTTGTGCTCTTGTTTAGAAGCTACGTGAGTGCATCACTGTTCAAATGCATTTCGTGTTTTGTTTCAGAAGACACATCAATAAAGTAATGCAGCGAAGTTCACACCGCCTCAGAAGGGCTGATTCTCGCATCATCTTACCTGTAACTTCACTTCAAGTTTACTTCAAGTCTCTTTAAGCCCTGGAGGTCTACTTTACTCTCTGGATTTAGTGAGTTCTTGGATTTTCTACTTTTTATCTGAGCTGTGTCCAAAGTCATCCCCTCGTTCTGTCTTCATTACCTCCATTATAATGGAAGGTTAATAGTAAAGTCACATGTGCAGTATGTTAGGAAATAAATTACAATTTCCCACCTGGCCACCACCACTGCAAAAACCACTGGCAGAGTCAATATATGTTTTTAATGCTTCTTAAAAACTTTAGTACTTTTAAATAGCGTATGGAGACAATTGTGACATTTGCATGTCCGTGAACAATAAACAAGCAAATCCCACAAGAATTTCTAGCCAGCCATGGAAAATATGTAGGAACACATTAGTTTTCATTTGACAAAAGGGAATAGCTCATCATCATTGTGTATGATGTAAATATTTGATAAAAAGAATATTTGCAGACACAGAGTCCAGTACAGTGATAAAGAAACTGAAAGCTCTTTTTGCTTGCCAAGAAATCCCTGATATAGTAATTTAATATAATGGATATCAGTACTTGTCTCAAGAGTTGTGGGATTGTGGGATATCCAGCATAAGGCATCATCATCAGGCTACCCACAGAGCAACAGTAAAACAGAATCTGCTCCAGGATTCTTATCTTGCACTGCTAGATGAATCATCACAAGGTTTGGAAACCAGCCCTGCTCAGAGAAAACTCAGCTGCTGTACGTGAGCATTGCTGCACAGAAACCCAAGTTTTCTCCAACATTAAGTTGGGATTGCAGCATAATCGGGAAAACAGCAGCATCTGTGTGCCTAGTACAAATGGCTCCGCTAGAGACCTAGATAAGCTAAAATCAGGTGACTCTATGTCTTGATGCAAAGTAAATCCCCATAAGTTGATTCTGTTCATCTGGACGTAGTGTTTTTGGTCAGGGAAAATATTCTTTACTCATCACAGTGGTGTCTTCAGTCTCAGCTGACTGCAGGTTTCCCCAACATTTTAAACAGTATATTTGCATAAGGACTGAAACTTGTTATCGGTGGTGCTTTCAGCAGGTCACGGGGGCAGCAGCCTAAGCAGAGAAACCCAGACTTCTCTTCCCCTAGCCACCTCCTCCAGCTTGTCTAGGGAACGCCAAGACATTCCCAGGCCAGCCGAGAGATATAATCCTTCCAGCATGTCCTGGGTCTGTCCCAGGGCCTCCTCCAAGTGGGACATGCCCAAAACACCTCATCCAGGAGGTGCCCAGGAGGCATCCTTGTCAGATGCTCAAACCACCTCAACTGGCTCCTTTCAATACAGAAGAGTAGCAGCTCTACTCTGAGCCCCTCCCGGATGGTCAAGCTCCTCACCCCAATCTCTAAGGGAGAGGCCAGCCACCCTTCGGAGGAAACCCATTTCCACCGCTTGTATCTGTGATCTCATTCTTTTGGTCACTACCAACAGCTCGTAACCATCAATCAAAACATTAAATGTTTTGATTTTAAATATTAAAAAAGCTGGAAAAACTGTGTGTTAAGGTGTGTACACGTGTCAAACAGTAGACAGTGATTTCTTATCAAACAGGAAATGCATTGTGTCATTCATCGCTGTAGAGAGTACATGCGCGTAAAATCAGAAAAGACACAAAAAGTCAGAGGCCCATACTATTACTACTTCTGCCACACACACATACACACGCACACTGAAATTACTGTGTCTAATGTGTTCACATTAAGCCTATTAGAGAAAACATTATCTCTTTGATCAGCAGTGATTATAGAAGCCATATATCGGAGCTGCCATAAAGCTTTTCTTGTAAATTTAGAGCGCTTTAGATCATCAGAGGGTAGGGGACTGTTTCCTGCACCACTACAGTAAAACCTTTGGCATTCAACTGGCAAGACGGTGAATGGGCAAAGAATTTCACTTTCTGTCTGACAAACCAGCTGATAGTGAAAAGCATAGAGTGTAATTAGCCTGACTTATACGCCAGTGTTTTAGCACCAGATGGTATCTTGCTCTTTTTTCTCTCAGTAAAGGAGGTGTTGATTGACTCCATACTACTGCAAGTCATTCTAACTGGTTCCCTTAAGGACTGCACATTTAGATTTTGTAGCTATAATTGCAGCTGTGGTTTGCAATCAACAGTTCCACACACAGAAGGGACCTGCATTCATTTATTATGTTTAACCTGATTAATTTGGGATGTTGTAGTACTTCACCTGCTTCTAAGGTGTACAGAGAAGATGATCATATCTGAACAAGTTAAAGCTGTAACATCTTGCAGTGTATAGAACGACTTTATTGCTTGACCAAGTGTTTTGGCTTGTGGCCTTCATCAGTGTCATCATAAGGCATATGAAAACATCAATCATATGACTGCACATACACTTCTACCAGTGAAGCACCATTTAGGATGGGCCGGGCATGTGAATGTGTGGTTCAGGGTCATTCATTGTCCCTGGCAATATGGAGTACTCACTTTGGTGGTAGCTTGCACAGCCTACACTGGAGGTGTGTCTGAGGTGTGTATAGTTTAAGTTTTCCCCCAACCCACACCGGAAAAAGAACATGTTGGATTTACTTAATTTAATAGTGGAAATGGGTTGCACACAAGCGTTTTTCTTTGGCAGAAACTTAAATAACTGAGTTAAATCAATCAACACAACTTATTCATGTGCAATATACCTGTGCATATTTTGTTGGTAAAACATGATGGAAACATGTTTAAATGAAGTAAGTTGAGCTCTTGGAATTTTTTAATCCTTCACGATTTTGTCACTTTATTCCAACACTATTCAATAATTTTACCTCAATACTACTTGGTCACTTAAATACTACATTTTGTCTTCATATTACATAATATTCAACAAAGTCTAGAGTCTGGTTAACATAAAAAATTTAATGGCTTTACAACTAGGGATGGGTACCGGTATCCGGTGCCATTATGGCACCGGTTCTGACATAAACGTTAGTAACCAGACTGAAAAGCAGCGCACATTTTGGTGCTTTTTTCCCCCTGAGATGTCATACACTTTGGATTCTAGCCAATCATTTTGCCTTTCCGAGGATAGTAGGCGGGCCCAGGTACGTACGTTCTTTTAGAGCAGAGCTACAGATTAAAAATGCCCAAGGCCAAGCAGTCAAAAGTCTGGCTTTACTTCACAGCAAAAGATGCAAACTCAGTAATCTGCAACAAGTGCTTTAAGGTGATACTGTGCAAAGGAGATAACACCTCGAATCTGATGAAACACCTGGCGACGCATAGTGTTTTTTTAAAAGCTGAGAAATGCACGGCATTTGATAGCTTGCTGCAAGACCGAGCACCGAGTGAGGGTGTGGTGTCTGTTATCGGACTCGGAGTTAGCAACATCCCCCAAGACCCCGAAGAGTAGAGTCCTGGCCCCTAACCCTGCCAGTGTAGCAGAAATGATGATGGATGATGATGCGTGAGTAGCTTAATGTTGTTCGTGTGTAATTTATGTTGAGTAGGCTAGCCACGTTATTAAATTAATGATTTAAGATGAACTAGCAAACATCGTCGTAGTTACATGCAGCTGTCTTCTTGTTTGATGGCAGATACTCCCTTCACCCTGGCAAAAAAGGCTAAAATGACCAAAGAAAAAGTGGAAAACAGCTGAACATGAGAGGTTTTTGGACAAAGTTTGTGTTCTCCATTCTTTGAGCACCGGTTCGAGCACCATTTAAGCACCGGAGATCGCATGAGATGTCAAACTGCAGGAAAATCACTGGAGTTATAAGAGGCAGACAACTACACACACACCACGTGTATGCTATCACTATTTATTGTGGTTTAACCTGTCAAGGACAAAAACATACAAAAAATTCTGCATCAAGCCTTGAAATCATAGCTTTCCTACCTTTGTTAAGTCTGGATTGGTGGCATGGTGGTTAGTTAGTGCTGCTGCTTTACAGTAAGCAGGTCCTGGGTTCAAATCCACAATCTGGCTAGTTTGCACTGCAGTTGTTAGAGTTCGGTTAATTGGTGATTCTAAATTACCTGTCAATGTAAGTGCAAACGGTTGTTTGTGATAGGCTTGTGAGCTGTCCAGGGTGTACCCTGCCTTGTAACCTATCTTTTCAGGGTTATTTCCCAGCCACCCTGCAACCAGGATAAAGATAGGAGGATGGCAGTTGCTGTTTCATGGTAACCAGACTTTAGACTTTGTTGAACATTATGTAATATGAAGACAACATGTACCAATACTACTTGGTATTTAAGTGACCAAGTATTATTGGGGTAAAAGTTTTTTACCCCAAGAGCTCAACTTACTTCATCTAAACATGTTTCAATCGCATTTTATGAACACAAAATGCACATGTTTATTGAATATGAAAAAGTTGTGTTGATTTAACTGTGTTGTTTAAGTTTCTGCCAAAAGCAAAACATTTGTGTGCAACCAATGTCCACTATTGAATCAAGTAAATCCAACATGGCCTTTTTTTCAGTGCACAACAACAGTCGCCTCAAGGCGCTTTATGTTGTAAGGTAAACCCTACAATAATAGATACAGAGGAAAAACCCAACAATCACATGACCCCCTGTGAGCAAACACTTTGGCAACAGTTGGGAATAAAAACTCCCTTTTAACAGGAAGAAACCTCCAGCAGAATCAGGCTCAGGGCGCAGGGCCATCTGCCGCAACCAGTTTGGGTGAAAGAAGGAAGAGAGGATAAAAGACATGCAGAGGAAGAGAGCCAGAGATTAATAACAAGTATGATTTAATGCAGAGAGGTCTATTAACACACAGTGAGTGAGAAAGGTGACTAACAAGGGAGCTACCAGGAAGGGTAAACTGGCCAAATTTATCTTTACAACCAATCAATCCATTTTTAATTAAATTTCTAATTTCTAATCAATTTAAAAAAAAAAAAACACTTCTAACCAGGGGCGATTCCAGGATCAAACATGTAGAGGGGCTCAGCCCTCTACATAATGTCATCCAAACAGTTCCTTGCAATTAACATTAATAACAAGTGCTGCTTGCAGATGAAACCTTTTATAATATAATTAGTTGGATGATCTATTGTAGTGTCTAAGGCTAATTCAGAATGAATTATCTCATCGTTTTTAGGTTGGAACATTTCGTTGTCAAAGCTAAGGCAAAGGCTCATTCATGTTGACCACAGTTATCCAAAGCAAGTTAAAGAAAAATTGGGACCAAAGCAGATAAGAGCACAGCATTGTTCCAGTCTTTTAAACATCAAGCAATTAAAGCAGCATTATTCAGTGCATCACTGAATAATCGCACTGCTGCTCCGTGCACCTGGACAAGAAGCAAACGGATAGAAGAGTTGCCTTAACTTTAAAGTTTTCAAGTTCATACTAACACTAATTTTATTGTGAAAACTCAACACAGGGCATCACGTACCTCAGTTTCAACAGTGGAGAACTGCTTTTGTTGATAGTTACAGCAAAGAGTGACAGGAAGGGGGAAGATAAGTGGCAAAGGACCGTAGTTCCGATTCAGATCCGGGCCAGCCTCTTTCAGCCTAACAGCATATGGTTGCCTGCTCGTCCCAGAAAACCCGGAAAACTTCAGTATAGTGACACCCCATTTAGAGTTGTATGAATCCTGTAATATGCTGTCATTCATGTCACTGAATGATTATAATGTAAGTAGTTATAAGAGGAAGTTGGGGAGAATTCACATTTGATAACAGCATAACTCTTATTTATATGAAATCATCATCAGTAAAGGTTGGAAAAGCAGAAGCTATCTTGGCATTGACACTGTGACTTTGACTACATGTCCACCTGTTTCCTTTTGCTCTTTGCCTTTTTGTGCGGTACAAATGTCACAAAACACATAAAACTTTATTCCAAATTCGGACCAAAGTTTTATTGCAGTCCAGAGCTTAAGTCTTTACCCAATTAAAGCCAATAATTGAAATATGCAGCTCTCAGATTTGTAAATGTTGCCTCTTATGGCTAATATGGTTATGGATGCTGAATGAACAGACTGTTACAGGAGGCTGGGGACATGTAATCAGCTAAGGGATGAGGGCTGACTGGTGAAAACTACGCTGCCACAGCACAATTATGAAATCAAATCAACCATAAAAGAAGATTTGGAAAAGGGCCATCTAATAGACCCAGAATGAAACAAAACCATAATTAATAGGAGAAGAATTGTCACGGCGGAGTGCGCCGGTGTGTAATGGAAACAGGACCCAAAAGCAGATGATGACGAGGAATTGTAATGATTAACAGAAAAGTGAACCTTTATTGCGATGACGGCAGGGAATGAACCAAGAGACCAAAACAAACAGGCAAAACACTAAGAAACAAAATACTAAACGGTACTGAGACCAAAACCTAAACTATGACTGTGGTGGAAAATAACAAGCAAAGACCATGACTAAGACTAATAATACATAACAGACGAAAACTAGAACTATGACTGAGGTGAGGTAAACAGGCTAAGACCATGACTATAACTGTAACTCTGGTGAGATTAAACAGACGAACCGACAATGGCATGAAGAAAACAAAAGGCTTAAATACAGACATGAGGTGATCAGGGGAAGTGGGAACACATGGGGGAACAGCTGACAGACATAAACCTAATGACAGGACCAGGAGAGGAAAGCTAAATGCAATGAACAAAGAACACATGACATTGTCAGAATAAAACAGGAAATACTAAAACTAAACATGACAACACAAACTTAACAAACCTAATGCATGATGAATAATACAAGAACCCAAAACATAGAAAACCAGGAACAATAACTGCCTAAACTAAAGGCAAATAGGAAATAACACAAACTAATAACATATCAAAAAATACAAAGAAAACTCAGAGTGCTGGGTCGGAGACCCAGCCTGTGACAAGAATGATGAAATAACACTTCATACTGACTAATTCTGCTGGAATCGTTCATTTAGGGCTCTGTGGAGTTTGGGGATTGTTCACTGGGTCCCTGTTATTTGTCTCAGGCACACAAACTAGGACGCTTACAGTTTTCATGTGGAAAAACCATATAAGACAGAATGTTCTTATTCAAGGCGGAGTCATTTGAAATATTTTAATGCATGACTGGAGGCAGCGTTTGCAAAGTGTTCTGCTTTAAACAGCAGAGAGAAACTTAACATTGTGTGACAGGGTGAAATTTCCCATTACTGTGAGGGTCCAAAGAAATCTTGGGTTGGGTGAACAAAAGGTTAAAGCCAATTGGCACAAAAAGCCTATCCATACTTAAAATCACATACTGCACCCTGGTATGAAAAACTGATGTTTGACTGTAAAATGGTTCTAAAATATGAAGTTTCTCTTTGAACAGCAGGTCCCTGTTTTTCCAGAAAGCACTCTTGTGCAGTAGAGCTGGGCGATAGAACGATAACGATATGTATTGCGAAAAAACTTTTTCTCGATAGAAAAGTTAAACTATTGCGATAGGCCTCATCTCTCATGTCCTCTTAAAAAAACAAAAAGGAAGAAGAACAGCCAATCCAAATTAACTAGCGTACTCTTTCTCACTGTTCCTCCCCCCTTCTGTTTTTCTTTTCCTTCCTCTTTCTTTCTCCCTTTCCTATCCCTCACTCATGTCTGTCCCGTCTGTAACAACTGAAAATAAAATAGAATAAATAATAAACACAAAGGTCGATCAAATGGACCACTATGGCAATGCCACGATGATCCATTGGGTATGCTTGTTGGTCTTCAGCCAACAATTCTGACGGCAAAAGAACCAATTGGGACAGGCAAAAAAAACCCAAAAAAGCCCCAAACAAATTAACTAGCGCAGAGCCGAACCAATCACAGCCGCAGCGTCACGTCAGGTGACTTGTTACGTACAGCACAAGTGCCAAGCCGCACATGTGTATTTGTTTGGGAAGCAACCACCGCCGTGCCAACGAGGTAATGGAGGAAATGAGTGTGCTGACTAGAGAAAAATCAACCGAGAGCGTGACCGAAGGTTACCGAAGAGAAAACAGATGATGGTTCCAATGCCGGCGAGATTGTCGAACGGAAGAGCCATAGAAGTTCCGTAGTGTGAAGGTATTTCGGCTATTTCAAGTCTGACAAAAAACAGAGTAGCGCGCACTGTAAATTGTGCCGAAAGTAAGTCTGGAAATACAATAAATCGCTTTCTGACAGGAAGCGCTAATTCATCATTCGGCTTTTGTCAGACTAAAGTAACTGTTAAAACGGTTTGAAAAGCTAAGCTATACAACAAGGAGAGATTGAGAATTTTCTTTTAGTTCTCAGTTTATTTGATATTGACAAAAGTTAGTCAATTTTGACTGTTCTTCTGTAAAACAAACTAAGATTTATTTTTAGAATAAATATTTTGTTTCTAAGTGGAATTGACAATTTAGTAGTCTGTTTTGTTTGTTCTATTTTGAAACTTAAACGCTTTAGCGGCTGTCTTTTGTGTAGTTTGCAATATTTGCCTTTATTTATCTGAAAAAGTCTCATGTTCCTTAAGTACATCTACCCTGTTGAACTTATTATGGGAAATAAATATTTAAATCAAAACAAGCTGCTGATTATTTCACATTTTACTTGTGAGCAACGGCACATTTAAATCTTACAAATATAGTTATTTGGCTTATATCGTGATATATATCGTTATCGCCTGAAATGAAAAAAACATATCGTGATATGAAAAAATCTTATATCGCCCAGCTTTATTGTGCAGCCAAGATGGAAGAAAACACTGTCAGAGTATCAGAACAACCTGTGCCGGAGTGGACAGGCATTGAGTGATAAACCGCTGCATTTTCTATTCCCTTTGGTTTCTCTTCAGGTGCTGTTCTTTTGTTACTTTGGGTCTCAGTGCAGGATTTGATGACAAAAAGCCAGAATATTACCATTGAGTATAAGTTAGTCAGATCATGCACTCTCCACAATGGTTCTAGATATACAGTCGTGTGCAAAGGTCTTTAGTCACCCCTGATTTATTTACATTGTGTTTCTTTTTAGCTTCTTCTTCCTAAATGTATCTTTTGCTTTTTGTAAAAGCACTTTTCTAAAGCTAAGTGAGGTTCATGGTTTTTCATATTTTGTAGCTTAAATGGGGCAGTTTTTGGAAGTTGTGACACACACCTTTCAAAATGTTGAAAATAGTGATAGGTTTGTAGCTTGAACCCATCTGCTGGAACGTTGAAGACAATATAATTACACTGCAAGCAAGACGCAAGTAGGCAAACTTCTTCATGGTACTCGTGCACGGGAGAGAACCAGACAAACGCCGTTCCTTCGCTTGACCCCAGTAGCTCTCGTCCGTTCTCCCATACACTGTCCTTTTATTGAGGTTACATGAATATGCATAGGTTCATTAACATACGACGTCTACATACAAACAAAGAGTACCTTGCCTGTGTGTGTGTGTGTGTGTGTGTGTGTGTGTGTGTGTGTGTGTGTGTGTGTTGCTGATCAAAGGGTTAAACATCCTTGGTCAGGAAGAGGGTAGCCTCCCCCTCACCCTAGATGGTTCATCCTAGATAACACGGTGAGGAAGTCCTGCAGTTCATCTAAACAAAGAGCACTTAGACTAGAACAGACGCAATTACGTTAATCCTACCATAAAACAATAAGACACGGTATGACCTCTCATGCTCCCAAAGTGCTGTCTAATACACACAAAGTTTGCAGACTATCAAGGATCAAAACCTCTACCAATCTACAACTAATTACAAAACTCTAAGCATATATAAGTAAATATTTCTAAGCATAAATGACAATCAACAATACAAATCTAACAAATAGCTATTTGGAAAAGAACCCACTGAATACCTCATTGTATTATATGGTGCATGTTGAACCTGGTGCCTGATTTGTATGTTTTGCTTCAGATAGTTGTATGCATGTACATGTATGCATATATATATATGCAGGACATTGCACTGTTTCATCTTCTATGTAACAAACATGAAGCCAAAAACAGCAAAAAAACACTAATCACATGCACTTGATTAACTAATCATCAGCAACTGTGGGCACCTCTATAAAAGCAGACGTTTCAAAAGACTGCAAATCCAAAGCATTCGGGTGTGTTAACACATTTCCAAGGAAGACAGACTGATCTTGGACCGATTTCTGCTTCCTATAAGTCGGTGTGTGTTCATCTCCATCTCCGAACAATTTGAAGTCCATCATTCTACAGTGAGAAAGATTATTCTGAAATAGGGCTGCCACGATTAGTCGACTAGTCACGATTACGTCGACTATCAACATCGTCGACGACTGATTTAATAGTCGATGCGTCGTTTGAAGCTTTGTTAGATCCCAAAAGACGCAGGGATAAGTAGTAGGATTTAAGAGTATAATAACGGACTGAAACAGAAGATGGCAGCACTGCATGTAGAAGGATGCCAGCTGCCGTTATACCCCGAAGAAGAAGAAGCTGTGTCCCAGAATTCATAGCGCAGCCCAGCTCAGTTTCCAACAATGGTGGCAGCTAGTTAGTTCTAATATTACTCTTATTATTCTTTTTGGGTCGCAAAATAAACGTTGAACATACTTTCAGGCGAGAATGTAACCGTGTAAACCTCAAATATCTGCTCAGTTTATCAAGACACCACATATTTTCAAAAGCGCTCTGACATTTTCGGAGACGTCGTTACCCACTAGCTCGATAGCTAGCCGGGGGCAAGGCTCACTAGAGCCCGTGAGAACACCGGACACCCGGCAAATCGTTTTCAAACCCACTGCCGTCTTTTGCTACTCAGGTTAAACACATATAAGTCACTTAGATAACTTAGAAATGTTATTGTTTGGCTTTTTTTTAGTATTTTGTTTGTTCCTGAGTAAATCGGTTTGGCTGATATTAAAGTTATAGTTTTTACACAGCTGAATAAACGTCAAGCAGACAACTAATTATCAGAAATGTGAGATGCTCGAGAATATACTCCAGTGTCCTGTTATATTTTAGATAGCAAGGAGTTTATTAAACTTCACCGAAACATTCTGCAAATGTCATTAAAATTTAATAAACTATCATCTTGTCTTTATTTTTAGTTAGCACATACCTTAAACACTTAAAGCTGTAAGCTAATGATAGATATATAAGAGAAGAGGCATGCTGGTGCAATAAGTTGTACGTCCAATGGATGCATGATCTGATTAGTCGACTAATCGCAAAAATAATCGTTTGTGGCAGCCCTATTCTGAAATGCAAAATATTCAAGACAGCTGTGAATCTTCCCATGAGTTAGCGTCCCATCAAGGTCAGACCATGCAATGCTCAGAGAAAAAACTAAGAGCTACATCTCAGAATCTACTGGCCTCAAATAGCATGTTAAATGTTAAGGTCTGTGACGGTACGATTTGAGAATGACGAAAAATGTGTGGTTTCTTTGGAAAGGTCACCAGGAGGAAGCCTTTTGTCTCTAAAAACAACATGGCAGCATAGCTTAGAATGGAAAGTCACATCTGAATCACAAAACTTCTGGAATAATGTCCTTTGGACAACATCAGGATTGGTGAAAACCAAACAACATACCAGCAGAAACATCTCAGACCAACCATCAAGCATGATGGTGGGAGTGTGATGATTTGGGCTTGTTTTACAGCCACAGGACCTGAGCAACTTGCAGTCACTGAACAATGAACTGCACTCCAAAGTAAATGTGAGGCCATCTGTTTGACAGCTCAAGCTTGGCTAAAATTGGGTCATGTAACAGAACAATGATCGATGTAGGCAGTAGCATCGGTGCGCTGCAATGACTCAAAGTCTTGACCTCAACGCTGTGGTGAACCTTCCATAAATGAACACCTGCAAACCTCGATGAAGGTGTGTCGCGTCCCTTTGAGGCTACAGGTATTTGTTATTGTTTTTTCCATCTTTCTCGCGCTCTCTCTTCTCCTGGGCAGAGCTCATTGTGGGCTCCCGCTTTCGGCCAACACACCTGAAAGTGGTTACCCATCATCCTGCTACTCCTGGGCACTGTTTAAGGCAGCGGCTCAGTTCTTCTCATCGCTGGAACATTGTACTACTCATGTCAGTGTAGCCCTGATTCAACCTCATCTCGTGTTTCCCTTAGCTTTTCCTTGTTTTGATCTCTCGTCTCCTTTTGACGGTCACATCCTCAATTCCTTCCCTTCGATTTCCCGAATGTGAGTGAGTTTGCAGAGTGGACTGGAGTGAAGAGGAGTGTAGTGCGTGGCCGAAGAGGAGTGAGGAGAGTGGTCCAAAATTCCTTCCCAGCCATGTGACAGACGGATGAAGTCATAGAGAAAACAATTCCTTCAAGTTATTGCTGTTAAAAAGTGGTACAATGCTATTAAATCATGGAGAGTATTTAGTTTTTCACACGCTGTGTCTGTAGGCTTCATTTTAATACCATGACCTAAGACCTAAGAAACAGCTGACTTTTAGTATGTACTTGTAGGCAAAACCTTAGACTTGAAGGAAGGCGCACTCTCTTTTTACCAAAACTGTAAAATAAAGTCATTTCTACCATGAACTGATACAAAAGTGACCATTGTGGATTGGTTCAAGATATAGCAGTTGACTTGAGCACCTGACTATTCTGACTTCCTCTGGATGCTCGCATATCCATTTGATGTACCAAAATAAAGATAGTATAAACTCACTAAAAAAATAAAGACCAAAATCCTGTAAGTGGAATACAGTAGTATCCTGACATTATTACATTTGATCATTTCTGAATCCATGATGTTCCAAGACTTTTCATTTTAGCCACATTAGTTGAATTTCCCCCGACATAGCTACTACTAATGCAAGTCATGCAGTGCCTTAAATAGAGCTTCAGTAAAGTGGCAGCTTTTCATGGTGAATGCGTCTCACTGTGATTTATTCATATTATGTTCATTTCCCATGTATTTTGGATCTACCTTTTATCAGACTCAGTCATTTGTGTCACTCTGGTGCATTTGAGAGCGGACAGGCCAAAAAATACGACAGAAGCTCTGACTCTGGAATTTCTTTCTTTCCACAGACTTGTTTTCCCGCTGTTGCCATCACCTCTGTGACTGAGCTGCATCCAGGGTTCACGCATTAATCAGAAGACACACTTCTTAAAAAGCCAAAAATCAGCTGTGCATAATTGACGCACAATTGGAAAGTAAAGCAGATATTATAAAGCAAATACAAACAGCACTCTTTTACTCCCGGGTTGTCACATTCAGTTTCCTCTGTGCACATCAGAGAGAAACAAAGTAGGGCAGACGTGATTTGATTTCATGACATCTGCTTCACTAATTGCAGCAGTATGTGTCTACAATTAATGCTGTGCTCTTCTTATTGTCATGCAGAGTATTTGTGCTTTTAATTTAGTTTTAAATTTGGTAAAACACACTTGGTTTTTAAGTCTTTTTGCTGTGGTGATAGAGCTGCGAGTCTATATACGATTAGCTACACATACAGTTTCAAGAAAGAGAAAGAAACCCTAAATTAAGACTTCTACACTGATTTTTCATGTTCTGGCGTACATCGAGGTCTAATTACAGTCAAAAATAAAAAGTTGTAAATGTGTAAAATTTAAAATCAGGAGATTCATCAGTATAAAAATCAAGAAGTACAAATGAAGATATATATATATATATATATATATATATATACATACAAATACATACATATTAAGTAAGACTGGGACTAAATATTTTACGGTTGGAAGATATCCATCCATCCATCTGCTTATCCTTTTCAGGGTCACGGGAGCCTATCCCAGCTGTCATAGGGCGAAAGGCGGGGTACACCCTGGACAGGTCGCCAGTCTGTCGCAGGGCCAACACATAGGGACAGACAACCATTCAGACTCACATTCACTCGCACATTCACACCTAGTGGCAATTTGGATTGACCAATAAACCTATCCCCACAAGCTGCATGTCTTTGGATGGTGGGAGGAAGCCGGAGTACCCGGAGGGAACCCACGCAAACACGGGGAGAACATGCAAACTCCACACAGAAAGACCCCGGCCTGATGGTGGAATTGAACTCAGGACCTTCTTGCTGTGAGGCAACAGTACTAACCACCGTGCCACCGTGCTGCCTATGGTTGGAAGATATTGGTGAGTTATTTACAGGCTATGTGTATGTAATGTATCTACCTGAGGTTTGTAATTGTGTGAAGCTGAGCAGTCAAAGCCGAGCACTTTACATGAGTTATTTTGCATATTATTAAATGTACATAAGGAAGTATGAGAGATCGAGTTCAGCAGAGTTACAGCTTTAGGGAAGCTGTGTTTCAGTAACTGCACTGGTTCTCATAAAGCTCTTTTCTACTGCTTAAGTGTTTTCTATCTAACATCCACGCACATTCATAATTCGATGGATGCATCAGAGAGATCCCTGGGCTGAGTATCTTGCAAAGGATATTTGGCATGTGGACTAGAGCAGCCAGGGATCAAACAGATGGTGTCGTAAGCTTCAAACTTTTTTTAAAATGAAGCTTTATGTGTCAGGTGAACCTACACCAATCCTTAGTTAAACTACTATAGGTTTATTGTACTTGGCTATCGGTTGCAGCAGATGGCTGCCTCTTCCTGAGTATAGTCACTTTCCTGTTAAAATAGAGTTATTCCTTCCCACTGTCACCAACTGCTTGCTTGTGAGGAACCGTGTGTTTCTCAGTTTTTAAATTTTTTTTTTTTTTTTGGTGAACACATTTGCAACTATTAAAAGACAAATTTGCTTTTATAAAATATTTAAATGGTCTAAAACCTTGAGTGTAGTTGGAAACATTTATAGAAATGTTTGTTGCGGTACTTGGCTGTAAGCTCTGCTCATATGTTCGATGAGGAAAAATCCATCTGTGTGATGAAGCGCTCTGAAATAAAACATCTCTGGCAGCCATCTACTCACGATCTCCCCCTCCAACTGTCTTCCCTCTTTCATCCCTTCAGCCCCTCTTTTCGTTCACACTTCCACTGCCTTTATCTCTGAGGGTCCGTCGGTGCTTAGCAACATGCTTCACCTCGCGATCACGAAAGTGTTCCTCACTGGTGCGCACACACTTCATGTGACACTTCTTTTTGCCTTGTTGTGTTTGAATTCCCTCAGCTGTCTGCAGACAGAGCATGTCTTTGGTGGATTTTGCATGAATGTAAGTACAAACAGTGTGTTAGTAACAGCTGTTTTTTCCTAAATACTATCTCTGCATATCTGCTATTTCTTGGCTCCCTTAGCCCTTTTATTCATCTTCACCTGCTTTCACTCTCCTTTTTCTGGTGCACAAATACATCCACTTTTCCCTCTCTTTCTCCTGGCTTCATCGACATCCCAGATATGGTAGCCATGGAAACGCATTTGAGATGTGTTATTGAATAGATTTTGTAAAAGCAAATCCAAGCCTACCTGATGTAAGCACACACACACTAGAACTTTCTGGTTGCCATCTCTTTTGTTATCGCCACTCATGGTTAGATTTAATCAGTTTTTATAGATGTCTTCATGTCAACTATAAATCAACAATTAAGTGACTTAAGAATCATAGTGAAAGCAATTTAAAGTCAGTTCCAGTCTTCTCTGCTGCTCAGGCCAAGTGCAAAGCTGAGGGAATGGCACAAGCGGTCACATCAGAAGCACTCCCAACTTGTCACTGCTGATTGTGAAAAGGTCATCACATATTTCCAGCCAGCGGTTACCTCTCTCTTTAAGTGTTATATTTGGACATACGTGTTGCTTGATATCCAGTGATTTACTAGGATTTTTTATTTTTAATGAAACAGAACGAGGAGAAAGTGTGTGGGCTTCACAGATTGCACTGTTCCCTCAACATACCTCTGATGAATTGATATAAAATTGTGTAGCTAAGGTGATAAAACAGCTTGTTCATAAAACAAATGATCCATGAAATATTTTATTTTTGAGTTTTTAATAGATTTTATAACCAAAATGATGTTATTAACAAATCCTGTGCAGTTTTACAAAATAATTACACCAGTAGGTCTGGTCACTAAATTGCACTGTCAGTGCTTTCTTGACAGCTCTGAAACGTGATTAAAGCATATTGTGGTGTTTTTTTAAATGTATAGTTATACTGGGATTTGGCAGGTGAGTGGACCCAAAGATTAGGCATAGGGGTTGTTAAGGTTCAAAGATTGAGGAGGAGAGTACAAACAACCATTGGTCCAGAAGATCTTGGTCAAACAATTGATTTTAATGAATACACGCGTGGGAAGACCACTCTGTACGCAGACAGGGATTGATCTTCGACTTAATCAAAGCATACACAGATTTTTATAGCATCAGGGTTTGAATTAATGACGCCCCTTCATATGTCACAGACAGAATATATACACACGTCAAATCAAAACCACAATGACTTTTAACACGGTTTAAAAGAACATTGTCTTCTATCTCGTCTGGAACACGAGCCCCACATCCTGCCAGACGCTGTTCCTCTTTCCAGAGGCAAACATGACCAACTTCTCACCTATAAATGAGTCTAACTAATGTGTGTGTGTGTTGACCTTACATGCTCTCTCATCTCACCCGTTGCACTTCTGACCTTTTACCAGAACTGAGGCTCATCCTTAGGTACAATAACCTAACTGAAACTATATGTACTATGTTGAATAAATGTTTTAATCAAGAACCTCTACTAAAAGCTTAATAAAAGAATATAAAAGTATAACAGACAATTTGAATAACCTAGTAATTCAAATAGCCTCATCTAACCTGCTCCTCAGAATAACTTAGACTCTGCTTTCACTTCTGCTTTCACTTCTGCAAACTCTCTGCAACTTCCTGTCAACTCCTGCCTGCAACTTAGTCTTTCTGAAAGACTGCACTGTTTAAACCTCTGAATACAATATCAATACTGTAAATTATATTATTAATGCAATGGTAATGATGATGATTATTTACCAATAGCAGTAAAATAATTTCCCTGATCCACAGGGTGCAACACAAGGAAACTAATTACTTAGACATCAGTCCAGTAGCTCATTCTTTGTAAAGAGACTGAAGAACTGATTTCCAGCCCGTAGACACTACAAAGCTAAGATAAAGAGTAAAAGTCAGTGAGTAAATCTAATCATCATCTTAAAAATAACCTATCAGTAGATGTAACCATAGTGCATCACTGTAAACTTTGTCACAGTACTGCAAACTAACCAGTTTGAACTGCCCGGTGTTTTCATGCAACCTTTGAATAACTAAAGAAGTCTCTGCACGCTCATAAAAGGAAACAACAGAAAATATAACATGACCTAAAGCTGAGCTCAGTGGTATAAAACAGGCAGCATTCGTTCTAAATGAAATTAAATGAAACCAAACAGCTGCAGTATCCTTAATGTCGGTCCTTGCATTAAGACGATCCATTAAAAAAGCATTAAAGTCCATACTGTCAAAAGCTGGGCTGCTGTCTAAGAGAATGCAAAATGTGGTATAATGCATACAGCATAAATTGTTCCTCCATCATGTTATGTTGTATGCAGTTTATGTCATCGATGTTGAAACAGGAGGATGTGCTTGACAATGTGGAACATTATAGAAGGTACTTTTTTGAATCAGAAGCAGTTTTTCTTCATTAATATGATACTTAATGTCAGCTGTTTTCTCATGACAGAATAAGTTGCCTTGCTGCCTCGCAGTTAGCACAGTGAAACCGGTGTTTATACTCATTACACTTTGACTGTTCAATACCTGACTGGCAACCTCTCACATTATCTTCATTCCTATCCCCAGCTGCTGCTCATGCAGGAAATAGCAGGCTCTGTGAAATGCAGCTTGCGAGTTAATGAATACTCAGTTACTGAGGCCACACAGACTCACAGACTCACATTCTGAAGCAGCAGACTATTGATTTCACCAAGGATGCTACGCATTACAAATCTGATAGAGATTTAAATAAATCAGCTTACTATCCACTGACTCCCTATTCAGTTTTATGAAGTGGCACTGTGCAATAGTGCTTGCCAAATGTGAAAGATTAAATATTTTTAATGGCTTCTTTTCCTAGTTTGATAGGAGCTGAGTCAGCCACCAAGAAATAACGATAACACCATATAAAGTCCAACACTGGAAAAAGCTTTCAACTTCTCTCTCCTACCCTGCGTAATGTTACCAAATGTAAAGTCATCCATCTCAGTGAAACTCACAAAAGTACTGAGTTCTTGCTTTAAGAAGTGCAGGGAGATGTATGCTGCAAGGACCAAACTAAAGAGGCCAGAGGAAGCCCGCAAGAATTCAGTGTAGAATCTAAGGTCTGTGGATCTTCCAGTGGTTAAGTACGTGAGACAAAGACGGATGCTGTGTTGCTTAAATGTAATGAGTTGATCCAGAGTGAAGTTACAGGATAAGGTGGTGCTCCTGAACAAACTGTGTTGGAGTGTTTCAGACCAGTACCGGTCCGTGAGTCGTGTGGTACGGGCCGCGAGAGTTGAGGCTCGGTTGTGAAATTTATGGTTTTCAGGGTTTTGCTGTTAACTCGGTTTCCCTGGGTTTTCCGTGTTGTAGTTGTGTCTCTTATTTTAAAAGAAATATTTACGCATTACCATAGTGACCAGGGAGTATTAAGGGGCAGAGAGGAGGATGTTACTCTTAATGTTGTTGGCACATTTCAGGAGGACGCTGCTAATAAAGTTACACAATTACACAGTGAATTTGTGTTTGTTATTATATTTACTATATTTATAAATACCACAGTTTTTGTCTTGGTCGTATCATTTTATTTTGTTGTATTTATCCGCGACACCTTAAAGGCGCTCCGTGAAAATATTCTCTGACAATAAACCGGTCCGTGGTGCAAAAAAGGTTGGGGGCCGCTGTTTTAGAGGGTTGAGCATGGTAGGCATAATGAGAATATCGGTGACGTAGTAGCTCAACCGGCTCACGATCCATCACAGCCCGCAAGTTATCGTAAGAGTGTGAAGTACATAAAGAAAGTTTTCTTGTCATTGGTTGAATTCAAATCCACTGAGAAGTCAAAGAGGCTTGCAAGCAGTTGTATCAAATCTGACCACTAGAACTCTGGGAGGAGTGGAGATTCCATAAAACAACAAATATGACCTTTACCTCGAGCACACTTTGGGTGAGACCCATTATGTGATGATTATGAGAAAACTTCACAAAAATCTAACACTACTCTAGGAGGAGGAGTGATTGTTGTGAACAGGCAGACACCTCACCGTTGCATAAACACACTGCTTATTCAGCCCTGTCAGCTAATAGTTGAAAGACAAGAGAGGAGACACAGGGTTGGAAAAGATAGTCACTGAGTCTACAATCTAGCAGTGAGAACAGCTTTACAAGTTGCAAGAGGTTGCAAGGGATTAGATGGCAGCAGAGTCTGACCCCTAGTGCACCTGAAACCACCTCTGTAATCAAAGGCACAGAGAAAGTGCAGGGAAGAGAGTGCTTAAATGCACTTGGGCATGGAAAAAAGCACTTGTATGAATGTTTGTGTGAACAGGTGAATGAGGTTTGTAGTAAAGAAGTGCTTCAAGTGCTCAAATAGAGTAGAAAAATGCAATACAAGTTCTATTTGCTGCTTCAGCTTTCAGTATGTTGTGCATTTAGAGATGCTCTCCTCCATACCTTGATGGTAAAGAGTGATAATTTGACTTGCTGTTGCCTTCCTATCAGCTTGAAGCAACCTAGTTATCAACAAGGCATTTTCACCCAAATAACTTCTTTTTAATTCAGTGTAAACAGTGTAGAAGTTTCTAAAATACCCAGACCAGCCAGTCTGGTGCCAACCATGGTACATTCAAAGTCACTTAAATCATCTTTCTTTTTCATTCTGATGTTCAGTTTGAAGTTCAGCTGGCAATAAGAAGAAATGCAAGTTTAAAGACTTCTGGAGGAGGCAAAAAGTACATTCCAAAAACAGTTTCATTGCTGAGACCCAGGGCCCGTTCTTCGTACGTCGCTCACTACATCCAAGATCAAATGACACATCCAAGATCAAACCATCGCGCTAACCGTGAGCTCGCTAATCCGGTTCTCCGAACACACCTTCCGTTGACGATTAGTACAGCTGGACGCAGTAATGTGAGATCACTGGGTGTCGTAAAAGGGGCTACGCATCGATAGTAGAAACATTGATCGGCAACCCTCTGATTGGTCGGCGAAAATGTCGAAGGAGCGCGCTCGGCTCGGTATTTTTCGGCAGCAGAGCAAGAACTCCTGAGTGAGGGATTTCAGGAGTTTCAGAGTTTAATCAGAACGCAAGGGAACACTGCAAAGGCTGCAAAAGCAAGGAGAGAGGGCTGGCAGAAAGTTGCTGACAAATTAAACTCGTAAGTAATTTAATAATAATAATAATAATATATTGGATTTATATAGCGCTTTTCAAGGCACCCAAAGCGCTTTACAATGCCACTATTCATTCACTCTCACATTCACACACTGGTGGAGGCAGCTACGGTTGTAGCCACAGCTGCCCTGGGGCAGACTGACAGAAGCCAGGCTGCCATATCGCGCCATCGGCCCCTCTGGCCAACACCAGTAGGCGGTAGGGTAGATTTATTATATTACACTATATTATCCAATATTATATTACATTATATTATATTGTTATATTATATCCTCTTTCACATTAGAGCCACAACAGGACCCACTAGAACATGGGAACAAGTAAAAGTGAAATATAAGAATATTCTATAGAATGGTAATATTTATCACTTATATTGCTTTTCGTCTCTTGGAAAGAGACCCTGAAATAATCTGTTTGTTTGTTTATAACAGCAACCAAGAAAAGGGCAGAGCAAAAAAAGACAGGTGGTGGTCCTGCACCCCCTCGTCAACAAGTTGGTTAAGTAAATAATATCCTCACGGGGAAATCGATATCTCTCAATGAGCACACTGTCGCGCTGAGCTAAAGGATCCTGTCTGTCCCGCAATATACGCTGAATTCTGAGGACTCTCCTTATCAATCTTGCACCTTCCGCAATGGGTTGCTCGCGTAAACGGACAGGACATGGCTGCGACAGGCTTCCCAAATCCACCTTGGCTTTTATAGCCGTGGTCTCTCATCTTGATTACACGAAGTAATTTACAATTACTACTCTGAAATATGAATTACATCTGTAATAATCACATACATGTAATAGGATGTTAATAGTACATTTCCCTTTTTTAGGAAATGACCTGTATGTATCTGTGTGACATCAATAAAAGGATCAAGTGCTGCATTATCTTCAGTTACATTGATGTTATTTATTTATCGCTGTTGCTTTCGTATAAATGAAGCGGACATACCTGCGTGGCCGCGATCTAATCCTGTTTACATAAAGTAAACCTGCTCCCGAGCAGGTTTACGCTTACGGCTCTGTTGCTATGACAGCAAGTCCCGGATGAGCTTCGGGGAACCGAACGATCCAAGATCACGCGAAATCGTCAACAATCTAATCCAGCTAACTTACTTAGCGAGGTACGAAGAACAGGCCCCCAGTCTAACTAAACTGAAAATACAAACAATAACTAAACAGGAGGGAAACACAGCTGGGACAAATCAGGGCTAATGAGACAAGGAAAGCAAAACCAGATACATTAACATGAGACACAGACTTTCAAAGTAAAACAGGAAACATAACACAGGGGATACAGCTGACAGGAGAGACAGCAACTATGGAACACAGACAGAAACCAGAAGACTAAAAATCTAACATTAGCCACACAGAGAACCTAAACTTAGAACAATCATATAACCCATTAGACAAAGAAAGCTAGAATATAATGAAATAAACAAAGTCAAAGAACCAAAAACACAAAACACTGGATTGATGACCCAGGCACCCTAACAGGTTTGATTTTTTAGATTCATTCATCTTTTATTTACAGTCTATGGAAGTAATCTAAAAGTAGCTGGAAACATTCCAGTAATTCCTAAGGAGGGAAAATCAGTCAAATCTGAATAAAGTATGTTAAGTTTCGACACTCTTTATATTTAGAGGGCACAGTTTCACTATACAGTGAAGAGCACAATGACTCTCCTGGAAATAGCACACAGTGAAAAGAGCTTCCTGTTTTCACTTTCATTCCTATTTTAAGTATTTGCAGCACTTTTAGAAAAGTCTCTATTTTAAGAATTGAACAGAATATTTTTTTAAAGCTACAAAGACAACAGAGACATAAAGAAGCGTGTTAGAGGAGATCGAAAACACTTTATGGAGTGGTCTCTCACTGCAGACTCCCTCTGTGTCTGACCGGCATCTCAGCCAAGACAGAGTGACTCACGCATCCTTTCTCTCCATGGGTGCCTGCTCTGCTTTGTAACCAAGCAGAAGGAAAACAACACTCTTAATATCTGTGTCTTTGATGCAAGTGCTGCTTTCCACTCCATCTGTTTCTATCTTTAATGCTGAGATTTTTTTCCTGTCATTGTCATAGTTTTTTGCGTTGTTATTTGAGTATGATAAAAGCAGTCTGCACCCACCCAGGTTCCTCCTGCTCAGCCTCTCTGCAGGAGGTCACATCTGACTATAAGACAGCTTATATTTGAGCTTAAGGGCTGTTAAGCTCTACATTTGGTCACCCCTAGTAGTGAATGGTATCCCTGTTTGAAACAGCAGTCTTCTCCACTCCGATCGTTTCTTTTCCTTACATTTACATCTGCATGATTGTCCTCCCATCACTGCACTGCTGAGCATCTCAAATGAAAATATATATCCTGGCAAGTTCTCTTTACACTCAACTTGAGTGCCTCCCAGAAGTTACCTATAAGGTACAGGACGTCAGGTCGTTATGGTCATTTTAGTCCACAGCCATGATCTCAGTCAGGCACAGCAGAGCACAGAGTCATCCTCTTTCACTCGTCTCCTTCCACGCTGATGGTTATTGTCTGTTTATGAATACAGCTGGCAGCCTTACACATGTGTCATTAAATGTGCATAGACTTTGCAGTGTGTGCCAGCTGGCCAGAGAAATCTGTCTGATCTATCTGTCCCTACTATCTCACCAAAAAGGTTGCCAACAACATTGTCTCATAGCTGATTTGGAGCTTATAAAATCCATGTCGATGTCAATCCGTCAGCGTTCACCTGAGCCCATCCTTGTGGAGCTGTTAGCGATATAGTGCCAGGTAGTCCAGTGCTGGATGTTGGCTCTCTGTGGCTTTTATCACTCTGCTGGAAAGATCAAATTCAGCTGGGTATGAACCATATTGGGAATATTAGCACATTTATCATAGATATGTGGATGAAAGTGTGGGTCGTAATGTGATTCTGCTCAGTGTGAAGACTGATAAATTAGATGGAGAAAGGGAGGATTTGTCACAAAAAGATAATAATAAAGGATGCAAAGATTAAAAAACTGACATAAATTAGGATAACTTTTATGTGCATGGAGCTGTTAAATCAAAGCGAAGTGGTCGCTTCTTTCCATCTTCATCATTACGCTGAGTGAAGAGCGGTTGCTGCTGCAGCTCATCAATCATTCCACCGTGGTGCGATGCTGCCACTCCATGGTGGACTGAAGGAGTGCATGCCACTGAACAAACAGATCCATGTAATCTATATCAGTTTTCACAAACAAATGAAAATAAAGCCAATACTTCAATTGTAATCTTTATTTATTGTCCATTTACATTTTCTTAATCTTGCAAATCCTTCAATAAAGCAGTTATCAAAGTGCTGTTGAATCTGTTCAAGCTGAAACCGAATGTCACCCTGAAGCCCAGAGTTCCCTGATTAGCTTGTCGTGCTGAAACTTTATCTGCTCACAAGTCAGCAGTTGTTTTAGTTTGCCAAGAGACACATCTGTTTAATTACTGTATGTGTGTTGCCTGTGAGGTTAAACCTGCGGGTTGCTTGTCACTTTTCTGAACCCCGTGGTACTCAGAAGACTGATTGAGCGTAATGATGCGTCTCTAATTATACACTGGTTACAAGTAGAGTCATGTGAAGTAGACTGGCATTTTCTAAAGGTCACTGCAGGGATTTTGTCTATAATAGAAACATTTATATTTTTCTATCAAACATTAGCAAGATTCTCTAACTACAATTTAGAAATGGATTTATGATGGTGAAACTTTACACCATTAAACAAAGTCACCTGGGTATACAAGACAGAGAATTCAACCCAAGATTGACGGCTTATGTCTACCTATAACGTGTGTGCTCTAGTTGGAATATTAGCAAAAGATCTAGCTTTCAAAAATCTCTTAGGTTAGCAAACCTGTAAAAATATGACACTTGCTCCACTGGTTAAATATGAAGGTAAAACGCAGGTTCATTCAGTTAAGTCAGTGTTTTGTTAGACTAAGACCTCCTTAGGATCACATATTTGTGGGAACATTAGCATGCTAGCACAGTAAACTTTAGCATGCTAGCATGGTAAACTTTAGCATGCTACATATCAGCTAAAACGGATCAAAATTCCATGAACTGTGAAAGCCTTAACAAGCTTAGGTTTTAACATGTAATTGCCAAGTTTTACTTTGGTTTTCTGTCGTTTATGGGATTGCATAAAACGTCATGGAAGCCATACAACATAACTGGCTGTAAGTTATATATTCATTGAAACTAAAGGCAACTTCTAGAGCATACAGCCATAGTTTGCAACTAGAAATGTAAATAACGTGGTTTCTTCGCTACAGTAATATATTTATAACACTGTGTGGTCACTATTGGTTAAGTTGCATACCACATACATTACTTGTGACCTGTCTGATTGCAAGCAGGGGAAACTTGTTGCATATCTCATCCATCTCTCTTTT
The DNA here is from genome assembly GCF_057381845.1 of Rhamphochromis longiceps. Taxonomy (NCBI): domain Eukaryota; kingdom Metazoa; phylum Chordata; class Actinopteri; order Cichliformes; family Cichlidae; genus Rhamphochromis; species Rhamphochromis longiceps. The sequence goes on along the minus strand of NC_140577.1, from coordinate 29,868,828 downwards.
CCATTGTTCTTTTCTCTCTCCAAAAAAAAAAGTTAAAAAAAAAAGACACAAATCTTTAAGAAAAAAAAGAAAAGAAATCAATCAATATAGCATGCTAATTACGTACCATTTGAACCGCTCTGAGCTGCGAAGCATCATGCAAAGCCAAAGCTCCCACGAGTTTCTCGTATCACTCCACATTACAGTAGTTCAAATATTGTTATAGTTAAAATACTTCCAAATACAAAGGAGTGGAGGGTATTTTGGATAAAAACACATCACAGTGTCTAAGATCCTGTCAGGTGCCACGTGGGGTTAAAACAGTTAGAAACATATTTCACTGAAGTATAAAACAAACCGTCTGTGCCCTCCTGCCTGTGTTCACCCAAGAGAACTATAATTCCACTCCTAAGGCACCAAATGGCTTTCTATATTTGATTTGGATTTTGGAACACAAGAACAGATGGCATTGAATGCTTCAGTAATATACAACACATTTTGTACAGCTGCATCCTAATCTTTTTGCATTTGTGTGTAATCAAACTATAAAATGTTTGACAAAACTTTAAATTATTACTTTCATGCTATAGTACATCACCATAATGGTTAACAATATAATATCTCTGCATTGTGCTCACAGTTCATTTATTAACATTCAGTGCACTGTTACATATATATATAAACAATTCAGTTGTTCACTCCTTGTCTTCGCTATGAAGACAAGGAGTAGTAAGAGAAATACTTAGTCAAGAACCAAAGCATGATTTAATGAAACACTTGTTTTTGGACACCTTGGTTATTGGGTCATCTCAGGTTCCAGACCTCTTGTTGACCTTTATCCAGATTTCTTATCTGACTCCTAAAGTAGTAGCACTAAGCCGAGGCAGTAGATACTGTGGTCAAGCAAACATGTACTTCCATACAGTTAAAAAATAGAAAAAGTTCATCATCTGAATTTTACTTTAACAACTTTTTGTTTTGTCCTAAGATAATATCCCCTCCCTCTACCAGGTCACCAACATCCAAAGTCCTTTTGTCTACTTCCCTGCGCTGGTGTTGTACTTGGAGTTATGTTTCTGTGCAATGCCATAGGGAACATGTGCAGCGATGGTACCCATCTCTGCCGCTCCCTCTATGTGAAACATTTGATCATCGAAGTAGATGTGTGGCCTTATCTTCTCAAGCATAGGGCCCTTTGGTGCTCCTGCAAGGAACAAGGCCTCATCGATCTCCAGCCCCCAGGCCCGAAGTGTCTTGAGAGCCCGAATCCCAGAACTTGCTGCACTACGAGCTGTGACCAGGTAGGTGCGGATAGGGCAGTCCAGACGCTGGCCTTTAGCGTAAAACTTTTTCTGGAGCTTCCCCAGTGCCTCTAGGAAGCCCTTCAGGGGACCCTGCCAAAGAGGAAAAGCTAGTGAGGACCTGCTATCTGTTTTCTTGTATATATGTTAAGATTTGACTCATCTTTGACTTGTCACGCATCAGCTTTATGTGTATGTAACACATACAAACCCTGATTGAGCTAGCACCATTTTATTGTAATGTAGCACAGCGTGAGGTATGCACTGCTAATTTCCGAAATTGCTGGTTGTCAAGGAGAATGACATGTCAACTGACAGTCTTTAGAAACAATTTATTATTTCATTTAATTTTGCATAATATATTCATAGAATAATCAGTTACTGAAATGGATTTCATGTGGAGACCATATGCACGCTCATCATTGAGGCTGCTTGGAAAAGATAATATTAGGAAGAATATAATGTTTTTAAGGATTGCTACACTCTTTGGAGTCATCTCAGTATGGGATATTGTGTGTGTAATCTGCAGTTAGTTTTTCTTTTCTTTTTCTTTGAAATTTAGCCTCAGGTATTAACCTTCTAAGCTCCAAGCTAATTGCTAATCTTATTTTAAAGAAAGGCAAAACTGAATTTTCAAGGAAGAAAATGTGAAATATTTTTTGTTGTGTCACCTGAAATTTTTTTTCTTTCTTCTCTGATTGCCTTGAAAGAACAATTTAACAAAAACAAACAACCCTATTCTGATAGGGTTATGGGTTGTGACCAATGACCTCGGAGGGTTAGGGTGCAGGATGTACTTTATGTTGTCACCAACACCACGGATCCTGTTAAGAGAAACGTATTAACAAAACACCCTGCCTGTCTTCTTGTTAAAAGGAAGTTTTTCTTTCCCTCTGTCACTAAAGTGCTAGTTTAAACTGTTGTTGATGTTTTCTCTCTGTTATTGTAGGGTCTTTACAATAGAAAGCACCTTGAGGTCACTGTTGTTGTGATTTGGTGCGCTATAAATAAAACTGAATAGAATAAAAATCAATGCAAAGAAATTCAATTAAAGAATACCAACATGGTCCAGTAGCCTGTCCTCATTTTCCTTCTCATGTTCGAAGAATTTGTCCAGCCCATGGGCCTTGAAGATGCGTTCTGACTCATCTGAGAAGAGGACAGCATCGCCATCAAATGCCACTCTTAGCTGGGACTCGGATACCTCTGTCATCTTCTCCGGCATGAACATTGTGGCTGCTGCGATGCCTGAACACAAATGCATAAGACAATAAAGGGCTCAACTATCACTTAGCTAATTACAGCTAAAGAGAAGTTGTGTTTGTACACTTCATTTGTTTTTAACATTAGTACATTATGATTAATTCCTTCACTTCCTGCACTTAATTCTGAACTGCACTCTCTGCATTTCTTCTTTAGAGGGAGTCAGGAGTTGCGTTCCCTATCAGATATTTTGCCCTGCTTCCTTTACTTCATGTTTCAGTTCATGGCTAGTCCGTTTTCCTTTCATTGCAGCAGCTCAAACTGGTACTGAATAGTGTGTATGGTCCCCACAGGCTCATGGGGGATGTTGCTAATAATATGATGGATGGTGTCCTGGAGGATCTCCCCCAAGATCTGGATCAGAGCATCAAAGAGCTCCTGGACAATTTGAGGTAAACTGGGGGCCAGTCAAGGATATCAATTTCTTAATCTTTCAGGAACCTCCTGCATACTCTCACCACATGAGAGCAGGCATTGTCATTTGCACCTTGAGGAACCCAGGACCTAGTGTACCAGTGTAGGGCCTGACAAAGATCCAAGGGTTTCATCCTAATATTAATGGCAGCCAGTCTGCAATTACCTAGCCAGTATACCTGCCATGGATATCTCTCTGCAGACCATCACTGAAAGACCAACGATGTTACAGACAGTATAACGTTTTCCACAGTTTTTCCAGACTCTTTAATGTCTGTCACATGTGCTCAGGGTGAACTTGTTCTCTCTCTGTGAAAAGCACAGGGTGCCAGCGGTAAACCTGCTAATTCTGATATTCTACAGCAAATGCCCACTGGGCTCCGCGGTGCCAGGCAATGAGCACAGGATCCACTGGCTATCAGGGCACCCTCATAAAGTCTGTTTCTGATTGTTTGGTCAGAGACATTCAAACCAGTGTCCTGCTGGAGGTCATTTTGTAGCTCTGGCAGTGCTCATCCAGTTCCTTCTTGCACACAGAAGCAAATAACAGTCTTGCTGGTGGGTTAAGGGCCCTAAAGTAACTGTCTGTCTCCAGGAATCTTCCCCATGCTCTTGAGACTGTGCTGGGAGACACAGCAAGGCATCTTAATTTAGTTGGTGCTACACTCGGATTAAAAAAAGTGTTCCTTTAATTTTTCTAAACAGTGTTTTTGCATATTGAGTGGTTGAGAATCAAGTAAACAGAGACATCACTTGTTTAGATAAAATCAGCTTTTAAACGTCACTTCAGTTCACAAATAAATCTTTTGATTTTCTAAGGTGCAAAAAAGCATCTTTCACTTCATTCAGTGCTCTCTTTCATTTCCTGCCAGAAACAGAACAAATCAGGAAGGTTTTAACTGTCACCTTCATAGCCGCAGTCCTTAAAAACATGCTCTAACACTCAGAGGAAGTATTAACAAATGGATTTACAGCTAATTAAGAGCTTTCAAGTAAAATGTCAGAACCACTTCCTTTGCTTCACTGCTTATGTGCTCTGTGTTTTTGAGGAGCTGCCTCCCACAGAGGTGCGGCATTACTGGCACGAAGCTTGTAAATGACATGAAGAAAGTCCCTGGAGATGCCTTTACAGCTACAGATGGTTGACAGTTAAAGGAAACCCTTGATCCCTTTAGGTTGTATTGTTCTGTGGCCTTCCCAGTCATCAACGTGGCATGCCCTAAGTAGCATGTGTGTGCACATGAAGAGGGTGACGTTTGCAACAAATGACCAATCACAAGCATGCACAGGTCTCCTGGGAAGCAGAGCGGATATTTTACAAACAAAACGAAAATTATAACGTGAGGTTAAACACAATACAGCTGAAAGCTCTACACCTTGTGAAAACCTGCTGTATTAATATGTGAATGTGACTGTAGTGCAAAGTGCTTCAAGAGGTCAGAAAGACTGCAAAAGTGGTGCATAAACGCAGTCCATTTACAGACAGCCCATAATTAAGTCTCAGATAAAATTCATGAATTCTTTCAGCTGTAACCCAGCAGGGTTAAAACTATGTGAGAGCAAACAAAGAGCAAAGATAAAAACAGAATTCAAACCAGTAAGTGGGTTTATCTGCAAATTTTATATAAGGTCATAAAGTGCATGGCTTAGACCGTCCTGTGTTGGGATTACATTTCTATGTTAAGGCTGATAGAAAAATAAAACTGATTTGCTACTTGAGGCCAACGGGGAAAAACAAGCTATGAGTAATGTTGCTCCTGAGCTATTATATTTCCTCTCAGTGCTTGTCGGGAAAGAAAAACGTCTCACTATCTTCCAGAAATGGTGATGCGATTTTCTGGCAAACTGATTGGTCAGTAGTAGGGATGGGTATCGTTTAGGTTTTATCCGATACCGGTGCCAAATCGGTACTTTTGAAACGGTGCCGGTGCTCAAACGGTGCTCAAACCGGTGCTTAAAGAATGGAGAACACAAAATTGGTCCAAAAACCTCTCATGTTCAGCTGTTTTTTGTAAAAATATAACAATGTTAGCCTTTTCTGCAGCTATGGGGCATATATGGTATCACTCTTGGCTGGAAGCAGTGCTTAAACAATGGAAAAAACACAAACTTTGTCCTAAACCTCTCATGTTTAGCTGTTTTCCACTTTTTCTTTGGTCATTTTAGCCTTTTTAGCCAGGGTGAAGGGAGTATCTGCCATCAAACAAGAGGACAGCCGCATGTAGCTATGATGATGTTTGCTAGTTCACCTTACATGCAGTGATGTAATAACGTGGTTAGCCTACTCAACATAAATTAGCTACTCACGCAGAGAAGAACGGCTGCTGCCACCATCATCCGTCATCATTTCTGCTACACTGGCAGGGCTAGGGGCCAGGACTCTCCTCTTCGTGTTTTTGGGGGATGTTGCATAACAGGCAACCCACCCGCAGTAGATGTGCTCGGTGTGAGGTCTCGCAGCAAGCTATCAAATACGGCGCATTTCTGGGCTTTTAAAAAAAACGCTATGCGTCGCCAGGTGTTTCATCGGATTTGAGGTGTTACCTCCTTTGACAGTATCACAGTATCAGCTTAAAGCACTTGTTGCAGGCTGCTGAGTTTGCATATTTTGCTATGAAGTAAAGCCAGACTTTTGACCGCTTTGCCTTGGACATTTTTAATCTGTAGCTCTGCTCTAACAGAACGTACGTACCTGGCCCCGCCTACTATCCTCGGAAACGTAAAATGATTGGCTAGAATCTAAAGTGTATCACAGCTCAGGGAAAAAAAGCACCGAAATAAAGCACCGAAATGTGCGCTGCTTTTCGGTCTGGTTACTACCGTTTATGTCAGAACCGGTGCCATCATGGCACCGGACACCGGTACCCATCCCTAGTCAGTAGGCACTCATTTTGCACTTGTGGATTTCTTACGTGCTCCAGAGCAGGTTTACTGTGCGACAGAACTTAAACCATAGCCACTTGAAGCTTTACACAGCCAGTTAATTTTCCTTAAATTTGTCTCAAGTTTATACACCCAGTGACACAGATTGTGTCACAAAAACCTCCTCTGTGTTGGCTGCAGTAATAATGCAGCATGAAATTCGCTGCACAGAAGGGATTTAAATCGTTGGATGTGGTTGTCACCTCAAGTCCCACAAATTTTCCATCGTTGCATTTTAATGGATCTTATTTCTTTGGCAGAAAATGACCAGTGACTTCAAATTGTGACACAAATTAGCCAAAGCTACAACAAATAGGATGTTGGTAACCCCTCACGGTGGCACCATGGAAACCATCAAATAGAGTGCAAAGACTAAAGTCACAGCAGCACTGCAGAAGATGTCATTGCTACTTCTTATGCAAATACACACACATTACACAATGTACACTCCTAGCACAGTGTGTGTGTGTGTGTGTGTGTGTGTGTGTGTGTGTGTGTGTGTGTGTGTGTGTGTGTGTGTGTGTGTGTGTGCAGGCTGCTTTGTAGTTTTTCTATGTATGACATGGCATATATTTGGGGATTTATGATTTAGGGATTAGATCAGTTTTTTATTGCTATGAATTTCAAATCATACTTGAACCTGTATATTTCAAAACATTTCTATCTGTGTCTGAAAAAAAGGAAAGACTTTCAAAAACTAGTTTTTGTTATCCAGCTTGGAAAAGGTCAAGTGTGCTGAAACTACATGTAAATAAAATGCATGCAAATAGGCCAAAACAACTAGTGCGGTTACATGACGCGTGCTTTGAAAAGAATTCAAGATCAAGCTTCCTCAGAAGGACGATTTAATTAAATGTGAGGCACGAAAGCTTCCTGAAGGCATTCCTTCGGACACATTTCCCTGATCAAAATAAAGCTGAAGTAACGGAGTGTGTGAGGGCCGTGTATGACTTGATGCTACTGGTTTGCCTTTAATTTGTATGCTAAACTGCTTCTGTGAGACTTTCTAAATGTCTAAAACATATAACTGGATTACTCCATTTAAATTACTCCGATCTCTAGGAGGACACCAGGATACTAGCATGCATAAATATATTTTTTTATTGTGGCAATGCACCCCATATTTGGAGGCAAATACGAGCACGATCACTGCCATCTACTGTTCTCAGATCTGAATTCTTTTGTCTTCCACTATAGTCGGATGGTAATTATATGAACATAAACCAAATGCTGTACTAATGTAATCCTCTCTGGTGATTAGTGGTTATTCAGTAACCCATCCTCAGGAGATTCCTCAATTTTCTATTCCTGTTTTAGTTGTTCCTAGTTTTTCTGGTAAACCAATCATCCCACGCTCTACGACTGGAAAATTAGGTTAATGCTGAGGTGACAAAATCTGCAGTTAATCTAAGGACTACAAGAGGCCCCGTTCCAAAAGCCATTTAATCCCAAATAAATCCCATCTTAAAATGCAAAAATAAAAAAGCATGTTGATAGTCCTGTGTATTGGTCTCTGGTCCAATCACTGTTTATTAGACCTCATTTTACTTTAATTCGAGTTTAATTTTTGTGCTGTTTGCACTTTTTAATGGAATTTAGAATATTAATTCCAATATGATCTGCTGTGTGGTCCAGCAAGACGTTTGTGCTTTAATATTTGCAAGAGAATTTTCTAGTCTTTTCTTTATCCATCACTTACTGCCAGTTAGCAGCCATCTTTGTGTGTTGCACTCGTACATTTTATGGTTTATGTTTAGGTGGTTGGTTAGGCCCTTTGCCCCTCCTGGAGCAAAGGTCAACTGTTTACTAACACTTCCACCATTTATGGATGCCGCTTGCTCACCAAGCTGACAAGCTTTAGCTGTCAAGCTGGTTCTCCGTTTCATGCAAAACTTCTGACACACACACACACACACACACACACACACACACACACACAAACAGAGACACAAAAAAATGGCGGGGGAAAAAAGCTAGCATTAACGCTTCAAAATGAGCAATCCAAAACTAATAAAGTACGACACAATGGCCATCTTTTATATACAGTCAATGAAAGACAGCAGGTTTAGAACTGTGCAAAATACAGAGTCACGAGGTAACGATATACTTCAATAACACTGTGTAAACTCTTTTTTTAAAATGCTAATAAACAGATATTTATTAGCTTGTAAAAGTCCTGTGCTACAGCTTTCAATCATTATTATATAAGAGTCACATAATGCAAAAAAAAAAATCTGGTGTGAAACGTAGAAAAAGCTGTAAACTTTAGTAACTTCTAAGTATTTTTCATCTTTGTGGCAGGACTGGCCTTACCTTCAGTCAGCGCCTCCCTAACCTTGTTGGCATCAGCAGACAAGTAGAGGTTGGTTTGCCAGGCCTTCAGGTAGCCAATAGGACTGCTCCCCCCCGTCATACAAAACCTCTCAATGAACAAGTCTGTGGATGAGAGGAACAAATAGCAACAAGGTTTTTAATTTCAGTACATCATCTGGTGTTAAATGTCAGCATTCAGTCCATCATCAGCATTACAGATCCATTACAGTGTTGATAAATGCATCTATTTGCATGTTAGCATACCAGCAAACACCGCATGACTTCAAAGAGTCGCTTATATAATCTATATTTGCACTAGAAGCTGGGGCTCTGACTGTCAGGGAGTTCACGAAAGGGTCACTTCGGGGGCCGTGGACGGCAAAAAGGAGCGAAGATGTTCTAAAGACATGGTGAGAGGATAAACTTACAAGTACTTAAAACATGGAGAGGGTCCAGAGAGGGGGTTAATAGAAGGGCGGGAAGACGGAGGCTGTGCAGATGAGAGGAGGAAGCGAAAAGACTTGGTGGGAAAGTGTCTGTTTACATTTTGGCTTGGGAGGCCTTTTAATTTGCTGCTGTGGACTGATCCACCGAGCAGTGGACAGTCGGTATGTGGAAAATGAGAAGAGACTGATATTAGGTAATTAGATCCACGAGTACAGATCTGCGGATTATATCTGTGTCCTTGGGTAAAATGAGCTGGTATTTATGAGGGAAAAGAGGATGGGGGGCTATTAGAAAGGGCACGGGAGTAAAATAGAGTAATATCTGGTGATGGATTGAGTTTGATTAGAGTTGAAGGTCATAATAGAATGAAAAGGTAGGCGACACCTAAGATATATGGAGATGAAGTAAGAGGAGGAGGTTAGTGTGGACGGGAGATTTATAAAAAGAGAAATGTGAAGGTTATTCCAATTATTTAAAGCTGCAATCGCCGAGGCATGAATTTATCTTCATCCACAATAAAGGTCCACTGGCCTTTTTTTAGCACAGGGCTTCCACAACGTTTGGGAACTTAAAAGAGGCAAATAAAATATCAGAGTACATTAAAACTCCTACTCCATGTAATTTGCTTCTATATGTTGTAAAATTGTCATTTTAGAGCCTAAACTGCAGCAGCTAATGACCTTCTGAGACTGTAACGCTGCAAAGCTAACTGTTATTCCAGTCTACGCTGTACTCACTGACCTTTAGTGTAAAAAGTCAGCTGCAAGTGAAAACACACATTTGATTTGCTCTAAAGCAGATGATATGGATACAGTAATTGGACAGCTTGAATATTAACTGAGTTTGTGTTATACTCTGATTAGAGAGTTTCCCTTACTTTTTTTTTCCAAGCAGGGTATAATCTAAATGCTTATATGTTGTAACCGCTCCAAAAATAACAAAAGATGGCTTAAAATGTTCTCGGTACATGCTGCTTGCTACGAACTCTTTCGTAGCAAGCATTTTTAATTTCTCTTTGCTGTTTGGGCTGATTGGGACCTCATGAATGTAAAAACAAAGAATGATGTTTTTACCTGATTTTACTCTACAAGGGCTTGATATCCACATTTGAGGACATTCGTTTTAAATTTTGATAGAACAATGGCATTATAATGTCCCCGTAAGTGCATATCAGGCCCAAGTAGAGCAAAATTTAGTAATCTGGTCTAGACAACCCAAAATGTGATGTCCACATATATGGACGCCAGGTCCTAGGAGGTTAAAGCTGTGCTAAGTCTAAGGCAGCTGTGTCCATCACCAGGTCCGGGTGCCAGAAACGTCCTATGAAGACTTGGACTTTTAATTGTATTTTCACAAGTTTTTTACCTTTTCTTACTGATAAAGACCTCCCTCTTGGATATTCATACAGCAAAGTAATTAGGTATCAATTAAACAATTTGATGACAGAAAAGTCTCTGGGTTTTTTCTCTACAAAAATTTCTATTGGTGTTTTTTGACTATCTACATGGCCCACGATGCTAAATGAGTTTGCCATCCCTGGTCTAAGGCCTCAGTCACACAGACCTACAGATCAGTTGATAACACCTGGGCAACTTCTATTTTCTAGGTAAAAACACGTATCCCCCAATAGGTTGGCAAGTGGTTGCTGGAGGTTCCTCGCTCTCAGGTGAAAATTGGGCACAAAACAGGTGGCAGATCAAAAACATTTTTGGATTTGTTATAGATGCTAGTAGACTGATGCAACACTCTCAAACTACTCTCCAAGCAGTCGTTAAACTGTGAAAAGTGCAAAGCAACGGTGAACATTCTCCCTTTCTGGTTTGCTTGTAAACCTTTCTTTTTAAATAAATTTTGCTTGGAGACTGCCAGCAACCATCAGCAACCATCTGCCAACCTGAGGTTAAAGGATATCACCGATCCATCTCCGGGCCTGTGGAACTGAGACCTTACAAAAACACAAAACAACTGACGTCCATGTACATGAGCAAATAGATGCTCTTTCTTGAGTTTTCCATTTTTTCATGAGTCCAAGCTGATAAGAAATGTCTGTTTGTTTGTTTGTTTTTTAGCTGGATATAAAAAAAACTTTGATCAAGTTTTGCCTCAATGTATTATAGGCTCAGTAAGTTTATCCCACGTCATTCCAAAGAACTGGGAAAATATGTGGGAAAATATATACCCCACTGCGAATAATTTGCAGAGCCCACTGTCGACTATAATAATGTAATATTAATATAGGAGTAAATGCTGAGGCAAACCAGGCAGGTGCAGCTCTGTGCTGAATACAGAACATACGGACAAGCAGGCGGACAAAGCGAATATTCTTCAGGCTGAAACAAGCAAAGTTCGATATTTTTGTGCAGTTTGGTGGCTACATTTGTATGTATAAACCTTGCCTGTTGCTGTTCTGGTAATCAGTTCAAAATGTGAAGTTCACTTTTAAAGACACATGAAAGAAACAAAGGCAGATAAATGTAGTGTGACTCATAATCAGGCTCTAGGCAAAACGAGCTGGACTCCAGAAGGAACAGAGGAACTGTGTTGCTTTAAGCCCCCTGAGTAATCTCCTCTCAGTTACTCAAAGAACCAACTGTCCTCTGAAGATTTTCTTAATGGTTTATTTAGCTTTGTAGTCAGACCCTGGTGAGTTTGACCCCCTCCCCTTCCCCTACGCTGTACCGCACCTCATCCTGTGTTTCAGACTGGTGCAGGAGCGTGGGAGTCACTCGAGGGAAAATATGCTTGCCATTGACGTTCTTGTATCTTTTTCCCCTGTCTATTAAGAAAAATGTTTTCATCTAGCTTCTTTGCATGATTTATTTGCTTGTTCAAAACATCTGAAACATGGTAATAAAACAGGAAATCAACATGACTGAAAAGACACTGCAGAGCACCCAGAACAAGCTACAAGCTAAGGTAGAATTCTGCCCCTGCACACGTCCATTATTCATAGGTGTATAGTGCAGGAATTTAATACTTGATTCTGCCTCGAAAAACAGTTTGGGTGCGCTGATAATCAAAAATAAACACGTCCAGTTCGCACATCCAGTTTCAAGCTAGAATAAATGATCCTCAATCTTTTTAACACGGCTTTGCTACTCAGAGAGACCCACTGCAGGAAAGATGCTCATGAAACACTTATCAATGTTATCAGAGAAGCCATGTTTCCTTTAAGTGTGCAGGAACGCTCAGAGGTCAAGCGACTGTTTGAATGCCTCACATAGAGCCACCAGAGAGGATCTAACATGGCGGCATCTGGAAGGCCGAGTGTTGCTTTGGTGGCTTCGCTCAGACTTGTTTTTGTTTCGGGCCTCTTGGATTATTCTTACATCCCAAAGGGAAATAAGCTTGAACCCACTCCCGTCATGAAGCCCCGAGGATCTGAAAATATTAGAGCAACTGAACAGGAAGTGGTCTGTGAGAGGGATGTCATCACGGGGTCTGAGAGTTTCCCTGGGAAGGATCCTGTCAGTCAGCTGTTCATACACTCCACTGTTTGTCTCTCAGCTGAGCCTGCGTCAGATTCTGGATGATGTATGGATGCTTTTGGGTGCTGGGTTTGGACGTTAGTGGGAAAGCGTGCACTTATTGGAAGCATTAAATTGAGAAAAAACCCCAGAAAAAAGCAGATGCATTTATAGACTATTTTTTTAAGTTATACAGGGATTACCTGCTTCACTTAGTAAAGTTGTGATTGATCAGCAGCAGCCCTAAACTTATATTTTGGAGGAAAACTAAGTATAATTATTTAGCTTTTTGTCACGTCAGTATTTTTTCTTTTTCTTTTTGTCCCTTGGTTGAACTAAAGATTCTAACTGACACACATCAAATGCTATTTATTTATTATTTTTCTTTTCTAAAAAACATCTTCCAGCGTACCTCTCATCATTGATAATAACTTCACCTCCCAGGAATGTTGTTAACCCTGATCATGCTCTAACATTTGCTTCTACCATCCACACCTTTTTACTTTCTCAAAGTACTCTATAAAACACACATGCACTGTCTTCTGTGCTTTTAGGTAAACGTTGCTCCATGTGTGCGCACTGCTGAGAAAAGACAGAGACAGCAACTACCATTCACACTCCGATGCAATGGAGTATGAATATGATCTTGCCCAATGATATCTGGCATGCAGACTAGGGGGAGCCAGGGATTGAACCACCAGCCTTCCGATCAGTAGATGATGCTCTACCTCCTGAGCTACTGCCACCCTGTATAAATGCCCTTGCTTATCTAACTGATTAAGAAATTTTAAGGACACATGGTTGTACATTATCCAGATTCCTTGACACACAATCCCCTCGAGGCCCTCAAATGTCAGAATGTAATCCCCTACAACCTTTCTGTCATGCCCACTTGAGGTCTTCAAAACGCGATGCAGCTTTGAAGGTAAATGTCAAAATACTCCAACATCCTCACTCCTTCTTTCCTAATTATAACTCAGTCTTAGGCCTCGGTAACAGCAGAGTAAAAATAGAGTTGCAATCTCTGTACAACTGGGACAAGCTGGTGGGTTAGCAGATGAACATTAAATGTTACTGTTCTTAAGAAAAATGTTCTTTAACTACTTGTCAGAAAGCAATGCTAAAAGCAAAGTAATGGTAAAGTGTCCTTTCAGCCTTAGCATCAATCTGGGGATTTTCTAGCTTTCGTTAGCATTGTTAGTGTGCAGATGTTTGCAAAGAGCCGAAGTTGTGTTAGCAGCATAATGTACTTGTTTCTGATGTGGACACAGTTCCCATTATTTTCCTCCTTCCTCATGCAAACTGAAAACGAAGAAAAATGGCCTGTTGTTTGACCTTTTTTTTTCTTTTCTGCAGATAACTGAAAAAGTCAAGGCATTACTGTGACTGTAATTACAGATTCTGATTGGTGCAGTAATGTGTTATATTACTCTGTTACTGAAAAATTTTATGTGATAACAGTAACATGTTGCTTTGGAACGTGTTACTGTTATTGCTAATGAGTCACACAAACATGGAGTTTGCGCGAAAACAAAAGTCAGTTTTGGTCCAAAATTCAAGGATTGCAGTTATTACCTATGATATGAAGAGAGGTGATTCCAATTCCTGTGTCAGCACTGTCATGGACATAAAGAAAAATGGCTGATAGCTACTTACTGCATACAGCAGATCTGAGCACATTATATTTTTTCTCCTGATTATAAACCAAATGAGGTCTTTAAAGACTCTGATTTCAAAGACATGATGTGGGGGGCGGTGGGCATAGTTCAGATTGGCAACATGGAGAGTGTGATAATAAGCTTGTCAAACTGATAGTGTCTCTGTGGGTGCTTGAAATTTCAGATATATAATTGACCTATCAATGGACTGTTATCCCATGACAGGAAGCTATTTAAACTGAGAACTCTGTCTGCTGCATAGCATCTTTCAATAGTGCCACGTAGGGCGAGTAATTCATTTTCAGTGGCGTACACTGACAGTTTTTAGGCTTACTGTGGTGGTTGATGGTGTTGATGAGCCGGATTCCAACGTGGGCATGGTTATATGTTACTAAAACGATGTCGAACAGTTCTTCACTTTGGGGGTACAGCTCTCGCAGACGAGCGTTAACCGCCTCCAGAGCCTGTCAAGACAGAGAAACAGTCAGCTGAGAAAAATCAAGACCAAAAAAGAATTTAAGAATTAAAAAATAACATCTGTGTGTGCTTGTGTGACTTTAACCTTGACAAAGGGGAAAGCAGGCCCAGGAGCAAAGGGTTCGTTCTCATGTTCAATTTGGTATCTCAGATATTCCTCCACACCTTGCTGCTCAAACACCTTTTGCTCCCGCTCAGTCCGGAACAGGACCCGAGAGGAAACAGCTACGGTCACTGCGTTCTCTGGCTTCGGCTGCAGAAAACCAAAGTCAAGGTGGACAATGGAAAGATAAAGATGAACAAAAAAAGAGAACACCACTGAACAGTAATGATAAGGTTAATGGGAAACACAGAGAGGAATGGGTGCCCGTTATTTAAAGAGTGCATGCTGTTTTGGTCTATTATTGTTATCTTCACATCAGTGTGTTAAATGCTATCGATGTTAACTTCTTTGAATGCCATTACATTACAGGAGTCATTTCGAGTGATAGAGAATGAAGGCTATGTATATTCAGAAACTCAACTATGTAGTCTCACAAAAATTGTTTACAGGTACAGCATTAACTGTTTATGAATTAAAACCATTTTCAGAGGCTGAAAAGTAATCAGACAATTTCATGACTATTGAATTAGAGCTGGAAGTCTTCACTTCAATCACATTGTGACTGTTTGAGTTTATGGAACTGTCTCTTTATGTTTTTTAAGAATATAGATGAAAGAATGTGCTATCTTGGGTGAATTTTAAAGCTGTTTGATATTATAATGTAATTTCATAGAATAGAGTATCTAGTTGGCAAAATCCCTTTATAATAGAAAAAGTACAAACTGCAGTTAAACTAAACATGGTGCACTCATAAAAGCAATTCTAAATTAAGAGTTACTAATAACAATATGCACATATGAAGTTAAACTTGCCAATGTAGCTTGCCATCACCAGTGTGTGAATGTGTGTGTGAATGGGTGGATGACTGGATATGTAAAGCGCTTTGGGGTCCTTAGGGACTAGTAAAGCGCTATATAAATACAGGCCATTTACCATTTACCATTTAAACTAATAATTTCAACATTTATAGAAAACAGTTTAACATTCAGATATAAAAAAGCAAGAAATTGGGCTTAAGAGCACTGAGTATATATAAAAGTGGATGTGTATAATCTCTCGTATTAAAACCTCAGACTTTGGCTGTCACCATCTTGAGCAAGAAGTGGAAATCTGAGAAATCCAATAGAGTGCATACCTACTGTAGTAGCTGTTACACAACTTCAAGGGACTGTCTTCTAAATAAGTGGGCAGGTCACATGTGAAACTTTGAAAATCTCAGCTTCGAGCCAAGCGACTGAAATGTGTACCAATGAGAACACAGGATACAGGTGATTCACATATGACATTGCAGTTAATGCATTAGGGTTAACTAGAGGCTACCAGAGCCTGGTATGTCCACCAATGACCAAACAGCTTTAATGCGAAGCCTGATGAGCGAATTACTTCCTGTGTGGCTGGAGCTTTAGAAAGCGTGTAGGTTTGAAATTCCCTTCTCTTTTCATACACAGAGAATATGTCCATCTCTCATATACAGTCCGTGATTACAGCTTGTTGTTAGCTTTCAATATCACCTCAGCCTCATGTGGCTGTAGTAATTATGAAAATATTGCAAAGATCAGATTTAGAATTGTGCAGAAGCAAGAGAAAAATACAAAACACAAAATAATAAAAATATAAAAGATATATTTACCATGGGACACAAAACAATATTAAGGAGAAGTGGTAAACACAGACCTCCTGAATTTTCATCTTACAAGTTCCATCCTGTGTTTACCCTCTAGAATTAAAAGAAACACAATTTGTCCCTGCACTGTCAACACAACGCAAGCCTGTCCTTGAGAACCTTTGTAGGGCCAAATAATCAAGCTCCAGATGGATTTTTAGGCATTTAATTTCGTAAATATATAAAAAATTCAATATCCCCCCCCCCCCCCCCCCCCCCGCTCCAAAAAACCCCTTACAACATTAATTATGACCAAACCAAAGACCAATATTTGTTTCTACTGTTTGTTGTTTGTTATTTTTCCATATTTCTGTGACTCTGAGTGACATATGTTAATGTAACCATGGTGACAAAGGTCTAAATCATAAATCCTAAAGTGTTTTTTAGCCTCAAACACGTGAAAAAGTCTAACAAGAAAATTTCCCTGCTCATGAGCTCCGTGGATAAACAGGCTTTACATGCAGTGCAAAAAAGCCAGTCAAACAGCGTCTTAGTAGAAGTTGAGGGAAAATGCACAAACGCACCAATTTAATTTGCTTTTGAACTAAAAAGTACGTTCTAGTACTGTTCTTAAATACAAATCCACTTGGCAAGCGGTCAGGGAAACCACATTTCTCCCTAGCAACCTATAGTTACTAGGATGTAACCTGACCCCTGACGAGTGTCTAAGCCTGTGTGAGTGGGGCTTCAGTCATCAGTTTCACAGGGACTACGAGTCCCCTCGCAACTAGCCAAGTATTACTGCTTTTACTTTTTATTTTTATTGGAAGTCACCAACTGGAGGGTAATGTTTGAGCCGCAGTAGAGTAAAAACCTTCATATGACTAGGAGAAAATAGACCAATGGCATTCAGAATTTGGAGGCTTGCAGATCATTGCTGCTTTTTAAACGTAGGCAGCAGTCTGAGCCAGTCTGCACTGATCAACACAAGTCATTTGCAATGTGTCTCCTTGCAACAGGGAGCTCGACTCAACAACTTAACTGGTTTCCAAGCTGTTGTATTCCAATCATAGTCCTATTTAATAACAGTTCCTATCAGTATCTCTATCATGCAGCAACTGTGTGACTACTTGTGGAGAGATTCCTGAAATTCTGTTGTATGAGCTTCTGGCTGGTCTGTGAATTTAACTAGTCAGTGTGAATTTCAGTTTAATGTGAATTTCTTGTATGTGGATGGCAATAGATTCCTAATTTTTTGCCAGCTTATCACAGTTAATCACCATATTATCACAAACAGTTTGCACATAACAGCCAGCTCGAGCCCATTTAAACGCAAACTGAGAGCAGAGTCACTACATTTATTGTTGTTTTATCAGCACCTTGATTTACCAAAGTCCCAGACCTAGTTCCTGTCCTCAAAGAAACCTCTTCAAAGGTAACAAGACTCCAAGTTCTTTGCACATGGTCATAAGAATTTAATTTGTGTGGAATCATACTGTTTTATATGAATGGCAAAAATGTCAAACCTTCAGAATACAATGTCAACACTCCCGTCCTGTTTCCTCATGCTTTTCAGATTCTATACATTTAAAAAAGGAAAAACAACAATTTTATATTTCACTAAATAACAGAGAGGTCCATTTTAACGAGTCAGTGTATGTAGAGCTCTTTGGAGCTTTGTCTGTACATGTGTGTTTTGTTTCCATGGTCTCAGATGAACTGCTAGATGGCGCAGTGGTGTCATATTGTGTTCATGTTGCCCAATGTGTGTGTTTACACTCAGGCCTGTGTGTTTAGGGGTTGACGGGGGGGAGCTGCATTCCTCCTGGGTTAACTGGCAATAATTGCCCACAGTGGGCAGAGGAACTCGTGCCTGTGTAGTGGGAAGAGTGGGGTGAAGGGGCAAAGTGTTTCAGCCAATGCAGAGAACACTAATGTGCATGTGAAAGTGTGAAAGTGTGTCATGTGACACTGGGTAAATGGAGTGTTGCTTATGGGTTTTTTTTTTTTAAATTTACTGTTCTGATGCAGTATTGATTGAATCCGATGCTAATTATTTTACTGTATATTTACTGTTGTTTATACAGTGCTGTGATCTTCAGCTGTTTTCAGTGCGTCTAAAATTGTGCTTGTGAGTCAGTATGTTTCCACATGGATGAGTGAGGGGTTGGATTCTGTGTATTGAGATGTTTGCCTGTTCTCATCTCAGCCTTGACGCTTGTGTACTTGTAAATAGGCCACAAGCCGACATGTGCGCCGTGCCATTGTTCCTGCATTTAGCCTCTTTTCCATCACAACCCTGCTGCTTGCTGACCTGTTGCCTACTTACCTGTTAACACACACGTCACCTGGCTAGGCTTAATCCCACATGGGAGTCAGATTAAAGGATAGATTTGATGAAACACTATTTAATTTTGACAGTTTCTATATTTCTGTGTCCACTGAACTGAAAAACATGTTTTCCGTGCATGCATATCATAGAAAAATATCATTGTTTTCTTCTTTTTGTTATTAGTCGTAATGCATTTCTGATCCACATATGTTTCACTATATGAAACATCAACACTGACTGCGAAGCACAATGAATGTGATAACAGATGAATTACACGACTCTAAACCTGACGCCATCTTGAAGGATTTACCTACGGCAGCGTATACAAACACAGGCATACGAGTTCACGAGTTCTGACAATTACAGCCTGTCTTAGCAAAACTAAGTAAAAAAGGAAGAGCAAGAGTGCAAGAGTGGAGTGACAGTTAAAATAAAACTGCATAAAAATAGACAAAATGTGGAGTGTTATTCTTGCTGACTTAATAAGAGAAGAAAAGTTTAAAAAAAAATCTGCTTCATGTTTTAGTCAGAGTGAAATGTATCGTTAGGAAGCAGAAGGTCTGCATCAATTTGGCAAATGTCTTAAAAAACTAGTCATTAAGAAGAAAGTTGGCTCACAGTGAGGGAGAGGAGCTGAAATGGCATGTTACACACACTAAATAGACTGAGGGGCTAAATAAAGATTCTTTTGAACTGTGAATCATGCAACACTACTCTAGTAGAGTCCAAG
Organism: Rhamphochromis longiceps; assembly: GCF_057381845.1. NCBI lineage: Eukaryota > Metazoa > Chordata > Actinopteri > Cichliformes > Cichlidae > Rhamphochromis > Rhamphochromis longiceps. The sequence continues at coordinate 29,849,819 of NC_140577.1, read as the reverse complement.
AATATAAAAATGAAGCTGGAAATGAAGCAGAACTGTCTGCGTGTAATAGATCAATCCTGCGTAGTCTGCACTTCAAAAGTGCAGCTTTCAGCTTGAATCCAAGGGGTTTAACAAGAGGTTTGCATTAAATAATCCTTCAATGAAAATCTTTTGCACTCTATCTGAAGTGTGGAACCCATGGACATCACCAAATGCTGTGTTTCTTCCACTGAGATGCTCTGCCAGGCCTGAATCCACCTTCGATAGCTCCATCTCTCTGGCAAAGTCTAACCTGGCCTTCGTCTTAATGTGTAACCAATGTTTTGCACCTTAGTGTAAACCCTTTGTATTTCCATTCATGAAAGTGTTTCTTGACTCTAAACTTTGTTTTTTCAGCCTAATAATGGGGTCCCTCACTTTGACCTTTTATTTAAAATTACATTGTAAAGCTATAAAATGCAAATTTAACACTTCTTTATTTATCATATGTGTGTGTGCGTGCGTGTGTGCGTGCGTGCGTGCGTGCGCGTGCGTGCGTGCGTGTGTGTGTATAAAACAAGGGAAAGATGGCCACAAAACTGCTTGTCAGTCAATTATCTAGGGGTTTTCAGCCTCTGAAAGTGAGGGTGAGGGACTATGTATAGAAATATTTTCTATTCTTACATAGATTTTGTTAAACTCCTTGAATCAAAGCTGAAAGTCTGCACATCAACTGCATATTGTTGGATTTAAAAATCTACGGTAGCAGTTTGCAGAGGTAATGCTGCAAAAGAAAATCATATCTTTGGCCAAATTATAGACTGTAATTTTACTCCTTAAATAGTATTGCCTATAATATATCTTTTTTTTATAATGTACATGTCTCTTTGTTTTGTTGGTTAGCGTTGGATGTAGCACAATCAGATTAGCAGTTGCCAGCTCAAGTTGTTGTCATCTCGAGAAGCTGTAAACACGAGAATCTTTCCCATCAGTACCTCTGATGTAACACGAATGCCCACTGGGAGATGGTGTTAATTAAAGGCCACAAAGAATAAATATTTAACAAACTACAATATTAGATCATTACTTCTTTTTTTCAAACAAATCCAGTTCCTAATAGTGAGCCACACATGATACTGTTGAAAAAGGCTGGATGTTTAGTTACTGGCGTAGTTACAAATGTCAGTAGGTTTGTGACTTGCTAAAACAAAGAAAAAGCTTCATATGCGCCATGAGAGTTGCTTCAGAGCCTGCAGGAGAGGATGTCATCTAAAAACTGCTATTATTTTTTCAAAGTCACCAAAACATTCAGTGTAGTGAAGGGTGAGTATGAGACTGTATATTCCTTCGGCAGCCAATACGGACGTGAAGAATGGATCGACATGACAGCACACGTGATGATGCGTTAGGTCAGCCCGTTGGTTAGTAGAGTGGGAGTATCCGTGATCATGCAAGCACATCAACAGCCATCACAGGAGGTTCAAACAGGGTGAAAGGTGTGGCACTGACTGGACACCAACTTTCAACTGGGACATACTTACGAAGAACACGCCTCCCTCCACCTTCCGGGCTCGTCTCCCTGTCACCTTAGCAGAATGACAGTTTTTATTCATCACAAAGCTTTTTTTCAGCATCACAATATTTCCTTTAAATAATGTCCTGCTATGCCTGACGCATAATTCTACATATTTCTAAAAGCTATGGAGACAAACGAGAAATGTGATCAACGTGCACAGACTTTTGGTACACAGTCTACTCTATGAATAACGTGTCACACAGTCTGAGAGTGATCCCAGAGCAAGACTCCGGTGCTTTGCTGTGATTTGATACCAGTAGTGTTAACTGCCTGGCCTCTCTGAGCGGGCCTCCAAACCCAGTCATATGGCTCCTCTGCACTGGGGACTCAGAGTAACTATAATCACTTCCAACCCACTGATGTCTGTGATGGCAGAGGCAACTGTATAAATAAAGTTGATGGTGATAAAAAAAAAAAAGAAGGAAAAAAAGGAAAATCCTCAGTGTGATTCTGAAGTGGTGCTCAGCTTCCCCCTTTATATTTTAATCCCGTTAGAGCTTCCCAGATCATGGATACCCCGACTGGTATCCATGAGTCATGTGTTATTTACATATTACAGCCTGAGAGACATCCCTTCTACCCACGGGGAGCAGGGGTGGGGAGAGAAAAAAGGTGAAAGAGGGTGAGAGGGGGAAGCGGTGGGAAAATAAAAGCAGTGAGAGTGTGAGCAGAGACTGGCAGGGTGAGGCGATCGGGGGGGTGCAGATATTTATAGATAAGGTAAAGGCCAGTGATGATGCAGTCTGTTCCAGCACCGGCAGATATGGTAACATGGCAGAGTGACCGGACACTGCCAGAAACAGCAATGCTAACACAGGGTTTATGAGGTTTGGTCTAAGAATCAGGCCAGTATTATCACCCAACTGAAAATTATGCATCATGAAATAACGTGCACGGTATTTGGTTAGTGTTTGAGCATTTTTTATGCCACACTTTGGGTATGATAGTTGAAGGTTTGACAGTATAATTACTCATTTATGATTTATTTTGATCTTGTCTAAGATAAACGTGTAAAAGAGGCTTACAGGAAGTCACGGGAGACAGTGACACAGACCAGCCTGGCATCACTGAGTAGGGTATAAATAACACAGACGTCTTTTATGTGTCGTCACTTTGCATTTTTTGTAAGTTGTGAGTCATTTTACATCATTAACCTCACACAACCTCTCACCACAAGCCTAATTTTAGTCTTTTAACATAGGGGCAGGGGCGTAATTTCCAGACCCAACCAACATAACCCCCCCCCCCCCCATTAAAATTATGAATTATCTTGCATAAATAGGCTGCTGATTTTCTTTACTCATTTCAGTTATTACCAGCAAAATAGTTGCATGTTTACTCATCTGCGAATTTACCCAGATGTATTTATTTATTTATTTAGACAGAGATGAATGTGAGCACAAAGTTACGCTGATGCAGGGTGTCAAACATCTCTGGGACAAGATCTGACCAACCAAAATGTCCAATTTATCTCCATTAATAGCTTTGCACAGAGCAAACATTACAGAGGAGGGAATTTTATACTATTTTGTGCATGTTGCAAATCCGTAGGAATGGATTACATCCTTAGCATAAAGTCCAAACTGCTAATTTATTCAGTTTTACAGCCTCCTTGCTGACAGATGGCACCAAACTGTGGTTGTTAAGCCCAAGAAGTTGGACTGATTTACTGCAGTAGCGTTTCTTTATACTGAATGTGGAAAACCTATGATGTGTGGTTGAACCTGAACATAATTGCCAAAAACTATTTCATTGTCAGTTTGCTAGTTTGGATTGTTTTTGTTATTTTGATTTTTTTTAATGTGAGCATTTTCAGAATGTGCTTAAACGTCTTTACAGTAAAAGGAAACAGCAACAAAAAGTTTATTAAGCTGTATTTTTCTGGTAACTAGTAAGATAAAAATTGGACTGTGTGTTTCCCACAAACTAAAATGAGTTTGACCTTGCTTTATGATCTATAATATAGAAAAACTAAAGGTATAAAAAGTGTAGAAACTGTGTGATATTTACTTGCACAGTGATACATCTTTGTGTTCATACAATACTGGAGGATTTAAAAAATGTTTGCAGCATTGCTTTAGACCTTCCTGTATTTTAAATAATGACAACAAGTTAAGATAAAACCTGTTCACCACATTTAAACTGTTTTCAAATGGATTAGGGTTGAAAAAAAAAACCCTCATTACCTGCCTTTGGACGTGTTCTGTTTCAGCATAGATATAATGAAAAGGTCTATCAGTGCTATTTGGTTACACTTGTCAGACCATTTAAATTATTTAAAGAATTATTTAATATGACACAGTAACATGGCTAAAAGTGCACGACTAAAAAGAAGTAACACCTTCCAAATATGACCCTTTATTTGTCCTCCTATATATGTTCTGCTTAAAGTTCATTTCACTGTGTTTGATTACTTATCACACCACCTGATGGAAAACGAGATCATAACCAGATGGTGATTTCTTTTGTTCAATTAGAAAGTTCATTCATTGAAATAAACTCAGTGTAATCTATTCGGTGCAGTTCCTATGATAAATAATCACATACAGTTTTCTCTAATGCTGTTATGTAGGTATGTGCTCTTTCAGATGAATGCATTACACGGTAATACGATGCGGTAATATATAGACAGATAGCTAAGCACTATCATTGGGACACATGGGGATGCATGTTTACAGTCCGAAAATACACCGATGTGGCCGCGTTAATCTTCGAGCAGCACAGATTACTCGGCTTTTAGACACTTTTAGCTGAGTCCTTTCACGTTAGCTTGCATTTCCTGTGAATACATAACTCAGTCTTTAATGTTTTTCTTCTTGCCCTTATTCTTCTAATCGTACGAGCTTACTAAATGCTTTGTTAGTTACATTACAGTTATGCCCTCTCAGAGTCACTCGGATTAGTTTAGCAGCCTGGTCCGTGATTCCCTGGAAATGGTACAGTATGTTCTGTTCAATATCCTGCAACGCTATAAACAGAATCAAAACCTTTGCCAGGAAGTGTGATCTGATCCCTTTTAATTGTAAGCTGAGATCCAAGCTAAACATTTACAAACTGGAGTTTTCATCTCGACAGTTTAATATAAGTCCAGGCTGTGGACCTAGCGATCAAGTATAGCTGCAGTCTGGTCAAGCAAACTTTGTAATATATTCGAATTGTTCATTAAGAGATTAAAGCATGTGACTGCTGGCTTTCTGTGTGATTTCACTACAGTACATTTGTTTAAATCTATTATATAAAACATCCTCTTGACATCTACCAGGTCATCATCAGCCCAGGTGCGGTTCATAAAATCTTTGTCTGTTAGGAATTCCCAAATGGAAACGCTTTGAGCAGAACAACTCTAATTATGTGTAGGAGATTTATTTTGATAGGTCGTATCTTCTAGTTTCTTAAAATGTGCCTATGTAGCATGTGGCAACTGCAACCCTAATGTTAGACAGGTCGACTGTGACCTTAGATTTATTTGGAAATACATCATTACAAGGCATCGTGTGTATTGCTGTCATTAAATCTTGTGTAAATGAGCCTGTGCACCCACGTCCAGTGAGTGATCATCATTATCAGCTTGCCTGCCCAGCTGCTAAACTCTGGCAGACACAGAAGATATTAGTTTTTTCTTCAATTCATTCATGACCGAGGCAAAGGATGAAATAGACTCTGAACTCATAGTCTGTGGACCCCAAAACACAGCCAGACTCACAGTTTTCCTGTCGCTCCTGATTCCCAGTCCCCCCCTTTTTATAAGGTGTGCTTAAAACCGCACGTGGGCAATGTCAACAGCTGACTCGAGAGAATAAGCTGGGCGTGGGGGGGGGCAGCAACAGGGTGGAGAGAAGGAAGAGGAGTACAGAGGGTTGTTTGGTTCCATGTGATTGTCTCAACCGGCAAGGCCTTCGCGCTCTTGTGATCTGGAAAGATTACATAATAAAAGTGGGACACATGCAGTTCTGGGTGGAGAGTGAGACTTACTGGCTTTGGCTTGGCAGTGAGGCCCAGGTGGTCTTTGTCAAACTCTCTTTTCCCCTCCCATGATCCTGCGCTGTCGCCGTTGGACGAAGGGGCAACTTTGAGCTCGGCGACCTGTCCGCTCATCACCTGCACAGGCTCCAGACTCATTTTCACCATAGAGGATCCCTCTGTCTGCACTCCCAAAGCTATCCAGACTACTCTACCTTTGGTAAAGACACTGTCCTCCGCTCAGGCGAAAAAAACAAAGAAAAATGTTTAAAAAACACAAGCAAACACAGAATATGTCCCGCCTCAGTCTGTAGCATTTACGGAGACTCTTCTGTCACGTTCATTGGTGATTGGCTTACTAAAGTGGTTTGTTGGTGTTGCACCTGCCCTGAAAGTAGTCCGAGTGTGAAGAGCGAAAGTGTTGACTCTTCACTTGTCTGTATCCCTCGTTCCCCCCACCCCTTCAAGAGAATTACTGCTCCTTGCATCCACTTCCACACAACATGAAATACTCATTCACAACCGTGCTCCTCTGTGACAGCGTACATGCACACACGCGCTGTCACACATACAGTCTGTCCTCGGTAAGTATGTTGCGGGCTGTGCAGCAATCCATCTGCTGCTACCTCTCTGCCTGTCTCTATCCCCTTGCTCCCCTCTCCCTCCCTTTCCCCTTCCTCTCTGTCCCATTCAATCACTCTCTCGGCTCCCTGGTGTCATTCGTTCCCCTCCTGCCGACCAATCACAACCCCACTTCCTTATTCAGCGCGGCCCCTCCTCTACACCCCCCTCCCCGCCAACAACACCGTCCCTCGTGTGTTGACGATGCAGTTTGCCCCAGAGGCTCATGGGATGCTCAGGCACACGGTAAGTACACAGCAAAAAATAGCCTAAGTGATGAGCCATTTTATCCAGTGGCGAGCCAGCCTGCTTTTTTTTTTTTTTTTAACCACGTGACTTGATTGGTGAAGGCCAATCAGGTGAAAGACTGGACAAATCATTAGAGAAAAAAGTGGAATTATCATATTATAACACCAGCTAACTCTGTGTTTTTAGAAACATGTAAATAGATTTCGACTTTTTAAACAATAACTACTGGGGTATAGCGAGTATAAGAGGCAGTGAGGGAGGGGGTGTTAAGGGAATGGGGATAGATTAGCCTAAAGGTAGCACATAATGGATGTAACCTTCATTTAAACCAAGGTTGCACACTCAGTAAAATTCAGGCCCATTAGTGGCTGTACTCCTAATAACACAGCCCAGCATCGAGCTCAGTGCTGCTGTGGTTTGTTGCTGTATTTTACACACACACAAAAATTACAAGTTCATAAATGTTTTAGGCTAAATGTAAAAAAACAAAAAAACAAAAAAACAACCAAAGTATTACAGGTTTTAACTTGGATTTAGAAACAAATATTACTTTTTTTTTCTGAATTCACAAAAGACTAACAAAGAAAGTTCACCAAAATTTTGTCACACAGGGCCAGATTTGTGAAACCCCCAAATATGATACCTCACAGGTGACTTACAGAAGTTTCACTGTTTTTTAAACCCAGGTGCTGTCACTTCATTTCAATATCAAGCACAAAAAATAAGACTTGCTTTAAATATAACGGAAATGCATATGCAGCAGGGTCAGAGTCTGAGTTCCCACCTCGTAGATGCAATCTTGTCATTGCCTTGGGTTAGATTAGGTGGGTAGGGTTTCCGTAGTCACCAATGATGAATTACAGTCATCCCTCGTTTATCGCGGGAGTTACGCTCTAAAAATAACCCACGATAGGTGAAATCCACGAAGTAGCCAACTTTATTTTTTACAATTATTATAGATGTTTTAAGGCCGTAAAACCCCTCACTACACGCTTTATACACTTTTCTCAGACAGCCATGAACATTTTCACACTTTTCTCTCTTGTTTAAACACTCAAACCTTCGTGGGAATAGAGCAGCTGCGAGAGAATTCAACATTAATCAGTCAATGGTACGGAAGTAGAGGAAGCAAGAAGAATGAGTTGAGTAAAGATTGACTTATTTGACTGTTTTGTTTCGCTTCATGTGCCTTATAATCCGAAACATACGGTAACTTCTACCTTCCTTTACCATGTCCAGAAGTCCAACTTTTTGTGCGATGGTTAGCATCTTCCTCTACCTTTTGGGTGTTACTGCAGGCGATGGGGCGGTGCAAATGTTTAATCGACATTTTTGTGTTTGTTGGGGACTTACAACTTACAAACATACAGTACAGCACTTCAGAGTCACACTGCTAGCAATGAAAGAGTCATGTAAATTTGACAAGATGAATGCCTTCCGTACTGTAAGGAGACACGGCAGGAGAGTGATTGACAATGGTCTACAGCCAATCAGAATGCAGAACACGATGCGCTGTGAAAAAGGGTTAGGGTTAGGGGTTAGAAGAAAAAGCATGCAAAGTTGCACAAAAAAATCAGTGAAACAGTGGGGCTGCCAGTATAAGAGCTTCCAGCTTCATCCAGAGGAAAGACCGAGAGTATGGAGGGACCCGGAGTATAGGTGATATAGAGCAGAGCTGTACAGTACTCACTACTGTTTCTGACTCCTCATCCTCGCCCTCTCCATTACGTCACCTCTTCAACCTCCTCATCCACTTCAAGTTCTCAACTTACCAAATGGTCATCTGCTCCTTGTGAACTCATTCTATTGTAGCCTTTCCCTTAGTGTTATTTAACCTTTGCATTAATACATTTTGATCCAAGAAATCGGTGTTGCTTACTCCTTCTTTAACACTGTATACTAGTCAACATGTGGTGGCCGGTGTTCTAGTGATACCTGGACCAGTGATCACCCTTTAACTGAATAACTGGACATATGGCTGATGGGAGACAGAGGATGGAGGGACAACAGCTGAAGGAGTTTTCTTCACAACAGTCATAATAGGGTTTTTATAAAGCTGAATACCATGTTATATTAGAAAACCCTAACAATGAGACAAGTGAGTTGAAGGGTTGATGCCAAACTCTTAAGTTTAATACGTGTGTGAATATTTCAACATGTTCATGCTCTGTCAAACTATCTAACACTTGCAGATGTTGCAGTTATACTCTGTAATGTGAGCTGGACTTATAATGCAACTTGCTGTGAATACGTATATTAAAAAAGCACCAGTGTTGCTCTGTCAGTGCTAGTATTTATGCTGAAAGGACGTAGTAGCTCTTTTTTCCTCTCCTCATCCATTCCGGTGCACTCAGGGCCATCCGTGCACAACACGACAGAAAGTTCCTTGGCAGGCCGGTCCATCTAACCGGTCTCAGGGTTGTCAAACATAAGACCTTGAGGCCAGAATCGACCCGGGAAGGACTCCAATCCAGTCCACTGGCTTTGGAAAATGTGAAATGAAACAATGACCTTTGCGTGGTCTTTGTGAGGACTTTCTTTTAAAATGTCACCGACATGCTGTTAGGACCTCAAAGCTGACTTGTCTCACAGCTCCATCTGGTGGCTGCTCAGCAAACTGCACCCCCCCTTCACCGTGACCTCTATTGCTGCAGTGTGATTCACGGTTTCTCTGCTGCTCCCAGCTTGTGTGTGTGCACATTTGGGCTGTTTGGCTTTCCACTGAGCTGAAGCCTGATGCAACAAGGCTCAGAATAGATTTATATCGATCCGTGATGGATGGCTAGGGAATGAGTGATGGAAAAAAAAAGGGCCAAGTAAGTGGAGTTTAAACCGAGGAGTGAACCAAAAGCAGAGAGCTGATAATATCGCTGTGATGGGTTTCTGGGGCTTCTGTCTTTATATGTTTCCACAAATACAGAGTCCTGTAAAGATACAGGCACTAAAACAAGCGCATAAAATGTGTTGTTTTTGTGTTTCCAGGTCTTACAGAGAGCAATCCGAAGCTCAAATCTCATGAGTCATTTCATCGTGTTCCATTATTTGTCCTCGCCATCCAGCTGAGTGAATGAGAGTGTGCGGATACCGGAGGTGACATTAATTTTTGGAGTCCTAAAATTTCCACGCTTATGCATCAATACGTGGAGTGAAGTAGCGTGTTTTGTGTACTCGTATCCCTGCGCTTTGGCCTGGGCACGGTTACCATGAGAACAGCATGAATGGTGACATCACTGCAGCAGTGTGACATCACTGCTAGATGGTGACTCATGCTTATGTTGTGTGTGAGCATAAGAGAAAAATGGAAGAGAGAGAACGCTGAAATGTATGAAGATGCAGTCCGAAGGAAACACCAAAACAAGAAGTCACTCTCAACATCCACGTGTTTTATTCTATGTAACAAAAATAATGACATTGTTTTTGTTCTAGGAGTCTAACAATATTGAAAACAAAAGAAAAGCAAAAAGTTATCCAACTGGACAATCAGACATTTATGTGAACATCAAAGAGAAAGGTTGAATTTAATTAGATCACACAAAAGAGCACAAATGAGCCTCCGTCAAAATGAAGCATTTATATTCATGTCACGAGCTCGGTGTGTACGTGCCTATTACAACCGCAGCAGTCATCACAACGCAATCCTGTCCTTGGCACGGCTAGCTTTCAACGTATTTTTGAGTTGGGCATTGCATGACAAAGTAACCACAAAAACAAAAGCCTCTTGTGTCTGCAAATCTCAGGGCTGAAAGTAAAAGTGGCTCCCCAGCTTCGATGTGGGGCTAATTAGGATGGACGGTATCTAATCAGCAGCGGACATCAGCACACTGTGAAGCCACTTTGCGAGCCAATCTGTTCTAATCAAAGCATTTGACCGCATATTGGTCAATAGAAAATTGGATGATTAACCAAGCTGATGACAATAATGTAGCAAGTCAAAACAACAAAGCAATAAGCACCAAAGCAGATAGACCGTGCGGTCCTGTAGTTCCTAACTTCACTGGTTTACTTAAAAACAAGTCCAAAAACATCTTCCAGAGAAGACAGACAATCTAGTTTGAATTATTTTTGTGTATCAGCTTTCAATTTACTCTGACTGCAATTTTGATTTTGAAAAATGGGACAACTGAGTTGAAAACTGAGATTTGGTTTACTTAAATCTGCAGGTTTCATTTGCACTCGGGAGCCTTATAGTTGCAATGACAGGTTTTTTGGATGTTGGTTGCAACATCTCATTATTGCAATACTAACACGTAGTATTATCGCCAATAAAGTTGCCATGGGGAACACTGTAGGAAATACTTATTTACAAATACCCAGTGTACAGTTAGCATAAACTTAGAGCTAGTTTAGTGCTAGTATTTGAATGTTTAGATATCTCAAATACCAGCAGCAACATCCTTTAGCTGGTTAACAACACCAGTCTCTTCTCCAAAGTTCCCTTAAACAACATTGTTTACAATCTCTAACCTATGATGACTAATAAAGTTTGCAATTTGGAATGTAAACTCTGTAGGTTAGCTTGTTTCTTGACTAGCAATTAGCAACTAGCTAAAAATCTCTATATTCTGGGAGAGGGATGAGAGCTAAAGTAAAATTCACTTATAGTTTTTCCATTTTTTCCACATATACTCATTACACACACACACACACACACACACACACACACACACACACACACACACACACACACACACACACATATATATATATATATATATATATATATATATATATATATATATATATATATATATATATATATGCTGAAAACTTTTAAATAAAAAAGCATTTTGTCATAAAAAAGAACGTGATGTCATTTATTTGTTTTAAATATTAAAGTCCACATTGGCGCCTCTTTGCAGACTCAAACCAATGACACAAGCCGAGAGAAACATGTTCATTAATTTCAGATTTCTGCACTTCTTTTGAGAAAAACACAACTTTATCCATGTTTAGCATTTGATCTTCCGGCATGTTCATTACATCATAAACAGAGACTGTACAGTAAGGTGTGGCATTATATTTTCATCCACTGGGTGACACTGTGACACAGGACTATATTTCTTAATCATTCTTCCAATTCACACACCTCTCCTCACACCTTCAGGTTCCCCCTGCTCAACGAACTCCACATATGAGTGTAACCTGTAGAACTGCAACAGTAAGTTAACAAAACAACATGTCCCATGTTAGAGACAGCACAGTACATACTGAATATATACCAGCGGACCACAAAAGCAAATGTATTATGGGGAATAATACTCAGTGATTTTTACAAAGTTAAACTAGACTGAGGCATCTCTTTTTCCACAAATGATACAAATACAAAACACGTGAGCACTCGCGCAAACGCTGCATATACTAACCTCACTCTTTCACACACACTCTCTCTGTCTCTCTCGCTCACGCACACACACACAGTAGCTGTTTCATCATATGAAATTAGGTCTAAGCTAGTGGTACATTTACATATATTTGTTTATATTCATAAATACGATTACAGTCGTATTATAATGTACATGTAAGTTTATCGTTACAGTATCACACCACGGACGCTCTTTCTGTAGCTTTAGGGAGGGAGGATGTTGAGAAGGAGGAGGTAATCTGATTGGCTGGCAGGACAGGAACACAATATTTTTGTGCAAAAAGTGTGACTGGAAGAATCAAGACACTTCTAAAGGCTTTCAGAGGTGCTAAATTGAAAGATGCTGTCATGCTTTTTTTTTTAAAGACATTATTTTTGTATTTTAAAATTTAAGACACAAGGGTTTAATGATTGTTTGGATCGTGATGTTGATTAGATTGTAATTTTAGCTATTGCACTTTGTTTGATCCTCTGGTTTCCAACCATTTTTTTAACAAATAAAAAGGCCACTGTAGTATTTACTTCCTTCAATAAATGCAGCTCGATTTCAAGACTGATGAATCAGCCACTTAAACTGATTCACAGTTAAACTGTGACAATAACAGTTTTTAATTTTAATGGGGGAACATTTATTGTCTCACTGAGATTTAAATAAGACTGATACCACTCTCATGTCTGTGCACCACTGCAAACACGAGTTATCTACAGTAATTCCCCTCCTGGCTACCTGCTTTCATTCATATTCACTTCAGCGTTTTGCTCTCTTTCACATTGATTTTAGATCTAAGCTGAGTTCAGAAAAGTTCCTCCCCCCTCCACCTATTATCAAAGCGTTTCCTCCCTGACATTTAAAGAGGAAGAAGACAAAAACGGGGGGAGAGCAGGAGAGGGGATGCCTGTTTCAGCTTTTAATGTGAAACAACAGTGAATCGTGGAGGCAGCTTTGGCCTTTCTGAGAAATACCGTTTGTGTCATAAGGGCTGCAATTACCGTCCTGATTATCCCGACTCCATGCTGCTACACTCGTTCCTCCTGCAGCTCAAATTGCTGGTCTCAGAAAAGGATGTTTTATATCAAGATGCATGTTTTTTTTTTTATTTCAGTCAGGACTATTTAAAAAAAAGATTATTCCCAAATAGAGTGATTTATATTTAGCAGTTGGGCTCTTTTCTCAGGATCTCCTATCCTTCCTCGCGCATTAGTGGAGAGGAGCAACAAGACCCTTGGTACAGAACAAAGCACACAACATTGACATGGCACTAGTGTTGGGCTAGAGGTGGGTTGCAACTTGCTGATGTAGCAGCAACAGTAAGCAAGCTAAAGGTACTTTAACAGCCAACAGAACATGCTAGATATTGTAGTTTCTGTCCATTATTAGACAAAACAGTGCTCACAAACCAGACTTAACAAAATCTAACAGTGTTAAAATTAAACTTGTTAATGAAATAATGAATGAAAGAGCAGCTGAATCTTACAGCTGTTTTTCTCAGGGTGCTCTGACCCCATGTTTCCAAACTATTATTTATATCAAAGCAGACCCAAAAAGGTCCTGATTAAACAGGTAAGCAAAGATTTGGGATTTTTTTACTCTAAAAAACAAAAAAATACCAGAGGAAGTTCTTTTCTACAATGATTGTAGCCATTAAGAGTGATAATTACAGAGAAATATGCACCAAAAAAGAGCACATGCATATTTCTGACAGTAAAAAACCCTTGCCATCAGAGAGCTAATAGAAACCATAAAAATATCTTATATTTCTACACATGGTAGCAAATGGCAGGCTGATGTAACTGTCAGCTGTCAAGACATTATTGCATAAAATAATTATAAAGCAGGCCACGAAGGGAGCACCTGCTCAAAAAAGGTCTGATTATATTATCTGGAAGATAAAATTAAGTTTAACTTGATTATTAACCTTTTATGAAAACATAATGTATGTTAACCTTTCTGATTACATATTGATTTTTTAAATCGAATGTGGAAAACTTTTAGACGCAGCCACAAGTCACTGAGCAGTACATCAGTATGCCTCACCATGCTGAGACTCAAATCACCTCCCTGCCTCATATTTAAAGAGTAAAGCTTGTGGACACTGTGCTCTAATGTGTTACAACTGCCATATAACTGGCTGTGTGTTTGGCTGTCAAAGGACTAATGATTGCTGCGGCACATTCATGCACAAACACCTGCAGACAGGGTGGTTTGACCTGGCTTTATGAAGTGTGTTTACTCTGAACAAACATATACTAGAATTCATATACATACGTAGAGACATCACAAAAGACAAACAACGGAGTACCTTTCATTTACACAACTCTCTCTCCCTCTAGCAACACATTACATCTTTCTTAATGTTCAACTGGTCCTTGTTGGTCTAATATAAGACAAAACAGCCCATAGAGTATATCATCTAAACATGGGCTGTTGAGCTGTTGGCAGAGCTTATACTTGGATCTAATTAGATATTAAAGCAACATTTTAATTTTTTCACCCACTTTCTTAACCACTTATCCAACTGAGGTTCGTGGGAGGACTAGAGTCTATTCCAGTTATCTTAGGGCACACCCTGCACATGTTGTTAGACTATTACGGAGCAAAAACATAGAGACAGACAACCAGTGACACTCACATTTGCACCTATGACCAACACAGAACAACCACTGACTGTGGGAGGAAGTCAGAGTACCTTAACCTTCCTGCCTTCTTGGGACCTTTTTGTGCCACTGCTATGTGTTAAATGGCTGCCATTTCCACTGTGTTCAGTGGAATATAACCAAACTTGCCACAGGATAGTTTTTACCTGTCAACGTTAATATTCCAGTGTGAATTCCTTAAATCAGCCTAAAATGGCTGAGCAGCAGAAATCCCCACACCCATCACCCTGGGGACCATTTTCTGCCCATTGACTTCCATTATAAACGCTATTTTTCAACCCCAAATTATCATCATATGATTTTATTTTTTCTTCTTTTCTTGGATGTCAATGAAGACTCAGGGCCTTGAAGTTTTAATTTTTAAATTGCAAAAAAAATGCAAAAAAAAATAATGGCAGGTCAAAATGTATGTTGGTGCCAATCTTTGGTCCATCTAAAGGCCTACTTATAATGACAATCACATATTACTTCAACTGGTTTTTTGTGGAAATATTTAGTTTCGTTTTTTGGTTTTTGGGGCTTATAACACAGGGCGCTCATGTAATAACACTGGGATTTGAAGGGTTAAAACAACGAAAATATAATTAAAACTTTACATGAATATTTCAGGGAGAAGTAGTTTTACAAGGTTGGCTAATTTAAAGTGGAATAAAATATGGATATATGGTCTTTTTATGGCGTGGCTGAGAATGGTCCCTAGGGTGATGGGTGTGAGTTTTTTAAAGGATGGCAGGAGGGTTAAGAGAAGCCACACAGGATGGCCCCAACAGGAGCGATGTGAAGTGCTAAGTACTGCATCACTATTCACACTGTGCTCATTTAATACCCTTCTAATGTCTCTAGGGTAAGCTGGGGCCATGCAACACTTAGCATAGCATAGCAAAAAGACTCAGGGGCAGTGTTGCCAACTTAGCGACTTTGTTGCTATATTTAGCGAGTTTTCAGACCCCCTTAGCGACTTTTTTCCAAAAAGCGACTAGCGACAAATCTGGCAACTTTTTCTGGTGTTATTGGAGACTTATGACGACTTTTCCACGTGAAAGAACGTATCGCTCTTACTCTCAACAAGCAGCGGGTGCTGCCGTGGGCACCTCGCCTTTGGCGGCAGGTAGTCCTCACGCAGCAGTCCCCCTCAGCTGATGTCAGAGCAGGAGATATTCACCCCTACGCTACAAACTACAAATGAATCGCGCATGAGTGAAGCCGCTGCTTCCCCCCTGCCCCCTTCCCAGAGCGGCGGTAACTGTACATTTTTCTTAGGAATGATGTTTTGTAGTTCATTGATTTAAGAATCAATGCACTACAATAAATCCTTCCAATCATTGCAAACTTAGAATTCGAATGTCCTTGCAGAGCCTTAAGTCCATCTTGTACATCCATACAAGTAACACTTGGAAACCAAAGCTAGGTAGCCAGCTAACCACCTCTGTGTTAACCATTACTGCAGATTAAGTTATTCATGTTGTGTATTTGTGCTTGGGACCCAGCTAGTTAACTGTAGTTTGCTTGCTTACTAATATTGCCACTAGCAAAATAAGACACTTAGTTTTTTGTTATCCTAATATGGAGTTTGTGTTGTATTCTATTTCGTTCTAAGAGTTGGTCATAAAACTGCAACCAGGCTAGCTGTTTCCCTGGTTATCAGTTTATATGCTATGCTAAGCTAGCATCTCTTGACTCTATAAGAGGTCGTGTCCAAATTCATGGACTGCATCCTCCTGAGGCCGCATTTGTAGGCCGATTACGTCACAGCGACACGACGAAGGCTGTCCAAAATCGTAGACTCCTCCGAATGCAGCTGACCAATGCGTCCACATTTTCCCCGAATTTGAAGGATGGGTCGGGTGTGTCCTTCGTGGCCCACCATATCCCAGAATTCATAGCAGCCAATTCGAGTTTTCAACAATGGCGGCCAGTACTAAGTTTTTAATCTTATTACTCTTTCTGGGTCACAAAATAAACTTTTAACATATTTTCAGGCGAGAATGTAGCTGTGTAAAACTTCAACTATCTGCTCGGTTTATCAGGATATCACATGTTTGCAAAAGTGCTCTGACGTTTTCGGAGACGTCTGTTACCCACCACCTCGATAGCTAGCCGGGAACTCGAGGGTCACTGAAGCCGCCGAGAACGACAAAATCCCGGCACATCATTTTCAGATCACCGCGGTCTTTTGCTACTCAGGTTAAACGTAATATATAAGTCACTTAGACAACCTAAAAATTTTATTGTTTGCCTTTTTTCAGTGTTTTATTTGTTCGTGAGTAAATCGGTTTGTCTGAGATTAACGTTATTAGATTAGATTAGATAAGAAAAAACTTTTTTTAATCCCCCGGGTGGTTTTCACACAGCTGAATAAACGTCAAACAGAAAACCGATTAAACAGAAGTGTGAGAAGGTCGAGAATTTACACCAGTGTCCTGTTATATTTTAGATAGGAAGGAGCAGACAGCTGAGTTTATTAAACTCCACCGAGACAGCGGTGACGCAAATCTGAAGGCTAGACCGTCCAATTTTACGTTTACTTCCGGCCTACCTGACCTTCTGAGGACCCGGCCCACGTAGACTGTGAAGGCCGGGTCCTCAGGAGGATGCAGCCCATGAATTTGGACACATCTATAGTGATGTCAATATTATTAGTTAGCTTACATAATTTGGAAGTAAGCTACTTTACATTTAAATGTTGTAAGTCTTGAAAACAGTGTACATGTTACACAAATAAAAAAGCAGATTAAAAAAAGATGTGATCTTTATACTTCAGTTGTGTTGCAGCCTTGTAATATCGCACACTAGGCACAGAGCCTGACAGCATGAACATCTGAGTGAGACTATTTCCTATGTAAATCTGTATTTTATTTCTTTGATCTGCGCTAAACAGAGCTGGAGGGATTTCCACTTTCCACAGATCGGGCTGAATTTATAAAGACGCTCAGCTGGACTGAAGCAGAAGTGCTTCAGGAGAGCTGCACAGCAGGGCAGCCCGGATAAAAGAATGGCATCAATCAGGGGGTCCGTGTTCCAAACATGGCTTATTTCCAGACATCACTACCTCAGAGAAAGGGAGAAAGAAAGATTCCCTGCCTCTCTCCTTCTCCTCCTCCTCTCTCTAGCAGCATCCCTCCCTTTCTCCTCCTGCTTCACTGTTCTCTCAGCCTCCTTCCTTCTCTAAATTCAGTTCAACTCTATTACCCTTGCTCTGTTTCTCCACCCCTCCCAGTCTACTTCTGCATGTCACACTGCAGCAGTAGGACAATGGAAGGGTCGGATTTGGCTGCCTCTTTAAACTCTTCCAAGGTGATCTCATCGTTCTGGTCCTTGTCCATCTTGGAGAAGATCTTGTCTACACGCTGCTGAGGGGTAAGCCCGTCCTCGTTCATACGCATCATGATCACTGTGCCTACCATCTTGTAGATGGCCTGCAGAGGGCAAAAAAGGGGAAATAATGCTCGATTTTGCCTTAAATACAATTAACAGTTTATTTTTAACACAGACACACCTCGATGATCTCCAGCATCTCCATGCGTGTGATCTTTCCATCTCCATCTAGATCGTACATGTTGAAGGCCCAGTTGAGTTTCTGCTCAAAGCTACCCCTGGAGGTGATGGACAGGGCGCAAATGAACTCTCTGAAGTCGATGGTCCCATCGCCATTTTTGTCAAACGTCCGAAACGCATGTTGAGCAAACTTGGAAGCATCACCATATGGGAAAAACTGCAGTTTAAAAATGAGAAAAACAAAAGTTTGCAATGAGACATTTGTGGCATTGGCCACTTTAGGTTCAACTGTTGACTGTTGAAGTATATACTATCCTTGATGAATAAACAAATGCAGTACAGCATGGGTGCTGAAGATCATTAATGTTACTTTAGGGTAGAGTAGCATTCATCTCTCAACCAGTACTGGTACTGGTATATTCTCTTCGGTACCAGTACCAAATGATACCCCTTTTTTTCTACACTGTACTTGCTCTGAAAACAACGGTGACAGTGTCAGGTGACAAAAGCTTACCCATCATGTAATTTGCAATTGACTGATTTAATCTCACTGTTTACTTGGTAGAACCAATATGTTCAGTACCCTAAAAAATACCTAAAGGTTTAACCAACCCTACATTCCTCACTTTAGTTTTACATTATTTTAATGTTTAAAATCATGCATTTTTTTTTTTTAAATTTCAATAAATAAATTTGCTGTAAAATTTTGTATTTGTGTATATTTTTGGACACAGACTCATCTTTTTGAGCTTTAGCCAGTGCTGTGTATAAAACATTAAAAGTACTAGCATGTTACTTTTACGGACTAATGTCAAAGTAATGTAACAACTTTCTCCAACAAGTAAATAAGCAACATTAGGGCTGTGCGATATGACCAAAATCTCATATCCCCATATAAGAATTCTATTGTCCCAATAACGATATAAATCACAAAAATGCAACATTTTCTGTAAATTATGTGAATATCGGGCAGCTCGACTTGCGGGAAGTGTTTCCAGCTGCGCGTCGTGTACCTGGAGTCGAGTGTTTTAACCGATGCATGAAACTATACATTTTTAGACATAAGTTGTAACGGCCGCCGTTTTCTTTGTGAGTATTTATTACACGGCGTGCTGCAGGGAAAAGCCTGTTCTAACGTTTGAGTCTAAGGTTTATTTTTTAGCACCTGGCGGCTCTTTTTTACTTATCATCCGTAAATAATCTGCTCTTTCACGTGATTCTGTTTATTTTGAAAAGTCTCAACAGGATCTTGAGCTTTATTGTGAAAGGTTTATGTGGAACATAAACAAGCGGACACACGATGCTGTTACCGTCGTTGTTGCTAACCACAATGCATAAAACAGGCGCTTGTCCGTCAGTAGTGTGGTTATATTAAATATAAGAGAAAGAGAGAAAGAATAAATTAATATAGCCACTACAGTGACCATCAAAAGGATGAAAAAATGTTGCCGTAAACCGTTTATTTTGCGACACCACGAAACAAACGATAACATTAAATAAAACGATAGACATTTTTATATCGTCATCCGATATATATCGTTATATCAAACAGCCCTAAGCAACATACTGCATTACCTTTGAGAAAAGTAATAAGTCACATCAAATACATGACTTTTTTTGGGTAGCAAGGCCAACATTGTTTTAGCTATATACCGAAACCTATTTAAGTTAAAGGTAGATCATGAATGTGGGCTTAAAAGCACATCTCAATGAGTAAACTCATTCAAAGTCTGTTACATAGACAGATTTGGGCTATGATGATAGTGTAGTACTTTTGTCTGGACGCCACTGCTGTAATCAAATGCACTCTCAGCATAAGTAAAACAGACATCCCTAAAGCTCCATAACAAGACAAGTCCATCAGAGAGACAGCAGGGACATTAGGAGTGGGTAAATCTCTAGTGTGGAGTATCCTGGGTGCAGTAAAACCACCATGATAAAATAATGTAAAGTGCAAGTGCTGGACATCCACAGAAGACAAACTTTATGGAGAGCCACAGGATCCTTCCAAGTGAAGAAAAGTATATTTTGTTCACTTCTTGTTTTTTTCAGTCGTGTTCATTTAAGTTAGGAGGTTGATGTAAGTGCCAATACCAAAGCTAAAATTCAGCCAAATGCAGCAGAATTAATAAGGTGTCACCTCACAGTAATGACCCTTTGACAGCGATTCAAACAAACTGGATGAAACCCACGAGTGTTTGAAGGTAAAGGAGTTGAATATTTTGCAGCGGTCAAAAGAGTCACCTAAACTCAACCTGATCTCAGCCATAAATTTAAATTACTGAAGACAAAAGTCACAGAGCCCCAAATATACAGTTAATGCAATACTTCTGTTCAACAGCTCAAACCTGAAGTCTGCACTCAACCCCTCATATACATAAAACTCTTAATATGTTTCACTAAACTGCTAAAATAACAACTGTCAGTGTATAAATACATAGACTAAACTGTACATCAAACTAACATACTGAGCAGCAATTACAGCTCTGCTTTTAAGCATTAATTGCTTGAAAATTAGCCTCATTTCTTTTTTTTTTCTTTGGCCACGTACACACAAAGTGCAATTTGCAAATACAGCATTTACCTTTCCAGCACTGACTAAGAACAAAATATTTTTTAAAGGATGTCGGTAGCTGGCTGTAAGAGACCCACGGAAGACCTGTTAGCAATGACACGCTGCTTATTAAAGGATTTTTTTCCTCCTTCTGCCAGCAGAACTTTGGAGAGATTATCCGTACAAACTGCAGTTGTTTTCTGTGCCCTTTAAAACCGAGTGGGAGTGAATGAGCCTGAGAGGATATGCAAAATTGATTTAAAAATATATTTTCCCCATCCAACCAATGAAAAATCAGCAGGCCTCTTTGCGGCACTGTGGCATTTTGAAAGCTCCAAATATTTTTGGAGGCAGTTTTAGGCAGCAACAGAGGCATTAATACAGGCTCCTCCTCCTTTATGTGCACTCAACAATTGATTAGTCAGCCTCAGTAACAAAGGCTTTCTATGTAACAGCACAACAATGCTATGAGTCATCTCAGATGTAACTTTTTTTCTTTATATAACTATGGGGAGAGAATGAGGAGGCAATGCTTGAGACGGCTTACTCTCACCTTGACATAGAGCTGCTGAAACTCCTCCAGGTTCAGAATGCCAGAAGGACAGTCTTTAAGGAAGCCCTTGTACCACTGCTTGAGCTCTGCCTCATTGAATTCAGTGCTCTTGGTCAGGTCATCCAGGACCTCTGGAGCCAGCTTGCTGTTGTGTTTCCCCATGATGCCTCACCTCTGTTGAAGAGAAGCAGAGAGAAAGAGAGAGCGGGAGGGTGACCACACAGGTGATGCAGAAACAACAGCAATAGCAGTGATGCCCCTGAGCACTTGCAACAAGCTCGGTCTCTGAGGATGGATGCAAACGAGGAATTACTTACACACAGCCAAACTCAGAGAAAGCCCTGCTGCCTTCCTGTGGCTTTGCCTGTCAACATAAATCATCTTAGCATGGCGCTCTGTCACACAGTAATCGTTTATTTATATTCCTCTTGCTTAAAAAGTTTATCATTATTTTTTAAGACAATTTGATCCCATTCATCTTAGTGTGTCTTACTATCTAAATATTTATATTATTCCTGTTTGGTTTTAGATTTAATGCTTTGGAACTTCTGCTTTTAGTTTATATCAATGACGTTTAATACTCTGACTTAAGTTTAGATCAGAAGCCCTGTGAAGACAGATTTTGGCTTATCCAGATAACTTTACAGTTAATCCTACGAAGGTGGTTCAGTTCTAATCAGGATAATTTGCCATGGTAATTTATGCTGTGAACCTAACCTGCTCTAGAGCAGATCTAGATTAGGGATCAACATGTATGAAATCACTGACTGATGACCAATCAATTCTCCAGAAAATAGCGTCACCATTCCTGGTAGACTCCTCAGACCTTTATGCATGAACGGTAAGAAGGTCTAAAGTTCTTAATATCGTGTTTCCCTCATAAGCATCAGAAATAAATGTTGGCACCAAACAATTTTACAACAATTTTAATGTTATATAAGCCTTAATATCTGATCCTAAAACAGAACACCTACACTATATTTGCTCACCTTATATGAAATTTGTATTATCAGTTAATCACCAGATTAACTGAAGAACTGTGGCATTTATTTCATCCTTTTTACACCCGTCTTGCATTTTACTTGAATATTTGAGCTGATAACCAGCTTCGTGCGACCACTTGATCACACGACTCCCGACTCCTGATCACCAGTGTTAGGTTAAGTAAATCTAGATAACAGAAATGTACCCTGAATAAAATCACTGCATAGTATAGGGCACATGTACTGAAGTAATAAGGCAATTCAGTGTTGTACAGGCGGTAAATCCACAAAAAAAGCCCCAAGGCTCTGCTTTGGGACCACTGCAGTTTACTGTTAATTAGTGCTCTCCCAATATTACTATTACAACCCAATATTGCGGTAAAGCATGTAATACACATGGCAGTCCATAGTGTCCACACTTTGCCTGTCCAAAGTGTTACATGTACCCGCATGCAGAAGTTGCAGGAAGCTGCAGTAACAGCAGAGGGATTTACAAGTATATGCATTTAAGCACCTAGCTTAACCATTTCTGCTCACTACCAACTTCTTGGCTTTAACCTCCTAAGACCCGAACTCTTCCACGGCATGCATCTTTTATTTCTCTTTGATATGAATGTAAAAACAAAGAATGACCAGATTGACCAGATTTTTTTTTTTACCTGATTTTTGTTTTTTAGAAAAATGAGAGCCACATATGAGGATAGTCGTTTAAAATTTCGATAGAACAGTAGCAGTATATTGTCCTCGTAAGTGGATATCAGGCCCTTGTAGAGCAAAATTGAGTATTTTGGTCTAAATAACCCAAAATGTGATGTCCACATATGTGGACACCATGTCCTAGGAGGTTAAATATATTATCTCCCCCTGATGGTAATCCAAGTTCTTCATGCAGTAATGCAAGTTCTGCATGCATGTCTATTACCTGTTCTGCAGTGATACTGGGTTGGCTATTATGTTTATATCCTGAATTAAAAAGAAGATTTTATTAAATTTGTAGTCAATCTAACCACTTGCAGCTGTCATTTATTCTAGCCTCAATTGAGCTGCTGAAATTTAATGCTAACAATAAAGCAACAGAGATTTGCACAATATATGTGTGTATATGTGACTTTAGCACTTAGTTCTAGCACTCTTAGGAAACATGCAGCAGATGGACTCGTTTATATGCCGCTATAAAGAGTTCAAAGAGGTTGCAGACCAAACAAGGACTACCAGCAGCAGTCCAAGTGTGGAGTTAAAATCCGTGGAGACCCACTTAAGAGGTAGCTAATTATGTTGCTGTTTAATCTATTTGTCGCAAAGTACTTGGCATGACAGCATCTCCACTATATTGGCCATAAAATGGCCCATTACTCCCATCACTGAGCACATATTCACACCACAGAGGACCACTGCAGTGCCTTCATGACGCCATTCCTGACTCATGGCCCTGTCTGACAGTTTTCACACTCTGGCACCAGGACACAGCCAATACTGCCACAGCCAAGTGGCCACAAAATCCTCAGAGTGTGAGGTCAGTGTAATGGCTGAAATATCATCCTGTCTTACTTTATAGCAGTGAGTCATACAGGAAGAGGCCGCTGAACCCCAAATCACTGCAAACTGCAGAAATATTTTAGACTCTGCATAGCTGTGACAAGGTGAAAGTGCTGTAGTGCAGAGAAAAAGTAATTAGGGACTTCAATAGGTGACAGGTTGTTTTAGCATTACCCCGCTTTGAAAAGGGTGGCTGTCATCTTAGCAGGTTAAAAAGCAAAAAGGAATTCTCTTAACAGCTGTCAAAGAGAAAAGGAAGGCTGTAAAAAGGATTCATTATTGTAGGAGCAATTGAAGACACTGAGGTGTTATCACAACCTTTTACTGCTCCTCTCTACATATACTCAGCAATGCAGACACCTTTGACTTTTTTAGTTTAGAGTTGCTTTAACCTTTAGACTACAACGCCAATTTCACCAAAATTGGGACAGTGTATGAAATGTAAACTCTCATAAACCTGTGTTTCATTTACACAGAATGTAGAAAACATACTGAAAAAAGACTTTTAAAGAAAGTATGAGGTCATTTTGAGTTTGAATGGAGCAACGTGTCTAAGGGCCACCATGTAGCATTCTCTCTTTTATTAACAGTACATAAACATCTGGGAACCGAGGACAGCAGCTGCTGGACTTTTGAAATTTTGCTCTGTCCTGATTTCTAGCTGCTCCACAGTCCTGGGTCACATTTTAACTTATTTTGCATTTCGCAATTCTCAAATTGTTTTCAATCTGAAACCTCTGGACTGCAGGCAGTTCAGCACCACTGCCTGCAGTCTCAGTGGCTCTTCTACTATAATGCCATGCTGTTGTAAGTGATGCAGTATGCAGTTCAGCATTGTGTTGCTGAAATATACAAGGCCTTCTCTGAAAAAAGGGTCATCTCAGTGAGAGCATGTTTCTCTAAAACCCCGTGTATACCTATCAGCATTGATGATAGCTTTTCAGAAGTGCAAGCCCACAGATTCCTCCAGATTCTTTGAATCTTTTGATTATAATAAGTACTGTACATGATGATATATTCACAAGAGATACTGAAGTCTTCACAATGTTGTGCTAACGAACATTATTCTGAAACTGTTCCATGATTTGTAGATGCAGGTTTTTGCTGACTTTTAGATGTGTTGATGAGCAAATTTTTTTTTTCTTGAAACAGCACAATATTTCAGCTTAAACACGTTGATATGTCCACTTCCATAATTTTCCATTCAAATGGACGCTCTGCACACTCTGGTCATATATCACTGTAGGAGTGCAGTGGTGTTTATTTATCTATAACACAAAACAGGCTGTCTGGCGTTACCATCAGCTTGCGTTGCTGTTACCAAGCTGGCAGTTGGCTGTTACTCTGAGCTCATTTGCATCAGCCAGTAAAACTTGAGTAAGCACAACAACTAAGAATAGCAGCGATAAGCAATGCACAACATAAAATGTGAAGACTGTTAACTGACAAAAACCAGCAACAAAAAAACAAATTAGCCAGATTATTTCAGTCCCGTATCTCAAATCGGCAAAACGTTGCAGTAACACTCTGCAGCTAGCATGCTCAGCATGCCCACGTTCTCTATTAAAAGCTAGCTCAAGCTATCTGTTTCCTTTTATAACATTAAAAATGTTGCAGCTAAAACAAGCATAAAACATGGTACTGCAACTGAGATACAGCTTAGCATGAATAATAGGTGGTGCTTGTGCACTGCTCTCACCTGAAACACCTGAAAGTAACGTCTGGGCTGCTCAGTCATAAGTGATCCACGCTCCTACTGCCATCTAAAATTCAGTACTTCCTTGCCATTACATTCATGTGAGAACAGGTGAGTTTTTCCACTGTGTGCAGTGATGCAAAGCACTTTAAATAACAAAAACAAGTATTAACAATAATAATATTAATTATGTAGGGAGCACTGAGTAATGCAAACCAACTGACAGAGATCTCTGCAACTTATAATAACCTTCAAAATATCCAGGTCAGCACACACACAAACCTTTAATTAGCTTCAGAAAAGTAAGGTATAGTCAGTTTGGTGTTCATTAAATGAATATGCACACTTTTTCTTAACGGTCTGAGTCTAAATGACTCAGTGTTTAATTGAGCAAATGTGTACATCACTGACTAAGGTAGCAAAGACAACAAAAAACAAGTTATGCCACAAGCAATTTATTTTGGATTGTACGCTCCAAGGCGCGCACACACACACACACACAATCCACAGAGTTGGAGTGTTGTTTCTCAGGTCCTACTGGGGAAGATGAGCTTTTATCCCTCTGTTAGTGAAGCAAATGTAGCAGATAATAGAGTTTCCAGAGAAAGACGGCAAGAAGCAAAAACTAGTCAGTCGAGCTGGATTCTTATTCCGTCTAGAAGAATCAGAATATATATGGCTGACAACTCACAAAAACAAACAACTTTAGGGTTCACTGTAATCATTTCGAGGTCGGGTTCTCGTGTTCTGAGCTCATCCTACAGAAGCAGAGATCTAATGGGGCAGAGATTTCGGGAATGGGCGTTATGGAGAGCTACAGTGTTTCTTTTTTCTTAGGCCGTCTTTCATTGCAAATAAGTCAGATTTCTGCAGAGCCAATGTGAAAGACTGAGAACACAGATTAATAGGTGTCCATGTCCTTTTTTTGTTTAGTCTGCCTTAGTTAGGCTTATGTGAGGGCTTAAGGCTGTGCCATTTGTACTTGAAGAAAGAAAAATGCGATCATAAGAATGCATGAAATACAGACTCCACACCCCGGACTCACTTCCCCCTTAAGTGATTTAAAAAGGTCTGCTGCTGCGGTCAGCTGCTCTACTAACTACAAAATAACTGATCAATCAAAGATCGGTGCCTGGCCCAAAACAACACCTGTGCCCATCAAACACAGAGACAGAAACACTGCCGCAAAAATGGTACCAAATGTGGATTAGGATGACACAGCTGCACACTGAGACAGAAATCGTTACTCTTCATCAGCATGTTAAACAGGAATTACGGTGTTTCCTAGACAACTAGTTTGTGATTGTGGCGGGTAGCAGGGACGGGGGGAGTGTGCATGTGCATATGTGCGCCTGAAAAAAGGTACAACAACATTTCCTTAAATAAATTAATAAAAATTTATAATTTGTGACAATAAATAACAATAAAGTATTCAGCTGCCTCTCCAGTCAGTTCCTCATCTTGTAATCTGGCCAGCCAAAACTTTCTCAAAATATCATTAGAATATAATTATATTATACTAATTACAATAATAATACGCAGTGTTGTCTGATGTCTCCTGCATCTTTCCAATCCATGCAGTTTCCTTTGTTGTTACTGATCTGAGGTTAACAGACATACAAAGGCCACATTAGGAAGTTGGAGGTGTGGCAGTTGGAGAATCTTTAGGTTTGGACTTTAATTTTCTGCACTTTGTTTGGGCTTTTTTTTTGCTGAGTGGCTCCTAGACGTTGTGGCTGTGTCACAGAGGTGATGCACCAAAAAATATTTTGTGATTTGTTTAGTTGCCAGCTGATTAATGCACTCCTTAAAAGTCTGCAAGGGAGACACCCACTTTTCAGGAAACCCTTGCCACTTACTCTCCAAGCTGTAACCAGTACCGAACAATGTTCACCTTCACAGTTGCGACTGAGCTCCAATCGACACATTTCAAAACCTGTAACTTTTACTTTGAAGTGGAACAGTCTGGGTTTGTGGTTTGCATCATCGTTTCACTGCAGTTTGCAGTTTCCATCCTAGTTTCCAGAGAGATGGAGATAAGTCAGCATCTTCCATGCAAACTACTGGTTACTGTGGTGACCTGCTAGTAACCAAAGCAATTGCAAGGACGATTTCACCAATTTCACACTAGTGACTGCCAGCAACCTGCAGGAACCACTCACTAACTTGTAGTGGAATATACTTTTTATCTGGCAACCGCTGGTTACCAGGGAGTCACTTAAAGAAAAAGCATCATCTGCAGACACAAGGTGAACCAAACAACCAAATAATTTTCCTCAACGTGCTAAACCCCCATGGAGAATGTCATTCGCAAGCAAAGACAATGCTCTTTCTAAATTTTCAAGTCAGATCAATTAGTGAATCCTGAATCCAAGATTACCAGTTTCCAGAGGGACATAATAAATCCTTAACAACCTAAGAAAGGATCCTATTCAATGAGAAATCAGCATCACCTCCTAATGTACTAATATGAGTATGTTTTAATGCCTAAATGCTGCTGTTTCCCTCTAGTGTACAGCCCAGAAAGTCAGCTCTGTAGCTCTTAGCTAAAAGATCAGTTGGTGTGGCAACATGCTGTTGTTCTGCATGATGACGTCTTCGACATTCCATTCACGTCAACACACAGTGCAAACGCACACGCAAACAGACACGCAAACATGTCGGCTTCAACCACAGACCTATTAGGTCTATCACACACTGACAATCTTACCCTTACAGACACTCACACGCTGACACGAAAATGACAGAAGAGAAAAAGGAGAAGAAGAAAAATGAAGAGGCTCCATATAGAAAAGACTGGAGCGGATGACTCAATCTGGATTCACACTTCTCAGAGAGAAGACAACAGACAGAGAGAAGGAGAACCACGGGGAGAGAAAAGGTGATAAAGATGGGAGGATGGAGAGAGATGTGAGATGTCAGGCAGATAAGAAGAGCTTGTAGAAAATTGTCCCAACAGCCATTCAAGAGAGAAAGACGTGTTTCTTATTGAGTCTGAAGGGGCCTTAATGCATGTTCATTCCAGCTGTCAGACTGATACTAAACACTAAGTAAATGCAGGGGACACTCAGTGTGTGTGTGTGTGTGTGTGTGTGTGTGTGTGTGTGTGTGTGTGTGTGTGTGTGTGTGTGTGTGTGTGTGTGTGTGTTTCCCCAGCATGATGGCATGATCTATCTGACTGGATAAACTGTTAAACCATGCAAGAGTCCACAGTACCTCTTTTTCCCAAATTCACAGCACTATGGGAGACTGATGTATGACTGAAGCGCTACACTCCAAGTTTCTCAGAGTGAGATCAGATGGCAGTAAGAAACTGTACACCCAAGAAAACCAACAGGGTTAGCTGTTTGAGCAAGTGCCCTGAAATAAGCTTTTCTTATTTGACAAGGCCTTCCTGTAGTAGTGACAGTGATGGGATTACAAGTCAGTTTTAGTGTTTGGGTCAACATTACACTGAGAGAATTATTCTTTAATGCATATCAACCAAACTCTTTTCTTTTGGGGGGGGGGGGGTTCAACCTCGACTGAGAACATTAACCTCAGCTTCTGTTTAATGACAGTGATTCATCTTTTCTGCAGTATAATCTAGATCAGAATATCAGAATGTGACACAGCAGGCCAAATCCTGAAAAGGTATCCATCCATGTTTGTTATTTTTTTTAAATAATTTGCCTGAGTTTGCATTTAACCGATGCGTGAAACTATACATTTTTAGACATAAGTTTTAATGGCCGCCGTTTTCTTTGTCAGTATTTATTACACGGCGTGCTGCAGGGAAAAGCCTGTTCTAACGTTAGAGTCTAAGGTTTATTTTTTAGCACCTGATGGCTCTTTTTTGCTTCTCATCTGTCAATACTTTGCATACTATTTCACGTGATTCAGTTTATTTTGAAAAGTCTCAACAGGATCTTGAGCTTTATTGTGAAAGGTTTATGTGGAAAATAAACAAGCGGACACGCGATGGTTTTACCGTCGTTGTTGCTAACGTCAACGCATAAAAACAGGCGCTTGGCCGTCCGTAGTGTGGTTATATTAAATATAAGAGAAAGAGAGAACTTTAAGAAATGAATATAGCCTCTACAGTGACCATCAAAACAGTGAAAAAATATTGCTGTAAACAGTTTAAAAGATCGTAAACAAACGATAACATAAAATGAAACGATAGATGTTTTTATATCGTCATCCGATATATATCGTTATATCGAACAGCCCTATGTCAGAGTAGTTGTTTTATGCAACTAAACTGGTGTACACCTCAGATTTACCACTAGTCAAGTTAGAAGTGTCTGATGTTGCCCCAAACAGGATGGCGCTGTCACAGTTCTGGGTCATTTGTGTGTGTTTTGATAATATTTTGTATTATGGTTTATTTTCAGGTTCATTTATAGTCATAGTTATTCTATTTTGGAGTTTCTTACAGACCCTGTTTAGTTTTTGGATTATTAGGTTCCCCCTTGTGTCTTTGCCCTGTGTCTCTCTGTGTTTATGTGACCGCTGTGTCCCCCGGCCCATCATGTCCCCTCTCATCTGCTGTTCCTCCACTCCTCTCTCAGTCTTGCGTTCTTTCATTTCCTGTTTTATTGTGAAGGTCATATGTTCCATGTTCAGTGCGTTTAGTTTATCATCCCTGGTCTCGTCATGTCTAACTTGTGTCAACTGTGTTCCCCATGTGTTTTCTGTTCCCTCATCATTGTACTGTGTATTTAATCCTCTGCCTCCCTCCGTTCAGTGTTGCGTTCTCCCTCACAGTTGTGTGTTTCCCCG
This sequence comes from Rhamphochromis longiceps, assembly GCF_057381845.1. NCBI lineage: Eukaryota > Metazoa > Chordata > Actinopteri > Cichliformes > Cichlidae > Rhamphochromis > Rhamphochromis longiceps. The sequence continues at coordinate 29,819,857 of NC_140577.1, read as the reverse complement.
TGTTCTTCCCCATGTTTTTGTTATTATTTTCCATTCTCAGCAAATAAAGCTGTGTTTTGAGTTCATGTTCCGCCTATGAGTCTGCGTTTGGGTCGTACACTGCCTGCTGCGCACAGCCGATTCGTGACAGGTGCTGCTATGCAAGGCAAAATGCCCAGATTTGGTACTCTATGTATCCAATGCTGAAATCAGCTACAGCTGCCTGTACCAGCACACCTCAGTCAAAGCAGCCATGCCAATGGAAGAATAATAATAGAAGAATTTTTATTGCAGTAGAATAATATGAAAAACATTAATTCACCCAATATTAAAACCAATAGTCATTTTGTCCTGCTCTGTAAACATGCTTTTCAGTGTTGTTTAGTTGGGCGTCTCTATGGAGACTGACTAGCTTTGGGAGACAGCCTCCAGTGGTCATTCAAGAAACTGCAGTTTTTTAGTTTTCAGGTTAGTGAAACTTTTTCACCCTTCGTGGCTGCCGATTGTTTTCCCAAAAAACAGATTTATTTATTCATTTACATTTACATATAAATGTTTTTTTCTAATTCTCTTTTGTGTTTTGATCGCTCTCTTGCTTCACTTAAATAAAGGCAGAGGAACCTTCAGTGCCTGCATTGACCATATCATATGGGGATGCTGTTTATCGTGCCACTGCAATACTTTATTTGAATTCACACAGTTCTTCGATGGAGTCCAAATATTTTTCTTCACAGACACTCAAGAGACTACACACAAGGAACAAAACAAGGGTGAATACACAGTCATTATGATGAGGCTCATGCGGGCTGGCTTTAACCAAACACATCCCAGAGGGGACAATGTGTTGGTGTCCCAGCGACTGAAAATGATTAGCTGGCAAAAGCTGTAATTGAGTTGGAAAGGAAGCAAAAATGGCAAGCTGGGCTCTCTTACAGTCTTTAGTTTTGTCTGTGTGTGTGTCTGTCTGTGTGCTCAGTGTTTGCAGTGGCAATAACCTTTGTGAGAGTGGAAAAAGTACGATGGACCGTAGCAGCAATAGAGGAACAATCAATCACATACCAGTCCAATACCAGCCTCCCTATGAACTGCACGGTCCAGTGTGTGTGTGTGTGTGTGTGTGTGTGTGTGTGTGTGTGTGTGTGTGTGTGTGTGTGTGTCTTTTCAATAGAGAAAGCAAAGGAAGTGAATAAAAGAAGACAGAGATGTCTGATGAGACATGGACTGCCTTCCTATTGATATGTGAATGAGAAACCCCAACCAGAATGGTCTTTATGGCAGCAGACCAAGTCATCAAAAATGAAATTGAACAATATGTCGCCTTGACAACAGCTGCCCAGCTCACTGCCAAGCCACCATCCGGGATGGAGAATGAGGCTTTCGGCCAATCGAAATAGTCCCTCTGCCAACTGGACCTGACGAAATGGCTGACAGATATATGAGCTGGATCTGTGATTTTATTGAAAATCTAAATATGTACCAGAGTCTTCCACATCCCGCGTGACGCTGATGTGTTTTGATTAGATATTGCTGAAGTGAAGAGAGGGCCATTACACTGTGGAAAACATCCAAACTGATTCAATTCTCATGCAGTCATATGATGAAATGTTAGAGGAGGGGGGAAAAGGCTAATCGTCCTCTATGTGAAAAGTTGACAAGTTATTTGTGCTTTCTGCTGCCCTTTTTGACATAAGCTTCAGAATAACGACATGGTTGTGTTTAAACTTTTCAAGCATATTAGTCGTCCTTCCAATCAGAGTGGTATCTTTTTCCTTGCAGCAGCCTTTTTGCACTTACCTGTATTGCATTCTCTTTTTTTTCTTTATCAGCTCTTCATCCAGAGCCTCAGATGATATTTCCTGGTTTTATTGTCTCTCAAAGAGAGAAATGAGACAGATGCGCACTTACTCAGTACACATATGGCTGAACGCAGGTGACTGATTGGTCAGATCTTTTTATAAATGCTGCAAATTCTTCCTGAGAAATTACGTGATCGGTGTGAACGGTTGTATTAAAAATAGGTGAGTCCCAAAAATATTTAATGCAAAAAATATTCACACAGACTTCAGGTGTGAAAGGTCTTCAGTCGTACCACTGGCCGGAAGGAAACGTCCATCTACCCATGAAAAAAGGCTAGCATAACAGGATGTAAACATTGATAATGCCCACACACAGACAGCATAAAAGTTGGGTGTAGCTTCTGGGACTGAAAAGTGAAACCCACATATAAGTGCCTTAAAGAGGCATGATATTTAGCGAAGGAAACAAATCTCGTAGTTGCAAAAAGACTTCTTGCCCTGCATAAATCTATCAACCAATAAGCACACAGTTTCACAGTGAGATCTGTCACTTATTTGTTAGATCTGGTTCCAAAAAACCAAGATGGCAGTGGCAAAAATGCTTAGCTCAAGGGTACAGCCATCTTTTATACTGTCTATAAAAGACAGTAGAAAAGTGTGAGATGTAATGTCAGCTAGCTGCATGCTAGCTCTATTCCTTAAAATGAGCTATGAACTAAAACCATGCACCCAACATTTGAGGTATGAACCCAGACCATGATCTTTGAGAGTCATTACATAGCTAAATCTTAGAAGAACTATTAGTAAGCAGGATTTTCCAGAAAAGTTATTAACCCTGGGACCTTCAAGTGGCATCAGAAATGACTATTTCATCTTGCACTTAGTTAATGTAGTGGTATTAATCCCATTTAATGCAAATTCTGAGGCACAGACGAACGGCGGAGGTGTATTGGCCTTGGTACATCTCCGTCTCTGGAGAGAAACTGAGGGAGAGACAGCCCACAACAGCAGGATTGCAGAGGTTAATGTCTCTTATATAAGGCACAAAATGACTTCTTACAATTATAAAAGGACATGTTGTTTCCTACAAATATAGTCTCATATTTAATCTCCATATCAAGTTATATCATAGCATGGTACGTGCTGCAGTAAGGACAGATTGCTATAGAAACACAGCTCACCTCAACACTGTTCAAATGCTAATTTAGGACTAGGAAAGCCTGGGGAGAAACACAGGGGACAAAACAGCTGTGTGCATGTACCCTTATGAATCATTTTCTCATCTAACCTTTAACCATCATATCTAAAAGATCAGTATTTTATTTATTGCCACAATTGCTGCACATTTTCTGAAGTCTGGATGATTCATTTCTGACTGCTGCACTAATTGTTGTCTATTTCTATAATTGTTGTCTTAAGTATTCCAGCAACTTATAAATATTGGGGATAAATATTGTGGTTTGTACTCTCTCTTCTCTCTGTGTCTATATGGAAACTGTTGTTTACTTTTGGGCCACATGTCACCAGTGGCTAATATTTCCCCCTTTGTCTGTCTTTATAACCTGATAGTATGTGATGGTGTTTTTGCCTCAAGTGATGAAATATGTTTGTTCTTTTCATGTTTCGATGGAACCACTTTCTTGCGTATTTTGCAACTGGACTTTGTTGGAGGTTCTTGAGGCAGCTCTCTTTTTAGGTACCAAAATTCTCACTGGAAGCTGACATAGGACACTGCCATCTTGTGTTCAAAAAAACAAGCAAGATGAAGAAGATTAAGAATAATATCTCTGAGAAATAACTGTGTGTGTTAAACTATGTTTAACTACCTACTTTGCTAATAAATCACATTAAATTTTAATTTTAATTCATATTTAACTATTAAAAGCTGTTTGCTTTTTTTAGATGTGTGGTCATCAGAGAACAGCTCCTACAAACATGCGGTTTTATAAATTATCAGAATATAAAGTGTTTAAAATTAGCTCAGCCTGAAACATCTGCATAGACCTTAACCACATAGAACAAACTAAACTGAATGGCTGTCCACTATTAAAGGTAGACACTTTCTAAGTTTGGATACAAGAAATAATTCATAGTGGATAACTGTATGGAAATCATACTTGGTGAACACATTTCAGCCTGTCACTTTTAGGGGTACACCACTGAATCAGATGGATGTCAGCATCAACTGATATTAGCATTGTTGACTGGTATCAGCAAATATCAACAAATACATTTTCTGATATGTCGGACTTTTGCTGAATGTGTTTACATTTAGTTAACTGTTTCAAAACAGTGTGATGAATAACTTGTAATACTCAAGATGTATCTGTTTTCTTGTTTTAGCAAAAGATATAAAAAAAAACCCCTCATAATTAAATTATATAAAATATTGGCATTACTGTACCCGGTGGCCAAATTATTGTTTAAAAGATTGTCGCTAACTCAGAATATCACAATATATACCTCCTTAGTCATTTTCCTCATTGATAGGTTCATATAAAAATATTCCAACATTTAAAAAGGTAGAAAAGAAAATCATACATTCCCCTATGAGTCTTCCTTCTCTCACCCCCAACCAGTCAACCAGCAGATGGCCCCGCCCCTCACTGAGCCTGGTTCTGCTGGAGGTTTCTTCCTGTTAAAAGGGAGTTTTTCTTCCCACTGTCGCCAAAGTGCTTGTTCACAGGGGGTCGTATGATTGTTGGGTTTTACTCTGTATGTATTATTGTAGAGTCTACCTTACAATATAAAGCGCCTTAAGGCGACTCTTGTTGTGATTTGGTGATATATAAATAAAATTTTATTTAATTTAATTCTTTCAGTTGTGAAATAGTTAGACAGATTTGGAGGAATAAGGGGACTAGTGCAACTGCATTGGTCGTTAGCAGATTGCCATGATCGCCTGGAGCTTGCATGGCAGATACTGACAGATCTGCAAACACTTGCCATTTACTCTCTACCCGATTGAAAAAGTCCGACCAAAAACAGAGAATATTAAAAGTAAAAATTTTATCTTACAATTGAACCAAAATATTTCAAAAGGCACAACAAAATGGTCCCTACTTCCAGTTTGCATCGCATTATTCACAGTCTTACTGTTGCTTAGAGAGCAGTTGGCAAGTTGTTGCTGACAAGTCAGCATCTGAACAATTTGTTGATGATCAAAGCGATCACGAGAATATTTTCAGTGGACTGCATACTTTTTTGTGATTAATTTCATCCAACAGCAACCAACTGGCAACCACTGAGAGAATTTACATTGTTCACTAGCAACCACTATTTGACAGGCAGTCACCAACCAGTCTCTAGGCCTGTGTGACCCAAAAGACAGTTTATAGTGGTAATTAATTACAAATTAACATAACTAATAACTCACAGATGAAAAAGGGAAAAAACCTTCACATGCAAGACTCATGATTCCACCACCAACGTGGTGGATTGAAGTGGAGATCGTTGATTTCCTGTACACAGAAATTAATCAGCACCTATGAGACCAAGTGCACAAAAAATGTTTTTAGGGACATGAAAATAAAGGTAGAAAGTTTGTGTCCAGATGAGAGACGATCACATGGCTGACAGACAGAGGAGTCAGACACTTTAACAACTAAGGACAATTTTAGTATCAAGGCTCACATAAACTGCTTATTTTAAAGTGTGGGAGGGAGCCTCTAACAGCGGTGTCCATTAGTAACTGTGGGTGTTCATTAGTTATTCATCAATAATACCTAACTCCTTCACTCAACATTCCTTTGTTTTCCCACAGCCAATGTCATCCATTCAGAAGCAGACAGGAGCTAGGACTGTGCCCCCCACTCCCTTGCCACAGTAATTTTTTTCTACCGCAACATCTGCCTCCCTGGCTAATAAAGCACGAGACAGGAATGGACGAATCAATCAGTCAAGAGACGCGCATGCAGCAGCTCATGCCAGCTGCCCTCACAAACACAAAGCACACACTGAGCCAGTGATGCATGAGACAGATGCACAGTACACCTGGCCACAGGCTTACAACAAAATGGAAGTGATACAAGGGGAGAGAATAAAAAAGAGGGAGATGTGTGGGGGGAGGTGGGGAGGGGGGGTCAGTGCATCTTTTATCCACAGATGTAGGACATGAAAAAAAAGGGGGGGAAAGAGGACACTGGAAAAACAAACAACACATTCAAATGAACAGTCACATACAGGAAATTGTAGTGTAACATGTTCCTGCAAGCTGATATTATTGTACTACACAGAAAGTGGATCAATAGGTCATTCTTTCCGGGGGGAAGAGCATGTAACGATAATAATGTGTTTTCCTTTCCAGTGATCTGTCACTCAGTCAGCTGTTGTGTGTAACTGTAGCTTCTTTCCACCCACTGTTGGAAATAACAGTGGCGCTTCGGCTGTGTTTAACAATGCTGCAAAGATCAGGTGATCAACCTACCGAATGTTTAGGGAACAGCCTGCTGCTGCTATTATGTAATGAGTACAAGGACATCAAAATAAATGTCCCTGCTATGGATTGCTCTGAAGCGAAGTAACAAACATGGCAGTTTTGCAATCAGCCACAGTACTGTACCTGATACCGTTTTCAACTTGTGAATTTTCTGTCTTTCCACAAGTCATCCTGGCAACATGTGGCCCTGGAGACACCTACTGGACTTTTTTAAGTACTTTGGGTGATGTAAACATAACAATCATGTAAGATGCAGTCACGAAACATTACAAGTGTGTAGTTAAGATCAAAATGAAAGCCATGTTCGAAGATGGTAGACAGATAAAAATACAACTTCAGGATACCCCTAATGCTTTGAACCGGATGCAGGAGCCAATCAGATGTTTTGTAAGGTGGCCTTTGCCGTATTTCACCAGATTAGGATCTGGGGTTATTGGCGTAGGGATGCACCCAGCTATTCTGATGCTCATTCAAAGCTAGCTATTGTAGCCGTGAGCTGATTTATGGAACTGTGCCATTCAATTGAACATGTTTGATGCTTACTTAGCCATCCATTAGTGGTACACCGATTCCCAGAAAAACCAATAAGGACGGATCTTCTTCTACAGGACCAAAGAAGCCAATGGCAAAAGGGCCAACAATTTCTTCAATACACAGCAAATTATTGAATATCCTATCACAACTAGCGACCGTCGAATGTCAACTCGTAGCAACAACTATGAGTGAGCAACTGAATGACTACCAGTGTAACGAATGATACTGCAACCAAACTGCTAATCTGAACAAAAGTACCGAGCCACCTACACATTACACCGACAGGAGCTGCACACGCATAGAAAACCAAGCCACAAGGCTTCCAGCATACAGTGTTTATGCTAATGTTAGTCCCATGTCGCTCAATGGAGCGGACTTCTAAATACAGTGGGAGAACAAACCTGCAGGTCACACTGAAATCATAAAAATTTAAATGTATGAATTTATTTTACTTCTCTGCATTTAAAAGGAGACAAATACGAGGAATAAAAGTAAATCAGTAATTACTAAAAAAGAATAGTTGAGAAAATAAGGAAATTATTGTGAAATGCCAGAGCTTCACAGCATTATTCAAGATATTTTTAACTGTTATATTTTGTGTTTTCCTTTACATACTTAAAGACAATTTAACCATAAATTGATACCCAGTGAGCAAAAACTTGTGTGACAGAAGCTGCAGAAGATGACTTTGCATCTAAATGTTGAGAAATGGTCAAAACATGAAGGATAAAAAGCCTCTTTCCAGCTAAAAATGGTTGAAAAGTGAAAGAACACACTTTCACCTCAACACCTCTAAAAGCCATAGGTTTGGACTGGCCAAAGGCCTGTATTAATAAGTTCACCATGCTTCACACAATGAGACCGAAATATAATTTAAAACTTTAAAACCTTTTTTTAAATATTAAAAATACAGAATGGCTCCCAATTTATTACAAACTGTAATATAAAACTGGTCCTTGTTATCGGCAGTTAGCCTAAGTCAGGGTATGTGTATCCTAGTGGCGCTGTCACTTGGTGTTCGCTCGCTCTGTGGTAGAGTATCACTTCCTGTTCCTGCTCAAACACAGTGGTGTTTCTGAGTAGCTTATTTGCTTAGCGATTTAATTAACAACTTTTAAATACATTCTTCTTTCATAGTATAATCTTCACGTGCTTCCTCCGAAGCACACTTTCTGTGTACTCACTACCTAATTTATAGCCAAAGTATTCACTCACTGTCTCTGTACTGTCTCGCTAGCCTAGCCTAGCTCGTAGCCGACTCATTAGCACCATGGCTACTTCACCTGTCCCTCCTGCACTTTCTTGCTCATTGTGTCAGATGTTTAGTTACTCCTCGGCCTCCTTTAGCAGTAATGATATCTGTAACAAATGTAGCATATTTGCAGCGCTGGAGGCCAGGATTACTGAATTGGAGACTCGGCTTCGCACCCTTCATTCACCCGCAGCTAGCCAGGCCCCTGTAGCTGGTGCAGCCGAAAATAGCGTAGGCCCCGCTAGCTGTTCCCCGGCAGGTCCCAAGCAGCTGGGGAATCAGGGCGGCTGGGTCACGGTGAGGAGGAAGCATAGTCCTAAACAGAAGCCCCAGGTACACCACCAACCCGTTCATGTGTCTAACCGTTTTTCCCCACTCGGCGACACACCCGCCGGGGGTCAAACTCTGGTAATTGGCGATTCTGTTCTCAGACATGTGAAGCTAGAGACACCGGCAACCATAGTCAATTGTCTTCCAGGGGCCAGAGCAGGCGACATTGAAGGAAATTTAAAACTGCTGGCTAAGGGTAAACGTAAATTCAGTAAAATCATAATTCACGTCGGCAGTAATGACACCCGGTTACGCCAATCGGAGGTCACTAAAATCAATATTGAATCGGTGTGCAACTTTGCCAAAACAATGTCGGACTCTGTAGTTTTCTCTGGTCCCCTCCCCAATCAGACCAGGAGTGACATGTTTAGCCGCATGTTCTCCTTAAATTGCTGGCTGTCTGAGTGGTGTCCCAGAAACGATGTGGGCTTCATAGATAATTGGCAAACCTTCTGGAGGAAACCTGGTCTTGTTAGGAGAGACGGCATCCATCCCACTTTGGATGGAGCAGCTCTCATTTCTAGAAATATGGACAAATTTATTAAACCCCCCAAAATATGACTATCCAGAGTTGGGACCAGGAAGCAGAGTTGCAGTCTTACACGCTTCTCTGCAGCTTCTCTCCTCCTGCTACCCCCCCAAAAACCCATCTCCATAGAGACTGTGTCAGCTTCCAAAAAGACAAAAAACAAACTAAAAACCAGCAACAAACAACTTAAACATAAACAATCACAAAGAAAGAACAATACAGTATCCACATCTGAACCAAAGAGTAAAACAGTGAAATGTGGATTATTAAATATTAGGTCTCTCTCCTCCAAGTCTCTGTTAGTACATGACTTAATAATTGATCAACAAATTGATTTACTCTGCCTTACAGAAACCTGGTTGCAGCAGGATGATTATGTTAGTTTAAATGAATCAACACCCCCGAGCCATTCTAACTACCAGAAATCTCGAAGCACAGGCCGAGGGGGCGGTGTGGCAGCAATTTTTCACACCAGCCTATTAATTAATGAAAGACCAAGACAGACTTCTAATTCATTTGAAAGCCTGATGCTTAACATTGTCCACCCCAGCTGTGAAACTCAGAAACCAGTCTTACTTGTTATCATCTATCGTCCACCTGGGCCTTACACAGAGTTTCTGTCTGATTTCTCAGACTTTATATCTAATTTAGTTCTGAGCTCAGATAAAATAATTATTGTGGGTGATTTTAACATCCATGTAGATGCTAAAAATGACAGCCTCAACATGGCATTTAATCTGTTATTAGACTCAATTGGTTTCTCTCAAAATGTAAAAGAACCCACCCACCACTTTAATCACACTCTAGATCTTGTTTTAACATATGGCATCGAACCTGAACATTTAACAGTGTTTCCTGAAAACCCTCTCCTGTCTGATCATTTCCTGATAACATTTACTTTTACAATAATTGATTACACAGCGGTGAAGAGTAGACTTTATCAAAGTAGATGTCTTTCTGAAAGCACTGTAACTAAGTTTAAGAATATAATCCACCCACTGTTATCATCTCCAATGCCCTGTACCAACACAGAGCAAAGCAGCTATCTGAACGCTACCCCAACAGAGGTCGATTATCTTGTTAATAATTTCACCTCCTCACTACGTACGACTCTGGATACTGTAGCTCCTGTGAAAACTAAGGCCTCAAATCAGAAGTACCTGACTCCGTGGTATAATTCTGAAACACGTACCCTAAAGCAGATGACTCGTAATCTGGAGAGGAAATGGCGTGTCACAAATCTAGAGGATCATCATTTAGCCTGGAGAAATAGTTTGCTGCTTTATAAGAAAGCCCTCCGCAAAGCCAGAACATCTTACTATTCATCACTGATTGAAGAAAATAAGAACAACCCCAGGTTTCTCTTCAGCACTGTAGCCAGGCTGACAAAAAGTCAGAGCTCTTTTGAGCCAACCATCCCTTTAACGTTAACTAGTAATGACTTCATGAACTTCTTCACAAATAAAATTTTTATCATTAGAGAAAAAATTACCAATAATCATCCCACAGATGTAATATTATCTACAGCTACTCTTAGTACCATTGATATTAAGTTAGACTCTTTTTCTCCAATTGATCTTTCTGAGTTAACTTCAATAATTACTTCCTCCAAACCCTCAACGTGTCTTTTAGACCCCATTCCTACAAAACTGCTCAAAGAAGTCCTGCCATTAATTAATTCTTCGATCTTAAATATGATCAACCTATCTCTAATAATCGGCTATGTACCACAGGCCTTCAAGCTGGCTGTAGTTAAACCTTTACTCAAAAAGCCATCTCTAGACCCAGCAGTCTTAGCTAATTATAGGCCAATCTCCAACCTTCCTTTCATATCAAAAATCCTTGAAAGAGTAGTTGTCAAACAGCTAATAGATCATCTGCAGAGGAATGGTTTATTTGAAGAGTTTCAGTCAGGTTTCAGAGCTCAGCACAGCACAGAAACAGCTTTAGTGAAGGTTACAAATGATCTTCTTATGGCCTCTGACAGTGGACTCATCTCTGTGCTTGTCCTGCTAGACCTCAGTGCAGCGTTCGATACTGTTGATCATAATATCCTATTAGAGCGATTAGAACATGCTGTAGGTATTACAAGTACTGCACTGCAGTGGTTTGTATCATATCTATCTAATAGACTCCAATTCGTGCATGTAAATGGAGAGTCCTCTTCACACACTGAGGTTAATTATGGAGTTCCACAGGGTTCAGTGCTAGGACCAATTCTGTTTACATTATACATGCTTCCCTTAGGCAGTATCATTAGAAGACATAGCATACATTTTCACTGCTATGCAGATGACACCCAGCTCTATCTGTCCATGAAGCCAGATAACACACACCAATTAGTTAAACTGCAGGAATGTCTTAAAGACATAAAGACCTGGATGGCCGCTAACTTTCTGCTTCTTAATTCAGATAAAACTGAGGTTATTGTACTCGGCCCTGAAAATCTTAGAAATATGGTATCTAATCAGACTCTTACTCTGGATGGCATTACCTTGGCCTCCAGTAACGCGGTGAGGAACCTTGGAGTCATTTTTGACCAGGACATGTCCTTCAATGCACATATTAAACAAATATGTAAGACTGCTTTCTTCCATTTGCGCAACATCTCTAAAATTAGAAATATCCTGTCTCAGAGTGACGCTGAAAAACTAGTTCATGCATTTATTACTTCCAGGCTGGACTACTGTAATTCATTATTATCAGGATGTCCAAAAAACTCACTGAAAAGCCTTCAGCTAATCCAAAATGCTGCAGCAAGAGTCCTGACAGGGACTAGAAAGAGAGAGCATATTTCTCCTGTTTTGGCTTCCCTTCATTGGCTTCCTGTTAAATCCAGAATTGAATTCAAAATCCTGCTCCTCACATACAAGGTCTTAAATAATCAGGCCCCATCTTATCTTAATGACCTTGTAGTACCATATCACCCTATTAGAGCGCTCCGCTCTCGCTCTGCAGGCCTACTTGTTGTTCCTAGAGTATTTAAAAGTAGAATGGGAGGGAGAGCCTTCAGTTTTCAGGCCCCTCTTCTGTGGAACCAGCTTCCAGTTTGGATTCGGGAGACAGACACTATCTCTACTTTTAAGATTAGGCTTAAAACTTTCCTTTTTTCTAAAGCATATAGTTAGGGCTGGACCAGGTGACCCTGAATCCTCCCTTTGTTATGCTGCAATAGATGTAGGCTGCCGGGGGATTCCCATGATGCATTGAGTTTTTCCTTTCCAGTCACCTTTCTCACTCACTATGTATTAATAGACCTCTCTGCATTGAATCATATCTGTTATTAACCTCTGTCTCTCTTCCACAGCATGTCTTTATCCTGTCTTCCTTCTCTCACCCCAACCGGTCGCAGCAGATGGCCGCCCCTCCCTGAGCCTGGTTCTGCCGGAGGTTTCTTCCTGTTAAAAGGGAGTTTTTCCTTCCCACTGTCGCCAAAGTGCTTGCTCATAGGGGGTCATATGATTGTTGGGTTTTTCTCTGTATCTATGAAGCGCCTTGAGGCGACTTTTGTTGTGATTTGGCGCTATATAAATAAAATTGAATTGAATTGAATTGAATTGAATAGTGGAACTCGAAAAGGATGAATCATTGCAACCCTAACTTTCACTTATGAGATTGTGTCCTTTCTTTTTTCAAAAATCTTTCCACAGTCCTGAAAAACAAATTTAGAAGTAATGGGACATTTTTTTAGAGACCATGACAACATCCATGTACATCTGGGTCTTGGTGGCTAACAGCAGAGATTCTCCAATGGTCATTTTCCCGGCCAATTTGAAGTTCTGTTTTTCGTGATCTGCTGATATCGATTTTCTATAACTAAAAGCAAATACAAGCAAATTATGTTTAATGCAGCATTTTAATTTTCAAAATAAAAAGTGATTAATCTTTACAACTTCTCCCAAACTCCAGCGACTTATGGGATCTTTTCTCACTACTCTGCTCTGTTAATGTATGTTTCTGTACGCCCACCTTTACCCAAAACATCCTACCTTACCAAACAAAAGCTCCCACAGCGTTTATATGACAGAACAAAAGTCAGCTACTTACATTATTTTTCAGCATGTTTATAACTTTACCACATCGCCCCTTTTGTACTTGTCTCCATGATTTTCCTCACACCTGTTGATCCCACACTGCTGGTTTGAATCTGTGCTTTGGATAGCTTTAGCTTTAGCAACTTTGCCTTTGTTGGCTTATTAAAATGTCCATGTTCGCCAGGGCGATGGTGATTTAAGTTTTGTATTAGGTTTGTGGTTCTGGACAGTTTACTTTGGAAAACTTTATAACTCCAGTTACAATAAAACTTTTACACTAATATTATGTTGGCATTTGGCTGTGAGTGTTAGCACAACTATTTACCTGTGCAGCTGTACGTGTGTTGCACATGAATGAAACAAAATGGCTCATAATGGGACACAGATGAGCCTGACTGGCTAGTCACCGGTCCTGGCCAACCACGCTGGAAACTGGACGATCCCAGCCCCTGGCCAGTCAATCGGTGCATTAAAAAAACTCAAATCTTAAACTTAAACACAAAAACAGAGCAGTGAAAGTGTACCGTGTGGGTCTGAGACCTGTCGTGCACTAAGGACCGGCTGCTCCTCAGTTAAAGGCCAGCAGCCAAAGGACTGCAAAGCCAAAATTATTTGTCACTGCCACAACCATACCATCACAGATGTGCTTGTGTCTTGTTATTTTTATGTAATAATGCTTTTTTTTTTAATTATCTCAAACACCATAAATTATGTGCAGACTTATCATAGAAATAGAAATACAGATAGAAACACACGGTGCAATACTTTGATGCATGTGATTTGACTGTTTGAAGCCCAGGAGGCCACCAGTGATGTGAACAAGCACTCACTCACTCACACACACACACACACACACACACACACACACACACACACACACACACACACACACACACACACACACACACACACTCATTTAAAGCTGGTCTTATTGATTGTCCTGGTATCATCCAGAGGACTGAATTATGTAGATAAAACTAAACTACCAGCTCAGCCTGCTTTGATCACCCATATCTGCCTCACTCTGCACTCTCACAGGTCAGCAACAAATGACTCATGGATACAGTTTTCTCTCGCAAACACACAAACACTGACTCCTGATATTCATCAGTTACATTTAGCGCAACCATCCACTCAGGGGGCAGTCAGAGCCTCCATGTATTTGCTAAAAACAGCAGGATATGCAACTACCATGCTTATATCAAGCCATTAACAGAACATAGTCAGAGTCCAGTTTCAGTCTTGAAACACGGAGTGAGCTTTATTTTGTTCAGCCACTTATTGCTCCTAAAGCATGAAGGGCATCCTAGCTCTGACTTCCCAAAGCTGCATTTTCAGGTAAAGGCAGAAGAAAACAGCATATTCTTTAAAAATGACTCACCCAATGTAACAAACGCCAGGGTGATAATGACTGCTGTCATCACCAGAGTGCCTCTTTTGTTTTGAACAGGGAAACGTGGACCCAAGTTCAATTGCCTCTACAGCCCCAAGTGTCCTTGAGCAAAACACTTGAAGCTCTATTTGCTCAACAAATACAGTCCAGTCTACCTAAAACACCGACTTTGATTCATTTGCAGTGACAAATTATCACAGTGATACAAACAGGGGAGAGAGTTAAGTTCATCCTTTCTGGATAATAGCCAACAGCAAAATAGTGTCCATGACTTCTTGTTTTAATCTCTTTTTTAGAAATTAAAGGCAGATTTGACACATTTTCACTACCACCTGTGCACGTTAATATGACGATGAAAACAGAGTATTTACAAATATGCCAAATAAATGTCCTCCACTTACCCTGTAACGCGTGGAAGAAGATTAAGCTCCTTTCAGCCAGAAAACAAAAGCCTCTCTTTTTCTTTCCAGCTATTCTCGCGGCGGTGTTTTGCTCCAAAACAGTTGTTCCCTTATGTAAAATAACCTTCGCGTTAACTCACCTCTCTCTCTGGAAGCAGATGAATGAACCGCTGCGTCTCCCTTGCCAACACATTTGCATAAAGCCCGCCTCTCCGACCCGGAGATTGGCTAGGTTTCCGTTTAAAGGTGGACCCCTTTTAAGTGATTCGACGGAGCCGCATGTCAATAAAACAAAGAGCGCACAACAAGCGCACGCGCCTGTGCCCTCGCGTCCTGTCTCTGTAGCACCGCGTGCGCAGCAGAGAGAGAGAGAGAGAGAGCCCAGTAGTGAAAAACTGTAAAGAACAACACATCTCCAGCGAAAACAGAAATACACACGACACATGTTCGTTGTCCTGTGTAATTTTCTGGTACTTCTCGCTCAAATTCGCCATATTTTATTTTATTATTTGTAAACTTTGTCCTTTAGCTCCTATAACATGGTGGATATTTACTTATCGGAACAGACAGGGAACCTGGGCCCATAAGGTCACAAAGAATTAGACACCAGACAAAATAGCAAAACTACAGAACTCTTAAGTGTAACACTCATGACAGGCACCTTGAATGAGATCAATCACTGTCACCGTGGAAATTGTTTCGTTGTTAAAGAACGTTACATGTGGTTTTCAGGATTTCCATGTGGCTGGTGATTGATGGTGGTGACAATGGTGTAAGGGTCAAAAGTTATTTGTACACTTCTCATCCTTATTTGTTGCAATCTTGGCTTCGCCAGGAGGAAACATAGCCTATACCATGTCAGAATAGACTGTATAAAAGTCAGATGTCGTTTGTGGGACTGTGACAGAGCGTTCTCACTCCCGAGGCGTAACATTTCGACGTTTTGTCACATCCCGCGGCGTTCCTGAGGAACGCGAAAGGAGACCTTCGGCGTTCTTATGGTACGCGGCGGGTTATGGCTGGAATCCAGTGAATGACGCTCCCGCGGTAATAGACGTTCCAGCCCTGTATTCCAGCCCTAAACCTAACCTTATCCCTAGCCCTATAACCATAACCTTATTCCTGACCTTAACCAGGACTTTAATGATGTTAAATAGCGTGTTTCTAAGCGATGTGAAGAAAAAGAGCGAACATGTGTAGATTCAGTCCAGACGGTTCTCATATGTCCTCTTTGAGCGAACATGTGTAGATTCAGTCCAGACGGTTCTCATATGTCCTCTTTTTTCCGAGGTAGTCATTTAGGAACGTGGTGGGTAGCCGAAAACGTAATATGGTGACGATTTGTCACCTAGCGTAAAATGTTACGCTTTGGGAGTGAGAACGGGGTTGACTGTGAAGTGAAGATAACATGGAATTGTCTTAACCTGCTTTCTTTTTAATGACCAGCAAACACTTTTGTTTGCAGAAAGATATGAATAGAAATCGATAAGAAAATAGCTTTTGGCTCACTTGCTCTGTGATCCTAGTAAACATGATTTATAGACCCAATCATTATTGTAAAGCCATAATGAACATAAAAGTTTATTTTGTAAATTGTGATCATTAATACAGAATATTATGAAGGGTGGGCTCATTGATTTACAGCTATAGTTACAGTCCCGTTGAGTATGTCACGTCTTTAAATTCAGGCTCATCACACCCAGTTTCAAAACACCAAGATGGTGACTGTAAAAACAATCAGCTCAAAGTTTCCTACCAGAGGTTCAGTATCCAATAATTAAGGTCACAGTGGCTAGGCCTATTACATACGTAGTTTACGGTTGTCAGCTATGATGGACATGCTAGCGCTAACTAGCAAGCAAACAGTGTCAGATTTTATCTCTTTAATTGAGTTTAAAATGTGTTGCAGTATTACACAGTGTATATACTAGTGCTGTCAGCATTAATCTCATTAAAATGACGTTAACGTCATAACTGCATTAACGCGGCAAATCCGTTAGCAGGTTAGCATGGATTGCCCCGTGCCCGCTAACCGCGCTAACGTATTGATGCAGGCCCACGCACAGTTATTGGTATTAAAGCCATTTTAACGAGATTAACGCTGACAGCACTAGTTATATTCATTTTACATTTTATTAATACATTTTTAGTTTATATATTGTAATATATGGAACTATACTAACAATTATTCTTGGCTAAATTCCCGCAAAGCATAAATGGCAACACACTGCACTGTCCAGTTAGAACACCTCCAAATGGAAAATTAGCTCATCTTTATAGATGAGCTAATTTTCCATTTGGAGCTCCTGTGGAAACCAGTTGGTGACGGCACCTCTTCATAATTTTTATTCAATCTATATACAAGACAGTCATGGGTCATGGGTGAGAGTCTTTAAGCTTCTTATTGTTATTGCAACCCTGTCACTGTACACTAATGCCTCAAATCTTGTCCCAGATAGTTACATAATAGTTAACACATGTATTGATTTCTATCATGCCAATACTCTAATGCAGTGTTGTTGTTACAAAGAGAATCCAGACCGAGTGTTTGATTAGAAATCAATGTCAGTGAGCAAAACAGAACTTGTATTAACAGGTAACCTTTTTATTATTTTCCTAATACATGAAAATACATTTAATATTGTAGGTGAAAAAACAAATTCTAACAAATAAAATGTCACAGCGTGATTAGCCAAGGTGAGCCACAGCCTCTCATTTGAGAATAACATAACCTTCAGCACAAGGTTAACCTCCATATCTCTGCAGGAGCACTGCAACACACACTTCTTCTTTTCTGTGGCGTGAGTGTTGTGTGTCCTTCACTACAAGGTAAGTTCTGAAAAACTGTGAAAAAGAACAGGACAAAACAACGTGTTTAGACTTAATTGTGAAATGTTGAACTCCTGGAAAATCTAATTGCATTGCATTGATACCGCTGCATTAATCGTATTAATGCAATCATATAATTGTATAAGTGTTATGCTAAACTGTGCTCATCCATGGCTGTTCAGGTTTCTCATGTGAGATTGAGCAGAAAGAAAGATCTTTTTATCTCTTTCTTGCAGATTTAAATAGAGGATGATGCTGGATTTCAGTGTTAAATTATAATACCATAATATATAAAAATAGGAGCCTAAAGCTTACAGTAGATTATGCTCTGAATGTTAGAGGTGATGTTGGTAAGCATTTGCTCATGATTAATTATTATACTTAATTAATAATTGACAGTCATCTGACAACCAGAAAAAAACATGTAGCACCCAACCAGCTGCCAAGTGGTTCCAAGAGGGCAGAATCAGAAAATTGCAAACACTTTGCTAACTGTGAGCTGAGCGGTAGTAAAACTTCAAAAAGTGTGGCGCAAACAGGAAATAGAGAACGTTTCACCTTCAGACCAGTCTTCAGGCCTATGTGACTGGAGATTTTGCAGTTGATTTCACAGTCATTAACCTCCTGCAACCACTCCTCCCCAACACAATATACATTTCATTTCCTTGCAAATAGTGGTTACCAGACAGTCACTGAGTGTTCTCTAGGTCTGTGTGGCTGCGACCTTATTAACTTGACCTACAGCATCACATGTCCAAAATTCCTGTCAAGTTAATGGTGGTTAGTAGTCACATGGTTAACGGTCACATGACTGCAAAACCTGAATAGTCATACACTGCATTAAAAAAAATAAAAAACAACAACAACAGCCCTTTTGGGTTTTTTGGACTGTATGGTATTTTGAGGGGGGTCATTGTTTTGTTTTTTGTTGCCAAAAGTGACTATATTTTAGGTAGACATAATCCTTGATTAGCTTTTACAAGTAAAGTATATAATCCCATGAAAAATGTTTCAGAAGGCACTAGCACCACACAGTCGAGGAGTCCAAATTAGTCACTACCGCCAAGTCCTTAACTTTACCCCCTTATTACCATTACCCAAGCACATCAATTTTTTTTAAATCACCAACCATACAGTTTTGATGGTACAGTACAAGGCCATGATTTATACAAAGTTGTCTTTTATAGTATAAAACATTTAGAGCTTTAGAGCTTCCAGATTATAAAATAAAGCCAAATGCATGAGTGCCTTAAACCTGCATTCTGTCTGAAGGCCAACCAAAGGTAACAGCTACAAAAAGAGTTCTGGTGGAAAACAGCTTTCTGACTTGACTTGTCAGAACTTGTTGAGTTTATGGGCTCAGTCACCAATTTTGAATCATATTCAATTCAATTCAATTCAATTTTATTTATATAGCGCCAAATCACAACAAAAGTCGCCTCAAGGCGCTTCATAGATACAGAGAAAAACCCAACAATCATATGACCCCTATGAGCAAGCACTTTGGTGACAGTGGGAAGGAAAAACTCCCTTTTAACAGGAAGAAACCTCTGGCAGAACCAGGCTCAGGGAGGGGCGGGGCCATCTGCTGCGACCGGTTGGGGTGAGAGAAGGAAGACAGGATAAAAGGCATGCTGTGGAAGAGAGACAGAGGTTAATAACAGATAGGATTCAATGCAGAGAGGTCTATAAACACAGTGAGTGAGAAAGGTGACAAGAAAGGAAAAACTCAATGCATCATGGGAATCCCCCGGCAGCCTACGTCTATTGCAGCATAACTAAGGGAGGATTCAGGGTCACCTGGTCCAGCCCTAACTATATGCTTTAGCAAAAAGGAAAGTTTTAAGCCTAATCTTAAAAGTAGAGATAGTGTCTGTCTCCCGAATCCAAACTGGAAGCTGGTTCCACAGAAGAGGGGCCTGAAAACTGAAGGCTCTGCCTCCCATTCTACTTTTAAATACTCTAGGAACAACAAGTAGGCCTGCAGAGCGAGAGCGAAGTGCTCTAATAGGGTGATATGGTACTACAAGGTCATTAAGATAAGATGGGGCCTGATTATTTAAGACCTTGTATGTGAGGAGCAGGATTTTGAATTCAATTCTGGATTTAACAGGAAGCCAATGAAGGGAAGCCAAAACAGGAGAAATCTGCTCTCTCTTTCTAGTCCCTGTCAGGACTCTTGCTGCAGCATTTTGGATTAACTGAAGGCTTTTGAATTAAACTGTAAGTTTGGTTTGTAAACCTCCTTCATACCACATTTCAAAGTGGAGGATTATTTCATGCTAATTGGCTGTGAACTCGTCAGTCACCCGTCTTTAACCATTTAGTGTGCAGTTTAAAAGCCTACAGCAGAAACGTTCATCCCAAGGCTTGAAAACGAGATGTTACAAAAAGACTTTTGCCCTTGGTCATTTTTAGGAACCTGATCCAGGATCTGCAGTTTTTACACTCCTGCATTCACAACAGCACTAAGACTAACCTCAAAGATAGGAAGTGTAAGTACGAAAGTCCACATTGGCTTGCCTGAAACACCAACCAATCAGCTTCATTGTGTTCAGAGACCAGGCTTCATAATCAAGTACCATTAAACTTAACTTGTTGGCACTTGGCTGTAGCTTTATTGTTAATGTACCAGCAGGAGAGTGATATTCCTTTTTTCAGCTCTCAGCAAGAAGGCACACATTCCCCAAAATGTCCCCCAGCACTGACCTCAACGCTAAGTCTCAGGTCCTTCAATCATTTTTCACTAAGTATTTTAACAAAATCCCATCCTTATTTTTCCAATTCGTCTTTCTGTCTTCCTCTTTCTTCTCCTCCCTGTAATTCAAGTATGTATTATTGAAACCACATTAATTGATATGAAATGAATCTCTTGCCCTCTAATTGAAATATGCTTAATTGAAAATGGCATGAATTTAGTATGAACCTCCCTCCCTCCCCTCTTACCTCTATGAATATTCATGAGTGAACACATCCATCAGCAACAGAGAGTTGCCATGGGAGACAACCCATCCAGCCTGTCCTCAGCCTCTCATCCCTCTCTGCTCCCTTTCATCTCTCCTGTCCTCTGTCACCACTGATCTCCTCACTTTGGCACCGTTCAGTGTTTGCTCAATTCCTTCTTTCCCCGTTTATTCTGTTGACACTTCAGAAATAAAGTCATTTTAACTATGACAAAATTTGATCTATATATATATATATATATATATATATATATATAGAGAGAGAGAGAGAGAGAGAGAGAGAGAGAGAGAGAGAGAGAGAGCAGTGTGCTATTATAATAATAATCAAAGACCTGAAAGATATATTACCAGAGGTGGGACCAAGTCATTGTTTTGCAAGTCTCAAGTAAGTCTCAAGTCTTTATCCTCAAGTCTCAAGTCAAGTCTCAAGTAATGTCAGGCAAGTCAGAGTCGAGTCTCAAGTCACTGGTGTAAAAGTCCGAGTAAAGTCACAAGTCTGAAATTTTGAATTTCAAGTCCTTTCGAGTCTTTTAAAAAAAAAAACACGAAAAAAGCATGTTGCAGTTATGCTAAATGTAAATGTTAGACCATGTAATTTTTAAATCTGTGTTTTTCTCAACACATGACAAAATAGTGAACTTAGAAAATATACACAAATTGTGAAATTGCACCTCTTTAAAATGCAGCTCAATTAAACCTAGCTCCAAGAATAATTTTCACCGACAGTTCTGAGATAAGCTGCATGTTATTCTTGGATGCGGTTTTAGGACCGGCTTTAAAATCGCATGACAAAAATATCATACATATTAAAAAAAACTGCATCACCAACGTAGCCTGGCCAACATTTGCTAGTTAGATGAAGTCAGCTATCTCATCGTAGCATATTTATATGCATATTTATAATCATACGGTTCTTGGAGTGAGTGCATACACTCATGAAGTTTAGTAACTTCCGGTCACTGCAACAAGCCCAGGTACAGTTTACCGACGGATGGGTGCAGGACCTTGAAATGCACCGTGTAGAAAGTAAAGACCATCGTACGTATCATAAGTTTACCAGTCTCACAAATCGTCTTCATAAATACACATTCGTTAACCGTTTATTAATATAACCTTTGAGCTCAACGGTAATTAATTAGTAGTGGAAATAATTTCTGGTTCATTACAGAAATGTAGCAGTGACAATAATACTGTATGCTGTAATCGTACTGGACAATTAGTGATACAAAAAAACTGTTTTATCCTGTGAATAAAAGTATATGTTTTTGTCAGTGTACCATAATAACAGAAGCGAAACGCAATATTGTGTCAGGACAATTCACTATTTATGCACAATAAATAAAGGAGCATAGCGCGACAATTTCTGTTCAGCACCAGACTTGCTTGTAACCTATATCACCAATTATGTTATGAAAATGACGTATTAACTACTAAAAAACACTGACCTTCGTGTAAATGCTTGGAGCAGACTAACCTGTGAGCTGGAGTGTTCTGGGACGTTATATTTGATCTTTGAATGGCTGCAATCCAGGCCATCCGTCGCCTCTTTGTTACTTCGGAAACATGGCTTGAACAATTTCTCTTCAACGACGTAATCCGATAACAACCGATCTCTTTACCCGTCGGCTTCCCGTGGCTGTCATGCGACCGGCTATTGCAGTTAATAATACAACGGCTTCTTGACATTTTTGTGTTTCTTTTTATCGCTGTATAACTGATTTCAATTGAAAGCCTGCGCGCGCTAGTACCTCTTGCCACGAGTTCCCAGAATCCTTTGCGGTTTTAACCCTGAATGACGTCACATTTTCAATCTCTATATAATATGCATGTTAAATTTTATATTTGGGGTGAAATATCAAGTCTTTTCAAGTAAACCGGTTCAAGTCCAATTCAAGTCCCAGGTCATTGGTGTAAAAGTCCAAGTCAAGTCACAAGTCTTAGAACATTTTTTCAAGTCAAGTCTAAAGTCATAAAATTAATGACTCGAGTCTGACTCGAGTCCAAGTCATGTGACTCGAGTCCACACCTCTGTATATTACATGTAAATAACCGCAGGTAGCTGTGATACAGGCCCCTCCCTAATTCAGCAAGAACTGATGGATTCAAAATCATGCTAACTGATGGGCAAGTTTGAGGTTGTCTGTGTGTGAGGTGAAGAAATGTCCTGTAAACTGTCTAATTGACCTTTCCACACTCCACAAAGGACGCCCCCCACCCCATGCACCTCCTGCCTGCCATTCCCTCCCTTCTCCTTTTCCCTGCTGTTGTCTTCTGTCATTCAATCACTCATTGTTTTGTGAGGAGAATCACAACTGGAGGTCTTGTACTTTAGAAATAATTTTCCATCCGTCTTTTTCAGCTTAGGCATTATCCCTATCCCAGCTGTCATAGAGCAAGATGGAGGGTACAGCAGGTCACCAATGTGTTGCAGGGATAACACATAGAAACAGATAACCATTCACAATTAGGGCCAATTTAGAATCACAAATTAAGCTAACCCTATGCATGTCTTTAGACTGTGGGAAGAAGTCAGAGTAGCTGAAGAACATGCAAGCTCCTCACAGAAAGGGGCCAGTCTGGATTCAAACCCAGAACCTACCTGCTGTGAGGTGACACGACTAACCACCACAACACTGTGCTGCCCTACACTAAATTATGTTTGAAGTCTTTATAGTTTATTAAAGCTTCTGAAGCGCTCATCAAATGATGAGTGACTACTAAAGATGTTTGTCGCTGAAAAACAAAAGTACATCCAGCCATCTTTGCAAAGAAAACATTCGAGTTTTAGTCGATCAGAGGGATAAAATTTTCCACCAGCTTTGATTTTTTTTAGGGTTAAGTATTAAGTCAGGGTTTAGAATATGAGTTTGTGGTGGTTAAACTTGGGGAATTCATGTCAATCTGTGTCCTCACAAAGATAAAAACTAATATTTTGGTTACTATCTATCCCCTACACATGGTGGGTAGTTGTAAGACTGCACACCTTTGGAGCAGGAGACGCAAGTTCAATACATGCCCGGCAGCAGTATCCAGTAAGGATCCTGGATAGACCCCCATGCTAAAACCAAGCCCTGAGATGGTCACGTCTGCAGCCTCGGACACAAGCATTTCACTGCATGTTGTTCTCTGTATGATTGTGTATGTGACGAATAAAGACAGCAGTCTTTCTTTTCTATTCAAAAATGTAAAAAAGCTATAGAAAGCATGTCTTTGTAATAAAGTGTGGCTCACTGATATACTTTCATTTTTCTTTTATTAATACTTTTATTCAGAGAGGTTTGGTAAACACATGGAGTGATTTGATCAAGCAGTAAGAACTTTTTAAATTTCTTGAAACTAACCCAAACACACAGATTCGTCCCAAGTACCAAAAATTACACTCTTCCAAATACAGACATGAGGTTAGCTCCAAAAGCAACGTTTTTAGTTTAATAGCTAATTTAAGTTAATGGACCAGATTCTTTAAAGCACACAGACTGAAACTTTTAACTTATTAAAGCTTAAAATTCACAGTGTGACAGCTTCGATGGACAAACTGATACCAACAGACGTGTCAATAGCTGGCTGGTGTCTGCCACTTCCAAATGCCGTGCAGCGTTTGTCCTGGCAGGCTATCTAAGAAGTCCGAGCTCCAGTTTTGTTAAATAAAATTCGATCATTTTCATTGAAAGTCCTTTATTGCTAAATTAGTGCCTGTGTCTGTGAGATGCTCCTATAGAGTTGATGAATGCAACTTGCTTACTAAGTTTGTGAGCATTAGCTAATAATTTAGCACCCCAGCCTCTCATCCATGGGGGCTCAAAAAGAAACTGTCACGATGGCTGCTTCCATGACAGAGATCAGTGCTCAGGCTGATCTGTGTGATCAAACTGACTCAGAAATCACATCATGCTAATAGCTTGTTGCTGTCTGTCTGTTGTTACATAATAAATTCACTGGAGCTTTTCCTCCCTGGGTCTCAGTCCAGAGAGAATAACGACTAATTTCAATGTCAACTTGCGTCGTCACTGGGGACAGGCCCTGTTGAGGCTATTTCTGCACACTTTCACTTGAATGATGCGTCGCAGCTTTTTACCATATGGAGAGAATCCATGTCAGTTGGCTCAGTCACATTTCAGTCTCAAATACTTGTAAGAGATGTCGCGTCACTGATCTATTCAAGTCTACACTTAACCACTGAGTAACATATGACAAAATAGTAATTGTAGATGACATTATAACTTTGGTTTTTCTGCATAAGATCCATATTTCTTATTCATCCTCTCTCATTGCCTTTCCTTCTTTCCTCCTTCTTCTTTTTAATCCCCTTCTTACAAACTCTCAAGGGTGACAATGAGGGTGTGCGAGAGGGAGATGATGAGTGTCTAGGAGACATAGCAGCTAATTACCAGCACTGATGATTAAACACAGCCTTGAACACTTGGTGTGTGCGAGCGTGTGTATGTGTGTTTCAGTTTTTTATGGACTGACGGGGCAAAGTCATTGTACTTCACACAGCGCTCGACAACTTTTACTGTCACTTTTTCATGATTCAAACCTACCGCTGTGTCTGCAACAGGCTCCACTGAGACGAGAGAAATCAGATTTCTCTCGTCTCCTCTTTAGACGACCCTCGGTTTTTTGCTCCTTGTTCTCCTCCTTCCTTTTTTGTTTTTGCTTCTCCTCTCCCGCCTGTGGTGATGTAAAGAGATTACGGAAAATGTCTTGAGATGGCCTCTCCATCGCAGGTCAACTTCTGCCATTTCATTTGGCTCTTTAGACAGAAACTGTCTGCCGCAGGCAAAATGACTTCAGACCAATAAAAATGCACTCTGTGTGCAGAAATGCACAACATCTACAGAAAAGGGGGTATGTAAATAAAACATTATTATTATTACTACTTATTTTTATTTATTTATCTTAGTTCAGCCTTAACATTCCAGATAGTCATGAAGTGTGTCGGAGTTTTTTTTAAATGAGCTGACTGAGAGGAAAGCTAGAGATAGATAATGAGACAAATCGTCTCATCGTGGAAGTATATTCATTCAGCCCACAGTAAAACCTGAACGTCTGATCTGCTAATCCAGCATATTCCTCTGATATGCTAAAACCACTGGCTGCATATAAAAGATCGCCATAGTTTCCAGGTATAATAAGCAAAGCTAACGTCTATGTGCTTCTGTAATCTGTGACTGTCCTGATCAGTTTATGGTCTCAATAAAATCTCACAAAGACTGTATAAATGGTGGACATAGCCACCATGACATCACCCACTGATTTGGCACACCACATTACCAAGTCTCAATTTTAGGGTTTTGGCTAGGGTTGCCAACTCCCTGAAAAATAAATAAGGGACACCTCGTGGCCAGGGCCGGGCGACCCAGTTGTCTTCACCCTTCCCAGTGTGGTGAATTTTCTAGCTCTTTTTTTGTGTGTGAAATTATTTTTTTAACTATTTGACTTGAAGTTGATTTAAGTAGATGCATATTCTATTCTTTGTGATATGAACACATGTGAAACAAATGATCATTTAGCCATTTATTTTTAGCTCAAAATGACAACATTAACACAGTAAAACAGGTCTCTTTCTTAAACAGAAGCCTGTCATGCTTAACTTTTGAGAATATAAGTAAATCTTTCTTTAAAAGCACTCTGTCCTGCTTAACTTAAAATAATAGAAAACAATAGAAAGAAAAATATTCTTGTAACAGTGCACATTTAGTGCATTTAGTACAATTGGCTTCAGTTGAGGTATTATTTCAGATTTTCTAATGCTAATCAGCTGCTCCTGTTTGTAAACCCGCTTGTTCCCATGATTACGCATCATAACTCATCATCATTATTCATCTATGTATTACTTTTATGTATTAGTCATCAATTTGTTGTAATCATCTATCCTTGCAGTTGTTTATTACACAAAATAAATTATATTATCACACTTCTGGCCACATAGCGCTGATATTCACTGCACATGCCCATATTAACTTTTTCCAGCCAGGTGTTTTCCTTTTCCCATTTTTCCCTTTCTCTGAGGGGAACAAACATTGCTGCTCTAATGCTGGGCTCACACTGTGCGATTTTTGGCCCATTTTGAGCCGATTTTTGAGTGATCAGACCGATTTTGGCCTTCATCGTGCGTCGTGTAGTATACGTGGGGTAACGAGAAGTGATTAACACCTCACGACCAGCTCCCGATCATCAATCGCTCGTGAGGGTGTCACCACAGGCGCTCACACTGCTCACGCGCAAACGTAAACGTTGGTGAAAAAGACGGCGCAGCACGGCTGTGCAGCGTGTGATCTGGATACAAGCGATGGAGGCACAACTTGTAGAACTTTGGAAAGCTCATCCGAGCCTTTTCGATGTGGCATCACAAAATTATCACGACACAACAACCGTGAAAATAGTTGGATTTACACTGCTGCTCAATCACAGCTGCCTGATCAATGTTTTTCATTAGCAATTTAGCAAAGTTGATGGTGGTGGTGTGTCTGTGTGAGTGAAAGACAGAGAGAGAGAGCGACAGATTTTCTGTTATAACCTTCATGTTATGGAGGCACAGTGTGAGCACTCAGGTCGCATCAGAGCATCGGGCGGTATAGTGTGAGAGTACATCGTGACATACGAACTTCTAACCCCTGCGAGTCAATCGTGCAGTTTGAAAAGTGTCTGCCCAGCTTTAGGTGTACTGTCATCCGAGACTTGCACCGCAGAGTCGGCGTTTGTTCCCCTGTTGGCCATGCTTCTTGTTGTGGTCATCTGTTGTCTTCCGGTATTTTCTCCGCAAGCGACCTTTCCTCGACCAATGAGATGAGCGGTAATCTGAATTGTCATACTCGAATTGTCATAAGTGTGCTGTCAGCTCATTGGTCACAAAGCAGGAGAGGGGCTGGGAATTATGTTTTCAAACAAAGTGTTAATTCCATAAACATTTATAGACTACTTTTGATTCTCACTGTATTATGGGACAAAGTGCGTCCCTTATTAGCTCAATACGGGACGTGTACTTTTGTTTCGAAATACGGGACGATTCCGTATTTTAAGGGACGGTTGGCAACCCTAGTTTTGGCCATCACCATGTTTGCATTTTTACGGGGTGGTGCTAAGTTTTAAGCTAACACTAGCAAGCTTGACTA
This sequence comes from Rhamphochromis longiceps, assembly GCF_057381845.1. Lineage (NCBI taxonomy): Eukaryota > Metazoa > Chordata > Actinopteri > Cichliformes > Cichlidae > Rhamphochromis > Rhamphochromis longiceps. The sequence goes on along the minus strand of NC_140577.1, from coordinate 29,792,264 downwards.
AGATTGTATAAAGCTGGAATTGCTGCTGCCTCTTTTGCAGGTTACAATCACAGAGTGTATATAAAACACGGACAAAGCCACCATGATGGCACCAACTGGTATGCAAAGGACCTAAAGCATCAAGCAAAGTGTTTCTGGCATCACCGTGTTTTTGTTTTGAAACCAGATGAGACAAGCGGTGGGTTAATGTCACAGAGAGGGACGCTGCACGGTCATAGGCTAGTGGCTCAATCACCTAATAAGGCATACCCTGATTTAGTTGTGTTTAAACTCTAATGGGGGCCATAGTGTCAAAAAACAATCATGTATATTCAACAAGACTTGAAATTTTGGCACCAAGGTTAAAAATCATCATACTGTAAAGACCGGATGCCAACCTCCTTCTGACGAGGAAAAATCAGTGATTGCATTACCTTTTTTGCTGTTGGAGACTGATTTCAAGTAGTTGGAGCAGCCAGTTGGTGACCCAGAGGTTGAGCAATTAATTGCCATCCAAATTTATGCAGACAGGTTAAGAACATGCTGCAATCAGTCTGTGCCGAAGAGCACAACTCATCTGTGATGTGTCTCTTTACAACAGGGGCTTGACTGAACCGGCTGCCATCTGCTTGCATTCAGGTTATATTCCTATATGAAGCAAGGTTGCCAGGTAACTATGTTACATATACTGCAGTCCTGCAGCAATGACATCGCTGTTTGTGGAGGAAATTCTGAATTTTTGTTTCAAATCTGAATACAAGAAGTTAAAGTAATTTCTGCGTAAATAGACAGCAACAGATTTGTGATGTTATCATAGTAAACTGACATATTATCTCAAACAGATTGCATTCAATTGTCAACTTGGCCTCATTCAATCACAGACTGACTCCATCTTGTTGCTGTTTTTGCCATTTTATTGCCATCTTGATGCATCAAAGTTGCTGTGAAGATGGCAGCTGGCTGTGAGTGGTTGCAGACTGGGTCCCAACCCTCGAAATAACCGTTTCAGAGGCAACAAGATTGCAAATTCACTGCAACAGTTTGCAACCACTGTTTTCCCTGAAGTAGGAAAAAAGGCTACCAAGGACATCTTTTGTGTCCCCTGTTGGCAAAGTTATTGCCTGCATGAAAATTAAATGTATCCATGAGTGTATTATAGTAAGATTCCTTAAAAATATGTACTAGCACTGGTCTTAAAGTCCACATTCAGTTCTTTCACTGAAACTTTCATCTTGGCTCTCTTTTTTAACAGAAAGCTAACGACTCTCACCTCTCAAGACCTCTCTCTGTTGTTAATGACTCTGTCTTTAAGCCGACCAATGGATGTACCACCTTGGGCACTCAATCGTTAATCATGAGGGGACAAAAAGGGAGCAGACAGAGAGAGATGAATGAGGGGAGAACGCGTGGCCATGGGGGTGGGTGGGTGATGATTGGACAATGACTCCACTCCAGTGACTTAACATGGAAAGAGGAAAAAGGCATGATCAGAGAAAAAAAAAGAAGGAAGAGAGCAGAAGGTAGTCTGACAGATCCTTAATTAGCTGTGGGATGGAGCAGGGGAGGAAAAAAGAAGAGGGAAGGAGGGAGGAAGTAGCGTTATCACTGATCAGACATGACATTAAAACTACATGCTTAATATTGCGTAGCTAGGTAAGGTGCAGGTTTGCATTATGCCACCTGAAAAGCTCTGACTTGTAGGGGCATGGACTCTACAAGACCTCTGACTGTGTTGTTTGCTTACAGAAGCTTCGTAATGTGAAACTCGGGGGAATCTGGAGGTCAAGTGAGTCACAAGCCGTGAGCACATGCTTTCTGAATCTCAAAATGATAAATAATAAAGTACAAAATGACCTGAAGGTGATCACTGTCCCCATAACCTCTTCAGAAAAGTGTTTAGTGAGCTCACTTTACAAAGAATGCAGGTTTAAGGCACTACTGCATTGGCTTCACCACATCCTATACACTGTCCACGGTTGTATGTGGAAAAAGTTACTAACAGGCAGCTAGCATGAAAATGGTAAATAGAGTGGTACTTAAAAGGAGCATTCATGCACTCCTAGACAGTATTACAGCACTTTATTCTATGCCTTTTAGTACTACTTCAAGCCGATGCACTGGGGACTTTATCTGGTCTTTAAGTCTGATGTCATTAGCCAATTCTGGGCCCAAACTCCGCTGCAGGTCCCTAAATCAAATGATGCCGCACGGCATCACTGAGAGTTAAAAACTGTCTAAATTCTTTCATCTGTAATAAAATGATCAGCGTTCTGCTCTACCAGGTGTAACAATTAAGTTTAACATCCAGGCATCCATGAAAACAGAATTTATGTAATTTAACGGAGTCAGAAGTTAGCAGGGAGTTAGGTCACTAGTTTCCATCTAAATATAATATACCGTGTTCTGACTGAGGGATTTCCGAAACAAATTAAAACGTACAGCTCTGCTATCACTTCCGACATAAATGTAGACAGGAAACTAAACAGCAGTGACGTTTGTAGGGTTACTGAAGTTTGGCTAGCTGGTATATAATGATGTGCTACGTGATCGCTAGCGACACAGCTATATTAGCATAATTAAAACAGTGAATCTGGAGAATGAGCGCTAACCTTTTTCCAGTCAATAAAAGTTAACGTGAGGGTTCCCGAAGTGGCATTGTAAAGCGCTTTGGGTGCCTTGAAAAGCGCTATATAAATCCAATCCATTATTATTATAAAAACACAACAGCCTTATTAAACGCAAAGTAGTTTGGGCCCGGAAGCAGGATTCATCACGTCATCACTTAAAACTGGATAGGTTTCGGTAGTTTGCCCAAGGATTCTTCAGCATAGAGATTTTCCCAGACTGGCTCTGGTAATTGTTTGTCATTATGACGATAAAACTAGCTAATGTCACCGTCCCAAACGTCAGGCACTGACGCAACTCCTACGTAACGTAGTTACAGTTTAGACTTAGCAGGTAAACTTTTATCCTGTTGCTTCAACCACTTGTAGCAGATGGCTGTCCCTCCCTGAGCCTGGTTCTCCCAGAAGCTTCTTCCTATTAAAATTGAGTTTTTCCTTCCCACTGTCGCCAAGTGCTTTCTTAAATTGCCATTATTGGGATTTTCTCTGTAGTATTGTAGGGTCTCTACCTTACAACATAAAGCACCTTGTTGTGACTACTGTTGTGATTTTGCACTATATAAATAAAACATAATTGAACTGCTTGAACAGAGAAGGAGATGAGCCACTGAGAGGTCTGAGGAGAAACACTAACCAGGCCATCCTTAACTCCTGACTCTTTTTTTTCTTCTGATAACAGATTTGTGTAATGAATAATATACGCTATGGTGACTTTGACATGCACTATGGACTGGTTCAGATTTACAGTACAGATTTCAAACAGCACTTCACAGTGACTGACACACTATAGGGCATTACAAATTTTCTAAGTTGACTGTTTGAACACAGCCAAAGTAACGTTCACATGAATGCCAGGGTCCAGGTTTCCCATCAGTTAGTCCACTGGGGACAAGGCTGGGATTGGGGCCATCTTCACTGGCAATCACACTGTTGTCAATTATCTGTTTCTAGTGCTTGTTAACGTTATTTACAATTACACTCATGAACTATAAGTAAAAGACGGGCGTAGCTTCCCGGCCCAAGAATTAAACCCAATGCAGGCGCCCTTAAACCTGCATATTTTTACAGCTGACATTAACATGGCTGACACTTCTCTGGTAAGTTTATGGGCTCAAGTCATTAGTTTCAAGTCTGTTTGAACACCACGTGAAGATAAATTTTTAGAGTCATAGATGATAATATAATAATAATAATAATAATAATAATAATAATAATAATAATAATATAATATAATATAATATAATATAATATAATATATAATATAATATAATATAATAGTCATAGAGTCATAAATGAGGATTGACCAGGCTGTGTTCATTGGCTAATAACTCATTCACTAATGAGCACGCAGTGTTCCTCACACATAAAAAATACTTTTTTTTCCTACTACAGTGGGGCAAAAAAGTATTGTCAGCCACCGATTGTGCAAGTTCCCCCACTTAAAATGATGACAGAGGTCAGTAATTTGCACCAGAGGTACACTTCAACTGTGAGAGACAGAATGTGAAAAAAAAAAATCCATGAATCCACATGGTAGGATTTGTAAAGAATTTATTCGTAAATTAGGGTGGAAAATAAGTATTTGGTCACCTCAAACAAGGAAAATCTCTGGCTCTCACAGACCTGTAACGTCTTCTGTAAGAAGCTTTTCTGTCCCCCACTCGTTACCTGTATGAATGGCACCTGTTTGAACTCATCATCTGTATAAAAGACACCTGTCCACAGCCTCAAACAGTCAGACTCCAAACTCCGCCATGGCCAAGACCAAAGAGCTTTCGAAGGACACCAGGAAAAGTATTGTAGACCTGCACCAGACTGGGAAGAGTGAATCTACAATAGGCAAGCAGCTTGGTGTGAAAAAATCAACTGTGGGAGCAATCATCAGAAAATGGAAGACATACAAGACCACTGATAATCTCCCTCGATCTGGGGCTCCACGCAAGATCTCATCCCGTGGGGTCAAAATGATCATGAGAACGGTGAGCAAAGATCCCAGAACCACACGGGGAGACCTGGTGAATGACCTGCAGAGAGCTGGGACCAAAGTAACAAAGGTCACCATCAGTAACACACTACAACGGCAGGGAATCAAATCCCGCAGTGCCAGACGTGTTCCGCTGCTGAAGCCAGTGCATGTCCAGGCCCGTCTGAAGTTTGCCAGAGAGCACATGGATGATACAGCAGAGGATTGGGAGAATGTCATGTGGTCAGATGAAACCAAAGTAGAACTTTTTGGTATAAACTCAACTCGTCATGTTTGGAGGAAGAAGAATACTGAGTTGCATCCCAAGAACACCATACCTACTGTGAAGCATGGGGGTGGAAACATCATGCTATGGGGCTGTTTTTCTGCCAAGGGGACAGGACGACTGATCCGTGTTAAGGACAGAATGAATGGGGCCATGTATCGTGAGATTTTGAGCCAAAACCTCCTTCCATCAGTGAGAACTTTGAAGATGAAACGAGGCTGGGTCTTCCAACATGACAATGATCCAAAACACACCGCCCGGGCAACAAAGGAGTGGCTCCGTAAGAAGCATTTGAAAGTCCTGGAGTGGCCTAGCCAGTCTCCAGACCTCAACCCCATAGAAAATCTGTGGCGGGAGTTGAAAGTCCGTGTTGCTCAGCGACAGCCCCAAAACATCACTGCTCTCGAGAAGATCTGCATGGAGGAATGGGCCAAAATACCAGCTACTGTGTGTGCAAACCTCTGTTTGACCTCTGTTATTGCCAACAAAGGTTATGTTACAAAGTATTGAGTTGTATTTTTGTTATTGACCAAATACTTATTTTCCACCCTGATTTAAGAATAAACTCTTTACAAATCCTACCATGTGGATTCATGGATTTTTTTTTCACATTCTGTCTCTCACAGTTGAAGTGTACCTCTGGTGCAAATTACTGACCTCTGTCATCATTTTAAGTGAGGGAACTTGCACAATCGGTGGCTGACTAAATACTTTTTGCCCCACTGTATATCAAATGTATATTCTTTTTTTCTGTCATAACCTGTGTTCTTACCTGTTTTTATACCTCAATTTCAAATCTCCTGAATGCAGAGGAGACCGTGCCTTTGCCGTTGCTGCACCCAGGCTATGGAATACTCTCCCTCTTCATATTCGCGCGTCAGATTCCATTCAGTCTTTTAAATCACGTTTAAAAACGTATTTGTTTGATCTGGCATTTAAGGCGAATTAGGGAAATTTACATCTGGCTCTGTATTTAGATTATGTAATTATCTTATATTTTATATATTTGTAATTTATATTTTAGTGTGATTTTATTTGTACTGCGATTTTACTGGAAAGCACTTTGGTGTACTTCGGTCTTAAAAATGTGCTATATAAATAAATTTTGATTGATTGATTGATTGATTTTTTCCCATATGTTCAACTTAGAACACACTCAGCCTGTTTTTCAAATTGCTTTTCAAGTGTCTCCACTCTCAATTTCCCTCAATTCTCCATCTAGTCAGCTTTGATCGCCACACCTTTCTCTGATTCTTTTGTCGTTTCGTTTTTCCATCTTCTCTCCACATGTTCCCATCTTATTTCCAATCGCTTCATCCCTCTCTATCTCTTTGTGTCAGTGAGACATGGGTGTGTCCAGGGATTGGCAGCTGGCAACCGACCCCATCTCTGTCACCATGGAAACTGGGTCAATTTCTCGGTAGCCATGGCATTGAAGCAGCAGTGTGTTTCCCTGCAACAGGTGTGGATGTGTGTGTGTGTGTGTGTGCGTGTGTGCGTGCGTGCGTGCGTGTGTGCGTGTGTGTGTGTGTGTGTGTGTGTGTGTGTGTGTGTCTCCGATTCAGTGACATGACTGTGCAAGTTGGGGGGATTCTGGGAATAGACAGGCCCAGGAGATGAAAAGCACACATGTGAACAGGTGTGTGTACACATGCACGTTTTTTGCTTGAAGTTGTTAAATGTGTTAAAACATACTAGTTATTATTATTAACAGTTATTAATTTTATTAGTAATAGTAGCACATCTTTATTAATGATCATCAGCTTTTTCTTTGAACACTAAAATTCAGCCTGACTTTTAACTCAGTATCGTGTCAACAGTTCAGTCTGCTGGTGGTGGTGTAATAGAGTGGGGGATATTTTCTTGGCACACTTTGGACCTCTTAGTACCAGTTGACTTTGAGTATTATTGTTGACCATGTCCATCCTTTAATAGCTATGGTGTACCATCTTCTGATGATAATGGTCACTTCACAAAGCTCAAACCACCTTAAACTGGTTTCCTGTGAGGTCACTGCAGTCAAACGTTCTCCACAGGCACCAGATCTCAGTTCGTGACCAAAATATCTGATGAATTTTTCAAGCACACTGTGAAAACTGGGCCATGAAGAATGAAGGCAGTTGTGTTGTTGTACCTAACAAAGTGTCCAGTGAGTGTATACACGATAATTACCCAATTTACTTAATGGCTTTAGGACCTCATTAAATACTTTCCCAATGGTTAATGATCTTAAATGCTAGTTCCAAACTCATTTGATACATTTTGATGTTTCTATTTTAAATTATATCTTAAATATTACTTAGAGTAAAATAGATAAATTTGTGGGATCAAACGGTGAGGGTGTGCACCAATAAAAAAGAAAAAACTTGATCGCACCCTGAACTTGCTGTCTTTTAAGCATTGATTCTGTTATTGCAATAACAATCAAAAAGCACAAGTACATTGTAACAGCTCTTTCATAAGCGCTTCTCCAGAGTCCAGAGAACAATCTGGTTCATCAACCAAATCTTGTTCATCTACAACACTGTTTTATCCATTAGGCAGGAGGCAGGAGGCAGGAGGCTCCGGTCCATTCGCACCAGAACCTCTCGCCATAAGAACAGTTTCTTCCCCTCTGCTGTTGGACACATGAACAATAAACGTACGACTGTTCCCACCACTAACACATGACCCTATGCTGTGTTCACTGCATCATTCCATGTTTGGCACTGATCACCACCTGCACTCATGTATATATCTTTCTACGTAGCACTTTAATTCTTATTCTCATGTATATATCTCATGTATATCTCATGCATATATCTTTCTACGTAGCACTTTTAATTCTTATTCTTACTTCTATTTTTTTCATGCCTATTTAAGCGCAATTTATGACAGTATGTTTGCACTGAAGCACCGCAGCAATTTCCTAATGTTGTTAACCTGCTCAACATTTGGCAATAAAACCCTTTCTGATTTCTGATTTCTGATTAGTGCTGATGATGATAATTCCCCAGCAATCCAAGTCTTTTTAATGCTTCTTTGATGCAAATGAAGAGAACAGAGTCATACTTGAGAAGCATTCTTTGTATCTCTGTGCCCAAATTTCATTAGTGTGATGAGTACCACCCACCGAAACACTGCAGCAGGCCAAGCACACCTCCATTGCAGGAGTAATCCCCGGTGACGGCAGCATCTTCCGAAAAGACAGAGTACACCTCCACACATCCAAACAGCTTAGAAAAGACTTGAAGAACACAACAGGGAGCCAAAGGCACTGACCCAACCTCCAAACTCCCCAAATCCCAATCCAATCAAGCTTTCGCAAGATGCACTGAGATTAGCTCGCTCCACTGAGGCCCCATCCCAAAACCTACAACATCCTAGTGCCAGACACAACAGGACCCACATCTGTGTCGCAACAGGTAAGAGCACAGGGGCGACCTACGCAGTATTAGCAAGCTGGTTGTAATGTTGAGGTCAATCACGTGGCTAAATGTCAAACATGCAGACTACTGGGGCACGCTACAATTTACTGATGTTCCCTGGATGCCTCACAAGCTGGCTATTTGTAAATTACTATTGAAATGAGCTGCACTGTTGGACTGAAAGAGCAGCAGGTGATAGGGAAACACCACTGCTACCGCTAATGTTGCAGTCCAACAATGGTAACTCACACTGTCACCAGTTCTCTGCTTTTCACACTTGCCTCAGAGTGGTAAATGTACAAAATAAACCTCTGACTCTTACCTTTTGATAAGGTAAACTTTAACATCCAAACAGAGAGATGTACTTTTTGATAGAAATAGACTATTAACACCTACAATGATTGTATTTGTATGTTAGACTGCTTCTTTAGAACCATTAATGGCCTTTCTTGTAACAAAAGCTAGAAATATTAAAAAATGCTTTTTTTTTCAGTTCCTGAACTAATGTTACAGCACCATTAGCTCAACTAGCTAGCTTTTTAGCTAACCTTGCAGAAGAAAACCCCCCACAGTTCTCTGCTGACAAACTTAAATCTCTAGCACACATTATTACTTTAAAGAGCTTTAGTGCTCTATGTTTTACATTCCTTTAACAGCATCATTGACAATACAAATAACTGAGCATTAGCAGTGTAATTAAACCATGGCAGAAACTCCACTGTGTGTGTAAGAAGCAGCAAGTTGTGGTGGCTAAAGGTGACTGCTATCAGGAGGCTACCGGGCTACGGCTAGAATCAAAATGTTGGATGCCTTAAAGGGGATCACGATGCAGGAAGGTATTTTATTACAATAGAATCATGTGATTTAAAAATCCTAAATTAAACTGTATCTATTATTTCAAACACTTCTATGGAAAAAAAATGTGGAAACGTGCAAGAAGATCATTTTAATTTCCTATCCAGCATATAGAAGTTTTCTCCCCTTCTGTACTGAAGCCCTTTCCGCTTTCTGGTGCTCTTTACGCCATCCACTGCCCCTTCTTTGTTCCAGCCATGAATTGACTTTTGTCCCAGAACAAAGTTGGAAGTCTGTTTCTATTCCTGTGGATAGAAATGTATTACGGCAGACAGGGAGTGATGTATGTTATAAAGACCCTAAAATAACTGCCGGGGTAAATTTAGCTCACTGTTGGCACAGTAGAACAGAACATACATGGGCCAACATATGTGACTGTGAGTTAGGCTCCTAAATGAGCTGCGACTCTGAAATTACAATGACAAAGATAACAGGTGGTCATTTGTGGTTTGTTTGCATGTGTGTGTGCAGAGAATGAGGGCGAATGTGGCCGAGCCAGAGGCGAAGGTGACAGGGATTTTCACTTCAAAGGCAGGCAAGAGCACAGCACAGATTAAAGCACGGCAGGAATCAAAGAGCCTCAGGCGACCGGCAACACACAGGTGTCTTCCGTATGCATGTGTGTAAGCTTGTTTGTCGTGTCGTAGAAGAGGGACCCGTCCTATTATTTACCGCCGATCTTAGAACAACCTCTCTTGGTTCATGCACTCTTTGTTTTCCTGTGAAATTTAAGACTTTCAGGAGAGGAGAGCAGAGGTGATCCTCTGTGGATGTTCACAGGTGAAGCAACATTCAAGCATCCTTTATGAAACTGTTCCATTTTCCACAACTGCAAGGGAGATTTTGGTCATCCGAGGGATTACGGCTGTTGGTTGAGTACCTTCCATTTTGTGGTGATCTGACAGACAGCAGTGCCACAACGCCACAGGGGCGCTCAGTGCTCTCGTGTTATCCAAGTGGTATCAGTACAGACTAAAACAGTATAACACGAAGAACAAGGTGTCGGAACTGAAGCTGCCCACGTGCAATCCTGGCACTGACATGTGAACTAGTGCTTTTTGCACAAAAAGTAAAAAGAATATCCTGCTGCTCAACGTTTTTTAACATTATACTAATGCATTTACACAGAGCAGATGGCACGGTAAAAACTCATTAGAAATTTGTTCTGGTTCTGCCAACTTGTTGGATTTTGGGAAGTTTAACAAGCTTAAACTTCCCAAAATCAGGGCTGACCATAATATTTTGGGGCTTTCTTAATATGACCAATTATAATATAACCATTGTGGTAATTAATTTATCGATATCTTTTAACTAAGGGGACAAATTAATAGCACAAAAACTGTCAAAGGAGACATTTCCACTTGATTGTATAAAGTGACAAAACAATCAGAAACAAACAAAACACAAAGGGATGTTAATATTGATATGTCACGTTTATACTGTTAGCTTACAGACACACAGCTGTATACTTCTTACAGAGGGAAATGATTTATTACATTTAGATTCATGCTGCATGGTCACTGCACAATAAACTAAACCTGCCAAGTTACTGTTACAATAACCCAAACAGGCGCATTTCTCTATCATTGTGTCTGCAGCACTGCTGTGATGAGGTCAGAGTGGAAATTACAACACTTCTGTATCTAATTTCAACTCAACAAACAGCTCAGTGCAAGTTATCAAGTACCTAATGCTAAAACACGAACTGTCTGTATGTTAGATAAAAGTGCAAGAAGACCAGATGAATATAAACACACTTACTATTTATTGTGTGCTGGCTTACTGTGGAGATACTGTAAAAAACAAAAGCATGCAATTTCTATAGTAAATGGTGAAAAAACAGGAACTTTTCTCCCTTTTAACTGTTTCTCTCTTATAATGACTTTGGTGTAGTATGAGAGGCCATGGGGGAGATCTTAATCAACTGTAAAATCCATGAAAATACAAACTCCACAATTTAAGCCCTCCACATTTTAAAATCCAGTTTGCCGGATTGGACTCCTTGCCGGGCCAATTCTAGCCCCCGAGCCTTATGTTTGACACCCCTGCTCTAAAGGGCTGCTACTCCCATCAGGTCAGAGTGAGCACTACTGCTACTTAACCCTTTCATGCATAGTGGTCACTACAGTGGACAGCTATTCAAAGGCTGTTTTCTTGTATTTGTGTCAGCGTTGATGTATACTTGCACATAAACACAACACAGTGTAAATTATTTATTCATTTCTCAAATTCATAAGTTAAAAAGTATGCTGTCCACCTAAGTGGACACGTAAAAAAAACTCTTTTAAAAGTACATGTTTAAAAAAATGAAGTTCAAAAATCTTTTTTCATGCCTAAAGATGAATAAAAATACTTAAGAAAGAATCCTGATTGAGGTTGTCATAATTCATGCATGAAGGGGTTAAGGGCAACATCAGGAAGACGGGGCTGAAAAAGGTGACTGGGTTCGTAGTGATGGAGAGATAAACAGCTGGATCGTAGCTTCTGCTCCACTGCATGAGGAAATCAGAGGGAGGAAAACCTCAGGCACACGTGGGCATTTGTCCTGGATGGAAAGACGTTAAGAGAAAAGAGAGGAAACCACTTTGGATTATTGACATTTACCTTGTTTCTCACATATTAAGTGAAGTGTGCAAAAGTGGCATTACGGAGAGGGAGAAATAGGGCGAGCAATTGTACACACACTCTCTGAAGTGCCTTACCCTAACCTGAGTGCTAACCATGTACAGCCATTAAAGCCCCCCTCCCCTACCGCCCACCCGCCCAGCGTGGGCCACAGGGCTGAACCTCTCAGCCTCCAATCGCTGCCGGTCACCGCTCTCCACACACCCACTCACCACTCCACCGCTGAGGAGAAAAGTGTGTGAACTCCATTTACTGCCCCAACTGCTAAAGTAGTATCATGCAATGCTCAAAGTGTCTCATGCTCACAATGTGCCGGGAGCAGAATCCATCAGCGTGACACCCTCCCCTCTCCCCTGCCTTTGGCTGTTTCCCAAGTACACATAGCCATGCGCATGGGTAAACACACACGCACACAAATACACTTACATAGGCTGGCAAATGTCTGCTTTAGCACAGGCAGCCATAGCAACACGGTCAGCAGCGTTCTTGCTCTTTGGCTTCGGTGAGCATCACAACGAGGCCTGGCGGCATTCGAGGCGCACTCACGCACAGGCACACATGTACCCACCTCTACACACACACACACACACACACACACATGCAGCCAGTGTTGTTTGATTTCTGTGTAATATTTCTGCTGGTCTCAAAGGGGATTTGGTGTCTGTCTCAAGAGGAGGAGAGAAAAGTCATGCAAAATAAAAGGGATTTATACCACTGCCATCTACAGGTGAAACACTGCAAATGCAGCTTTGTGGTTTGCTGTTTTTTGGATTCGCATGGAAAAATAGAAAGGCAAAGCTTACTCTGTGTCTGTTATGCTTACTTTTTGATCATGCATGATTAAAATGTCCAAATGTACTGTTGTGCCATTGGGTTGAACAGCTGACAACTATCATGGAAAACTACAAAAGCACAAACACCACAATACTGTTTAAGAAAGCACATCTGATCAGAGTTTTAGTCTGTTTCTATGAATTATCTCAAATATCAGCAGGAAAACTAATGCATTAAAAAAATAATGCACTGCACTGATGGTCAGAGTAACACCTGGCACGCTGTCTGTGTTCCAGTTCTTGCTAAAAAAGCTTCCAAAACAAATCATAAAAACTGTTTGTTTTTGCTCTGTGTGCAGGATTGTGGTGAAACAGCAAAAGGAACAAAACAGCAAATTCCAATAACATCATCACATGATGCTGCCAGAAGATTTCTGAGTCTGATCTAACAATTGATGTTTTTCAAATTTCATTACTATGCAGGCACATGCTGCTGGACACTTTCAGCACCACAGTCAGCAACAAGAAAATGCACTGCAATGAGCACATGTGACCACTAGAGGGGAGTGTGAGTTCATTTTAGGAGCATTTAGACTTTTTAATCCCACACTTGGGATACAGCAACACAAGGGACACAAGAAACTGGGCCCAGTCCCATTCACAAACTGACCCCCTCTGAGGCTTTCCCAATGTCAAACCATCAAGTGCATGAGAGCACTGTGACTGTGATTAAGCATGGAGTGGCAGTAGACACCTTACCAAAAAACCAAAAACAAAACGTGTGTAGCAATGTGCAAGTGAAAGCTGCACGAAAAAGTCTTAGTCTGTCCATTTTTTATCCTAGTTTAAATTTTAAACATCCAATATGGAAACTTCCTCTTTTTGGGGGAGGGGGGACTTTTTATTTAGTACTTTTTTTGGTAAGAAACAACCAAACAAGCAACATATCAACATTCTCTGACATAAGACCATTTAAGAGAAAAACAAAAAAGAAAAACAAAACAATAAAATGCATGTGCTGGCATTTCTCCTGCGGTGTTGCTATCAGTGTGTGAAGAGTGGGAGAAGTAGGGTTGCATTGACAATCCAACATAATGGGCAGCACATTGAACACATTTTATAAGTGGTCAGAAACTTGTAAATAACTTATGAAAGAATAAAGTTAGGTTGAAACCAAGCACACCATTGTTTTTCTTGTGACATTACCAATAAGTTTGATGTGTCACATGGCCCTCTTCCTATTGAAAAAACAAAAGTTGTATCCAAGATGACCGACTTCTAAATGGCCACCATGGTCACCACCCATCTTGAGGAGTTTGCCCCCTCACATATACTAATGTGCCACAAACAGGACTTTAATATCACCAACCATTCCCATTTTATTACGGTGTATCCATATAAATGGCCCACCCTGTATATTGTCTCTCACTAGCATGGCTCTCGAGATGGACAAAGGGCCCCCCATTTTTTTTTCCTTATTGTTGTCCACATCTTCAGAGTATGTTTTCTCCAGTCATTCTCTATTTTTAGGGTTTTAATCAATTTTGAATTAATAAAGGGCAATGTTAATAAGGATACGTTCTTAGCTGTGCTTTGTTCCATCTGAACCCATCCAGTTTCCTGGTCATTTCTAATCCTCTTAAAAATAAAAGTTTAATCTCCACAAGGGGGCAGTGTTTTACCAGAAAAGTGATTCATCTATTTAGGTATAAACAAAGAAATGCACAGTACCTCCTAAATGTGTGTGGTCTCCACATCCTTACCCTCTAAGCTCAAGCTAATTTTAATACTCACAGTCAGTGGATTCAATAATGTGATTAAAATAATCACAAAAGCTTTTCCTTTTCTTCCTTCGCAGGATCAGGATGCTGGTAAGATTTCTATCAACTTGTTGTTCACAGCATACAACATAACTGAAAACCACATTCAGTAATTAGAGGGCACTTTTTTAAGAATATGAGTCAGATCCGGAGCAGATTTAAAGGGGTTTTCTCTTTTCCCATGTTCCACCTCTCCACACAGGTTTATGGAATTTGGATTGGTAGCAGTCGACATGTTTCTGTGGCAGTTTTGACCTTAAATCCACTGGTCCGTCCCTGGTGGGAGCCAGGGACCAGTCAAAGTTCTTAAAGACCCAATATCTGGAGTCTTCTTTGCTAATATTTAGAAACAGCTACTCTCCAAATACAACACACCACAGTTCACATTTTTACCTGCATTTCTTGCTAACTTGTTGCCTTTATAGTCCACATATTGCAAAGCAATGTAGAAAGTGTTAGCGCTACACATTCAGTTAAAGCCCCTCCTCCTCACAGGGCAGTCCGGCCCTTGTTCACTACTACAGGTTTAATTCATTTTATTTTCCTAATTTCCTCAATACACTGGATGCTGTACGTGAAACAAAGTTACACTGACAAAGAGAACATGTAGAAAAATTTAATGAGGGTGGACACGCTGATGTTGCACATTAAATGATATTAAAGGTCACAAAAAACTGCATAGATATTAAACAGCATCATCTCCCAGAAATGTTACATTTAAACTGATAATTACATTTTTATTTTATGCATAGATACAAAGTTAACAAGTGCCTTTCAGGATTTAGACTCAATGTTATAATCACAATATTTCAACAAAAAATGGAAATAAATACTTGCAGTAAATAAATGAAAAACATTTTCCTTATTTTCCCCAATGAGCTACTGTCACTGATGACACGCGTCTTGATTTGACGTGTGAATGTACTGAACAGCCTGTAAGCACTGCAGTAATGTTTCCCTGGTCATTTTAAGCATAGAGTAAATATTGTTAGTTTAACAATAACTAAAGTATCTTCACCTTGTAACTCGCCAGGAGCTGGACTATAGTCCACCAATAAAACAAAAATATTTTCTAGCTGTGATGTTTTTATCTCAGGTTGAGCTTTTTAACCAGCTCAACCACTTGTTGTGCAAGAGCACGTGTGTTGTGGACAAGCAGAACTGAATGCACTGCTGACTATTCACTGATATTTGTGTCACACTGTGATAAAGCAGTCAGAATGTTCAACACACAGCCATCAGAGCAGACCAAACCTGCCCAATTCTGATAAGTGCCACAGATATATAACAGCCATCGTACTAATAGGTGGGAACCTGCCCAGGTGCATCACTGTTGCAGTTCAGTGCAGAGCACCATGTTCCTCTGCCTCGATGTTCAGCTGCTTTGTGAGAGAGGATCTTTTCAGTCAGGTGGACATACTGCAACCATGCTGGACTGCAGATCTGCTGCAACATTCAGAGCTACCAGAACCGCAGCAGGTAAACAGCTGGTTCATGTGCCGCTAAGTGTCAGAGACTGTGGAGCAGAACGCAGACTGCTGTCAGCAGTGCTGTCCATGAAGGTGGCCCTCTTCATCCACACGATGAGACACTTGTTGAAGAGCAGCTGGTTTATTGCTCACTGAGTACTTTCTCATAAAGTACTCAGTACCAAAGTAAAACATTTACAGACGAGAAACTTAGAAATCTCACTATTAACTGATTTGGGGTTTTTTTTCCTATTTGGGTGTTCAGCCACATGTGTGAGTGCATGTAACCCCAAACTGATGCTACAAATAGAATCAAAATCTCTAGAAACCAGTGAACCAGCACAAAAATTAAAAATTCCAACATAAACATTGTGCACCTACACATTACAAACACTACAACTGTGTAATTTGTGCATTTGTCATATGGAGAACCTGCAATTAGCATTAAGACATCAAAACTTTGAGAACTCCTGGTCTCCACATCAGTACAACTCAAGGATCCAGAATTCACATCCACAGACGTTACTGAGGTGAAGGTTGTTAGAGATTAAGGGTAGTGATGTGCCAGTTAAAGTAAAGACAACCACCGAAACAAGCAAACAATGGTGTTTTAAGACGTTAATAAAGCCTTTATAAATGCACCATGCTGTTGCTTTATTAGACTTCACTGTAGATGCATTTCTGCATAACAGCTTAGCCATCAACCCAGCCTTGAATAAGACAGGCTTGCTTGTAACTGGCTGAGGTTCAGAGAGGTATTTCATTAATTACATGTTTAAAGCCAACACAGACGGTCCTGAGGAGAAGCACACAGCTGAAGTAAGACTTCTGTGAACGCTTCCAGTCACAATGAGAGAGGTCAGCTTTGTCATGCTGTAGTACGAGGCAGAACTGTTGGAACTGATTGCCCAGATTGTACAGGTGTACCTAATGAAGTGGTAAGAGGCTGTATTTTATGAGTTGGAAAAGTGGAAAATAAAACCGTCTGATTGGAGGACATTGCTTCCAATAAATCTCCGAGGTAACCCTGATTGGATATGATCTGAACAGCACATCATAGCAGCTGGAAAAATAAGGATATGTTAACATGAGATTCACTACTTCAGGTGGGACTTCACCATCTGAAGTCCCGCTTCAAGACCGATGAAGTGTGAGGTCACAACAGGAAACAGCTCATTGGACAGATGAAGTGTCAGCCTGGCGTCACTTTGAAGATGCCTGCGCCTCCATACCAGCCTTCGTCATGAGCTCAGTGACGTTTCTCTCAAGGTCGTTGATGCGGGTTCCCATCTGATCAAGTGTGAGCATTAAGAAACAAACAAGTCTGCATTCATGAAGCTAACTACATCTACAATATGTTCATTTTTTCCCAGACGTTTGAATAACACCACCTCTGAGACCAGGAGCGGAGGTCAGAGGACACATTTGTCAAAACTGCCAGTTATGAACAAAAACACTGATAACACAACAGCAGCAGTGATGATGACGCTGGCACAGAGTCTGTTTACACACTGCAAAGAGGCAGCGCTGTTACTGACACTGTGAGCTCAGGTAGAGTGAAAGAAAACTTGCTTCTAGTGCCTAAAACAGCAGCGCTGTTCCTGTGATCGCCATTAAAACCTTTACAGGGAAAAAGCAAGCGTCAGTCATCAAAGCACCTGACCAGCAAACTCCAACATGAATAAGAGCAAACTTTGTAGCTGCCCCATCCTCGCTGATTGTTTGACACTCAGAAAAATCTGCAGTAAGGCTCCAGAAGTTGTATTAAAACCTGCAAATGGACTCTTCACTTTATTCATTCATTATACAGCTCGCTGAAGCAAACAGGGGTGAGTCTAAAGGGGGGCATGGGGTGTACTAGACCATATTTATTTCAAGGCTTTTGTAACATTTTTCTGATTGAAAATGAAATAATATAAAATATTGTGTTAATTAAAACCATGTTAATATTTAAAAATATAAAAATAAAAGCTTTTTTCATAGCTAATAAAACATATAAGAGCCATTAAACTGAGAGCCACTGACCTGAGGGTTGTTCGGTTGGACACTGAATTATAAATAATATTACATAATGTCTACACCATCATTGGCTCCTGTTAACATCAGAAAGTCTTCCAAGAAGTAAAGGTACATTTTTATGCTGTTGTTTAAATACTTGAGATTAATATATATTTATAGGATTTAAGAAAATATTTTCTTTTAAAATTACATTTCAACATGGCACATAAATACAATTAAAGGGCTTGTTTGGGGTTTTTGACAGATGTTGTATGCAGTTAAACTTTAAAACACTGCAATTTCTAAAATAGAAACCACTGAGCATTTTATTGTGACAGACCCATGTTTTCTCTTTTGTCTTATTAATTAGCGATTATAAATATTCAACAGTATTTCTTATCCAATTGCACGATCTGATATCCTTGTGTCTGTGTTGTTCCCACATCATCAGAATAATAAATGTTGTTCCAGGTTCAACATTGCAAGTGAGCAATCACATTGTTGTGACGTCATACTTTTGTGACTTTGGAAAAAAACGTCTTCTTAACGTGCGAGAAACCACCGCTGTCCGCTGTCCGCCAATCCAGCAATTTGAATTCGTTGCATTTCAGGATACTGTTCTTTAATAAACGGTAAGCATTATACATATCGTTCTTGCAACATTGGAATTTCATAAATGAATGAATCGCTTGGTTTGCAAAAGTATGACGTCACAACAATGTGATTGGTCACTTGCAATGTTGAACCTGGAACAACATTTATTTTGATGATGTGGGAACAACACCAACACGAGGATATCAGATCATCCTATCCAATTAGTCAATTAATCGATGGAACAATTGACAGATTACTCCGTTACTAAAATAATCAATAGCTGCAGCTCTGTTAGCTTTTAATAACTATTTGATCCCCTGCTGTAAATTTGTAAGTTTGTTCATTTAGTTGTAAGTGAACAATCTTTTATTTTTATGAAATAATATCAATCAAAAATCCAGGAAAACACATTAAATAAACGTTAGAAATGATTTGCATGTCACTGAATTCAAACATAATATGACTCAGTGCTCGGTGGAGAAGCCCTTGTTGGCGATTTTACCCATTTAGAATTAATGCATTTCACAGCATACAGAGTGTTCAGAGCACAAGTGACCCGCATATTGCAGCAGGGCACTTACATCCAAACTTCTCAGGGCGCTTTTGTTTATTTTTGTCTGAGCTTCGATTTTATTGAAATTGCTTTTCAATAAATGATTTACTGCAATTTGAAGCTGCATCTTTATTTCTGTGTGTATTTTCTGACTACATCAGCAACAGCTTGAGTGTTTAGTTTTGGGTCACTGCCATGCTGTAAGACCCTTCTTCGGTGTTTTTGCTGAGAGAAGGGGTTTATATGTGGAACATGGCTCTGTCCTTTGGCCCCTCTATCTCAAAGTCGTCCTGTGCCCTCAACAGAAAAACACCCCCAAAGCATAATGTCTCCACCTCTGTGCTTGACTGTGGGGATGGTGTTCTTCAGGTCATATGCAGCATTTCTGTTCCTCCAAACACAAAGAGCTCGACTTTGGTTTAATCTGACCACAGGTTAGATGTTCAGTGGTAAACTTAAGACAGGCCTGTACATGTGTACATGCTGGTCCATACCCTCCTCAGGATAATCCTCATCCAATGATGCAAGATCTTACATGCAGCTCCAGACCCAGGGTGAACAGCTGTCACCTCCTCACCAAACTTCTTGCTGTTGGTCTTGGGCAGGTCTACAAACTTGTCATCGATGTCCTTTGACAGGACAGCTCTGGTCTTGCCAATGGTGGCGGAGAGGTTAGAATGGAGGACACTGATTTTGTGTGTGTTATACACTGAAATAGCTGAGACCAGGAGTATCTGTAACTGACTGACTGAGGTGTGCACCACATTTATAACCACTCATTTCTTCGTGAGTGAGCAAACTTACAAAGGATCAAATAATGATTTCTCCAACCACATATCAAAATCACCCCTTGTCACTGACACATTTTCTAGTAGACAAAGCTTAATTTCTGAGTATATTCCCATCTTTTAACACACATTTCACTGTTGACTCTTTTACAGGAAGAAATCTCATTACTGGGTGCCAATGTGCCTTAAATAGATAATTATTATTTAAACATATACAGTAGCAGAAGTCACAGGCAGAATGTCACATTTGACAGAGGTTTGTCTCATTTGATTTTCTTCATACTGCACTTTTAAGTGATTGTTGTATGAAAACCAAAAACGACGTGATTTTTAAAGAAGACTTATTTTACCTTCAGTAGCAGTGGCGCTAAACTTGTACAACAGTTGAACAGTTCAAGAGTCTCGGTAGCGGTCGGTCGCCCTCTAGTGGCCACGTGTTCATTGACAGGAGTCAAAGTGAAAGTCTCATTAGTGAGCTCATTGCTCTCAGGTGTGTCTTAGCAAGCAGAACTTTGAGCTGACTGACTGCGTGGATAAAACGCGCCTGAAATGGAAGAAAACACGGCTGGAAAAAAGGATATGTTTGGACTCCAGCTGTTCAGAGATGCTCTGGAATCTTTTCTCAAGTCGCTGCATGGTTGCCTCCATCTAAACGGACGAGAGAAGGAAACTCGTTCTTACACAGATGTTTGCCTGCCCGGGTTGTGCTTTTTACAGGACACGTAGGTCACATGAAACAAACTCACCGCCTCGGTCATGTCTTCAGCTGCTTTGCACTCTGTTTTAGACATGGTGTCTCCAGACACACACACACAACCCGCTCAGCTGCACTCAAACAACACACACACGCCTGCCTGGGACTGTTTTGCCGCACCGGCCTGTGACACCCAGGTTAAAAAATCCCAAATGAGTTTCCTTTCTGTGACGCTGGCGGTGACTCCCTTAACTTTGCGGTATGCCGAGTTGACACAAACTTCCGCTTGTGGCGCTCGTCCCTTCAAAATAAAAGCGTCGCAGGGGATCAACCTTCAAGTCACCACATTTTTTTTCAGCTACAGACAATTTTATTTCAATATGATTTTTTTTTTCTAGAAGATTTTTTATTTTTTAAATTTGGCACAAGGGTGAATAGCTATGGCCTAAATGTACACGGTATATGTAAGTTGCATAATTGGCTCATAATTGCAAGGTTTGACTCTTAAATCTTTGTGCCAATCTGTGATATTACCAAGGTGTAAATGCCAACAGCTTTGACATGAGGGTAGGATCATTTAGTCTTTTTGATTTGGATATAATTCACTCATCAGTGTTAACTGGTGACCATTCTGGATAAAATAGACATAGAATAGGAACACGTCTAACACCAGAGATTTCTAAGAATGGGTGGATTCATCCTTAAAGTTGTCCAGAAGAGCCAGCGTGGGTTTAAGACGACTGAAAGATTAAGAGGGGCGAGAGGTTGAGGTTGTTTCTCTCTGTTAGCCCTGAGACAGGCTGGTGATCTGCCCACGGTGTACCCTACCTCTCACACCCTATCTCACCCTAAGCCAGCTGGGATATACCCAACCCAACCCTGAATTTAATAAGTGGGAAAAATGGATAGATTGGAATTTATGCTAATAAAGTCCACTTAATTTAATTGTTAATAATGAGGCAGATCGCATTCAGGGGGGTAATATTGATACAATGACCATGAAGACAAACTGTGAGTTTGAATTTAAGCAGCAAATCTGTAAAAGTAAAACTCTTCACACAAGTAAACAGATTAGAAAACACACCACGCCACACGTGTGAGCTAGAAACTCTGTTGAATTCAGTCTTGTGCTGTGGCAGGATGTCTACAGTATAAATGTCCACAAGGCATTTCATCCAGGTAAAGGCGCAAAGCAAAAAAACAAAAAACGAAAACCCACTTTTTTTCCCCAATTTCCGCCTTTTATTTTGAAGGCGAATATTGTTACATTTCCGTTGTTGTAACAGCTGCCTTTCTCATCCTTAACTGTGACAGTGGCGGAGATTTGTATGCGCGCAGCACATGGGACAAACATTTTTTTAACTCTTTGTAAACTGGTTTATCCTGGCAGTCAGGTCGCTGTGGGTTTTGTTGCTGCGCCCCCAGAACGAGGCTTTGGTTTTTATGTAATACATTATCCTGCTCACTGTGAGAGATGAGAGAAAACAGCTGTCTGCCATGAGGGTTACATAACTTTCATTAAGCCTTTATAAATCTTTATTTCGGGCAGTGTCTCTTTCACTCCTGCTGAATATAATACATTTATACTGTATAACATCATTACAAAGGCTTGTTAAAATGGACTGCAGTGATTAAGGGATGGACTGTACAAAGGAAGAAGTCAGCTAACATAAACCAGGTTACATGAAATATTGAAGAAGATGTTGCTCTACAGTCAGTGCAGAAAACAGGCAGAACCAGATGTGTCACTTTGTTTTAGGCCTCTTCAGTTGCAATTGACTAAAATATTCATTGTCTGCAGCAGGGCCGGATTAACCTGCTTAGTGTTCTCGGGGCAAAGACTGTGGGTGGGGGGCTGTAGTTGTAGCTGTATGATGCACACTGAGAACTGCGTTAGAGATTTGTGAAAGCGAAAATGTTTCTTACTGCTGTTAGCAAGTGATAGAAATAATTAAAACTGTCCACTGCAGCTTGTGTCTGTGAAGCTCATTGAGCATCTTTGTTCTTTGTTCTGCTCCCCTTTTCTTTCATCTCTTTCCCCTAGTTCACCCCCTAAAAAGCTGAGGCAGACTGCCCAGCGCTGACCCTGGATCTCTTCTGAATGTGAATGTGTTAGTGCTTTGTAACGTTAATGATAACGTAATGTTATCATTTGTGCCCCCTGCGTACCAAACACCCAGGCAGTAGGAGAGCACGCAGTGCACCGAGGA
The DNA here is from genome assembly GCF_057381845.1 of Rhamphochromis longiceps. Taxonomy (NCBI): domain Eukaryota; kingdom Metazoa; phylum Chordata; class Actinopteri; order Cichliformes; family Cichlidae; genus Rhamphochromis; species Rhamphochromis longiceps. The sequence continues at coordinate 29,769,626 of NC_140577.1, read as the reverse complement.
GCGATAGAAGGCCAACAGCAGCTTCTGGTACAGGTTATTCTTCCTTTGCCCAGGTGAGATCGCCAGAGATGTAGGTGCCCAGAAACCTGAAGATAGAGACAGAATAAACACACTCACCATTTATAATGAGAGTGGAGAGAACCTGTCTGTGCCTCCTGAAGTTCACAATAAGTTCTGTTGCTTTAAAGATGCTTAGTTTCAGGTTGTTTTCTGAGCACCAGTGAGAAATATCTCTACCTCTACACTGTCTCATCTCCATCAGAGATTGATCAGAGATCCGTCTGACTGACCGAGGCTGGTTTTTGAGGAGGTCTTTGATCCAGGAGCAAGTAGCAGGGGGTTCTGAAGGTGGTCTAGTTTGGTAGTAAGGATGTCTGGTATTATGGTGTTGAACGCTGAGCTGTAATCCACGTAAAGCATCCTCACGTAGCTCTACCCATTCTCCAGATTTCCCGCTGCTCTGTGAAGGGTGATGGTGATGGCATCCTCCATGGACCGATTTGCTCTGTAAGCAAACTTGTGGGGGTCAAGAGAGGGAGGTAGGTAGTCTCTGATGTGCTGAGACACTTCATGACTACAGACGTGAGAGGTATAGGTCTGTGGTCATTGAGGCTTTCTATTCCAGTCTTTTTGGGGATGGGAATGATGGTGGAGGCCTTCAGACAAGTGGGGACAGTGGCATGAGTCAGGGAGAGGCTGAGCAGGCTGGTGAGGATTCCTGGCAGTTGGTCTGCACAGAGTTTGACCACTGGCTCTCAGTCTCCTCCTGACCTCATGTTCCTCATGTTGCACCTCAATCAGATGTTTTTGGTAGCCATCAAAAAGTTTCTGGCATAATTCTGTCGTGTTCGTGGCAGAATAGACTGAAACTGGTTGGTTTTCCTGGTGCTAACCTGTTTTTTTTTATGAGCAGTCCAGGTTGAAGTGAGGGCCTAAATTTTTTAATCCTCAATTTCAGAGGCTTATGTAACCTGAGGTCATCAAACCAAAACCTTTTAGTGGTCCCCCACACTCGTTTTAAAACCCGAGGGGACCGACCTTTGCAAGCTGTTGCACCCAGACTCTGGAATGCACTTCCCCTATTTCTACAGGGTTTGGACTCAGTGGAGACCTTCAAAAAGCAGCTAAAGACATTTTTATTTCAAAAAGCTTTTAATTAGACCAGGGTATTTATGATGTATTTTATAACTGTATTATGTTTTTACCTTGTAAAGCACTTTGTGACATATGTCTGTGAAAGGTGCTATATAAATAAACTTTACTTACTTACTTACTTTTGAAGCTTATTTCTACGTAGCTACAGAGTCAGAGCCCAAAATTACCATAACATTCACGTTCTGCCAAACAGCTGACACAAACTATATGTTAAAATTCTTTCTTTTATTTATTTATTTATTTTCTTTTTTTTATTCTTTCTATTATTTTTTTTAGCTAACCTGCTAGATAGCTAGCCACATACAGTTTGCCTGTGTGTGAACTCTCTTGATCAAGTTGGATAATCTTTGATTGAGCGCGTGACGTGAGACGTTCCAGGAAGTGTTGGGAAACATTACAGACGGGCAGGACAGCGAAGAAGAAACAATGGTGATGTAGGGACACCGCAAACAAAAAATGCTGTTTCATTTCAGGGGCTTTTTATACATTTTCAGGAGAGTCGTGTGTTTCCTATAACGACTTAAGTTCAGCCCGTGCTAAAACGCTCACAAGCATCAGCAGTGTTGAGTCAAGGAAATGGGAAACGCAGAGTAAATGACCGTACTGCAGTGACTGCACAACCGCTGCTTTTGTACGGAAGCTCATTGTTTACTGCTCATTGTTTCCGCTATTGTAACGTCAGCCCCGGATACGTCGTTTGTGCTTCATTGCTCTGTTTATGATGGCGTGGCATTAGCTGCTGTTTCTCAGTCATGCGTGGAAAACACGGATGCTTCTCTCCCGATCTCAAAGCCACATCGAGGAACCGGAGGAGGATCAACAGCCAAAAATAGTCTCTAGAGCCACTGACAGCCAGCTGACGTCTCTTCGCTTATTCCGCCGACGAACAGCATGGAAGATGAGTTGTTTGACCAGATCCTCACCGTGTTTAACAACCTGGTGGCGTGGGTCGCTGCCGGTGCCATGGTGTTCGGTGGGGTGGTGCCCTACATCCCCCAGTACAGAGACATCCGCCTGACCCAGAATGCAGAGGGCTTCTCCACCTACGTATGCCTGGTGCTGCTGGTGGCAAACATCCTGAGGATACTCTTCAGGTAACAGACTCTCACATCCTTTGAGAGCTTGTGAGGTTGTTATGGGGGGCTTCGGATATTCTCTTATATTCAGCTTTTAAAAAATAGAGATCCTCTTACACTGCATGTTAACCGACTCATAGAGGAAAAGCGGCCTGCTGGGTTGAATGCACTGCAAACAGTCTGCTGGTTACTGTTAAACACCAAACTGTAGTTTACCTCTGAACAGTATTCAACTTATAGCAGACAAGACTCGCTTTTCCTTTTATTTTTTTATACAGTGGTTATAATGGTGGATATTAAATGAGGCCACAGAAATAATGATGTAGAGACTTGTACATATAATGTGGATAACCCGAGGCACAAAAATACACAGTTTACGATAAGAGCCGTGCATTGTGGCTCTGTAGTGCAGTAGTTTGCATGTTTGCCTAACAAGCAAAAGTTTCCTGGTTCAGTCCCAGGATGAGATACAGATCCCTTGGCGGTTGTGTCAGGAAGAGCACCTGGTTTAAAAATCCAACAGGTTAAGTATGCAGCGCTGTGGCAACCCTGTGTGAATAAGTGAGCAGCTAAAAGTAGCTTTAATCATGCAAAGCTACTCTATTAGAGTCCAAGCATTAATACACTGTATTGCCAAAAGTATTTGCTCGTCTGCCTTCACACGCATATAAACGTAAGTGACGCCCCATTCTTAATCCATAGAGTTTAATATGATTTTGCCCACTCTTTGCACCAATAGCAACTCTTCTAGGAAGGCTTTCCACATGGTTTAGGAGTGTGTCTATAGAAGTTTATGATCATCCTTCCAGAACCACATTTTTGAGTGCAGATGCTGATGTTGGACAATAAAACCTGGCCCACAGTCTCCGTCTAAGTCATCCCAGAGGTATTCTGTCAGGTTGAGGTCAGCCAAGTTCTTCCACACCTTTTCCACACCGCTTATCCTTGGTATGCTGAAGCAGTAAGAGTTCCTTTTGCTGGAGCTAAGGGCCCAAGCCCAACTCCTGGAAAACAACCCCACACTATAATCCCTCCTCCACTGAACTTTACATTTGGTACACTGGAGTCAGACAAGTATCGGTCTGCTGGCAACCGCCAAACCCAGACTCGTCCACCAGGTTGTCAGAAAGACAAATGTGATTTGTCACTCCAGAGACCTTACTGCTCTAGGATCCAGTGGTGTCCTTTACACCACTGCATCCAAGGCTTTGCATTGTGCTTGTTGATGTAAGGCTTGGATGCAGCTGCTGGGCCATGGAAACCCATTCTGTGGAGCTCTCCATGAAATGTTCTTGAGCTGATCCAAAGACCACATGAGTTTTGGAGGTCTGTAACGACTCTACACACTATGCCCCTCAGCATCTGCTGACCCCGCTCTGTGATTTTACATTGCCTGCCACTTCATGGCTGAGTTGCTGTCATTCGCTTCCTTTTTGTTATAAAACCACTAAAAGCTCAGGAAAATTTTACAGCTGGACATGTTACACAGGCGGTATCCTATCAGTGTACTACACTGGAGTTCACTGAGCTCCTAAGAACGACCCGTTCCTTCGGCATATCTAGCCTCTTGATTTTATACACCTGTGGCCTTAGATGTGATTAGAATTCAATGATTTGAATGAATATGGTGTAATATGCACTTAGGAATGAGTGTAATAGGTCCCCTTGAAGGTCTGGTGACCAGCAAATGGGTGAGAGAACCATAGGGTAAATATGAAATCTTAAAATCCACATATTGTTTTCTTCTTCTTTAGATTTGGACGCTACTTTGAGACACTGCTGCTGTGGCAGAGCATCATCATGATCTGCACAATGCTCATCATGCTGAACCTGTGCACCAACGTCCGCATGGCCACTGAACTCAGCACGAAGAGGCGCTCCTTCTTAGGTCAGAACACCCAGGCGGTGCCACTTTACCGTGCAGATAAGGCTCAGATTAGTGTGTGTGAGTGTGTGAGAGGCTGGTGATTGTTGCCTGTGATCTCCTGTGCAGGTTTTTCTTTCTAAAACTATATAAAATAAGCTTTCTGAAGCTGGTTTTATATTGCGCTTAGTTCAAATAAGTGATATAGGATGATGGGGTAAAATATATTACTAACCATGAAACTTTCCAGGCTGATTACTGACATTAAGGTGATTACATTTTGTAATGTTTGTCATAAAGTTATTCATAACCCACACAGGGAAACGCTTGATTCTGTTTTGTGACATTTATCCCTTTGTAAACAAACACAAACAGCTGCCCTTTGTTGTCTGATACGCCGTGCTGGGCATGCTACAAGTTCCTGCTTACTTTGAGGAAATTTGACTAAACCTGGCTGCTAATATGAAGAGGCTCAATGTCAGATAATGGGAGAGTATCAGTTAAACTAGCGTGGGCAGGATTAAATATAATCCTGTGTAAAAGGAAAACATGGAGACACTGTTTTATAATCAGAGCCTCACACATTTCTTTTTAAGTCGATAACAATAGTTGGCGACTCTAAAATCTGATACTTCAGCGAATATACATAGACAGGTTTGCTTAAAATTCGTATTGTGTACTTCTATCTTTATGAGTCAGTGCTAAAACAGCACAACAGTACAGTTTAAATGCACAGGATCAGCTGGTTGTGGCATTTGAAATGCTGTTGCTAACAGGACAGTTGCCCTCTGGTGGACAAACTGTGCAACATCAACACAATGTTTCTCCTGTCAACTTTTTTTTGGTTCATTTCTCAGTTGTTATAAATGCTGATAATTAGCAAAAGCTAATACCGGCCAATACCATCAGCCTGTCAATATAACTGGAGCATATGTCAGGAAGTGCAGTGCAATAAAACAAGTTTTATCCATCAGCCTTTAGGATAGATTGTTAATTTTACTAAATGTAATGACATTTTTGAGCTTTGTTATTTTAACTGAAGCTTCAGACTCATGTCTGATTGCAAAACACGAGAAAAACAATAGCTGTCCTGTGATTCTGCTATCTGACATCTAAAATGATCACACAGAGGAAGTTTGAAACAACAGGAAGTCTCTTGTCTGTCTCTTCTCTTCCACAGCTGGTCTCCGTCAGTCACTGATCATTCACTCAGTGAACAGCACACAGAGAGAGACAGAGGGACCGTTTAGTGCCAGGTTTTTTTTGTATTTTGGCCAAATGTGTAGTCAGTGCATTTTGCCTCAGTAGGGCAGTGTAGCTTCATGTTTAAGTGTCTACACCAAGCAGCAACTGTCAGAGAAATTCCAAACTTCCAGTGAAGTAAACCTAAGATGTGAAAAACAAAGTAAAAAAAAAAAAAAATGTAACTGCTGAGTTAGATTAGATTGTTAGGCTTAGCTTAAATACTGAAGTCAGGGCTAAAGGCTTTATTTTTCAGTTTTTGTACAAATGTGTGTATTTAATCCACAATCATTCACTGCTTCCTGTAACCCGGAGGACTGTATAGTGAGTTTATCTGCAAAATTGAAGGAACAAATACATTGGAGACTACAGGGTTCATTTTCTCAGCATTGTGAACTTTATAATTGTAGTCACGCAATTAAAATGTTACCAGTCAACGTTAACTTGATCAATAAATACACATCATGCCAAGCATATTCATTTAAATGAAAAGACACAAATACTCTGGTAGATTATATCGCGCTGCTCTCTTTCATCTTTGGTCTGCAATGCTTGGGTCGTGGCCATCGACTGTACTGTAAACTCTTTTTTGTTTTTTTTTAGAAGTTTTGAGACACAGTACGGTCAGACGACACCCTAGGAGCAAGCATTAGGTGACAGTGGGATGGAAAAACTTCCTTTTGACAGGATGAACCCTCTGGCAGAATCAGGGTCAGTGCGGGGCGGCCATTTGCTGCGACCAGTTGGGGGGTGAGGGGGCGGCTGTTTTCCATTGTGGAAGTGATTAATGCGAATGATTAAATGCAGAGTGGTGTATAAACACAGAGAGTGAAAGGGAGTGAAGAAGAAACACCAGGAAGCTCCCAGCAGCCTAGGCCAACTGCATCACAACTAAGTGATGGTTCAGGGTCACCTGATCCAGCCTCAACTATATATTGAAAAAAGGAAAGTTTTAATTTTTAGCTTAATCTTAAAAGCAAAGAGCGTGTCTGTCTCCTGAATCCAAACTCGGAGCTGGTTCAGAGGTGAAAGCAATGTTTAAAATAATTTTCCCAACATCACATGTTCCTATAAATGTGTGTGTATGTGTGCGTTTGTTTGTGTTTTGTTTTGTGTGGGGAAGCTAAAGAAATATTTGTTATTGAAAATATAACTGAAAAGTTTGAAAGCGTCACAGCTCTGCATCACACCATCTTGAAATATTAAGCCCGTGTCAGGTACATGTGACACTACAGATAAACATCGTCCTCACTAAGCCAGATGTCGGCTCATTCCAAGGTCTGGCTAATAGGTTTGTGTGTGAAATATGCTTTTATGGAGCTTTTATGTATCCTTTGGTAGTAACGGCTACGTTTAAAGAATAACATGACGAAGGCTATTTTATGTCTTCCTATGGAACAAAAACTGTGCAGCAGAAGCTGTGAAGATGAGCAAGCTTAGTGCAATAAATGCTAAAACAAATAAAGTAAAAGGAATGTAAGACGATTGGAAAAATAGAACTTTGGACTTTGCAGATGTCACCAGATTTGTGGATTAAAACACCTTGAATTAAGTTACATTACTGAACTCAAAATTTTATTGATTGTTTATTAGCTATAAAGGTTATGCATCTGAGGAAGCTAAGCAGGTGGGAACACTCCTAACCTCACAGATCACTGGTGTAACAAATCACAGAATCAGTGAGTTCTGTAATTTGACAAAGATCAACTCCAGCTTTGCTGATGAAAACCAAGCTCTATTTTTTTCTTTTTTGTCTATATATTTTTTGTTTTTTTTGTCTGTAGCCACAGACATTAAGGACGAGGAGGTCAGAATCCCTAAGAGGCTCTTTCTGGGTATGTACTTACTGTGTCTGTCATGAAACATCAGTCGTAGTTCATCTGCCTCTCCCATCTCCACTCCCGTGTGTCTTGTGCATGGTGATAACCCTGCCTGGCTCTCATTCACAGCCCACCCGTCTCACTAACTGACACCGACTAACAGTTTCCAATGAGTTGACGTGAAGCATGAGCCCCTTTCTCTCGCATGTTTTTGAATGATCGAGCACATTAACTGTTTGTCGATTATAGAAACTGTTGTGATGCTCTACAGCATGTTTCACTGCACGCCCTTAGTGCACAACAACGTAGGAAGAAAAAGAAGCTAATCCTGTTAGACCTGCATACTGCCACTAGTTTACAGTAGTTACTGTACTCATGTCATTGAGTTACAGTATGAAGTAACTCAATGAAATATACTCATGTTACTGTGATGTTTATGTATTTTGAAAAGCAATAATTGATCTTGACGAAGTGCAAAAGACAAAAAGGAAAATCACTGCATCATGAAACACAGTCACAAAATGTTGTTGTGTTTGTTTTGTTGTTGTGATTTTGTTTTCTTTTTCTGAAATGTCGTGTTTTCTGATTTGTCTTTGTGTTTCGCACTTCAGGGCCAGCATACAAGCAAAATTAACTTTTGTGTATGAATAATAACCTTTCAGCTGCGGCATGTTGATTTTTATTCTGGACTAATACAGTAATGTAAAGCACATTGTTGAAAGGCTGCAAAATCAAACACTAATGACTTTTAATTAATGCTTAATTAATGATTTTGAATTAATGCTGTCTTCCTACTGGCTGACTTCAATACTTTCAGTACAGTGTAAACCCAAACAGAACTCGACACATTTAAAGAGGACTCAGGACTTATGTTGCTGAACTTACAAGTCAAGCTGCATTTAAAGTAAACTCAAATATTCTCATTTGAATTGACGAATCCCAGCGTATTACTTGGGATTAAATTAAAATGGTGAGACTCGTATCCGCTATCTAATACATTTAAAGTATATTTTGTACTTCTTTATTTTTCTGTTGACCAAAGAATTACTCCATACTTGTTTTTCTGACATGGTGTGGATCGTCAACTCGGCGACCCACTGCACTCTTTGTGTCACAGTTTTGCTAATCTAATATAAAGGTAAATGACACGCAGTCCGAACTGAACCCATATATTTTATTTAAAAAATAAACCATAGGAAGCATGTGAAATGTTTAAGAAAAAAAAAGTAAAATATATGCTTTCATAGTTTAGGTTATTTACATATTTGTCTAACAAGTGAAAAATGTCTGGTTGAATCCAAGGAGGAGATACAAACCCCCATTTACCAGTTTACCACTGTGTAGCATCTCCTTTTAACAACAGTCCAAAAAAGCATGGGAACTGATGAGACCAGTTGGACTTCAGGAAGATTAATTTTGTTACATTCCTGTGTAATTTAGGATTCCAGCTAATCCACAGTATTTGCTCTGCTTATTGCTATTTGTTTCAAGATCACCAGATATTTTCATTTAATGAGAGAAATTGCCCTTCTTTTGTAATAGTCTAAACGACTGTGGCATATAGAGTCCTGCCTAAAAAACTTTAGCCAACCTTCATTTCTTTATATTTTGATAGGAAAATGGAAATTATGATATATCAAAATGTGCAAACACATATGGAAATTTATTTTTCATAGATTCAATAAAAGAAATGGGAACAAATTATTTTCTCTGGAAACAGCATGTTGGTATCAAAGTGCCTAAAGATACAATTTGTTCTCTTTAGGGTATCTGTAGACACAACACCAGTTCACATTTTAGTTAGGTGCCTTTTCTGTGTTTGAATGATTGATAGGTCAATGTTAAGTGGCCTAGCAAACAAAAGCAGTCCTCTGAAAATGATCAGAAAGTGAGTGGAATAAGCAGCCAATGTTCAAAGAAAAACTTCAGAAAGCCTGGAGAACTATTGCTCAAGTCCGCTTTTCTATAAAGACAAGAAATTCTGGCTCCTTCTAATTAAAATACTAATAAATGAGAAGTAATCAAGATTTGTACACAGTCATATACATATGTTTAAATGTGTATATACTTGCAATTGGTATACACAGTTCAATTGGGACACAGCATGAAGAGAGGGCTGTTGTTTTTGCGATGGACACTAGATGGCAGAAGGAAACCATAGATGTGCGAATTGAAAAGGCAGCATGCACTTTTAGTTCAGCGTGTCCGAATACAGAACAAACTTCCCTGTTTAGTTTGTAGTGCACAGTAGACAACATGGACAGAATTGCTGTTTTCCTGTCATGAAAAAGTCAGAGCGCAGAATCGTTTTTCATTAGCGTCATTGCTTCTTTGATTCAGTGTGTTCTGACCTGTGTGTGTTGCTGCTGTGTGACTTTGACCACATGTGGAAGCTGCCATCGCTGGGCTCTGAATGGTCATCGATCAGTGAGCTCTGCCAAGTGTCATTAGACCCTTGCTGACAGAAAGCCATGTTCTTTGATCGCAGCTTTGCTGCCTTGCTGCCTTGCTGCTGTTCATTGATTCACTATTGAAAATATCAAGAGCAAGCATGCTGTAGTCCACCGTCGATAAAAAGTGAGAAAATACACAGGGAGAAAAGACTGTTAGATCAAAACTGCGGCACAGAACAAACACATTAGAGAGAGCAGATATTCGGTTCACACCATGTCGCTCTGTAGTGACTCACTGTGGTGCTGTTTAGTCCTCAGGACAGTTTCTCAACCTGTGCATTTGTCTGACTGTCCAGTTTGTTCCCTTTGCGTTCTCGGAGCCTCAATAATACCTCATTTGTTCTCATAAGAGCACAGCAGCATTATCACACCAGGCACCTTCATGAAACAGCAGGACATTTGCACCTAGACAGACAAAATGTAGGTGACTTTTAATAGAACTTCCCAGGACTGCCCAAAGGAAGCTGCAATAAATGTGATAAGCTGCAACCTTTCTATATACAGGTGCCTCAGACTCACTCACATATGTGTGCGTCGGTGCTGGACTGTAAGTCTTTTGTTGTGGCATGTGTAGTTTTGAGAGAGAAGTTAAGTCCTGGTGTAATAGCAGCTCAGTGTGATTTATGTGCAAGACTGCCTGCTGCAATCCTTTAAGAAGATTAAAAGATCAGATCATTTGGCTGTGTCTGAAGCAGAAATGCTGGCAATCACTCAGGTGGAGGTAAAAGGATTTGGGGGGAAAAAGCAGGAAGACAGTGCAAAAGTTTGTTTTTGAGTCAAACTTTTTAGAGGATCTATAAGAGGAGGCAACAAGGAAACCAAAATGTGAAACTCTACTCCACCATGACAGGAACTGTGTTGGTTCCCTAAAGGGTGCAGCTCTCTCCGTCACATCCACACTTTCATTTGTTTTGAGCTCCATTCAGTCATCTAAGTCATTTGATTTTTATATTAGGCCTTTTATTACTTCTGTGAATGCAAATATCTGACATTTTTGCATTTGTTCCAGTCAGCACATCTACACAGAGCTCCAGGGTTGGAGCAGGGGAAATTAGTTTAGTATGGAAACCCGAAAGCTTTAACAACAGTTTTAACAGATGGGTCAGTGTACTTGTACTTACTTTAACTCCTGATTTTTACTCGGCTATCAGCTACAAAGTTACATATGCAGGGTGTTATTATGAAGAAGCTGAGTATCTATCTTCAACCCATCTTTACTTTGATGGTGTTGTCCTTTCTTTTGGAATCTCATCATCATGATTAACTTGATGATGAAGAACATTCTGCTTCCTGACACATCTTCTTAAGGCGCATCCACACATGAAGCAACTAGCAGTCACATGGCAACCAGAGACCACTGAAAGTCAGTAACACCAAGAGACTTCAAATGACTGCTAACAGAATAACCATTGATGACATGAACTGGGTCGAGCTTTGAGACAAGCCACTGAAGCACCAACCAGTGAGAGCTAAGAAGATATATGACATATCAGTGAATGCTAAACACATTAGAAGAGTACCAAGGCAACAGAAGCCTACAATGTCCACTAGCGACTGGCCATTAATGACAAAGCGATGAGCAGATCACTTCCCTGACATCCTACTGTGAACTACACTGGAAAATGGAAACCTGGCAGTGTAAAGGGAATGCTGGGTATCAGTGTTGGTGACTTTTAGAACGTCTACATCAGGGGTGTCCAACTCCAGGCCTCAAGTGATTAGTTCATTATCAGGCCTCTGGAGAACTACAAGACATGAGGAGGTCATTTAGCCATTTAAATCAGCTGTGTTGGATCAAGGACACATCTAAAACCTGCAGGACACCGGCCCTCGAGGCCTGGAGTTGGACACCCCTGGTCTACATAAACACAAATTCATTCAGAGTCCAGTCACAACCACACATTCCTACACAAATAGTGACAAGGTTGCTGCAAAATGACTGTCACCTGTACAGTGCTGCAGACTGAATAGAGTTGGAGAAAATGGACTGGTAATATTAACTAGGCAATTTTAGACTCCATGGCAAAACACAATATATATCTTAGTATTTCTATGAAGTCGGCGAAACACAAGCCGTTCTGGGTTCTTTATGTTCCTTCTCAGTCATGTGGCTACACCCAGATGGTATACAATCCCAAATTCTTTTTTTTAATTTAAGATTTTCTTTGATGTAAAAAAAAAATAAAAAATAATTAGTAAAAGTCCAAATGTAAAAAGGAGTCTCTTTTTGTAGCATTTTTCCCACAAAAAGAAAAGCGTCCCTGTGCTGATGTGGTGAAGAATTTAATAACTACAGTTATGTTATGTGATTATGTCACAATGATTCAGTGGTCCCATATCACAGAGATGTTGGCCTAATGATGTTATGGAGGTACATGGCAATACAAAAGATTTCCATTTCTTTCTATTGTCTGGGAATGGCTCATTGCTCATTTTGGTCCCATGGGGGTCTGCACCTGTATAGCTTCATTGGGTTTGGCAGCTTAGAATATATCACCTTATCCTGTAGGTGAAGTTATCCATTCCCTACAGGCAGGAAGGAGCTGAACTTTTAGACTGAATGTGGAGGAAGTTGCTGTGACTTGGCAGTGAAAGCCTATTAGTCACCGTGAAAAAGCTACCTGTCCAAATTTCAGAAAATGAAGCCCGCTGCGATCCAGGTTCAATTTCCCAGGTTGTTATAACCGTCTTTTATAATAATGTTCTCGCTTGTCCCACGGGTGCTTTTGAGTGACAGCCATTATTTCAACTACCCCCTTAGACTTTTCTGGGGCCTAACTGAAGCTGGCAGGAAACAGCCGGTAAACAAGCGATTGGAATCGCCAGCTCTGACCCGTGCCTTCCTACACATGTACCGCAACCCTGCGGGACTACAAACTGAGACATTCGGCCACCGCAGGGAGTCTATTGTGTGCAGCTTCAGTCTGTTCCCACACAATGCCACAACGGCTGCCACACAGCATGGGGATTAAAGGGGAAGGCAAGAATTCCCCCGGGCACACAAGTGGCACAGCAAGAGAGGGTGTATGGTAGGGAATGGCCAAGGTACACTACAGTAATAAACATCCATTTGTGGTCGCTGTGAAGTGGGCCGACAGACTACTTTTAAAAAATGTTTGCTACTTTTCAGTGCTGAAGGCAAATAAGTCTCCAGAAATTGCACATGCATGATTGAAAGCTGATTACGAGGCAGCACCGACGTGAAGGAGCGCATTTACTGAAATAGGAAGCTGAAATTGCACAACAGTTAAGATGCATGTCCCGGTCACAGTGTTTGCCTTTTATTTGCGAAGGTTAACAGTCTTCATTTGAAAGGTGTTGCAGAATCGGTGATCATGCAGTCAGGTTGCAAGATGGAAAAAAATGAAGCTTTCATTTCATGCTAAGGCATGAAATGAAAGCCTCTCCAGCCCCCGGTTCATTACATCAGTGAAAACTGGGAGAGAAGTCAAGAAAAAGAAATCCTGTCGATACATTAGTGCTCACACATTTACATCGAGAAAGAGAACAAATGATGTTATGGCTCAAAAAGGTTAGGGTGCAGTATGAAATTACCTTTATTAATTAGCCTTACACAGTGCAGCTTTCAGGTTTCTTTTTGGGGGGTTTTAACTCGATTGTATAGGTAACAGTGAGGCTACACACTGCACTACTACTAAGTAGCAGAAGAGCTGATATAGGAGAGGCATTCCACTGCCTATTAATTACATCTATACATCCATTTTCTTAACTTGGTGTATCATGCAGTCTTTCACAGGACTAACAGAGAGCATCCACACTCATGTTCACATCTGTGGCTAATTTTGAATTACTAATGGTTATGTGATGCAATGCAAAATACTTTATTTATACTGTATTTGGAAAATTGTTTCTTACAGCAGCTGAATTTATTGACGTTTTTATTTTTATTATTATTATTATTTTCTCATTTGCACCTACGGTCAATTTAGAATCACCAATATGTCTAACCCCATGTATGACTTTGGACTGTGGGAGGCGAGAGTACCTGGAGAGAATCCACTCTGACACAGGAAGAGCATGCAAACTAAGCACTTTTTATTTTTCAATTTCCTGAATAAGATATATCCTGATATATCTGGAATCAAACAAAACCCCACCCTTGTTCTTTAGATTATCTTGCAGGGAAGCCAGTTTTCCTCATAAAAGGTCAGGATTCTCCAAATACATGCCGATATACATCCTGCTGGTAAAGGATGTATATCGGGACATATACTCTTGATGGTTCCATTTCCAAACCATAAATGCAACTTATCACAACAGGAATGTATCTGAGTTGAACATGGACATTATACTTGGTTACAGACAACATTGAAAAGTAAATATTCCTGTCATAATTCTTTGAGGTCTGCTTAAAGTCTGTTTGAAGTGCATATGCAGAGCTGGTGCATTTTGGTAGACAGCCAAAGAAAAGCTTACCACAAAACGGAAAAGTTATGACAAATCAGACTATAAGGCAAAAAGAAAGTGCAGCTTTATGGTTTCATGGACAAAAGAATTTCTGTGGCTGCAATATGACGAGCTAAATAACCAGGGCTGCACATAAGTGGTCCGCAGGTGCGCATTCGCTGTCAAAATAAAAAACACGCACAAGGGTTAGGGTTAAATTTAAAAACTGTACTTTTGAGTTAAAATATATATTTATAATTTTAATAAATGACAAATTAAAAAGGCATGAACATTTTTTTGTATCGAAAAAATATTGAACCGTGACACCAAAGTACCGAACCGTGAATTTTGTGTATCGTTGCACCCCTAATATATATATATATATATATATATATATATATATATATATATATATATATATATATATATATATAACTCATTCAGTTAAAAGCATGATGGAAATTGCCTAAATGAAGAATTTTACGACAAGGAGCAGGTGCATCTAGTACAGGTTAAACTGCTGCAAAAACCCACAGAGCCCAGCAGCCAGTGCAACAAATTCTGGATCTTTGGCTTTTCGTTAGCATTAGCAGCACATGCTGCGTCTGATGTGAAAGGACCTATATGCTGCGCACTGTGACTCACAGCAATGGTCCCGGGTCAGCCCTGACTTTGTGTTAAGCTAATCCTAAAGTAATAATGGTTTTTCCAACCACTGACATACCACAACTTTATCCTTTCAACAGCTGCTGAAAGTTAGGTGACCTAGCTTCTATCGGATATTTATATAGAGATCCTCCTCCAGCTTCAAACTGTATTACCCTTCAAGGACCTGAAGCTCCATAAAGCACCCCTCCGACAGCCAAACCCATCTGTTCCCTGATTGGTCAATGTCATGTCAATCACAAATTTAACTATCCAATCAGATGAAAGGAAGAAAAATAGGGTCAAAATTCGTACTTGTAACTTGAAACTTGAGTGCAGAGTTTGACACTTATTTTTTGGCAAAGTCCACACACAAATCTTTTTTACGCATACACATCTTTTTTACACACACACACACAAATTCTTTTTACACATACAAATCCTGATTTACAAGTACAAAATATTTATGACCACAATTTGAGCCCATACTGGCACCCATTGTTTTCATTACCGGCAGTCACATGTGGTTCCTACCATATATTCAGTTTTGTACTTGTGGTGTGATGGCTTTAGCTCTAGGTTGGTGTTGAACGATGTTTGATTGCCCTTCATCACTTCTGACTATATTTGGCTGTTATCACAGAGTGCCAGCCTGGTGCTGGCTGGCCCAGATTCATAGTCCTTTGGCTCAGCTGCAAGCAGGGCTTCACAACCACACCAGATATCTACGCCTGCAGTATAAACACTGCTTTAGAGCACACATAACAGCTGTCTGTGGGTATTCTTAATTAAACTCAGAACAGGAGTAAGTACATGCTCCAGCGTACCACTGAAAGCTCCACTTTCCTTTTGTTCAATACTATATTGTGTTACCATCTTGGATACTGATTTTTTTTTTCCATGGTAAAATCTTAGTGTGTGCTGGATTGGCAGGCTATGACCTGCTTTAAATGGCTCTTTGAGAATTCAATTACATTTGTTGTATTTGTTTAGCTTTGCTTTCAAAGAGATACAATTGAATTGGCTCAGTTTTAAAGAGCTGGGTTTCTGGCACAGTTTCGTAAATATATGTGGAAATGCCATCGAAATGTCAGAATCGGTTGCCATTAATTCTGTAATGAAACAACCATCCATTCACTCTTAAACTCAAATGTCATAAACATTCCCACTCTTTTACTTCAGATTTTATCAAGTCTGTGTGAAATTTAAAAAAAAAAAAAGAAAGGGATTGTCCAATTCAGGCATTTGGCTAAGCAATGGTTGGCATTTGGTATTGTTTTCTGTTTTTCTTCTGCAGTTCATAGGCTTTTCTCAGGAGGCCTATACAGGCCTATGCAGTTGGCCTTCGTGGAGCACTTAGATGTGCCATTTAGATAAGCAAAGCCTCATTTAGACATGATTAAGTAAATCAGCTCGATTACATTTGTTGCTTGTAGAAATTGCATTTGCGATGCAGCAGTGGGAGTTCAGCCATGATTGGACTTTCATGGTTAAAGCTTTCACTCTCCTAATTTTTTACTTGTGTTGTGGTTTCACTGCCTTAATACAATAACGATATATCGCATGTGTTTAGTCATCAAAGACTTTATAGGCAAAGTTGAATTAATGTCACCGTTTCCTTCAGTTAAAGTTGAGTCTTGGGCGATGAAGCCGGGAGACATAACAGTGTGATTAGTATTGGCTTGTTTGCTTATTACAGGAAGACAGTGCTGCTGTGATCAGATTCTTTACCTAATAATTACATACACAAGAATGCACATGAGAGGCACTGGGACTGATAACAGGGTTTAAATCATTCATCAGTGTCTCTATTCCCATTCATCCCATTACTACAACGGAAAAGAAACACAACCTCGGCTGACCGTCACACACTCCTTTCACAGTTTTTCACCACATTCTCTCTTCCTCCCCCTCATCCACTCATCAAGACCACAAGTAAAATGTTTCTGTTTTACAAGAATCTTAATGAGAACTGATTCCAGTGGGGACCGGCTCAGATATTTGTTGCATGGTAACATGGTGTGTGTTCTGATTATGAGAAGGGAATTGTGACATATTAATTTTTGTAGTTATTTAATTAAATAAAAAATAACAGCAGTAGTTTGTTTGATTTTATCAACTTGAGGCTTCAATAAATAAATAAATAAAAACAGAGAGGATTAGTAGATGATCCCTTGTCTCCAGTGCTGGAAAACAAGAAATTGGCACCACAAAATTGCCTTTGACTATTAAACGATGAATCGAACATCATTTCCAAATGGTAATAAGCATTTGGGATTTTAATTATGAATGTTAAAATTCTGCCCTACCTATAAGAAAAATACACCTTCTACACAAGAAATATTACAACTTAATGTGCAGATTACTAAAAGGTTTGCAGAGCTCATCCACTGAGGATGAAGCTTTTTTTTAATTAAATTACAAGTTACAAGAACATTTACCCCAAATGCAACGATTTAATGACGTATTCTGGGGTACTGTTTTCAGAATTTTGGCAATAAAAATATCCTAACAGAGTAAATCCAACTGAATTCACCTGATTAGGGTCATGTATTTAAATTTCATTTAATTACATCAGATGAAAGTGTCTCCACAGTAAAAGAAGGCCATGTCTTCCTGGTCAGGGGCTAATTTAACTCCATCTGATTAGGTGTAGGTATTTTAACTCACCTGGTTAGGCTTAGGCACTTAGCAATTAGGATCAACCCAGTGGTTCCAGTGGTGACCATTGGTGGCATGGTGGTGCGGTGAACAGCATTTCCTGGTTAAATCACAGACTCGGGCCTTTTGCATGGAGTTTGCATTAATCTATATGTTGATGTGAGATAAATAATGAGCTTGAAGTGTACAGAATAAAGCACTGCATCAATGCATAGTTAAATGTGGCCAATAGTCTGAAGGACTTTGAGTATTCAGTAAAGCTGCATCAAAACATGGAGGATTGCTTATCACAGATCACTGTGAAGCCTGACGGTTGGTCAGTAGTGAACATTCCAGGAGCCAGTTATCTGGGAAACCATTGAATGTTTTTATTGGCCTGTCAAATATCAGTCACTGGTATCGTGTGTGCTCATTGGTTGCCAGCATAATCTTTTAAAATCGTAATCACATGAATTTACTGACTTTTTATAGTCTCTGGTTTTACCGGATGCATCTTAAGATTGGAAAAGCAGTATATAAATAAAAGTGCCTTCCATAGTTGGGATTAGACCATTAGGAACCATTTTTTTAAATGAATCTTTTTAGAAGAATGATTTTTAAACTCATTTCTGTGTCTCTCATGTTATGCACCTTTAGATTTTGACTGGAACTACTTCTGGTCATGGAGTCGTTTTGTGGACTATGTGCAGTGCGTGCTGGCCTTCACTCTGGTGGCAGCGTACATCACCTACCTCCTCCTGGACTCGGTTTTGTTCGTGGAGACTTTGGGATTCCTGGCAGTCTTCACCGAAGCAATGCTGGGTACACCGCAGCTCTACTGCAACTATCAGAACAAATCCACAGAAGGCATGAGGTACATCTGCCATTTTCATAAAGAATCCACTTTATGTATTCAGTCATGAGGGGATGCAATGGATAAAAACTTGGATCTTGAAAGCAGACTCAAAGCAAGCATTGTGGGAATATTTGGATTAGAAGAAAGGCAGATGAAAGCAGTACTGAACTCTTAGATCTTTTTCCCAATTGTATCAGCAATGACCTTCTAGAGCTCAGTCAAAGTGCTTGTGAAGATTTTATTAAGATTGGTATTCTCATATATACATCCCAGTGACTGAGCCCTACCAAAACACAAAGCAGACAGTTATTAGACAATACATATGTGCTCTGCTGTTTTGGCGTTGAGCTCAGATGACAAGTTGAGGTATCTCCATGTGTTTTTTGGTCAAATTCCTGAGCAAAAAGCTTTGTTTGTGGAGAAACCAAAGAGTAGCTAACAGCATTTGGAGGGCTTGGAAGTCATTTTTACCCTTACCCTTAGCCGCTACAATACTTGCAGCTCGTTTTATGAATGCTCACCATTCGAAATACTGTAACAAAAAATTATTACACCAGGCAGTGACTTTGAGCCACTGTAACACCCTTATTCTTTTCTTCTTCTGACGTTCTGTTGTAAATCTGCTGCTGTGTGTGAGATGATTATCCTGTTGCATGAGATGACCCCACATTTGACTCTAGAATACTTTGGTAGACAGAGGAGTAACTCAGGAGCTGCAAAATAGCCCAAATCATCACACTTCCACCGCCGTGCTTGACAGTGGGTTAGGGTTAGGGTTTGCGCTGATGTGCTGTGTTTGGTTTTCGACAAACGTGCTACAGTGCATTATGGTCAGACATCTCCACTTTGATCTCGTCTATAAAAGGAACATTTTTCCAGATGTCTTGTAGTTTGTTCAGTGCAAATTTGGGACGATTTATGTTTTTTAAAGATCTTTGTTACAAATAAGCTGCAACCATTAAGCTTGTTCATGATATAATTAGCCAGTTGTTTAATTACTTGTTGCTTAGACATATAAAACAGCCAGCAAGAGTTTGTAAAACAAATGTACTTCAAAAATAGAAAAAAGGAATCAATCTTAAAAACTACTGAACCCATCAGTTGCTCAGCTGACACTGGTCTATTTATGTATGCAAGCCTGCAATTTTCAACAACACTGTCATCATGAAAGACACATTGATCCGGGCGGCTTTTTAAGCTTGTTATTGGTGGTGCAAATCTAAATGGAAAAAACATCCCAGAAGGTATGCAGTTCTCAGGAAAGCACCCTAATTGGCAGTTCCCGCTAGAGGGTCCCAAGAAATCTTTTGTCCAAAAATGCAGTATGACACTGTGAAAGTTAAGCCACGCCCCCAAATTCAATTGACAGATGTGTCCTGCAGGGACCTGGGATTTTAACTGGATAACAAACATTTGACCCAAATGTTCTCACCACTAAAATTTCAAAAGTTCTGACATGACGTAAAGGTTCAAATCTCTCATCTTAGAATGGAAACAAGGAACCTTACACACTGTATTCCTATTCATTTTAGTTGTTTATCAGACTGTATTAATGTTAGACTACAACCCCCCCCCCCCCCCCAAAATCAGAAGATGGGAAATAATAAGACCCAAACTTAGAAAAGGATAGACTCAGTCTTCAGGCTTCTTAGAGAAGTTTGCCACTATAATCAACTTTAAATGCAGAATGGTTATTGGCCAACACGCTCTTATTTTCATCAACTACTTAGGTCTTCAGTGTAATTTATCGAGAGTCAGCCCAATGAAAATTAAAACAGATTTAGTCCTGTCCTCGATTAATGATACTGTCTTTGCCCTGTTAAATAATGTTTCTTTTGTGAGTGCCGCTTCCATCACAGACAGCTCTGTGGCTGTACAGCAGCACACCGTAATGATTCCAGATGATATTGTCGCACATGTGATCATTAACACTGACACATGCTTATTAAGTATCTCTGGCACCTGAAGTAAGAGCACGGCTCACAGCAACCATGTGTTAATTCAGCCTGACAATTGGCTATCTGAAGTTTTGCCTGAGAATCAGTATGGTAATGAAGTATTCTGTTTCCCCACGTCAGTTGCTAATGTGTCATTTAGGCTCATTAATGAAGATCTGCATCAAGCCTCAGGCTGTAATTAGAGACTGTGATATAATATTGATTTTTTTGAAAGCATATACAGTTTCAGAATTGGCCCTAGCAGCTCTCTGAGCTGTGGCCAAGCCCTGGTAACTGCTTTTTGGAATTGTATACTTTGTTACAGTAATTGCAGGCATGGATTTAAAAAGAACCCACAGAGAATCCATATGATTAAACTAGATTTAGATAGAGATGTTTAAGTTGCTAAAAGTACTTGGAAAGATTAAACTGATGATGTCCATATGAAAAGACCTGTTCATCTGAGATTGTTCACAGAACATGCAATAAAAAGCTTTCTCACAGTGTGTGTCCTGCCTTAGAGCAGAACCCCACACACGCACACTCATATACCCTCCTCTCTGCTGGTTGACTTTCTGCGGCAGACAGATAACAGAGCTCCAGCAGGGCTGCCTGTCCACTTAACCGGCCATGACAGCTCCCACGCTGGGCCTTTCCATACCCTCTCTGTCCAATGCCTTATTTATTTTTGATTTCCTTATATTTTCTGCCCACCCGACACTCTCTCCACCACCAACATTGTCCTTTAAGCTCTCTACACTGTGTGATTGCTGAAGGACCCCACACTCAGTTGTTCTTATATTGCTAAATCTGGTGCATTTTGTGATTTTTGTGTGATTAGAAAGTGTTTCTTACTTGTTTGCTAGGTTCCTCTTCCCCTGACAAAGTTAGCTGTTTTCTACACTGCATTTCGACAAACCTGTAGGCAAAGGTTGTAAACATTATTTTGGGTCAGGGCAGGCATAATGGTATCTCTATGGTGCATTGGAGACTGTCTGTGCTCTCAGTTGTACTCTGTAAAATATATTTTAGATGCTCTAAAGGAATATGTTGGTTTTTGTGCTGCTTTTATGACTGAGTTTCTTGTTCTGGCCTGTAGAAAAGAATTTTATTCTTCTGAAGTACTGACAGCACACAGAAATGTTTGTCATTGATGTTGATAGGAAGAACCATATATGCTGCTGTCAAAACAGGAGGAAAAAATTTTTGTGGGAAAATACATCATGATGGAATTACAGGCAAATAGCCAACAGCCGTTTTAATCATAGATTTAATCGGGCTCTACGACGTGTTCCACTATCTGTATTTACAAAAAGATTGCAATGGCAAGAAGTGGGAACTCTCTTTTACGCAGTCTTGTCATTGCAGTTGCTGATTTTTGTGACTCACCGTGTTGCTTATGAATTTCTAGGAGTTTCTTTCTCATCTTGATTCATTTAATTAAACTCGGCCCTATATGTTACACACTGTTATGGCCCGTCTAGGGGTGGCCAGACCACAACATAAGGGTGATCCATCCTCGTCAGACCCCGAGCAGCCACATCACACAATTGGTGGCATTAATAGTAGTTTAATAATGATTTATTTACAATATGTTGATTCATTAGGTCATTTGACACAAAAGAACTAGCTGGCTATAGCTTCGGGGTGGACCTAACGCCAAAACAACAAACAAAAGGAGCCTATCTCGAGGATTTACCAAACTTAACTGACCAAAAGAATCAAACTAAATGAAAGCAACTTGCCTCCCTAACGACGAAAAACAGGAGAAAACTATAATCAAACAAAAAGGCAGTCCACCCCTACATGCTCCTGTACTCCTGGTCTGCTGGTTGGAATGAGGTGAGGATGAATGACTGGCCGTCCATGGCGGTGTCATCATATGAGCCATCTCCAGCTGGTTAGCCAATCCGTATGATCCTTCTTCTGGTTCCACCAATCACGGAGAGGTACCTGTACACTGAGATTTGCATATTAAACAGCATTACATCAGGAGTCGTAACACACATAGTCACATGACAAAGAACATTTATTCTGAGCTCTGTACAGCCCAGCAAAGAAGTAAGTACACTCTTACTACTTCCTTAGGAATTAAGAGGGCAGATGCATGTTAACACAATGCTACAATCTCACCAGGAGTGGTTATCCAAGCAAAATGACTTCAAGATCACATCAGAGGAAAAAAAACCTCCAAAAAAACAAGTGCTATATCTTAGCATGTTAAATTTTAGGTTTATACCTTGTTTAGATATCAGGTATGAGCTGTCAAACAAGTGACCAGTTCAGATGTTGTCGGTAGAAAGAAAGCCTAACTACAGAGGTACTGTAAACACTACTGTAAGCCGGAATAGTGTAGCTAGCTAGACTTCTGAGATAAAGTAAATTTTGTTGTCTTATATTGTAGATTAATGCTTTCCAGTAAAACTAACCAAAGTCTCCCCCCCCCCCTCATTGCAGCAGATGGCTGCCTTTCCCTTTGCCCTAGTTTTGCTCCAGGTTTCTTCCTGTTAAAAGGGAGTTATTCTTTCCCACTGTCACGATTCCCTATAAAGTGCCTGTACATAGGGAATGACGACTCTTACTTTGAGATTAATAAAATGGAACTGAATTAAACATCAGTTTCATTAGTTTAAAGTTTTTCACTTTAACCATATTACCTTGCCATGACAACAGATTCCTTTTTATTTTCTGCTGTGTACAGTCAGTTCAGTGAGTAATCGTATAGGATCTTTGTCGCTGCATCTACATCTAACTAACCACCACTATGTTTTCATGGGATCACAAGTTATTGAATAATTAACCGATTAAGGTAAATAGTAGGGGTGCAACGATACATAAAATTCACAGTTCGGTTCGATACTTTGGTGTCATGGTTCGATATTTTTTCGATACAAAAAAATGTTCATGCTTTTTTAATTTGTCATTTATTAAAATTATAAATATATATTTTAACTCAAACGTACAGTTTTTAAATTTAATGTTGCTGAAACAAGTAGTAATAAAAAAAAATAATTCTATCTGATCGAGAAATCACTCATCTTTGGAAAAGAGAGTTTATTACAGAGAAATGGCTCTTTCCAAAATAAAAGCTATACTACAGTATACGCTTCTTCTGGGCTATATTCTCAGCAGCATATTAAACATATCAGGTCCCCATAAGGAGAATCATGTGCTAACGGCTGTCTAAATGACTCGGGTAAAGTTTGTAGCATGCGTGCTTGTTGTTTTTGTCTCCTTCCACTTGTCTTTGCACTAGGATGATGTCGGAGTAAATGTGCAGTCATATTCGTTGTGTTCCCACTAGTGCTGTCAGCGTTAATCTGAAATGACGTTAACGCCACAACACGGCAAATCTCCGTTAACGAGCTACCGCGGATCACCCCGTGCGTGGGGCTGGATGGGTCAACACGTTAACGAGCAAACTGCGCTAACGCAGTAGTTCCCACCCATGTAATTGAGCATTGCGTGGCACATCCGACATACTGTTTTACTTTTGTCCATGACACACTTACCTTCAGGGTCATATGTCACATGAAAACCAAGATAGTTCCAAACGCCACATCTGAATGAGGGTGGGGGGGGTTCAATGTGCTATGTTGCAAGGAGCTTAGCTTCTGTCTTGCTAGCTTGCGCTGCGCTCAGTGGATCTGCGCTCGACAGTGCTGCCTAGGCGGAGTAGTCGAGCGCAGATCCACTGAGCTCTCAACACAGACAGCATCGTCAGAAGAAAAGTTGATAAAATAAATTAAAAATTTTGTATTGTTCCGATACATATGCGTACCGAACCAAAAGCACTGTATCGAACGGTTCAATATTGATACGAGTATCGTTGCACCCCTAGTAAATAGCAGACCACGTGTGGTCTGCTATTTATAATAGTTGGAAGGATTGCTCTATAATAGTTGGAGCAATCCTTCAAGAACCAAGTTTACATGGAAGACGGTGCCAACTTCTAATAATAATGTCAGTTTATGTGTTTAAATTTAAAGAAATCTATTAAAGATATATGCAGACAAATATTTTTTTCTCCATGAAGCTCAAACTCCAACCATATCTGTTAACCCATTCAATTACATTATATTTATATAGCACAAAATCACAACAATGATCTCCTGCAGTTTATACTGGTATAGATGCTACAACAATACAATTCCAAGCATCATAAGAAACGAAATCTCATTTTGACCATTGAGATCATGGAGTGTATCATAGTTTCAGTAACAACGCTGGCAGTATTTAACATCAGTGATGTAGAGTAAACAAAAAGCACTGGTGCCCAGGATGTTGTTCTCACTAGAGAAAACTTCAAAAAGTGCATTTTGGTAAACTTCCAAGGTTATATAACTATGTGGGAAACCAGATTATAGGATATGAAAGGTCTCTGCTTTTAGACCAGGCCATATGGCCATATATGATTCTTACTCTGTTAAAAGAATCTATTTATTTGAAAGTTTTACTAACACCAGAAATCAGTATAACTAATTGCTTGTTTGTGTGGGACCAATGGTTATATTAAAGCTTTTTCCACTATTTAGCAGAATTCAATTATTAGTATAAAATATAAACCTGCTAATAAATTGAGATCATATAGATTAAGCTATATGAAGCAGGGGGAAATTGTCAGTGATACAGTCTCATTAGTTCTCAAATGATAAACACAGTGTAGTCCCTGTATCTCTGTTATCCATAGAGTTAGTTCAAATATAGCCAAAAGAACTCCAGCCCCCAGTCTGTGAGAACATGAAGCTTCCTGTTAGTTCTGCTTTTTCTTTTGTTACCCTACTGCACAGTCTGAAGCTAAATCTTCCTCAAAAGGAGGACATTGTCATTTCCAGTCCTGTTTATTGTTTGTCCTCTCCTTCCCCTGAGCACAACCTGTTGAGTCTGGCAGGCTGTTGCTAGGTTACTTACCTCAGCCAACAATCAAGGGGTGTGTGTGTGTGTGTGTGTGTGTGTGTGTGTGTGTGTGTGTGTGTGTGTGTGTGTGTGTGTGTGTGTGTGTGTGTGTGTGTGTGTGTGTGTGTGTGTGTGTGTGTGTGTGTGTGTGTGTGTGTGTGTGTGATATGAAGCGAAAATCTATAAAGGAAGGATGTTGTGTTTCAATTTACAATTTTCAAGGTTAGAACTCGGCTGCAGTGTTACTATCAGGTTTGTTCTTGTGTTCGGGGTATGTGTAGTTAAGAGGAAGTAAGAAATGCACACGTGTAAACAAGAGAGCTACTTTCTGTAAGTGCCTGGAACTAAAAAGGAAAAAAAAACATGTCCACATGGTAAAGGATAATGCTGACTTCCTCTCAATTAATGGCCCAGGCAGCAAGCTCCCACTCTGACTGTAGGTATATTTTAAGTTACACCACTTTCTAGTATTTATATATTCAGACTCACAGTAGTGCACGTCTCCACACTCCCCAGTAGGCAGTGGGTGGAGTTGAAGCGGGGTAGATATTGCTATGAATCATTTCAGATGTACTCAGCGTGTAGACATACACCATCGCTGCACCAGACAGGAGGTAGCAAAGCTGTTTTGTTATCGTTGTTGTTGTTGTTGTTGTTGTTGTTGTTGTTTTTAATCATGAAGGGAACTCGGGAAGACATGGCTCATGTCCATGAAGACAGATCTGAAACCATGTTAGTTATCTGTTTATTTACCCTCAGGTGTTATATTAACCTCATCAATCATAATCGTATGTTTCCCAGTATACATAACTTTAAGTTAAATGTCATTCTTTTAATTCGAATGCTAAACCAAATTTGTCATTGGCAGCCTCCAGTAGTTATGATTTTTTTTTTTTTATCATAAGGATAAAGTGAATGCTCCCCATCATCTTCGTCAGCCTCGTCTTTTATCAGCGAATGTTTATACTTCTTATTCCCTCCTGCAGCCAGCTGCTATTTGCTAAAACTGAAAATTTCACTCTGACTGGGTTTTTTTGTTTGTTTGTTTGTTTTGTTTGTTTGTTTTTGGGGGGGGGGGGGCTTTTTAGGGGCTAACACAACATTAATCACAACAGGTCTGCGTAAAAGAAAGCAAGTTTTAATTTTTGAGATATAAGTGTTTTTTGGGGGGTGGGGTTGCATAAATTTATTCTAAACAAAACCTCATTTTAATAAATGACATTATGATTAATATTTAATTTTAATTCAGTTTTTTATTGTTAATTATGAAATCCTAATTAATCAAAAATTAATAAAATCATGAATTAAGACATGCATAAATTTAAAACAGTCTGAATCTGGAGCTAATTTTCTCCTATGTTATTCTTTTAGGCAGCACGGTGGTTAGCACTGCTGCTGCACAGCAAGAAGTCTTTCTGTGTGGAGTTTGCATGTTCTCCCCGTGTTTGCGTTGGTTTTCTCCGGGTACTCCGGCTCCCTGCCACAGTCCAAAGACATCCAGTTAGTGGGGATAGGTTAATTGGAAACTCTAAATTTCCCGTAGGTGTGAGTGCAAATGGTTGTCTGTCTGTATGTGTTAGCCCTGCAGCAGACTGGCGACCTCTCCAGGGTCCAGGACCCTGAAAAGGATAAGCGGAAGAGAATGGCTGGATGGTTATTCTTTTATTCATTGTACTCTAGAATTTATAACCATTTATTTTTTTTATTTATAATATAAAACACAGTGTTCAGTTCTTATTAGTGTTCTCGGAAAGTGGAGTATTTGCTTACATAATATACATAATTGGCTTTTTAATCCATTTTCTGACATTTAATTCTAGAAAGTGACAGAAGATATGTTAATACAAGTTTAAGTGCTGCTTAATAGATCATTTAGATGTTTTCTTGAATCATGTGGGTGCCACTGGTCTTGGAACCAAGTGAAACTATCTCAGCCAGTCTACAATAAATATTTGTGAAGGCAGATACTTTAAGGAGGACATTAGGCCGGATTAAAGGGGTGTTTGTGGCATGTGTATCCTGTGTTTTGAGGGGGGCTGTGGTAACAGTTTTCAAGCTGCTGCTATTATTAGATGGTACATACTGATGCTGACCAGCCCACCATTAAACAAATAAAACACAACAACACATACAGGCTCACACAAACACAAAACACAGAAATGGGACATCCAGACAGCCAACTGCAGCCTTATAAGGTTTGTGATTTTGAGCTGCATCCCAGTATGCTAGATAACGGTGCCAGAGCCATATTTAGCCTGCAGGCTGCTGTCTGCACACACTGCCACGTGCCTTGGGTAGATCTGAACTGACTGCTGATGCAGCCAGGCCATCACCTGTGGTCTGGTGCATGGCACCACTTGTGTGTAGCAGGGCTGTCAGGCAGAGCTTCGGATCACCGCAGCTGGAGGATCCTCAGATCATTCGTCCAACACGAAATCTCTCCATCTGATCCATCACTCGGGGTCCTGCTTTCTCTTTCTTGGATGATTAAATGATAATGGGATTGTTTCTTTTCAATCCTTCAGGGTTACAGCTCTTTTGAGAATGAACTGTTGATCTAAAGTCATATTTTTGTAAATAAATGTATGAATGAACAACCAGACAGCGAAGACCACAAAGAACAGCAAAATGATACAATCTTGAGCATCGTTATTTAAAGAAAATTAGTAAATTAGTAGTTAGTTGTGTAAAATGGTATGCGGGCCTTCATAAACCATCTTCTGATTGAATTTTGTCTTTAATGGCACTTAAATATCAGCAGATAGTCTAATCATAGCTTTTAATAATAATAATGGATTGCATTTATATAGCGCTTTTCAAGACCCTCAAAGCACTTTACAATTCTGCTATTCATTCACTCTCACATTCACACACTGGTGGAGGCAGCTACAGTTGTAGCCACAGCTGCCCTATGATAGAACTTGGCATATTTGCTCGACTCAGCATTTAAGTTGAATAGAAATAGTATTTTCTTAATGTTTGGATTAAAACTTGATGGAATGACCCCACTGTTTTTGTTTTGTCTTGTAAAAATGCAAAAGTTCTAAGTTCAGCTGAGAGAAGTACCGGGCTTTGACAGTATAACTTTGTAAGAGTGAGTCAATATAGAATCCAAATGAAAAATCTCATAGGCCTAGCTGTACATCTGTAAGCCACTTGGCAACCCGCCATCGGAAAAGCTCCTCCTGTAATGCTACAGCTCTGTTGTCACTGCTACTCTGTTCATCATAGTCAATTTGTTAATGGTTTTTTGCCTCCAGGTTTCCACAGTTTCATATCCTTGCCTTATGCTTTTTACAAATTTGTGCCAGACAGTGAATTGAAATTACATTGTGTGAGTGAAGCACAAAAAAGAAATGTGCTAAAAAACCAACTAAAAATAGATGGACAACAGATCCTCTGTTTTAACATAAACCTTATAACTTTATACTAGTTTACTGTATACATCATATTGTGGAACTGAAATATGCTTTTCTGATTAGCTGTTGATGTCAGCACGCTGTGCTCTGGGCTGAAATGGCAGAAGTGGAGAACTACTGTGGCGCTGAACCAGACAGTTTCTACCCTGGCCTCTGCATGTGCTGGGTTTGTGCTTTGTCCCAAGAAATGGCAAATAGCACAGCTGAGGTTGAAGCGTGTGCCTGATTTATTTATAGGCTTTTTAAACAAAGATGAATGAATTGGCACAGAACTGCTAGCATTGTAAAACTGCGTTTTAGAAAAACACACTTTCATTGACAAGGAAAGATAAATCAAGTTTTGTCCATTGGAAGGCAGTGGAAGTTTGTCTTAAATGTGACTCTCAGTATAAACAAATAAAACAGTAAAAAAAATTCTGAGAAAAGTCAGAATTATGACTTTAATCTCAGAATAATGACTTTTTCCTCAGAATTATTTTTTCTCAGAATTCTGAGAAAAAATAAGCTATAGAAAAACTTGATGCTTTTCTACAGCTTATAACTACTCTGTTTACAGTCTTTGCTGGTTTTATTGGTGCACCATGTTGAAAATGGATACAAATAAACAGACAGTTTGTACTTAGCCAGTGTTACCATACCATGCATCTGCAACCCAGTGTAGAAACTGTGTGGTCAGTGCAGCTTATACTTCTCCACTGCTGCCATTTGAGCCCAGAGCTCAGTTGGCACTCTCCACCCCTCATTTGTCTCAGAGAAGGTGACAGATAAGTAGCCAGACACCCTCTCCCCACAGCCCTGCCTTTGCCACATCTTATTAGAGAACCACCAAAGGAACTGGTCAAACAAGAATCCTCCCTCTCTTATCTTTACATCCAGATTCAGCACCATAACTAAGACAGCAGCCACTGAGGGAGGTGTGGGTGGTGGGGTTTTTTGGGGGATGTTTGGAGGGGGTTGTTTTCACAGTGCTAACAAGCTCCTCGTGGAGAAAGAGTGGTGTGAGGACAGCAGGTATAGGGAATACAAATACAAACGGGTATAGAGAGTTGATGGGAGGCTGAATGGATGAGGAGAGAGACATGCTTAAAAAAATGGAGAAAACGATGCCAGTGCAAACATTTTGAAAAGATTCAGGGAAGGAGCTGGAGAAATGTTAGAAAGGAGTGTAAGAAAAATGACAAAATCTGCAACAAAAAAACCCAACAAAAAAAATCGTCTTAAAAATACATAAGTCTAAGGTGAGGTTGGCGATATAAATAATGCAAGAAGGGATTTGGCTCCAAAGCCTTTGCCCCAGTGTGGCTAAAGTGCACACAGTTGGGGTGACAAGCCACTCCTCCACCCCATTCCCTTTTACATTTGTTAAGCGGCTTATAGAAAGGCAGGAAATCTGCTAACACAACGATTCATTGTTTCTTCTTTATCTTCATATCACCATGATTCACCTGCTGCAGTAATCAAAGCATCACACTGCGACATGTTTAATCAGGATGCTCTATCAGAGGATCCGCGGGGCACTGGGAACTGCAACTAAATGTACTTTACTTTCTTAGTGGAACATTCATATCAGACGGTGAAATATGCCCTGAACATCAGCCACAGGTCAAATGTTTCTGGGTTTTTTCATAACGTTCACAATAAGCACACTGCACTTTATTGCTGTTGTGTAACCTAATGGAGACCGTATTTTATAAAATCAGCATCGTGTTGAATTCAGTAAGACTAATGCGGTGAAAGTGTTTTGTTGAGATCACAGACGACTAAGACAGAGTTGTTTTCCCTGGACTGTGGAAAGGTGTAACCAGTTTAGTGTACAACACATCAAAGCTACTTCAAGGTTTGACATCTTGTACATACCTTTTTTGTAATGAGTTATCTATTCTGCCCATTTTCACCCAGAGAAATGCCCTCACTGGATATTTTGTCTTTTTCAGACCACTCTCTGTAAACCTTTGAAATGGTTAAATATATGAATCCCATACAGGACAACAAAGACATAGATTTAGTGTCTGCTTTCCAGAATATCAATAAGAAGTTTTTCAGAATTATAGCTATTATTTGATTAACAAAAATAAAAGCTGGTCAACACTTAAGTTTAATGGTTCTCAGTTCTAGAATATGTGAACGCTGATTCTAGGGGAACGATGTCACAGAATTTTTTTAACATTGATGGAAACACGCTGTGTCCTGGCATTACACACTGAAGGCCAGTTTGGCTCTGTCTGATTCAGCTCAGTAGGTGACATTGATTGAATGCTCATTGGTAATCACATTCATTGCCTAGCAGTGTCAGGGAAGAAGAAAACCTGATTAGCTTTTACAAGTTGATAAAAGTAAAGGCAAGCAGCCTAATGAGTCACAGTCAGGAACTGAGTTCCAGCCATCAATCCATCCTGATGCTTAACTGGGTCTGGATCGCAGGGAAGCAGTCTAAGCGGGAGCATCCTTAGTCCCTCTGCCTAACCGGTCCTCCAAGAGGGACACAAGCTGCCCAAGAAAGAAGGAAAAAGAGCGTTATCTGTCCAGCATGTGCTCTGTGTGTCCCGGAGCCACTTCTGGTAGAGAGCGATCCAGGACAGTCACCTAGAGGCTTTCTAGTCTGATGTCCAAACATTATTTTGGTCACTACCCAGATGAGGGCAGAAATGTGAAAAGCAAAAAGGTAGTGCACTACAGATCAAATACAAGGCTAATACCACAAAATACCACAAAAGGAAATGCTTTCTTCTACTTTTTCACAGTTTTTAAATCTCAGATAAATATATCTCCAGACCCGGGCAATAAAACTCATATCCAGCAGTATCTCACAGAGTCAGATACCACTGGATATATACCAGCCCTTCAAATTCAGGGTAGCAGTTGCCTCAGTGGCAGAAAAAAAGATATCTGCAAAGCTCATTCAAATAGTGCTGACCAACCAAGCTAACACGCTTGAGTGAAAGGATTTCAGATATCGCAGCATGTGTTCACATTGTTGTAGGCTGGTAGCTTTAGGAGGCTCATCTGACAAGACCTCCTTCTGTACGTCTATGAGTGGATTGTGGGCACACTGCTGGTTCAGTCCTTTCTTTGTCTGCATTGCCTGTGTGTATTTCTGCCTCAAACAAATAATTTAAAAAAATGCAACAAGCAAACTAAAAACAGATTCGAGTGTACCTGAGCTCTGCAGAAGGCGATGGATTTGTTGATGCTGTCATAAAAGAGAGCGGGAAACACCCATAACCACCAAGCCAAACTTTTCAGAGAGCTTTACAAGCAATTTTGAACTGATGTCCTCGCATTACTTGATACGCAGCTGTACATTGTGTTTTTCTATCTTGGGAGAGGATAACATGTATGAGAAAGTGTGTTTTCAGACCCCAGGCCTTTGTTCTTTTTTCGCTGACTCTTGTTTGGCTTCCCTTTCCATCTCATTAGTTGAGTTCACAGTGCTTTCCAGTGCCAGTGAGAGGATGATGATTATGCTTAGAGGAACTTTGGCTCTTCCAAGTCATGTGGGCGCTCATCTCCAGTCACTTGTAGAGCGATAACTGCATAATTCATGTCTGGATTGTCTCACGTGCACTCTGTGAACAGCTCGGTATGAACCGGAAGCAGAATTTTATAGTTAGAAATGTGCCACAGGATGCAAAGTTAATAAGAAGCATGCAACCTGAAGAGATTCATTACTTCAATTTACCCTGGTACTTATTGTGTCATATTTCCTATTTCTTTGCTGCCTGCATCTCTCAGACCTCGTGTCCTGCTGTCATTAACATGTGGTTTTGGTGACCAAATGGAGTAAAAAAAAAATCAGTCCAAATAGAAATGAAGCCAGGATGCATTAAAGGTCTGGTCAAAATGCTAATGTGGAAGTTGATGTGCGGACAGGCCCTAAGTGTTCAATATGAGAACAAATTATTCCATCAGTAATTTGGTTTCCTCTGTAACAGCAGTCTACAACTCATTAATACTAAACAGTTTCATTTTGCACATATTCTTCAGGATTCTATTTTTATTTCCTAATGACATTTTTTGCCATTGTTGTTTTTGCAACAACCATGTTGATGCAATAACAGTATTATGGAAAAAAAGTCTCTCATTTCTTTATTCTTTCTTTGGATGATGGGAAATGGGTGCAGCTATTTACTGAAATATGTGCAACGATATATGGAAATACCGCATAGAAGGCAAAAAGAGTTTATACAATTCTAATGAGCCTAAACGTCAATATTTGGTATGACCTTCTTCATTCCTCAACACAGACTGAACTGTTTTATTAATTTACGTAGTCTTCTGGAATAGTTCTCCAGGCTTTTTGAAATACATTGAAAGTTTTCCTTCGGATGTAGATTATTCCAATCTCTGTCAAGATGATCCCACACTGCTATTGGGGTCCAGGCTCTGGGGGATGAGAGTCCATGACCGATAGTGTTTAATTTTGAGTTATTATATCCGGGTATGTTTTTACTGCACTGGCAGTATGTTTGGGATCATTGTCATGCTTAAAAACCAAAGCCTTTGCTAATCAGATACTTTCCAGATGATATTAATTGGTGGATCAAACTCTGGTAGTACTTTTATGCATTTCAATTCCATCAATTCTGATAAGATTGTCAACACTATTGGCAGAAAAACAGCCCAAACCATGACAGAGCCTCTACCGTGCTCTACAGATGTCTTTAGGCACTGTTATACCTCCCTCCTGATATCCTCTGTACATACCTGCTCCCACCGATTTTCAGTGCAGTTCTTGTGTAGTTTGGCATACCTCAGCATTTTCTGTTTCCCTTTCTTAAGAGAATAGTCACTAACAGCATTTCTGATGCAGCACCCCTAGACACCTAGCCTGTTACTAATCGCTTTGCTTTTATTGAGAATTACCGCAACACGACTTTTAAAGTCTATTAATCATGTTTTAAATAGGAAGTAATGTATTAACCAACTTATACTAAAAAGAAAAACTGGACAAAGGCTGGTGAAGGCACGACAAAGCTCTACAACACTGTTGTCATGTTGTCAGAAGTGCTTGTTAGAAAAATAACATTGAAAATAATTTAAAGAAAATTAACTCCAGTAAATCTGGTAACAAAAGAATGATACAGAATGGTAGAGCTACAGTAATGGGCTACAATATTAACATTGTTTTCTCTTCTTCTCTTCTTGTTTCCATCAAGCATCAAGATGGTTCTGATGTGGACCAGTGGTGACACCTTTAAAACGGGGTACTTCCTCCTCACCCAGGCTCCGGTGCAGTTCTGGATTTGCGGCCTGCTGCAGGTCTTCGTGGACATCACCATCCTCTTCCAGGTTTACTACTACAGCCACTACCCGCAGAAACCAGTGTCACACACAGTTTCTCACACCACCAGTGCCAAAGCCCTCTGAGAACATCGGCATAATCTCTGAGGACACTACAAAGCAGCAGCGAGGAAGGCCTTATCGAGGCACTGTGGAAATGTATAAACACACACGCACCAAAGCATCTTGAGATGATGTAGGCTGCTGCTCCCCCTCACCTCCTAGTATAAATGAAGACTCCAACGCACTCATAAATAAGGCAAAGATACACAGACACCAGGTGGTGGCAATGTCTCCAGTGATACCCGAAGGACACTTGTTACACACAACGTCAGCCTGTTTTATTTATTGTCCTCTTGACTTATCAAAGCGGCCCAATGCATGCTAATAGGAATGCAAACGTCTCTGAGAATACACCTTGAGTCATCCTGTGCATGTGGAGAATATTATGCACACACAGCACATGAACATCCAGTGTATGCAAACTGCAGATGCACGCACTGAAATCAGTGCTCAAGGAAAAGTGGACCAGCTTGTGTCGTCCTCAAGATGAATGTTGCTTGGAACTTCTGCCTTAAAGCACCCACATTTTCAACATGGATTGCTGCATTGCCAGTAATGTGTTACAAATCAATCAAAACAAAAAAAAAGAAATGTTAATATACAGCATTGCTGAATGTACATTTGTTGTTGTTTTTTCCCAACACAGTGGAGGAATGCCAGTCAGTCTCCTGCTTGTTGGGCGACATATGCTGTCATACTCAATCTTGCACGACAAAAATACAGAAAAGCAAAGTCACCAAATGAAGAAAACTCCTCACGTTTGGTCATGAATGTGAGTGGCCTTGAGACTAGCAAAAAGTTGAGCGACTTAGCCTTTGTAAGCAAATGCCAAGACTTTTATACTAAAGCCCTTGCCGACATTTTATATATATTTCCATCATTTCCAAAACGTCCTAAATAAATGCTCAAAGATGTGTTAACATCATTAAACTTATCCTGCGAGCCTACAACTGCGCTTCATAAAGGTAAAGGAATAATTTAAGCTGCCAGCATGATGCAGCCAATTTTCTATGTGTGGGACTAGCAGCTGAATCATAGCTCGAGGCGCTAGTTTAGCTTCGCGTTCAGTCTGAACTCATCTTTATGATGACGACCGCATTTAAAGTCGCATCATGGGCTTAATTTAGTGATGTTTGCGGCTTCTGTTTCATTTTGAACATCATCCTACATTCATGCTATAACTGCAGGATAACAAGAAGCTGTTTTTCTGTCCTGAATTGGATCATGTTTTATTCTAAGGCCTCGTGACAGCTTTGCATTCACCACAATAGACTAGATTTTCTGTTTCTGTTGTGTTGCAAGCAAGTCTCGCCAACTGACGGCCAGAAGCTGAGCGCTCTAAAGCTTTTTCAAATTATATTATTTTTACATTTGCTTGCAGCTTGATGCCAATATTTCACTGAGACTTGTGTGACAAAAAACAAACAAGAGCACTCAGAAAGCGCAGCTCCCTCCGAAGAGCAAGGGCTAAAATGTTTTTATTACAATATGCTGACGTCAGCCTGTTACGGCATTGTTGTGAGGTGTTATAGTGAAAGAAATATGTGCGTTATACAGCTTTCTCCATGTCTTTTTATGTGATAAAGTATGATATGGTTTCAAGAAACTGGAATCTGGAGCGGGCACATCCTCTTACAGCACCACGTTCAAATTCATCAAGCTCTTTAGACCGATCCATTCTTTTACAAAGATGTGTAAAAGCACACGGCGTGGATAGGTGTTTGATTTTATACACCTGTGGTAATGGCACTGAACACACTCGAATTCAAACGTTACTTTTGTCCATATCGTCTATCTTGCTGTGGCATTGAGATCCATCGATCTGCGCTAGACTGTGATTGTATAAAAAAGACAAACTTTGTTGAGTTTGATGATGACCACTATCAGGAGGCTGCTGCTAGAAATGCTCTGCTGCTGCTTGGTTCCTTCCTGAAATCAGAATCATGGATGCCCTAAAGTGGCTCGTGATGCTGTGCCACTCCTAATTGTACAATCATAATCCATAACATATCTAAAAACTGAGCTACATCAATCCCACATAGCAAAATTGGTATGGCCCAGATCTGGCCCACACAATGGGCTTACACATGGCCCACATACCGCAGAGAATGACGGCCCTTTGGTTTGCCAGAGGTGGCACACATGGGCCAGCACAAGGCCAGTTGCAGACACACTGGTGGTCCTGTGCCAAAGGGCCGTCATTCTTTGCGCTATGTTGGCCATGTGTAAGTTGTGTGCAGCCACAGGCCAGTTGCAGACACACTGTCAAGCCATGTAATAACAACATGTGCTGGAACATGGTAGCATGAAAAGAAATATGACAAAACTCTGTTCATACAGTGAATGGACTAATTCTGATATAGAGCTTTTCTACTTTCCCGGATTACTCATAGTGCTCTATACAACATGACGCATTCACTCTGCCATGACACCAGTTAGTCAGAAGTGCCAGCTTGATGCCGGATCCAGGGAAGACCTGTTTTCTATGAGCCTGGGCCACATACACCAAACCACAATCGGGCCAGATGTGGCATGCCATCACATAAATAGTGCCATCTACACCAGGCCTGGCCCATATCTGAATGACATACCACTTACTATGCCAGAAGTCAGCCAGCAGTGCCGGCTTGACACCAGATCTGGCCCAGACCTGTCTGCTATGTGGGATGATTTTAAGCCATTCTGAAATAAACCAACAATGACATAGAGCTTCATAGAGCCCCATTCATTCTAAATTATTTCACAAGTAGTCCCTATGAAACCAGAGCTCCCATGAATGGGAGTTCTCAGTGTTATTAGAATTTTTTCTTTTTTAAATGTTCGGGATTGACCAGTAAGTGTAAGTGCACAAACATCATTTCGCTCCTTACAGCAATAATAACGTTAAATACATTTTATGAAAAGGTTTTTATGCAGGACCAAGTCGATATGTTCTGTGAGCGATGTTGTTCACAAAGCCCAAGCTGTAATAAACTGGAATTATGCCTTAAAGAGATGAACTTCACAGACTCACAGTTCAGAATTTGCTCAGCTAAGATCGTACCTCTTCCTCATATTGGCTGCAGAAAGCACTGACTGGCCAGTTTATCATTTATGACAAATCCAATAACATCCTTTAATATCCCCCCTGCTCATGACCCCACATCATTGTGAGGTCCTCTGTGAGGGCAGGTTCTACTCATCGTTTTGTCATATGAAATTCATTTCCTGTTAAACGCAGAGGCAGCCATATGATTTTTTTTTTCTTTGTGTTACTGTTGTTGTTTTGTCATTTCTCTCTGAGGAGGAATGCCAGACCATAAGGTGCACGACTGTCAGCCCTTCAGTGACCTGTGTACCACAGCAGACCTGTCCTCGTCTTCAAAAAGAACAAAACTGCAACAAAAATAAATCTTTGTGTTCTGCCGAGAAACGACTATTCTCTGCTTCTTCTTTTTATAAACACGTTGGGTGAGAATCGGGTACTGAGGGATCGGTGGGGGTATTTTTTTATGTTTACATCTTTTTAGCTTACGTATTTATTTTGTCCTTTTTTATATTAACTCTTCAGGTGCCAGTGTAAGATTGCCTGTTCTCTGTCCCGACAGTGCTGAGCCCGAGTGTGTTGTGTGAGTTAATGTGAGATACCTGACAGGGTCCTGTTGTGCGAAACAAGATTAAACTGACCTCGGAGTTCCACTTCTGTGACTGTTTCACTGCACGTGATGATTTATCTTTGTTTGCTCCGTGTTTTGTATCTTTTTGCTCATTTGTCATGTGAACGTGTTTTCATGTTTTTGTTTGTTACTATACCAAAAATATCATTCTGTAAGTATGTTTATTATGTGTTTTTGTTTTTTTTACCCTAGTACAGCGATTTATGTCTCTATTTTTTTTAATCCATTTTCCTTTTAAACTGGCCACACACCTGTAGTTCCTGAGGCTGTTTAAACCCACCCAGTATTGTCAAGCATTTAATGTGGCATTGTCCCCCAATAAAAAGGACTCAGACAAACTCTTGCGCCATGTCTTTACTTATTGTTTTTTTTTTTCCTTTTGATGGAGATGTTTTTGGGACTTGTGACGACATCCGTCGTTGCTCTGATCAACAGTGTCGCTCTGGCAGGCATCAGTTGTCAAAGGAGGTGTAAGCCCACCAGCCGTGGTCCTTCTTTGGGCTTTGGGCACATGCCATCTGAAGCAATAATAAAAACATAAATCGTAATGTGCTTGGCTTTCCACACGGAGCTCTCTGCAGGCACAGAGAGGAGGCACAACAAAGATAAGAGTCACCAAACAAAAAAGGATCAAAAAGATGGATTTGAAAAAATGTTTTCTAATCCAGATTCACATTCAAAATGTGTTCCTATTTATGCCTTTCACTGCACCACATATGTCTCTCATAGATTAGGCCTGATTCATGCACACACACATATGTACTGTATATATAAACTGAAATGACACATGGACCATAACTGACAGAAATGTGTTTGAAACTTATCTAATTTAAACTCAAAGGTCAGGACCTCATACACACAGGCCTGGAAATAAAATTCTTTGTTTTCAGTGCCTCTGGAATTTGAGTGAATGTGAGAGAAAGAGGCTTCCCTTTGTGATAAATACTGAAAACATACGAGGCACTCACTTTTGAAACTCCTCTAGGGCCTTGTGTTGTGAACGTTGTCGCATCAAACCTCTTCACAAGTGCACCGCTGCGTCAAACCGCCACAGACAGGTGGCTTCTTACCAGGGTACTCCTCTAAGATTCAGTTTATCTGCATGGAATGAATATATTTTAAATAAAGTGACTGCGCTGCTTCACAGAGAGCCACTCAAGAGCTTTTTGAATGTGAGTGGTGGTGTTCACAAGCAGCATGGCTATTGTTCAGTGCTGGAGATAACAATTGGCCCAGGTATTAGAATGCCTATAGAGCAGTAATAGGATATAAAGTGGGCCAATTATGGTTTCCTATACTGTTACAGTGGTAGATACTCATTTCAAACAAAATGACAAATAATGAGGTTAGCCTACTGACAAGTTGTCCATATTAGCTGCAATCTCAACTGTCAGACTGCTTTAAAGGCACTGTTTCCAACCTTTTCTGTTCTATTAGACTATTAGCTATAGATTATAGTTTTTATAGATCTAAAATATGGATTGGACATCACTGTGACATCACCCATTAGTTTTGAAGCTTCTACTTTAGTGTTTTGACCACAGTCATGTCAAATTTTTTTGGACTGATGAAAGGTGGAATGCTAATTTATCAGTTAATGTTAGCTAGCTTGTTAGCAAGCTGTATTCTTGAACGGTATCAGTGCAGCACACAGAAAGCACCAGGCTAATAAAACATGAGAATTTTACTCACCAAAACTGAAGCCCAAATTTCTGGGATGGTCAGTTAACAAGACAATCGGTGATGTAGTAGCAATCGCTCTCAATTCACAGGTTATTACAACCAACTGGTTAAACTACAGGAATGTTTATGAGACATAAACCCCTGATTGACCTCTAATTTCCTACTTCTAATTTCAGACAAACCTGAGGATATTATGTTAAGCTTTATAGTTTATGTCTTGCATATAAACACAACCATATCCATAATCACATACTGTGTATGCTACCATTGTATATAGTGTATTATCTTACTTATATTATATATGTATGTATTTTATTTTTATTTTTTTGTATTTTCCTTCTGATATCTGTACCTGAGCTGAGGTAACGCAAAAATTTCCCTGTCGTGGGATCAATAAAGTCTCATCTTATCTTATCTTATTACCTTGGCCTCCAGTAACACTGTGAGAAATATTGGAACCATTTTTAATGTGCATATCAAACTATGTAGGACTGCTTTCTTCAATTTACACAATATCTCTAAAAGTAGACACATCCTGTTTCAGAATGATCCCATAAAACTAGTGCATTTATAACGTCTTGCTGGACTACTGTAATTTATTATTATCAGGCTGTCCCAAAATTCCCTAAAAAGCCTTCAGCTGATCCAGAATCTTACAGTGAGTACAGACAGGGACAAGAAAGAGTATATTTTGCACATATTGGCTCCTCTTTGCTGGCCACCTGTTAAATCCAGAAACAACTTTAAAATCATTGTCCTAAATTAAAAAATCTTAAAGAGCTCATAGTACTGTATCACCCCAATAGAGGACTTTGCACCTCACACCACAGGCTTACTTGTGGTTCCTAGAGTATTTAAAAGTAAAATGGGAGGCAGAGCCTTCAGCCCTCACAAGAGGCCCCTCCAGCGCTGGGTGGGGGGGCCTTTTGTAAATTTTTGCCCCTGCCCCAACAGATTCTAGAATCACCAACTGGCTGCACTGTAAGACGAATAAATCCATTGAAAATGATGAACATGACCTCGCCATTGACCGTGAGCACACTATGAGTGACGACCCATTGGGTGATTATTGTGTGCAACTTTGATTAGAGCGATCCTTGAGACGTGTTGACTTTTGACCAGGATATTTCCTTCAACGCACATATTAAACAAATATGCAAGATTGCTTTCTTCCATTTGCGCAACATCTCTAAAGTTAGAAATATCCTGTCTCAGAGTGACGCTGAAAAACTAGTTCATGCATTTATTACTTCCAGGCTGGACTACTGTAATTCATTATTATCAGGATGTCCAAAAAACTCACTGAAAAGCCTTCAGCTAATCCAAAATGCTGCAGCAAGAGTACTGACAGGGACTAGAAAGAGAGAGCATATTTCTCCTGTTTTGGCTTCCCTTCATTGGCTTCCTGTTAAAATGAATTCAAAATCCTGCTCCTCACATACAAGGTCTTAAATAATCAGGCCCCATCTTATCTTAATGACCTTGTAGTACCATATCACCCTATTAGAGCACTTCGCTCTCGCTCTGCAGGCCTACTTGTTGTTCCTAGAGTATTTAAAAGTAGAATGGGAGGGAGAGCCTTCAGTTTTCAGGCCCCTCTTCTGTGGAACCAGCTTCCAGTTTGGATTCGGGAGACAGACACTATCTCTACTTTTAAGATTAGGCTTAAAACTTTCCTTTTTGCTAAAGCATATAGTTAGGGCTGGACCAGGTGACCCTGAATCCTCCCTTAGTTATGCTGCAATAGACGTAGGCTGCCGGGGGATTCCCATGATGCATTGAGTTTTTCCTTTCCAGTCACCTTTCTCACTCACTATGTATTAACAGACCTCTCTGCACTGAATCATATCTGTTATTAACCTCTGTCTCTCTTCCACAGCATGTCTTTATCCTGTCTTCCTTCTCTCACCCCAACCGGTCGCAGCAGATGGCCCCGCCCCTCCCTGAGCCTGGTTCTACTGGAGGTTTCTTCCTGTTAAAAGGGAGTTTTTCCTTCCCACTGTTGCCAAAGTGCTTGCTCATAGGGGTCATATGATTGTTGGGTTTTTCTCTGTATCTATGAAGCGCCTTGAGGCGACTTTTGTTGTGATTTGGCGCTATATAAATAAAATTGAATTGAATTGAATTGAATTGAATTGATTTGATCACGTCCCTACCTCCAGTATCCAGGTCAATGAGTTATGAAAAAATTCTGGGCTAATTGCAATATATACAATATCAACCGTGTTTAGAAGCAGCGGCGCCCACCAGCCAGGTGAGTGGCAGCCAATCAGAAGGAAGACAGACAGGAGCTGCTTGTTACTGCACTATGGCCTCACACAGTGGTCAGCGAGGTCCCATTGTGAAGCGTCAAGCTGAGTGTTTTCTGTTGCTTTCGTGGTGTTTTCAAAGCAGAGATGACATGCGAGGGGTGGATCTGAGTGAGAAACCAAGGGAGACTGCACATTCACAGGCTAATGACTTGTAAATCACACGGTAAACAGAGCAGAACAGAAGTTTATCTGCACATTTAATCCTGCCAAAATCTTAATAAAAGGAAAACAATTATAACAGTATGTAATTTTTCTACACGATATAGAAATGCTGCTGTAGTACATGAAATAAATCTGGACTCTGGGTTCAATTTGCAAGGAATAAACGTGTACAGAAAAAGTCCTGGTAGCTCGTTGTCCACACCCGTGATCATAAAACTGAAAGTTTCTAATTACACTATAGAAAATCTAGTTAAAAGTCAAAACTTTATATCTTCCTTCACATTTTTCAAAGCATTCAGGTGGGCCAGATTGGAGTCTTTCTCAGACTGAATCTGGCCCACGGGCCTTACATTTGACACCCCTGTCACAGAGCACCACGTTGGTTTTCCCAAAGACATCTAACCCTCTTTTTTGCCACAAGACTTATCCTCATACCTGGTTTGAGAGATGGAATCCAGCTGGACTGGAGCTAAAATTCCAAACAGAGTGCCTAAATCAACAATAGATGAAAACTGAATGAATTTATTATCAGTGACAGACCTGAAATGAAAACAAGAAGTCAAACCACAATCAAACCAGTCCTGATTCACGTACCTCGTGAGTATATCACATACAGCTCTGCAAGTTTGAGGAAGCACTTGTGTAATAAATTGTTTAAGCCTTTCACACGGGACTGTGTTCATTATCATTTTTATCACATTTTTGTCAGAGACTTCCTCAGGCTATGGATTTATGACTCAAAGCACAAACCCTTTTAAACTCAAACACACCATCTGCTCCTCATCAAAACTCTATTTCCATTGAAATATTATGTAGTAGTTTTAAGAGTGTTCCCTCTGTAGTATTTTCACACTTTTTAATGACATTTTTTAATCCAGTGACTGCAATCCAGGGCAAGCACGTCCTTGCAACCTGTACGGCCTTTTGCAAATACCTGAACCTAATTTGCACTTTCAAGCACGCTTGGACGCCTCCGGCTTGACAACAGTTTGGGAAAATGGTTTGCTGTTGTATCGCTTCAAAGTACCAGCCACTCGAGTGGGAGAAAATGAAGAAAATGAAGCATTGTTTGTGGAATTACATGAAATCATGTGAGGGTGTAGAAATTATTTACAATAGCTGTTACTGCTTTTTGAATGAAGCTTTCCCGGGATCTGTTGTTTAACTGCCTGAAGGTGGATGTTTAATACTTGTCAGAGTTAGTCAGCCTCTTTGAAGAGAAGAAAACTAGAATTTCTTTTGGGGAGTGCTTGCTCTCTAACAAACTTCATGTACTTATAAATACAGGTATCACTGGTGATACATTTTGTCACTTCTTCTCTTGAAAAAACACCAATCTTTGGTTCATAATCAGAGGCCTGTATTATCAGCCTCACATAATTTCAGGTTCAACTCTGGGTGGTCAGTTGTGAGAAAGGTGGCTAAAAACTTAATAGCTATAACCTCTTACTGGGATCCACTGCCATGGCAACTTCTGCTTCACACCTTGCATGCATCGGTTAACAGATTAATGTCGCCTACTAACCAATCATTTTTGTGGGAAAGAAGCATCGCCATTTGTAAAAGACGTCGTCTTCAAGTCTCACATAGAAAAGCACAGATCGGCACATAGTACAGTTGCACAAATAAAAATATTTTTACTTTATTATGTTTGTGTGATGTTCATTGGTGGATTAATTTATAATATTTAATACATTTAAAGAAATTAAATTGAGTTGTTGTCAAACAGCTAACAGATCATCTGCAGAGGAATGGTTTATTTGAAGAGTTTCAGTCAGGTTTCAGAGCTCATCACAGCACAGAAACAGCTTTAGTGAAGGTTACAAATGATCTTCTTATGACCTCTGACAGTGGACTCATCTCTGTGCTTGTCCTGCTAGACCTTAGTGCAGCATTCGATACTGTCGACCATAATATCCTATTAGAGCGATTAGAACATGCTGTAGGTATTACAGGTACTGCACTGCAGTGGTTTGTATCATATCTATCTAATAGACTCCAGTTTGTGCATGTAAATGGAGAGTCCTCTTCACACACTGAGGTTAATTATGGAGTTCCACAGGGTTCAGTGCTAGGACCAATTCTGTTTACATTATACATGCTTCCCTTAGGCAGTATCATTAGAAGACATAGCATACATTTTCACTGCTATGCTGATGACACCCAGCTCTATCTGTCCAT
This sequence comes from Rhamphochromis longiceps, assembly GCF_057381845.1. Lineage (NCBI taxonomy): Eukaryota > Metazoa > Chordata > Actinopteri > Cichliformes > Cichlidae > Rhamphochromis > Rhamphochromis longiceps. The sequence continues at coordinate 29,725,879 of NC_140577.1, read as the reverse complement.
GAAGCCAGATAACACACACCAATTAGTTAAACTGCAGGAATGTCTTAAAGACATAAAGACCTGGATGGCCACTAACTTTCTGCTTCTTAATTCAGATAAAACTGAGGTTATTGTACTCGGCCCTGAAAAGCTTAGAAATATGGTATCTAACCAGATTCTTACCCTGGATGGCATTACCTTGGCCTCCAGTAACACTGTGAGGAACCTTGGAGTCATTTTTGACCAGGACATGTCCTTCAACGCACATATTAAACAAATATGTAAGACTGCTTTCTTCCATTTGCGCAACATCTCTAAAATTAGAAATATCCTGTCTCAGAGTGACGCTGAAAAACTAGTTCATGCATTTATTACTTCCAGGCTGGACTACTGTAATTCATTATTATCAGGATGTCCAAAAAACTCACTGAAAAGTCTTCAGCTAATCCAAAATGCTGCAGCAAGAGTCCTGACAGGGACTAGAAAGAGAGAGCATATTTCTCCTGTTTTGGCTTCCCTTCATTGGCTTCCTGTTAAATCCAGAATTGAATTCAAAATCCTGCTCCTCACATACAAGGTCTTAAATAATCAGGCCCCATCTTATCTTAATGACCTTGTAGTACCATATCACCCTATTAGAGCACTTCGCTCTCACTCTGCAGGCCTACTTGTTGTTCCTAGAGTATTTAAAAGTAGAATGGGAGGGAGAGCCTTCAGTTTTCAGGCCCCTCTTCTGTGGAACCAGCTTCCAGTTTGGATTCGGGAGACAGACACTATCTCTACTTTTAAGATTAGGCTTAAAACTTTCCTTTTTGCTAAAGCATATAGTTAGGGCTGGACCAGGTGACCCTGAATCCTCCCTTAGTTATGCTGCAATAGACGTAGGCTGCTGGGGGATTCCCATGATGCATTGAGTTTTTCCTTTCCAGTCACCTTTCTTACTCACTATGTATTAATAGACCTCTCTGCATTGAATCATATCTGCTATTAACCTCTGTCTCTCTTCCACAGCATTTCTTTATCCTGTCTTCCTTCTCTCACCCCAACCGGTCGCAGCAGATGGCCCCGCCCCTCCCTGAGCCTGGTTCTGCCGGAGGTTTCTTCCTGTTAAAAGGGAGTTTTTCCTTCCCATTGTTGCCAAAGTGCTTGCTCATAGGGGTCATATGATTGTTGGGTTTTTCTCTGTATCTATGAAGCGCCTTGAGGCGACTTTTGTTGTGATTTGGCGCTATATAAATAAAATTGAATTGAATTGAATTGAATTGAGTTAGGCTCAAAATAGCAATATTAATTCATTTGAATTCAACTATATTTCTATAGCACGAAATCACACCAACAGTTGTGAGGCGCTTTATGTTGTAAGGTAAAGACCCTACAATAATACAGAGAAACCCCAAATCAGACCACCCCCTATGAGCAAACACTTGGTGACAGTGGGGAGGAAAAACTCCCTTTTAAAAGGAAGAAACCTCCGTCAGATCCAGGCTCAGGGAGGGGCAGGCATCTGCTACAACAGATTGGAGGGGGGGGGGGGGGGGGGGGGGGGGTGATAATGGTAGCATCTGAAAGGATACAACCTTCATCTAGGGAGCAAATTAATTTAGAATTGAAAATGTAAGCTTTAATGAAATATGCAGTTATAATTAACTTCCTAGGACCTGGCGTCCACATATGTGGACATCACATTTTGGGTTATTTAGACCAAGTGATATCCACTTACGAGGATGTTATACTGCTACTGTTCTATCGAAATTTTAAACGAATATCCTCACATGTGGCTCTCAATCAGGTAAAAAAAAAAAATCTGGTAATTCTTTATTTTTATATTCATCGGGTCCCAATATGCCCAAATATCAAGAGAAATTAAAAATGCATGCTGTGGAAGAGTTCAGGTCTTAGGAGGTTAATCTGAGATCTTGCTGTGCTGTAATGATGAGTTCGTGATACTGGTAAGCCCATTGACTGACCCAGTCGCCCCTTTTCCAGCCAGCTTTTCTCCCTATGTGTGTTTCTCCCGCTGTGAGTTATGTTCACACATTTTTATATTTATATTTCAGTTCTCTTCCTACTACACACACACACGCACACACACGCACACACACATTGCTTCTTTGAAAGCCACTTTGCTGCCAGTAGACCTGTCCATGTTTGTCACAGGTCAACAAGACCTTCTTCACGTGAATGCTTTTGTGGATAGATTGGGAGACCCTGGGTGGACATCTTCATGTGTCAGTGTTAGAGTAAGTTAATTGAAAAACTATCCTTCATATGGACAAAAAATTGTGTCCAAAAGTTGTTTGTTTTTGTTTCTTTCTTTCTTTTTTACTATAACGGCAGCTATTATAATCTGAGCTAAACATTAGTATCTTTAATAAACAAATACACAGGGAACTATACTCAGCTAGCAACAACCAAAAAAACCTTTGAAGGATAATAAAAAGTCTCGAGTTTTTTTTCCAGATCTTTCAGATATATGATTAGAATGTATATTTGTCTAGATTCCAACTTTCAGCTGGTTCCCTTTTGTGTTCAGCTGTTGACCACCACAACACTAGCTCAGGATTATTATTTTTTTCTTGCTGTGCACACTAACATAGCAGGCTTAACCCAGCCCTGTATTCAGCTGTACCTAATCCCAGTGTTGGTGTTGTACCAGAATCATCATAGTCAATGTCGGTCCAGTTTAGAAGTGACCAATCACATTGTTATGATGTCATAGTTTTACGACATGGAAAAATCTGCTGATGTTCACTCAAGAAAACATCCTGAAAAGGGGGCAGTTAAGTGTCAGGGTTAGGTGATCAGGTTATAATTAGGGTTGTCTTTATGGTTATGAGGTGAGGGTTAAGGTTTGGTGTGTGGTGTTTACACAAAACAAAATGGTTACATCACGACTATGCAAATGATCACTTGCAATGTTGAACAATAGTTTTGATGATCCAGGAACAGCACCAACACATCGCATCAGATCGTGCCTGTATTCACCCCATTTCCAGTCTTTATGCTAAGCTAAGCTAATGTTTATTCTAGTTTGCTTTTTGGCAACACATGAGGCTGGTATCAGTCATAAGCATATACGCATGAACTATCAGACTATGCTACTGAAGCATCTCCCTGTGCATCAGGCAAAGCCTTTTAATGGAGATGCCAATGTGGGAACAATCTTCCTGTCAGTTGCCAATTAAAACAACAAAACATCCCAGCAGACTGAAAAGCCCTCTGACGGATGAATGAGTGTTATATCATTATGTTGAGAGTAAATAGCTGTGTTCCACTGGAAATGAATGCACTGAGATCATACAACACATAATTAAATACTGAATTGAGATCTTAATAATAAACTGCATGTTTAAAATCTCAGAAAACACCTTTATTTCACACAATCCACTCAATGCAGCTACATGAGGAACATAAACTATTATTCTGAGGTCTAAACAAGAACACGTGTGTTTTAGTAGCAGATTTTCTTTTCAGAGACTAAACTGAGTCACAGTCAGTGAGAGTACGGTCCATTAGGTTTGTTTTTGTTTTTTTAAAGATATTTAAGTGTGAATATTGTGTTGTTTCCTATATTTTAAAATCAGATTTGTAAAAAACAAAAAAGACCTCGTCTGCGGCTCTCCTGTAAAACCTGTGAAATTCAGACACACTCTGGTGCACAAGCGCTTCACACGTTCAAAGCGGAAACCCCGAGCTCAACAGAGAAAACCTCATCCCTGTTCACAGTGCCGCAGCTTGTCATTTTTGAAGTCCCAGTGCTGGGTATCAGCCTCTGTGGCTCCCGCTTGAAAAAAGACAGGCTGACAGAGAGGCTAAGTCTTCATGGACGCTCTGATCTCAGCTGCCCTCTGAGCAGCCATGGACTTTCTCCGCTGTATGGCTGAAGCCGTGGCCTCTGTAATGCCATGGTAGCTGTCCGTCTCCTGGGAGTCCTCGCTGTTCTGCGACTTGGTGCTGTCCTGCGAGTCTGGCTTCTGCCTGAGCGCCCGGCTCTGCTCCTCCTTCAGCTCAATATAGGAGCGGGAGAAGGTGTGAAAGATGGACGTGACAGGAAAGGCCATGAGGAGGATACCGCTCAGGATGCTGCTAAGCGCCACCACCTGGCCAGGGATGCTTCTGGGCACCATGTCCCCGTAACCAACTGTAGTCATGGAGATGACCGCCCACCAGTAGCTACCAGGGATGCTGGTGAATTCCTGCTTTGCGCCCATTTCGCTCTCAGCTAGGAAAACGAGTGGTGAGAAAAGAGCCATGGCCACGCACAGGAACAACAGCAACAGGCCAAACTCACGCGTGCACCTCCTCACTGTTAGGCCGAGGGTCTGCAAGCCTAAGGAGTGGCGGGCCAACCTCATGACGTAAAAGATCCGTAGTGCTCGGAGAACTCGGAGAACTAACCCCACCTTCTCCAGGTAGTTGTTCCCTGAGCCTGCAGGTTTCCCACCCACCGACAGAGAGTCCACGATGAGGGTGATGTAGTAGGGAAGAATGGCTACCACATCGATGACGTTTAGAGGCGTACGCAGGAACATACACTTGCTCTGAGTCTGAATGAAGCGCAGCAGGAACTCCAGGGAGAACCAGGCGACGCACACTGTCTCCAGAACAAAGATGTTATAGCATCTCTGGGAGCACTCACCCTGCAGAGGAGGGGGAAACAACAACAACACAAAGACAAGTGTTACAACCTTCAGCGAGAGAAACAAATCCAAAAGTGTTTTAGATGAAAGTGAGGTTAGGACACAGCATGGAGCCAGTCATTAAGAAGGTATTTTAAGGCTTGTTATTTCATCTACAGGGTTTGTTATTGACAGCCGAGGTTGCCACTTAAGCTCTGACAACAAAAATGTGTCTGTCCTCTCACAGAACAAAACACAGCAGAGAAGGTGCTGAAAGATTCATGAAGCTTATAAGTACACGCTTTGATTATCTGATTTAGGCAACCTCACTGAGTCACGCATCAAACCGCACTAAACAAAAGGCTTTAAGAGGTGTACAATGTGAAGATAGTGTTAACGTGAAGAGTTCCCGACAAATGAGGCTATGCTGGATTTTTAAGATGAAACACCTCTTTTCATAATAATCTACTGTAAAATCATCTATTTTTCCAAGCCTGATGAAATAGAGTTCATGAATATTTAAAAATATAATTATAAGAGATGACTTTATTTGATTAAGTCAAAGTTACCCCTGGAGCAAACTGAAAACATAAAGTGTGTGAGTATACTTTACATTTTTCTGACATGACTCAGTGTGATTAATGGCCGAGAAATATTCTTTGCTTTGCAGTTTCTGTGGTTTTACATTCAAATATGAGGAGATACAAAACAGTGACAAAATACAGCAAACATATGGCAACTTCAGCAGCCCATTAGAGCCACCATCTACAAGCACTGGGGTGTTGAATTTGTGTCGGAATGTGCACAAGGGTGAATATGTAAGCCTTTGCATTTGCCTTCGCATTTGCTCAGTCAGCCTCATGCATTTTTAAGAGTATAAACTCTGCTTTGCAAATAGCAGGGTTTTTTGCCCTTGAGACATCAAACTCGCTAAGCCCATTAAGGACCATGTAAATGACTGATAGGCAAAGCTGGAGTTGCAATTTTTCACCCAGTAAAAACAGCAGCAGAAGCAATAACCCACTAAAGTAAAAGTGAGGTCACATATTAAATGAGAGTAAACAGCAATCATGCTGAATATTAGGATTTCTAAAAGAATGTAACATGAAAACTAAGCAGTTTATTCAGTCTTGCTGAACAGGAAACATGTCATGGAAGAGTCCAGTCTGAATGCAACTGAATGCAAAATTGTAGCTTGACATCAAACTTACCCACATACATATTTCACTAGACATGGAGTTTTTACTGTACATCACTCAGCTAGCAAGAAATCTGCAGGCTAACAGCCAGAACTCCACACTGAAGGCAGTAATAAGTGGCTTTACAGCTAACCATCACCTTCCTCTTTAGGCATGAAGTACACAGTTACAAGGAATGGAGTTGGGGGGTGCCATAAACCACCCTGAGTGCTCAGAAAGAGTAGAAAAGTGCTAAGAACCAGTCCATTTGTCATCAGTTTAACTGAATCTTAAAACTAAGAATGAATTAAATTCAATTGTATTTATACAGCACCAAATCACAACAACAGTCACCTCAAGCTGCTTTATATTGTAAGGTAGACCCCACAATAATACATCAGAGAAAAACCCAACAATCATATGATCCCCCCTTGAGCAAGCACTTTGGAGAGAGTGCGAAAGAAAAACTCTCCTTTAACAGGAAGACACCTCCAGCAGAACCAGGCTCAGGGAGGGGCGGGGCCATCTGCTGCGACAGGTCGGGGTGATGAAATGATGGGATGCTTGAAACTGACTAATCCTTGAAACATTTTTAGTATACAGCCATGTTTGCTAGTCATGGCTGAGGCAGTGGGTTTCTGAAATAACAATCTGTTCTTATTTCCTAGTTGTCATATACTGATGTGATGACAGCGTGTTTCATATGCAGGAACTACACTCTAATACTTACAGTACACCTTTACTCTTTTTCAGTGTGCAGGTTAGGTGCATATTTACTGCTTTTATACTGGAGAACAACACTGACAACACTGCTCCGGATTGTTTTCATGGTTTTCGATGATTCAGTTAATCCAATGACTGCAGTGCAGTGTTAGCCAAGCGCAAATGAAAGCAGTGAACAAAATGAATGAATTATTCATCATTATTGTGTGTGTGTGTGTGTGTGTGTGTGTGTGTGTGTGTGTGTGTGTGTGTGAGATGCATCTAAAACTAACAACAATTGAACAATTGTTAGTGTCACAATTATAAGTTTGTCATAGTACAAATAGGAGGCACAAACATCACACAGACTTTCTCTCTGGCTCAGATAATCGCTTTTTGTTTAACTTTTCTGTGATACTGAAATCATTTTTTTTAATTAGTTCTGAGGATGACAATCTTACAATTTGTAATATTTTTCCTAACACCACAAATGTGAATCTTGATTGAAACTTTAAACCTCTTGGTGTCAGGAGGTCACTAATCATTACAATCTATCCTCTTTCATCAAAGCTCATGACAATTCAATCAAGAGCTGTTTATCATCAAAGCAAAAATATAAATTTCCAGGCGGCACAAGAGCAAAAATACCATCAAGGGCAAGCTGGAGTTCGAGGACATAGAAGCATGTGGACAGGAACAACTAAGCCTTTCTGAGCTCTATCAGTTTTTCCAGTTTGGACTGACAGGCCAAGATTCCCACTTCGTGTCGTTACCTCTTGGGTGGGATGTAGTGCAGAGACTAACATATGCTTTGGGTGCAAGTCCCAAGGTGGTATTAAGAAAATTATAAAATTGTGTCATGTAACTTTTTGGTCTGGAAGCAAACTTATAAGAAATCAGAGACAGCATCCCATACATTTCAAAAGTGGATATGACTCCCATCACAAGATAATCTCCATAAAACGGTTGACAGTAGATAAAAAGGTTAGGCTTCACACTCCAATTGAGAAATATGAAATAACACAATAACTGTTAGATTAAAAGAATACCATCAGCTTCATTTTTGGGAGAATTATCAGCCAATTTCGACCGCTTTGTTCTCTCTTTTAAGGAAGATTTGGACAGCTTGCAGAAACTATAATACTGTGCTAAATATAACTGTATTCTCTGAAAAAATAAGTGCATACCCATTTACAGTTTATGTGCTACATATTTGGAAAAAGCAATCATTTGATCCCCTTTGGTGTACTACCCACAGCTATGTGAGTCGTGTCAGTAAAGTTAGCTTTTTTAAATATTAAATAAAAATAGAAATCTGTAAGTGTGTGTGCCTAAAACTCTCCCTCTGTCGGGAATCCATCTTTTAGTCCTCATGCTCCCGTGGCAAACCATCACATGGCAATTTTGAAGCTTCATGTGTTATTTCAGCACGGCCATTCAAATTTGAGCTAAAATCCACCCTCTAACCACATGCTGTCATTTCACATCCAAAGTAATGAGTCTGAAGCCAAAACAAATAAGTGTGCTACTATCCAAATCCTTAAGGAACACGCTCATTTTCACATGGCAACCAGCATGCTTCGCACTTCCTTTGTTTTTCTGCTCTTCCGTGTCCACGGGGGAATCTGTCTGTTTGTGACACATTTGCAATTGATGATGCCATCCCTTCGTTTGAATCTGACCAGTGTATATGTATTGTTCTCTGTCAGAGGCTTTCTGGCTGAGTGCATTCTCCACTCCCTTCTGCTCCTTCTCCACTCTGAAAAGCCTCTGATGTACATAGATGTACCGCTGAGGATCAAATTAAAAGCATGCAATTATTCATCTCAGCAGTCAGGGGACTCTGACCCCGTCACAGCTGAAGACAAGCATGTAAACCAAACAATGCAGGAAGCGACGGCTAACCTTTGATATGCACAGTAAGTTGGAGTGGGCTCCGTATAACAAACAGGCACACTTCAAGTACTGAGCTGCTCCTGTCTTTGGCACACCCAAGATTTTAATGGATCAATTTACTATTCTCATTTGTTCACTTCACTGGGCTTTACCATGTGCAGCGAGTGTCTGTGTGTGTAATTCCCACCCAGATAAACTCCGGTCTTTTCTTCCGCACAGCAATTTACCTGTTCACAAAGGAATTTCAGACAAGTTGGGGAATTTAAGAGAATGCCTTTCATAGATGGATTCTGTCTTTTTAAATCATCTTCATGTCAAATCAACAAATCAAAACAAATCGTTCCAACACCTGGAGTCAGGTTGTGGCATTGTCTCAGCAACACCTGGCACTACCTGGCCAGGTATGATCATTTCTCCAGCATGTTTGGGCCCTAATTGAAAAATCTCTCACCACTTGGAAGATTTCAAGAACCATGGGGATCTGATGCCTGAGTAACCTCAATCAGCTCCTTCCAACATGAAGGAGCAGCAGCTATTGAGGTTCCTCAGGACACGTCTTGCACACACTACTTGTGATCTGTCGGCCACATTGGACATGGTATAACCACCTGGTGCCAGTGGTTGCAGACGGTCGATGCCCTTTCACTTGGTGACAATCATTTGCAAAGAATGGTGGGTTCACCACCGAAACCTTGGCTGATTGTGACCTACACCCGTTTTCACGGGTGTAGGGGCGATCGTGGCTCAAGAGTTGGGAGTTCACCTTGTAATCGGAAGGTTGCTGGTTCGAGCCCCGGCTTGGACAGTCTTGGTCGTTGTGTCCTTGGGCAAGACACTTCACCCGTTGCCTACTGGTGGTGGTCAGAGGGCCCGGTGGCGCCAGTGTCCGGCAGCCTCGCCTCTGTCAGTGCGCCCCAGGGTGGCTGTGGCTACAATGTAGCTTGCCATCACCAGTGTGTGAATGTGTGCGTGAATGGGTGGATGAGTGGATATGTAAAGCGCTTTGGGGTCCTTAGGGACTAGTAAAGCGCTATATAAATACAGGCCATTTACCATTTACCATTTCACACCTTGGCTCGTGTGATTAAGAAGAGGTAGGGGGTCCATGTCCCTCTTGTGGGATACTCTGATAGGGCTTAAATCTATTAAATCTTAAATCTCCACCATTTGACCTTAGAACTGAAGAAACGTCTTGAACAAGAGGTGAAACGTCTTCAAGCTACTTAAAGAAGTCCAGATGCTTTTCTTTCTAAGCTCATTTGCAAAGAATGTGCTACACCAAAAACCTTGCATTGATGATTTGGTTGTTGGCAGATTCCCACATCTTTGTCTGCAAGACAGCAAGTTCCACCTCAACACACAACATTTGAGATTAGGTCAGCTTTTTCAAGGAGCAGTTTTTACATTACAAAATGCCAGCATGACTGGAAAACAGCATTGTAATTATTTGTCTGGTAAGATGGTTATGGCTTTATTACCAGTCAGTGGTTCTGGCTTGGAAACTTTTGTTGTTGATCACCAGCTGAATTAAACTCATTATATGTTATTGAAACACCTGACCAAATCTTAAATATGCCCTGTAAATATGTGAAAACATTATCAGTCCCATGGTGTAAATGCACTTCCATGCTTCCTGCTACCATGGTTGCAGTGACAGCGCTCTCCTGGAAAACTCAGAAACAAGCTAAGATACAAGAGGAGAGAGACTGTCACCAACAGTTTCAATGACTTACCTGTAAAAGCATATTAAGACAAAGTTGCATCTGCCTTATGTTTCCTCTTTGCACAAAAACTCCTAACTCAGTCTAGATTTACTGAAATGTTGTGCAGCCACAGCTTTTCTGAATGGCCAAAAAGCAATAAGGAGTGAAAATCCAACCATCACTGAGAGGAATGCCTATGGGGGCAAACTAGCATGACAATCAAAGAACCAGGTTTTAAAAATTACAAAAAAGAATGGAGGGACACTTGTACAATGGCAACATTCAGCCACTATGAAAGGTTTGACATGCAGCTTTATTTTTCTCCTTTCTTCTTCTATTATGTGCCCACTGTTGGTGCAAAGTGTCCACTACGGCGTCTGAAAGCAATGGCAACTCTCACAGAGATGTACACAATAACTGTTACACAAATCACAAACACTAACACAGAGGAGCTGTCGTGTGGAAAACACTGAGCATGCTGACAGTTGCCTTGTGCTGCATCGTCTTTGCCTCATTCTTGTTGGTCTTTTGCTGCACTCTGTGGCCAGTGAGTAGATTGAATTGTTCAGAAGTGCTCTACTGCGTCGTCGTCCCCCCATCACCCACCGCATCATCGACAAGGAGCAGCAATAAGACCATCTCACACAGCCATACAAGAGAGATAAATCTCTCTTGTATGGCTGTGCTCTGTCAGAAGTGTCTTTGAACTGCAAGGTTTGTTTCTATTGAAAAAAAAAAGAGCTTCAAGGATGAGAACAAACAGTTTGGTCAGGAAATAGTGCACAGCTGTTTCCCTGCAAATATTAGTGGAAAGAGTCTGGGGCTGTCTAACACACTGTAGATACGAAACAGGGAGTGGAAATTCAAGGAAGTCAGAGCTTATTTTAGTCTTGTCTATCCCATCACAGGGTTAGGGTCTGACCTGGGCTAACAAAAAATAAATAAAACACTAAATTTATGAAAACTCATTGCATTGGTTAGATATATTTAATGCTACAGTTGCACTAGGAAAAATAATGATTGGAGACTGCGGTGCCAAAGTTATTGCAACCATGTGAAAAAATGAATAAACTGTTTTAAAGACAGGGACAAGGCTGCAGTGAGTGGCACTGTCAGTTACCACGTTCAGAGTGACTTTGGTGTATCAAGATGATGATAAAATGGAAATAAGATGGAGTCAGTCTGCTATCAGCTTGCAACTGAATGAGTCCATTTTACAACTACATGCAATCTGTCTGTGATGATACAGTAATTAACTGTCATAAATCAATGGAAATCACAAATCTGTTTCTGTCTGATAAAGATGACGAAGTTCACATTGACTACTTACATTCAGAGCCTTGCTTTTATACAGGAATAAAATCAGAATACAGCCAGTTGCCAACCAGTTGATTCGAGTTCGCTAATGCAAAAACTGCCTGAGAGTGATCCAGTCAGCAGAGAGTGAGTAAACTGTCTGGCTGTCCACCACCAGACAACCTGTGTAATCACAGTCGAAAGTGGTCACCCAGAGGTTAATGGTCTTGAATGCTCAGTGTCTGGGGGACCGGTTGGTCACCACAGCTGTTTGCAAGCTGTGAAAAAATTAAAAGGCAATCACCAGCTTTATTTTAGGAGGTTTCCATCCTATTTATACTCCATCAGCTACAAAGCAATCCCTTTGCTGATGGCTGATTGCTATAATGGACTTTGTGTCAGTTGCCCTCTAGTGTAAGGGTGTCAGACTCAACTGGAGCTTAATTGGGCCAGATTATATAAAACCACTGCGTAAAACAACATGCCTCCAAAAGGTTTCCTTTCTTTAGGTTCAAGAAAATGCAAAAAAGCTGCAAATAAAAGTTCAAGTGAAAGGCTCAATTAACCCTACTCCCTTACAAATCTGACACCACAGAAGCTATGATTTCTTGATTATTATTTTTCTAATTTAATGAGTGATGATTTGCAAAGAGACAATCAACCACCAGAGTCATTTAAAGAAAACCTGCAATTTCAAAACAATATGCCCCAGTTTTACTACTCTGTCTACTTCTACAAGTTACACCTCACAGTTTGGTGGTGCTTGGTGCCACTGCTCCAGTGCACCTCAGTGGTATATTTGATTCCCACTGGTAGTTGCTGCCATTGCTTGATTTAGCTGAGGTAACTGAAAACAGTTAGCGCCTCTCTTGTCTTCAAACTACTGAATTTCATTCACAATCCACAGCCTCTGTCGACCATACAGCTGTTAGTCTTTTACTATATGTTTTTAATTTAAAGTGACACATTTGCACCAAACTGAAAGAATCGTTGGAACTGAGGAGAATGAGGTTATCCTCAAGGTCCAAGAATAATATAATTCATTTTCATTTAGAGTTTTTAGGTTATGCCTCCATCAAGGTAAAACTGACATGTGATCATGTCAGTAACACAAAAACTACTGAACCAAAGTTCATCAACCTTAGTCAAGTGGTTATGTGTAAGGCAAATGCTGAAACTTCATTTAAGAACTGGTCCAACAGTTAATAGGTCATTGGCCAGAGTTTGACACCTATGTTTTAGAGCCTTCAGTTTTCAGGCTTCCAGTTTGGATTCAGGACACAGACACTATCTCTACTTTTAAGATTAGGCTTAAGACTTTCCTTTTTGCTAAAGCATATAGTTAGGGCTGGACCAGGTGACCCTGAATCCTCTCTTAGTTATGCTGCAATAGACGTAGGCTGCCGGGGGATTCCCATGATGCACCGAGTATTTCTTCTTCAGTCACCTTTCTCACTCATTATGTATTAATAGACCTCTCTGCATTGAATCACACTTTTTTCCTTCCCACTGTCGCCAAAGTCCTTGCTCATAGGGGGTCATATGATTGTTGGGTTTTTCCTCTGTATGTATTATTGTTGGGTCTACCTTACAATACAGGGAGTGCAGAATTATTAGGCAAGTTGTATTTTTGAGGAATAATTTTATTATTGAACAACAACCATGTTCTCAATGAACCCAAAAAAACTCATTAATATCAAAGCTGAATGTTTTTGGAAGTAGTTTTTAGTTTTAGCTATTTTAGGGGGATATCTGTGTGTGCAGGTGACTATTACTGTGCATAATTATTAGGCAACTTAACAAAAAACAAATATATACCCATTTCAATTATTTATTTTTACTAGTGAAACCAATATACACTCAACAAAAATATAAACGCAACACCTTTGTTACTGCTCCCATTCCCCATGGGATGGACGTAGAGACCTAAAATTCATTCCAGATACACAATATAACCATCCCTCCCAAACAGTGGTCACAAATCAGTCCAAATGTGTGGTAGTGGGCACATCTGCTATATTGAGATAATCCATCCCACCTCACAGGTGTGCCACATCAGGATGCTGATCTGACATCATGAGTAGTGCACAGGTGTACCTCAGACTGCCCACAACAAAAGGCCACCCTGGAATGTGCAGTTTTTTTGCGCTATTGGGGGTCTGGGGACCCAGAACCGGTCAGTATCTGGTGTGACCACCATTTGCCTCATGCAGTGCAACACATCGTCGCATGGAGTCTATCAGATTGTCAATTGTGGCCTGTGGAATGTTGGTCCACTCCACTTCAATGGCTGTGCGAGGTTGTTGGATATTCGTGGGAACTGGTACACGCTGTCGTATACGCCGGTCAAGCACATCCCGAACATGCTCAATGGGTGACATGTCCGGTGAGTATGCTGGCCATGCAAGAACTGGGACATTCTCAGCTGCCATCTGCCCTGAACAATGTGAACCATGATTCATCCGTGAAGCGCACACCTCTCCAACGTGCCAGACGCCATCGAATGTGAGCATTTGCCCACACAAGTCTGTTACGGCGACGAGCTGGAGTCAGGTCAAGACCCCGATGAGGACGACGGGCATGCAGTTGAGCGTCCCTGAGACGGTTTCTGACAGTTTGTGCAGAAATTGTTTGGTTGTGCAAACCAATTGTTCCAGCAGCTGTCTGGGTGGCTGGTCTCAGACGATCTTGGAGGTGAACCTGCTGGATGTGGAGGTCCTGGGCTGGTGTGGTTACACGAGGTCTGCGGTTGTGAGGCCGGTTGGATGTGCTGCCATATTCTCTGGTTGAGAAATGAACATTCAATGCACGGGCGACAGATCTGGTTGACATTCCTGCTGTCAGCATGCCAATTGCACGCTCCCTCATTGCTTGTGGCATCTGTGGCATTTTGCTGTGAGACAAAACTGCACATTCCAGGGTGGCCTTTTGTTGTGGGCAGTCTGAGGTACACCTGTACACTACTCATGATGTCAGATCAGCATCCTGATGTGGCACACCTGTGAGGTGGGATGGATTATCTCAATATAGCAGATGTGCCCACTACCACACATTTGGACTGATTTGTGACCACTGTTTGGGAGGGATGGTTATATTGTGTATCTGGAATGAATTTTAGGTCTCTACGTCCATCCCATGGGGAATGGGAGCAGTAACAAAGGTGTTGCGTTTATATTTTTGTTGAGTGTAATATCTCCACATTCACAAATATACATTTCTGACATTCAAAAACAAAACAAAAACAAATCAGCGACCAATATAGCCACCTTTCTTTGCAAGGACACTCAAAAGCCTGCCATCCATGGATTCTGTCAGTGTTTTGATCTGTTCACCATCAACATTGCGTGCAGCAGCAACCACAGCCTCCCAGACACTGTTCAGAGAGGTGTACTGTTTTCCCTCCTTGTAAATCTCACATTTGATGATGGACCACAGGTTCTCAATGGGGTTCAGATCAGGTGAACAAGGAGGCCATGTCATTAGTTTTTCTTCTTTTATACCCTTTCTTGCCAGCCACGCTGTGGAGTACTTGGACGCGTGTGATGGAGCATTGTCCTGCATGAAAATCATGTTTTTCTTGAAGGATGCAGACTTCTTCCTGTACCACTGCTTGAAGAAGGTGTCTTCCATAAACTGGCAGTAGGACTGGGAGTTGAGCTTGACTCCATCCTCAACCCGAAAAGGCCCCACAAGCTCCTCTTTGATGATACCAGCCCAAACCAGTACTCCACCTCCACCTTGCTGGCGTCTGAGTCGGACTGGAGTTCTCTGCCCTTTACCAATCCAGCCACGGGCCCATCCATCTGGCCCATCAAGACTCACTCTCATTTCATCAGTCCATAAAACCTTAGAAAAACCAGTCTTGAGATATTTCTTGGCCCAGTCTTGACGTTTCAGCTTGTGTGTCTTGTTCAGTGGTGGTCGTCTTTCAGCCTTTCTTACCTTGGCCATGTCTCTGAGTATTGCACACCTTGTGCTTTTGGGCACTCCAGTGATGTTGCAGCTCTGAAATATGGCCAAACTGGTGGCAAGTGGCATCTTGGCAGCTGCACGCTTGACTTTTCTCAGTTCATGGGCAGTTATTTTGCGCCTTGGTTTTTCCACACGCTTCTTGCGACCCTGTTGACTATTTTGAATGAAACGCTTGATTGTTCGATGATCACGCTTCAGAAGCTTTGCAATTTTGAGACTGCTGCATCCCTCTGCAAGATATCTCACTATTTTTGACTTTTCTGAGCCTGTCAAGTCCTTCTTTTGACCCATTTTGCCAAAGGAAAGGACGTTGCCTAATAATTATGCACACCTGATATAGGGTGTTGATGTCATTAGACCACACCCCTTCTCATTACAGAGATGCACATCACCTAATATGCTTAATTGGTAGTAGGCTTTCGAGCCTATACAGCTTGGAGTAAGACAACATGCATGAAGAGGATGATGTGGACAAAATACTCATTTGCCTAATAATTCTGCACTCCCTGTATAAAGTGCCTTGAGGCAACTGTTGTTGTGATTTGGTGCTGTATAAATACAACTGAATTGAATTGAATTGAATACTTTGGAACCTAGTATAGCTAAAAAACTAGCATTTACATTCACTGATGGAAGTGTAACAGTGGTCTCCTTTCTGGAGTTTCCATGTAAGCATTAATCATTATTGTCAGTTTTCATCAACCAGCTTTTTTTTTGTCTGGCAATAACAAAGACGATAACTAAATAAAAACTAAAGGTCAAAAACTATGATAGACAGTGACACTGACACTGACTGACACTTTTGTCAACAAACAAAAATATTCTGGAGAGACCTGATTCAATCACAACTGAGTTGGGACGAATTTGGGAGTAATCAAGTCAGAAGTAATCTCCTTTGTGCCTGTGACATACGGACACATTTAGCATTTGATGTCAATAAAGATATGATGCTTTGTGAAACATGCGGAGCAGCTCTCACGAGTAAAACCACAACAAATTTTTCCACCTTACATTTTAGTTAACTTAATCAACTTTAGGTTTAGTCTGCTATAATCTTCTGATCTTCTGACTACGACTAAAACTAAATTTAAAAACGTTTGTGAGCTGGGTACAGATTAGGTGAACTGGAAACTAAACAGCCCATGGCAGTGAATGCATTCATACAACTATTTTTAACTGTGGAAAAACAACAACCTGCCCCCACCCGCCCTCACTTAATGAAGTATTTAATAACCATTAGTGCTGATTTAACCTGTTTCATTTCACCAGTAACTCCAGGCTTCATGGTTGTCACCTTTAATACAAAACGCTGTCACTCAAGTATTTTTGTTGTTTTGTTTTTTTAATACTCATCTGGATTTGTCTCCTGAAAGCTTCAAACAGCAATCTGTGAAACTGAAAGCTGGTTTTGAGATTACTGTAAGTAACCAGGATGCTTGAGAAAGTGGATACAGAAAGTGCTCACTGATACAAAGAAACCAGGCAGAGCAGAGAGAAGTATTTTACACAAATTGTTATAAATAGACCAATATTCCAATGGTGACCTTCTGCGTGTGTCATAATTTATCATAATAACCAAACACTAATACCTTATCAATCACATGCCTTCTCCTCATAAACCAGGCAGTTATAGCTTATGGTTTAACTAATTTCCCCGGTTCTTCTGTGTTTGTGTATAATTACTGAGTTGAATCTTAATTAGGAGGTAAATTATTCAGCTCAAACCAAGAGTCAGTAATGGTATAATCATGATGACTTTGCCAGGAACTTAAACAATAATAATCATATTCACTGACTCTGCCTGGGAGAAAATCTCTAACCCACCATCGCTGCTGAGCTTGATCAAATTTATTGAATCATCTGAAATACATTTCTTTTTCAATAATGTGAAAACACTGCTGTAACTCACGCACGCGCCACACCGACCCAAGCAGTTTTGTACCTCATGGGTTCACATTTATTACACTCGGCTGTTTGGGGATGGAAGGAGAAAAGTTTTGTGTTTGCTGCGCAGAAGTATTTTAATCATGTTGATTTGTGGCTTGTGCGGTCTGAGAGCCACATAAATTTACTCATACGTACTTTTTCTCTTTGAAAAAGCCATTAATCAATATTTACGCACTAGTGTTACCAGCAGTCGCACTGCTAGTGTGTATTTGCACTTTATGACACGTGAATGTATTTTTCCACCTCTACATCCACTTTAACTTGTAACAAAAAGAAGGCTGTGTCTTTACACTGTTATTTATATCCTGTTCTCTGCTGTGACAAGCCATATTCCCCATGGGGGCCATTATGGTTTCATCTGCTCTAATCTTACCTCAAGTAGCAGCGGTATTGATGGCTGTTGCCTAACAAGTGTATGCCCTCACTCTATCTAACTTCTATGGTCAAATGTACCTCTATTACTCATGAACAGGAAATCGTGAAAACAAAGATAGCTCGGTGAAATAAGTCAACGTGACCGGGTAAACGGGTTTCTTTATATCTAGAAGCAGGTACGGAGGATTTTCACTTTTCGCTAACAGCACTTTTTCAGCCCATCACAGATCTGGTTCATTTGCATTAACATTTATGAGCAGGGCTAATGCACTTCAATTGGGCTGACAATGATTGCCTTAAAGAAAAACATTTCTGTCTGACTGACATTGCATTCAGCAGCACATTTAGACGAGTTGAAAGCTCGTCATCTGGCACTGAAAATCCTTTCCATGTTGTATTAGATTTTTCTTTAGGTTTTGGAACAATTGTACCCTCATATCCCCTGAGAGTTATCACTGAATAAGTCAATATTCCTCATCTTTTCCACACAGTAGAGTTCTTCTTTTGTGGTCACACTGGGAAAATATATTTTCAACATACTTGGATTCACTGGTGACCATTAATGTTGCTGGCAGATAAGACTCCTCTGGCTGGAAATGTTTGCTAATGCAAATGATTCTCGCTAAAGCCAGTGATGTTCCTTCTTTATGTGCGGAGAAGTTGTTCAGCTGGGTGTGCTTGCAGCTCCACAGGGAGAGGAAATTACAGCCAGCACAGTTGGAGCTTTTCTGTTACATTTAGCAACCAAAAGGTAAAACAAGTGCATTGCTTATCCTCCTTTCCTTTTAGTTTTTGTTTGTTTTCAATTAATTCTGAATCCAAATGACTACATTCCAGCTGGGTAACTATATGGGGCAGGTAAGCTACCTGTGGAAATAATGGCTTTAATTTCCATAGCTGTTGTTTTGATGTTTGGAACTTAGGAGTGTCCTGATTTGTAAATGAATCTTTCTGAAAGACAAACAATTGGCGCTGAAATCAATCATGATAAAATAAATAAACAAATAAAAATTAATTCTAAGGTTTTATATATGAAGGCAATAAAAAGTAGTATTTATCAGATATTAAAATGAGGTAAATACAACCTCAGATGAAGAGCAACATAGCACGTTAACAAAACTTGAGCCTAAATGCAGAAGCAGTATATGAAAAACTCAGTACAGCCCATGATTCACCAGCTTGTAGAGCCAGATTCAGAAGCAATAACTTAAAGTAACTGCTTTCTGTATGACTCGTTCAGCCGCTCAGGTCATTGTGGAAGAATTTTGGCCCACTCTACAACATTTCTTCTGTTCATTGAGGCTTTCAGGCATTTGTTTGTGGATAGCTCTCCAACCACAGTAATCAGTCATTTGGAGTTTGACTGGCCATCGCAATACCTTGATTCTTTTCTTTTCCTACCATTCTGTTGTGGTGTATTTGCTGGTGTGTTTAAGATTACTGTTCAGTTGCATGACCCAGTTTCAGCAAAGCTTTGGCTGTTGGACACGTGGCCTCACATCTGGCTCTAGAAACTTCATGTATACAGAGGAGTTCAGTCATTGTGCCCATGTCCTGTGGCTGCAAGAACACGCCCAATCACCCTTCCACTACCATGTTTGACAGCTTATATGATGTGTTTAGTTTTCAACAAATGATGCCAAATATCTTAATTTTTTTTATCTTCGAGGACATTATTTTAGAAATCTTGTGGTTTGTTCAGATGCAACTTTCCAAACCTAGCCTGTGTTTCCATGTTCTTTTTAAAGAAAAGAGGTTGTCTCAGGACAACCCTTCCAAACAAGCCATACTTGTTCAGTCTTTTTATAATTGTACTTTTAACATTAAAATTTAACACTGAAACCTGCAGAATCTGAGATGTCACTCTCAGGACTTTTGCAGCCTCTCTGAGTTGTGCACAGTCAGACTTTGGGGTTTGCTAGGATGTGCACTTCAGGTAAGACTGGCAACTGTCTTGTTGACCATCTTCTTATGAGTAACTCTTCTTACTGCAGAATGATGGACTTCAACTTGTTTGGAAACAGCTTTATAACCCTTCCAAGATAATAGAACCAATGCTGTTATCATTCCTCATTGGCAAAACTAAATGCTCCAAACCAGCAAACGGCCAAAACCTGCTGACGATCAGTTAATCAAGTTAATCTGATTAGCACCACCTTTCCCTCTTAATTCATATGGTAGAATAAGGGTGTACTTATATTTTCACACACTGTTTCTGAATCTTGGTTTAATTGTTGTTAAATAAATAATGGCACAGTGTAATAGGTAGGGATGGGTATCGTTTAGGTTTTATCCGATACCGGTGCCAAATCGGTACTTTTGAAACGGTGCCGGTGCTCAAACGGTGCTCAAACCGGTGCTTAAAGAATGGAGAACACAAAATTGGTCCAAAAACCTCTCATGTTCAGCTGTTTTTTTGTAAAAAGATAACAATGTTAGCCTTTTCTGCAGCTATGGGGCATATATGGTATCACTCTTGGCTGGAAGCAGTGCTTAAACAATGGAAAAAACACAAACTTTGTCCAAAAACCTCTCATGTTTAACTGTTTTCCACTTTTTCTTTGGTCATTTTAGCCTTTTTGGCCAGGGTGAAGGGAGTATCTGCCATCAAACAAGAAGACAGCCGCATATAGCTATGATGATGTTTGCTAGTTCACCTTACATGCATTAATGTAATAACGTGGTTAGCCTACTCAACGTAAATCACACAAGAACAACATTAAGCTACTCACGCAGAGAAGAACGGCTGCTGCTGCCATCAAATACGGCGCATTTCTCGGCTTTTAAAAAAAACGCTATGCATCGCCAGGTGTTTCATGAGATTCGAGGTGTTACCTCCTTTGACAGTATCACAGTATCAGCTTAAAGCACTTGTTGCAGGCTGCTGAGTTTGCATATTTTGCTGTGAAGTACAGCCAGACTTTTAACCGCTTCGCCTTGGGCATTTTTAATCTGTAGCTCTGCGCTAACAGAACGTACGTACCTGGCCCCGCCTACTATCCTCAGAAACGTAAAACGATTGGCTAAAAGTGTATCACAGCTCAGGAAAAAAAAAGCACCGAAATAAAGCACCGAAATGTGCGCTGCTTTTCGGTCTGATTACTACCGTTTATGTCAGAACCGGTGCCATCATGGCACCGGACACCGGTACCCATCCCTAGTAATAGGTCATGTTTTGTTATTTATCTGAAGTTGTACGTTCCTAATTTTAAAACCTGCAAAGGACCAGATTATTTCTATTTATGTCCTGATACATAAAGCCAAGAATAAACTCAGAAGCACAACTCGGAAGAACTAATCATAAATAAAAATTCCCGAGTAAATATAAGTATTGAACTAGGGCACGGCCCAATAGACCATGCCCCAGTCCATGGGCACAGTTGAAGAGGGGACCTAGGTCTACCCTCCTATAGGCCCACCACCTGCAGGAGGTGGCGTAGTGGTCAGTGGCACGAGTTACTGCCCCAAGTGGAGGAGTTTAAGTATCTCAGGGTCTTGTTCTTGGGTGAGGGGAGCAGAAGATCAACAGACGGATTGATGCTGCAGCTGCGGTGATGCAGACGCTGTATTGGTGCATCGTGGTGAAAAGAGAGCTGAACATAAAAACGAAGCTCTCGATTTACCGGTCAGTCTACGTCCCCGCAATCACCTAAGGTCACGAGCTTTGGGTAGTGACTGAAAGAACAAGATTGTTGATATAAGTGGCAGAAATGAGCTTTGAAATGAGGGTTGCGGGCCTCTCCCTTCAAGATAGGGTGAGGAGTTTGGCCGTTCGGAAGGGGCTCAAAGTACTATTCCACTTCAAAAGGAGCCAGTTGAGGTGGTTCAGGTATCTGACAAGGATGCCTTCTGGGTGACTTCTGGTTGAGATGGTCCAGGCATGTCCCACTGGGCGGAGGCCCTGGGGCAGGCCCAGGACACACTGGAGAGGTTATATTTCTTGGCTGGTCTGGGAATGCTTTGGCATTCCCCCAGACAAGCTGTAGGACCCAACTCTGGATAATGGACGAAACTGGAAGGGTGGATATATTTCCATATAAACACAATAGTGCTCATCATGTCTCTGAACATTACACTTTGAAACTGATTGTAGAGAAGGTCTGCTAAAGTTCTTGCATAAAACATGAACAATATTCCCACTGTTGTAAAGTCAAAGAGAATCACAATTCAACTAGAATTATTCACCAAAACTCAGAGTGAGCAGCAAATCATCACCACTGAGAAAAATGATGAAGCGGATCATCACCACCAATCATCAGCACACACTAAGACAAAATTACTGGCTTTCCTAAAGCTTTTGCGCACATCTTTCTTCCTTGCGATCACAGTCTGAGCTCTTGCTCCCCTGTTGCCCTGTGAGGATATATGACTGTGGCAGGGCTATACTTTAAAGTGGCTGGCATTTACATCACAGTGGAGTGTATGGGCCAGTGAGGCATTGGGCAGAGTCACTGAAAGGTTAGACCAACACCCGGGGCTCTCTGTAGTGATGAATGGGACAAGAGGACAGTTTTCAAAGATGCTTATGTAAACAGAGTAAGCGATTCTGAGGGAAGAAATCGACAAAACACTTGAGATGTTTAATCCCCCATTCATGCAGCAAGTGCGGATGAGAGTCAGTAAATTTAAAATGCAATATAACTTCTTTTTTTTTCCTTTTTGCTTGTGTGAGAGAGAGAAAAAGGCGAGAGCCACTGAATGCTTCTCTAAGAGCCACATTAGATTAGACAGACAGGCTAAGTGCTTTCCATCTAAGACGACGCCTTAAAAACTTCCGGTTTCAGCCAAACTCTTTCCTCCGGCTAAAGAGATTGAGTGCATTGTGGCTTCCTGGGCTTAGGTTGCAACGCTCCCTTGGTTAACAGTGAAATGTCATTTAATTTACTGGCAAACTAGAACTGCATTTGAATATGTGTGCCAGCTGCTGCTCCTCTCTGTCCATCTAACAAGTACCTGGTATGAGCAGGTTTTTCCTCTCTCAGGTCCTGTGTTTGTTTGTTTGTATTTGGGAATACCTTCGTGTGTCACACTGTCATCTTTGAGATTTTTCTAAGATTCATCTACAGAAATGAAAACAAATGATGTCTAATGTGTCAGGCTGGTAGTAACAAAATGCCTAAAGATACAGTTTTAAACTGGTTCTCTGTTAATGTAGATACAACAGTACTGCTTGAAACCACTTTAAATTACAGGTCTGACTCCTTGGAAGTAAACGATAAAGAAATGAGGGGTGGTATGAGACTTGAATAGTACGGTAGTTTAAGTACAGTAAATACAACATTCGGACACCTCCCCACACACGTCAGAAGCAGAGAGAGCGCCAAGAAGATCCAACGCATAACAGAGCTTTCATCAGTGTCAACAGATGTGAGACTAATGAAGTCAGATACAACACTAAATGAAGAGTGAGGTGTCAGTGTGATGGAAAGCGATATGAAGAAGTGCAGCAACTGTGGGAAGGCTAAAGTAGCTTAAATATCCCTATGTCAGATTTGCCAGTTGCCAGCTGAGCTGATCAAATAAATGATCATGTTGATTTATGTAATTGTTTCCTGACACTTCTTCCACTCTTAGCGTGTTGTCAAACCCTGGAGCAAGCCCACTTTATTCCAAGTTAGCAAGTGTCCAGTGACACAGTGCAGCATTTAAAAGCAAAACAGCTGACTAACAGTTTGTATCTAGTTTTGACCTTTAAATCCAATCCTATAATAACTCTCTTTACTGAATGTACATTACAACCTTGTGGAATCAAAATCAGTTTGTCCGTGTTGTGTTTAGAGCATACCTTTGACCCGTGTGGCCACAGTATCACTTTTAAATGAAGAGTGTACATTTCATTTACGTCAGTAAAATTCTATTCAAGGAGCAGCGCTGTTCAAACGATACATTGTGGCATCATATACCAGCCAACAAGTTATTCCAAGTTTAGTTTTATAAAGCAGAGTATCAATTATATTGCCAACACTGGGGCCACATCATAAGCATCATAAACATTCTATCTAATAATTTTGCAATATATTATTACAATCTTGAATTGGGTAGCCTGTCTATTTAAGAAGCCATTTCATTTCATTAGTGTAATTTGTACAGAACATTTGTTGAGATCTAAATGGCAGGCTATTAAAGCCATTAGGATGCAGTGTAATAGAGAAGGAGGGTTAGTGGGCGGATTCAACTGGAAGATTCTAAGAAAAGTGTTTAGCTGGGTAAATGCTGACATTAGTGCTACGAAGGGGTCTACACATAGAACTGATTCACTTCTGAGCCAAAACATTAAACCCAACAGACTAGCACTGAAGGGATTCCTCTCATGTCACCAGAAACTCTGACCTGTACATAAGAAGGTGTGCTATGCTGCTGAAAATGCCAAGACCAGATACGTTGGCTTATTCTTCTGTGGACTGAGGTTGCTCCAGGCCTCAAGGGCCGGTGTTCTGCAGGTTTTAGATGTGTCCTTGATCCAACACAGCTGATTTAAATGGATAAATTACCTCCTCAACATGTCTCAACAGTTCTCCAGAGGCCTGGTAATGAACTAGTCATTTGATTAAGGTGTGTAGACCCAGGGTGAGATCTAAAACCTGCAGGACACCGGCCCGTGAGGCCTGGAGTTCCCCACCCTGAGGACTGATCAGACCTGGAAATTAGGATTTTTTTTTCATCCACTTTTTATTAACCATGATGTTAGTTTGTTTTTATAAGCTCCTAAAAAGCCAAAGTTTTAGAGAGGTGGGTGGCACTGTTGCGAGAAGCTTCAGGGTTTGGGTCCAGCCTGGGACCTTTCAGTGTGGAGTTCTCTCCGAAAATACTGGCTTCCCCCAGCAGTCCAAAGACACGCAGAGGGTTAGGTTAACTGGTGATTCTAAATTAGCCTAAATGTGAGTGTGAATGGTTGTCTGTCTTTATGTATTAGTACTGCAACCTATCCAGGGTGTAACCTGCTTCCCATTTCATTGAATCTGCAATTAGATTTCACCGCCCACCACAACCCCGAATTAGATAGTTAGAAGAACATGGAGGGATATTCTTCATCTATAATGCACATTTTAAACACTTAGTGCCAGTTTCCATTAATAATAATAATAATAATAATAATAATAATAAAAAGAGGAAGAAGAAACACTTCCTCAGACAGCAAGGTACGAAGTGTCCACGACAGTCTGGGCAGAATACAACCAGATGCTAGAGAGTGTCAGCAGAGAAAAGCAACACAAAGTCCTGAAAT
Organism: Rhamphochromis longiceps; assembly: GCF_057381845.1. Classification (NCBI taxonomy): domain Eukaryota; kingdom Metazoa; phylum Chordata; class Actinopteri; order Cichliformes; family Cichlidae; genus Rhamphochromis; species Rhamphochromis longiceps. Next base: position 29,700,987 of record NC_140577.1, on the reverse strand, counting down.
GCTGTTTTACTTTGGTCCATTTGTTCCGGTGAAGCATTAAACAGCTCAACTGCTCATTAAGATGGTTTGGTGTCACCACATCCCATGTGATAATACTACCCACACAAATGCCAGCACCTGAGCAGAGCAGTGCATTTAATGATGCATGATCAGCGTTAATCGTTTCACCTGTCTGCAGTTCTAATGTTGTGGCTGATCAGTTCTCCAGACCAAACTCTTCTACAAACACTGACGGAGGAAAGGAGACTCTCTTCTGCCAATTACTCCGACAGCATGGTGTACACCACGACTGTTGGGAACATAACAGCTCGATCACACCTATATTTTTTTTATGCACCACTGAGAGAGAAACTTTTCTTCATCTCATTTTTCATTTATGAGCATGTGCACATTGCCCAATTAACATTTCTTACCAGAAGCTGTAAACAAAAGTGACTCTTTTATTTTATTCTCTGTCTCTAACTTCTGATACTTAAAAATACGTTGGGGGGAGTGGCACACTGTGGTTTGTCTCAGTTTAACATGGTAGGTTTGTCAAGAATGACACAGCTGTCTCATTATACCGTAAAATTCTGGGTTTGGGGGTTGCCTCCTATAGCTGCTTCAAATCAGCTTCCCGGCCCTAATGAACCACCATCTGCAAGACATTCCAGGGAAGCCCCGGTTGTTTAATTAGTGCCACAATGACACAATTTTCAGCTGTCCAATGACATACTGTTTTCTTGATCAGTCCTCTTCTGACTTGGATAATTAAATAATTTGATTTAGAATGACAGATGTCTTCAGTCAGCGTTCACCTTGTTTTCTGTTTCAAAGTTCTCCTCTTAGGCCAACTTTGATGCATGCATTTATAGAAAACATGCTGGAACAGACCAACAAACCAACAGCAGTTACCATCGTCCGAGTTTGATAAAGGGTCTTCCATGAAGCATTAAGAGTGAAAAGAAAATGCAGTATAGATAAATTATATTGTCAAATGTATTTACATGTCTGCCTTCTCACACACGTATGGACTTGAGTAAAATCCCAGCCCACCCTTTGCAGCTATAACACCTTCAAACATTCTGGAAAGGCTTTAAACGAGGTTTAGGAGTGTTTATGGGAATTTCTGACCAATGTTTGAGAAGTACTTTTGTCAGGTCGGACACTGAGGTTGGATGATAAAATCTGGCTCACAGTTTTCGCTCTAATTCATCCCAAAGATGTTCTGTCAGGCTGAGGTCAGGACTGTGTAGGCCAGTCAAGTTCCTCCACAGCAAACTCGCTCATCCATGTCTTTATGGACCTTGCTTTGTGTACTGGTGTGCACAAAATGTTCCCACAATATTGGGAGCGTGAAATTTCCAAAATGTCTTGGTGTTCTGAAGCACTAAGAGTTCCTTTTCACTGGAACTTAGGGGCCAAGCCCAACTCGTGGAAAACAACCAGACACCATAATCTCCCCTCCTTTGTCTATTTTTTGCATTTGGTATTTGGTAGTGGCTGCTATGATGTCTCCCTCTTGCGACAGGTGGTGGTCTTAAGTATTATTAGTAAACACTGGCATGTTTTATCTTTTGACCCCTCCATAGTTTACTTCTGTATGAATATCTATTTTTTTGCAAACAAATGTGCCCATTAGACTGATTGGCGTGAATCTCCTCAGCCTTCCTCATCTTCCGTATCCAGTTTACTGTGTGGCCATTTCCCACATCTAAACTGTGTTATGATCAAAGAGTGTCATTTCTTGCACCGCCACACTGGCAGGAAGTTTAAAACCAAAATCAGGATTTCTTGTAAAACCAAATTTGGGGTCCATTTGTTGACCTGTCCCTGTGGGCTGGCATACTTAGGTTAAATTAAAAGAGGACTAAACGTCATGATCTTTGGGATTCTTTATTATATTATTTGTGTGCTCAGTGGCCATCATACCAATTCCTTCATTTCCAAGGCCTCCTCCTAAAAGATGAGCTGACTGACAAAGAGCTTTGCTACAAGGGAAGTGTATTCATGCACTACACACTGAAAGCCCTGAAGGCTTGAATGAAAAACTATTTTTAAATTGTTTTCGGGATCATTATAAATTCTTAGAATGATTCATTTGAGGATTTTTTCTTTCACTTAGTTAAGGAGTGTTTCTGCATTTTTTTAAATCTGTGATCACTTTAGTGGAAAAAATTATTTTGCTAAAGTTATTGTATCTATATTTTTGTGTGTATTTTATGCTGTGTTGACATTTTGGTTTGGAAAACTATATTCTTGTACAAGTATATTTTGATTAGGACTTTTTTTAGCAACAATTGTTGCCATGTTTATAACCTTTTGGGTTAGTTTTCTCTGCAGATGGGTTTAATTATCTAAATAATTGGAACTGGAATATTATCTGGCATATATATATACACATACAGTGGGGCAAAAAAGCATTTAGTCAGCCACTGATTGTGCAAGTTCCCCCACTTAAAATGATGACAGAGGTCAGTAATTTGCACCAGAGGTACACTTCAACTGTGAGAGACAGAATGTGAAAAAAAAAAAAATCCATGAATCCACATGGTAGGATTTGTAAAGAATTTATTCGTAAATCAGGGTGGAAAATAAGTATTTGGTCAATAACAAAAATACAACTCAATACTTTGTAACATAACCTTTGTTGGCAATAACAGAGGTCAAATGTTTACTATAGGTCTTTACCAGGTTTGCACACACAGTAGCTGGTATTTTGGCCCATTCCTCCATGCAGATCTTCTCGAGAGCAGTGATGTTTTGGGGCTGTCGCCGAGCAACACGGACTTTCAACTCCCGCCACAGATTTTCTATGGGGTTGAGGTCTGGAGACTGGCTAGGCCACTCCAGGACTTTCAAATGCTTCTTACGGAGCCACTCCTTTGTTGCCCGGGCGGTGTGTTTTGGATCATTGTCATGTTGGAAGAACCCAGCCTCGTTTCATCTTCAAAGTTCTCACTGATGGAAGGAGGTTTTGGCTCAAAATCTCACGATACATGGCCCCATTCATTCTGTCCTTAACACGGATCAGTCGTCCTGTCCCCTTGGCAGAAAAACAGCCCCATAGCATGATGTTTCCACCCCCATGCTTTACAGTAGGTATGGTGTTCTTGGGATGCAACTCAGTATTCTTCTTCCTCCAAACACGACGAGTTGAGTTTATACCAAAAAGTTCTACTTTGGTTTCATCTGACCACATGACATTCTCCCAATCCTCTGCTGTATCATCCATGTGCTCTCTGGCAAACTTCAGACGGGCCTGGACATGCACTGGCTTCAGCAGCGAACACGTCTGGCACTGCGGGATTTGATTCCCTGCCGTTGTAGTGTGTTACTGATGGTGACCTTTGTTACTTTGGTCCCAGCTCTCTGCAGGTCATTCACCAGGTCCCCCCGTGTGGTTCTGGGATCTTTGCTCACCGTTCTCATGATCATTTTGACCCCACGGGATGAGATCTTGCGTGGAGCCCCAGATCGAGGGAGATTATCAGTGGTCTTGTATGTCTTCCATTTTCTGATGATTGCTCCCACAGTTGATTTTTTCACACCAAGCTGCTTGCCTATTGTAGATTCACTCTTCCCAGTCTGGTGCAGGTCTACAATACTTTTCCTGGTGTCCTTCGAAAGCTCTTTGGTCTTGGCCATGGCGGCGTTTGGAGTCTGACTGTTTGAGGCTGTGGACAGGTGTCTTTTATACAGATGATGAGTTCAAACAGGTGCCATTCATACAGGTAACGAGTGGGGGACAGAAAAGCTTCTTACAGAAGACGTTACAAGTCTGTGAGAGCCAGAGATTTTCCTTGTTTGAGGTGACCAAATACTTATTTTCCACCCTGATTTACGAATAAATTCTTTACAAATCCTACCATGTGAATTCATGGATTTTTTTTTCACATTCTGTCTCTCACAGTTGAAGTGTACCTCTGGTGCAAATTACTGACCTCTGTCATCATTTTAAGTGGGGGAACTTGCACAATCGGTGGCTGACTAAATACTTTTTTGCCCCACTGTATATATATATCAGGATTGTTGTAAAATACTTGTTTTTTTGAGAATCCTGGTGTTTTCTTTGCACCTCTATGCTCACAGTTGTGTGCCTGAGATGACCACATTAGAAATATTAGCTCTACACTGATAACATATCGAGCCAAGAGTGGAAAAATCTATCTCAGATGCTGCAAGCCGAAGCTTTATTACTCACAAGGAATTTTTGTACATACATTTACCTTCTTATTCAGAAGTTTGGACATATTTAACATAAACAACCACCATTATAATTGAACAAAATAAGAAAAAGCACAATTAGTCAGCTGTGAGTAGGAACTAAAGTACTGTGAAAAAGTCTCATTTCTTTACATCTTGATAGAAAAACAGGAACTAGGTGCAGCAATTTATTGAAATGTGCAAACACGCAAAGAAAGAGTATGTAAGATAAAAAGGGAGTTTGCACAATTCTAACAAGCTTGTAAGTCAATATTTGGTATGACCACCTTTTTTTTTTTCGAACGCAGCCTGAACTCTGTTAAAAACATTACAAGGAAGATTGTCTAAGCAGTCTTCAGGAATAGTTCTCCAGGCTTTCTGGAGGACATTTAAAGCTCTTCTTTGGATGTTGGCTGCCTTTTGATCTGTTCTCTGTCAAGAGGATCCCACACTGCTTCTATAGTGTTGAAATTCGGGCTCTGCATGTGTTCTGTTGTGTGTTCTTGTGTTTTTCTATCCAGGTATGCTTTCATTGCATTGGCAGTGTGTTTATTTGTGTGTGATGATTGTCATGTTGACAATGAAACTGTTGCCTGTCAGATGCTTTCCATATTGTACTGTCTCTGATGGTCCTTTTCTGTGTTCATAATTCTATCAACACCACTGACCGAAATGCAACTCCAAACCAGACACTCTCTCCTGTACCTCTCTCATGACCTCCTTTATACATCATGATGTTGTGATTTCACATTTGGACATCTAGTATTTCCATTTTTGTGACCTTTTGCAGGTGCAGATTTACAGTTTTAGTGCTGATCTCAAACTCTGGCAGAAAGCAGACATCAAATTCTCTTTGAAATCTGGAGAATCGACCGCAACCGCGACTTTTGAAATCCTCCCCAAAGCCCATGAAAGTGAAGCAGTGAGGATAACCATCAGGGAAACTGCTAACATTCTCGCCCTAGTTCAGGAAATCAATTTTGAAAATGGATTTTGTTGCATCTCCTGAAGGTCAGGTCATCCTACGGGATCCTAGGGAAAGCCTCTCTGGACCTTCAGGTCCAGAATTACCAGAGGTGTGTGGTTGGATGTGCAGCTATGACCCGATAACCAGACTTCACATCAGTCTTCATAGTTAAAGAGCAGTTGGCAAGACTGAAGAGGGTCAGCAGCAAAACCAAGACCAAGCTCATCATTTTCTTTGACACTCATGAGGTTGTGAATTATGAATTCATGCCCAAGGGTCAATTCTGTTTAAAGCCAGGGTGCGTCTTTTTCTCCAAAAACAAAAAGAAAACAAACTGAAGTTCAAGGTTCACCATGTTGACAAAAACCAAGGCTCATTACAGAATTGGGCTTTCAAGATTTCCAAGGCTCTTTTTTTGACTAGTAGTGAACCCCTTTTAGTGAAAGATATACACAAACAGAACCATAAAAAAGGTTTTGATTGTTGTGGTTGGATGGAGTGGATGGAGTTAGAGTTGCCATTCTTTCAAAGGACATTTTGAGGCCATTCTTTTCTCCACACTAATTATATGTAGCAAAAGATAATTAATGGCCTAATTCCTCACACGGTAGCCCACACACTCCAAGTTACGCAAACATCGTGCTAACAGATGTAAACACATCCTTAAAATGTTTGCCTTGCCCATACGGGAGGAAAGTACAGTCTGAAGTGCTGCTGTAGCTGTGATTCACTGCAAGGGAACGCTGCATATTTAGTGATCGGTTGACTGAACATACAACACAGTGAAGTGAGGCCTGAGTGCCAGCTGGAAACACAAACCGCCCAAATCGAGATCAGCAATTCCAAGAGTAAGGCTGAAATGTAGATCAGTTTAAAAAATATATATAAAAAGTTAAAAGTCGTTAAAGTATATTCACTTAGGGTACTTTTACCAGCTATTAAAAGTACTAAGCAAAGCGCTGCAGTAGCTCACACATGTCAGTGCTAAGTTATGGCAACATTTATGGATGTCAGAGAAACTGAGGTGATGATGTAAGTTTCCCTGCTGCTGCAGTTTCTTCAGCATCTTTTTCTGTGCTTGCAAACTATTCTGTTGCAAATATTTGTTCAAATTGCAGACATTTTGATATCCTGTTCTAAAATAGTGCACATGCTTCTTTAGATTTTTTACAAAGATGGATAAAAGTCATGCTGAAGAATGAGTTACTGTGACAGTCAAGAAGTGCTGGCAGAAGAGAAATTGCCAGATTTCTCTAATTTATTTTCCTTACAATGTAAAGTATCACTGAGTACTTAGAAGTGAGCAGTTTTCTCTAATTTATTAGAATGTTTCATAATATTAATATTAGTGCTGTCAGCGTTAATCTCGTTAAAATGATGTTAATGCATAACCGCATTAATGCGGCAAATCTCTGTTAGCTAGTTAACGCGGATTGCCCCGTGCGTGGGGCTGCACGGTGCTAATGCGGTAACAAGCTAACCGCGCTAACACGTTGACGCCGTGCAGCCCCACGCACGGGGCAATCCGTGGTTTAAAGTATACAGCTGCTAACTGTACAGATTAGCATGTCACGGTGTTATATAACAATAATGAGCTTAATTCATATTAATTTTTTGAAGCAGGTCAAATAAAATCAGCCACATGGAGAGACATTCAGTGGGATTCTGCTAATGAAAAATTAAAATCCATTTATTCTTTTAAAGATGAATACAGAGCCTCGTTATCGTCCTTGTAAGGCGCTTGCTGTCACTTATTCCATATAGGAGAGAACATATATCATGTGTTGCTGTGTAATAACATATGCAGAGACTGTGAAGGGAGCCTCTCAATAATCTGGTATTCGAGTGAGGGGAGACGAAGCCTGAGCTGTTGTGCCTGAGCCTTCGCCTCAGTATGTGGGCTGCTGCATCAACATAATCTGAATTTTACTGAAGCAGCTGTACAGCACATACAGCCTGAGGCTATACTGAAACAAAGAGAATTCCTAGGACAGGGTTCCCTTCCCATCAGACTTAAAGATTGTTTTTGTGTGTAAAGCCATAACTGTGGTGTTCCTCATAAAGAATCTGCTGCTATACTGGATCAGCGCTGAGTGGGAGCCAGAATCCATGACTGCTATCTGTTTGTCTAAACTTAGTGAGGAAATCCTGTCTTATCTTCTAAAGTTCAGAGATGCCACCTTTGGATTTAGTCATGATTTCTAATAATAGATATTCTGGTGCCCAGCGCTGCAGTTTTTACTGAATAAAAGCAAAGCAGTAACTCAAAAAGGCTTCATTCTGGAAACCAGTTAGGAATTTTTGAATAATTTCAATTAAAATCTGTGGATCTGGAAAGATTTGCAAGTTCTCTTACTTAGAAATCATGGAGGGGTCTAATATTTTCAGCAGAGGTACATTTCCACTGTGAGACAGAATCTAAAAAGAAAAATCCAGAAATCACATTGTATGATTTTTGAACAATTTATTTGTGAATTACTGTGTCAAATAAATATTTGATCACTTAAGTCAAAAAATGTTAGATATTGATACAGAAGCCTTTGTTAACAATTCCAGAGGTCAAACGGTTCCTGTAGTTCAGGGAGGGATTTTGTCCCACTCCTCCATACAGATCTTCTCTAGATCTGTTAGGTTTCGGGGCTGTCGCTGAGCAACATGGAGTTTCAGCTCCCTCCAAAGATTTTCTATTGGATTTAGGTCTAGAGACTGGCTAGGCCACTCCAGAACCTTGATATGCTTCTTAGGAGCCACTCCTTGGTTTTCCTGGCTGCGTGCTTTGGGTCATTGTCATGTTGGAAGACCCAGCCATGAACCATCTTTAATGCTCTGACTGAGGGAAGGAGTTTTTTCCCAATATGTCACAATACATGGCCCCATTCATTCTCTCCTTAATACAGTGCGGTCGTCCTGTCCCCTGAGCAGGAAAACACCCCCAGAGCATGATGCTTCCAGCCCCATGCTTCACAGTAGGTATGGTATTATTGGGATGATACTCATCATTCTTCTTCCTCCAAAATGGCGAATGGAGTTAAGACCAAAATGTTCTACTTTGGTCTCATCTGACCATAGGACTTTCTCCCATGACTCCTCTGGATCATCCAGATGGTCCCTGGCAAACTTCAGACGGACCTGGGCATGGGCTGACTTAAGCAGGGGAACCTTCCATGCAATGCAATTTTAAACCATGACGTCTTAGTGTATTACTGACAGTAGCCTTGGAAACGATGGTCCCAGCTGTCTTCACGGCATTGACCAGCTCCTCCCGTGTAGTTCTGGGCTGATTCTTCACCATTCTTAGCATCATTGAAACCCCACGAGGAGAGATCTTCCGTGGGGCCCCAGTCCGAGGGACATTGACAGTCATCATTAGCCTCTTCCATTTTCTGGCAGTTGCTCCAACAGTTGTTCTTTTTTCACCAAGCTGCTTGGCAATTGTAGCCCTTTCCAGATTTGTGAAGGTCTACAATTTTGTTTCTTGTGTCTTTTGACAGCTCTTTGGTTTTGCCCATGTTGCTACTTAGACTTTGGCTGAATGTGGGGTGCACAGGTGTCTTTATGACAGCTAACGATCTCAAACAGGTGCTACAAATTTAGAATCATGAGCAGAGTGTAGCTGGACTATTTGAAAGCAAAATAACAGATCTTTGAGGGTCAGAAATCTGGCCAATAAACAAGTGATCAACTACTTATTTGACACAGTAATTCACAAATTAATTGTTCAAAAATCATACAATGTGATTTCCGGATTTTTCTTTTTAGATTATGTCTCTCACAGTGGAAATGCACCTCTGCTGAAAATTGTAGACCCCTCCATGATCTCTAAGTAAGATAACTTGCAAAATCACACAATACTTATTGACCTCACTGTATTTTGAAAAAAAAAGTTATTTCTGAAGAGAACTCACTCTCTCCTCCTCCTCTCTGAGGTCGGGCATGGTGCTGACACACAGGGTCACAGCAGTGATGGCTACAAATAAGACCGAGAGGCAGGCAAAGATCTTCCCTGGAAGGCCCGAGTGGGGGTTCTCCACCATGTCCCTCAGCCTCCGCATGCAGCCTCCTGAAAAGGTCTCCTCTGGTCCTTCCACAGGCTGCTGGGTCTCCTCGCAGGACTGCGGTGAGTTGAGCTCGGCCCCCTCCTCCTCCTCCAGCCTCTGCTGCTCTTTGTACTCCTCCTGCCTTAATCGCAGCTTCCTGAGGCAGCACCAGTCCAGGTTGTTCTCCTCCACCCCCCAGTACAGCAGCTCCTCCTGGAAGGACAATGCACACATCTCCCTCAGGAGCCTCAGTTTTCCCGCTGCCAGGAAAGTCACGATGATGCGGAAAGCTGACGGGTTTCGGTCGAAAAAGTACTCGTTGCAGCTGCCGTCGTAATCATCGCACACGTCCATGATCTCTGCTTCGTTGCTACAAGCCCGTAGCTTCCCCAGTCGCGTCAGAGGGAACTCATCCAGCGTGGACCAGGGTATGTGGTACTTAATGCCACCCACATTGATGATGGCTACCCCATCCGCCAGGTCAATCTCACCTCCATCCTCTCGGTGAGACTGAGGCTGAAGCAGGAGCTGAGCGCGCTTATAGAACAACCCCTTCTTGGATGTGACCTCTTGTGGGTTCTCCAAGCGTTTAAACTGGAATGTGGTGAACTGGTGATCAGTGCTCCCTGCCAGGAAGGCCACCTCCTGGTACATCCCTGCAGCTCTGCTGGGGGAATCCTGTCCCGCACGATGCGATGGGAGGTGGTTTCACAGGGCTGGTGACGTGAGTCGCAGCTCGTCACCCATTCAGCAGCACAGCGCGTCTCTATATGACAGAAAAGACAAATATCTAAGTGACATCAGGTACATGCTCGTGGCCAATGCAGAGCAGTTAGACAGGTTTGTGAAGGTCAGACAGCAACTTTGATTTCATTCTTCGCACCGTCATCACTTTTTATTTGCACACAGCACTAAAATGTATCAGTTCATCTGAACGTAACAGCAGCAATTAGTAGATTTACTCAAAGGTGAATGAGAAGCTGTAGATTCAAAGATGGAGGAAGCTAATGAAGCCTATTAGGTGGTGCTAGGTGCTCAGAGAGTACTCTGCTTTGAATTATGTAAAAGAGGAAGACAGAGGATTACAGAAGTGACTGACATTACTTATTGCATTTGATTGCACAGAAATGCTGGTAGATGCATGTGTGTACGGGAAGTGGGGTTTTTTTTTCGTTGTCTCGCATGTCTACCCGTTTTCCACTATCCTACACAAAAATTATGTAAAAACAGATGACCCACTTAGAAGCATCAGCAAACTAATTTACCTATTTAAGGGGCTTTTATGAAATCCTGGGAGAGGCCTAGAGAAGTGGCATGAATGAGTATGTTTTTCAAAAGGAAACAGGCATAAAGAGAACATGCAAACTCCACACAGGAGATCCAGACCTACCCACTGAGCAGTAGTGGAAACTAATGTGTCTGGGGAACTATTAGTGCTTCAGAAAGTTCCCAGTCTTTGGAAAACTTCCTGGCATTATGAAACTGGTAACTCACTTTCTTCAAGCTGACCTCTCTGTACTTGTGACTTATATCATCAGGCTAGCCAAGTATATTTTAAGCTGCAAGAGTAAACCAAGTAATAGCTGCAATCATGGCTTTTAACTCCTTTTCTGGCTGGCCTGAAGATGGAACACATAGATGAAAAGTTTTTAAGAAAAAAAACACCTCAGTCAAGAGTCAGATTTTTTCCATAGCTGTATAAAATGATGTGGAGTCAAACAGCAGCGTAAGCTCAGAGAAAAGCAACTAGAGTTCATGCTGAGGTTTGAAATCAAAGCAGATAAATGAATAATGTTTTTCTATTCACTGCATCAGCAGGCTGTGAAAAGTTCGCTTTATTATCCTGTAGGAAATGTAGAACATCACACAGGTCCAATCGCAGCACGCTGAGACAAACATGAACACAGGAGAGGATCTACCTACAACACATGACATTAAAATACTGTTCAATATTTTATCTTCATCAAAGTGTTTTTTTTTTTTTACTGTTTTACCTCAAATTAATGAATTGATTTCCATGTGAGTGAAATAAGTCTTTGATCCTTAAGCAAAATATTTCTTAGAATTTGTTGGAGAAACCCTCGATGGAAGCGTTTCTCGTAGTTGATCGCCAGGTTTGCACATATCAGTTTCAGCTCCCTCCACAGATTTCCTGTAGGACTGAGATCGGGAGACTGGCTCCATGACTTTAATGTGCTTATTTTTTAGCCATTTTGTTGGCTTGAGGGTATGTTTTGGGTCACTGTCACGCTAGAAGGCCCATGTAAGGCCCATCTTCAGTGTTCTGGCTGAGGGAAAGAGGTTCTCCTCCAAGACTTTACAGGGCATGGCTCCATCCACTGGTACCTCCATGAATGAATGAATGTTACCATGTAGCCTCAGCAGAAAAACAGCTGCAAAGCTGTGCTTGACAGCGGGGATAGTAGTCTTTGGCTCATACTTACCATTTGTCTTCCTCTAAACATGGCAGGTCAAATTGATGCCAGTTTATTTGATTTCGGTTTCATTCGACCACATTGCATGGTTCCAGACCGAGGGCAATTGATGCTCATTTTATATTTCTTCTATTTCAGATTAATCACATCAACCTTTGTCACCTTCTCACTAAGCCTCTTGCTGATGTTCTTGTAGCCCATTACAGTCATGTGAAGTTCTACAGTCTTGTCCCTGGCATTCTTTGACAGCTCTTTGTTCTTGCCCATGGTGCTGGAGTGGTTGGAATGGAAGGAATTGATTCTGTGGACACGTTTGATTTATCCACATAATGAAATTCGATCAGGCGTATCTGTAATTATGATATGCTGATTGTTTGTAATCTGCATGACTCATGGCCGCATAGCCGATCTTTGGGAGCCAGAATTCAGGCTGGGTTATAGGGGATCAAATGCTTATTTCACTCAAGGATATGCAGGACTTTTGATTGGTATTTTGTCTCTCCATTCATTCTAGGCAGCACAGTGGAACAGTGCCTCACAGGAAGAAGGTCCTGAGTTCAATTACACCCAACAGGCCAAGGTCTTTCTGTCTGGAGTTTGCATGTTCTCCCCGTGTTTGTGTGTTCACTCCAGGTACTCCAGCTTCCTCCCACAGCCTAAAGACATGCAGTTAGTGGGGATAGGTTGGAAATTGGAAACACTGAATTGCCCATAGGTGTGAGTGTGATTGGTTGTCTTTGTCCATGTGTTAGCCCTGTGACAGATTCGCAACCTGTCCAGGGTGTACCCTGCCTCTCCCCATAAGACAGCTGGGATAGGCGACCCTGAAAAGGATAAGCAGTAGCGGATGGATGGCAATTTCTTTTTCTCCAACTGTAATCACTAAAGATGAAAACAGTCATTGTAAGTATTATACGTTTGCCGAGGGTCTCTACTATCCTAAAAGATTAACTTAAGAAAGGTCCCAGAGACAAGTCATATAGGAATGGTTACTTCAGGCAGGACTCCTGTAGTCAAAAGAAATATCTCATTTCCATTGTCACACATGGTGGCAAGGCTCCATTCTAACAGTTCTGTGTCCTTTCATGGAAAGCTATGCATGGTGGGAGTGTCATCAAGACCCAGAACAGAGATCAGTGACATCAGAAACAGCAAAGGATGAGCAGGGGGGAAGGTGGGTAGCAAAGGGGATTGCAGATCCTTGGTAAATCCTAATGTGAGTATTGTACAGAAAGGTATCAGCTGAGTTGGCACTGAGCTAAGCTGATTTCCTTCAGATGCATTTAATGCCAGTTCCAGAGCCATGTTTAACATAACAGCGATACCACATATTGATAACAATTAGTTTTTCTACTGTCCAAGCACATTTGATGAGGAAGCATTACCTTTTTTCTTATAAATGGCAAATGAACTGTGTGTTTTTCTACACTACTGGAGCACTCGAAGCATTTATAAGCATGCCTCATTCACCTACTCAGACCTATTCAAACAAACACTTTTTTCTATGCCTAAGTGCTTTCTATGTAACATTCACACTGGGATGAATTCTTGATAGGACTACTTGGGGTTCAGTATCTCTCCAAAGATCATCTTCTGAAAATAACAGCAAAATTGTTTGTTTGTTTGTAAAAACAATCTACCTACAAATCAGTGCTGTTGAAGCAAGAAGTCTTGCTTTTGCACATTTCTGATTGAGTTTTGCAGTGATGCCTGAATGCCTGCTGTTGTTGCTGAATCAGACTTGTGTCATCACTCGCTGATCACACAGACAAACGTGTTGCTTCTTCGTTGCTTCTTTGCACATCTTTTCTCATCTTCAGAAACTCTTTGACTCTAATTACATATTTGTTGTGTTCAGTTCATAACCCTTTGCTTTACGTAACATGGGTATTTGCACACATAAACCAGATATGTATAGCAAAGGCCTGTGATCCTGTTTGCTGAGAATGACTGGACTGGACCCAAGGCAGTGGAGCTGATGTAGAGAGACTCGGAATATCGTCACAACAAATTAAGAGTTGGACCCCTCCAGCTATCCTCAGTTTCCTCTTCTATTTGTGGGGCCAATCAGTCTGAAACAGGTCGTTTTCTCCCGGGGTGGGGTTCAGAGAGCGTCACCTCTACAGCAACTCAAAAAAGTGGTTCTGACAGGAGCAGTTTATTGAGCATGACACTGTGCACCCCAGGGTGGCTAAAAAAGTACAGAGAGAATAAATTCAAGCTATATAGGAAGATGGCAAACCACGAACGAATAACATGTCAAATAAGGATTTATTTAATCGTGAAAATACTACATTTCTAGCCAAGTAAATGAAACATTAAAGCATTTGCAGCAAGAGTTTGGCCACCAGACTGCATTTGCTGATGTGTAGTCTTCATTAACGATGTTTTTTGATGTTCACTGTTTTGCTGAATCTGATGAGGCCCCTCCCCGATTATCTAAAAATTCTAAATATAATATTTTGCTCATAAGTTTACATACACTGCCAGAATTCATGATTTCTTAACCATTTTTCAGAGCATATAAATCATAACAACGAAAAAAACTTTAATTTCACTCATGGTTAGTTGTTGGCTGAAGCCATTTATTGTCAAATAACTGTGTTTACTCTTTTTAAATCATAATCACTACACAAACTACCCAAATGACTCTGATCAAAAGCTTACATACCTCAGTTCTTAATACTGTGTTTTGCCCCCTTTAACATCAATCACATCTTTAAGTCTTTTCTGGTAGTTGTGAATGCTGCTTTTTTATCTTCTCAGATGGTAAAGCTTCCCATTCTTCCTGGTAAAAAGCTTCCAGTTCCTATAAATTCTTGGGCTGTCTTGCATGAACTCAGATTGGTTCAGTGATAATGAGATGGCCACTCCAGAACATTCGCTTCATTTTGCTGTAGCCAATCAGAGGTCGACTTGGCCTTCTGTTTTGGATCATTCACATGTTGCAATGCACAGCTTCCGAGCTGATGAGTGCAAATTTTTCTCCAGTATTTTTTTTTTTGATAACTTACTGCACTCATATCGCCATCACTTCTGACCAAATTCCCTGTGGCTATGTAGCTCACACATCCCTGAAACATTAGTGATCCACCAACAAGTTTCACAGTAGGAGTGGTGTACCTTTCATTACAGGCCTTGTTAAATCCTCTCCAAATGTAGTGTTTATGGTTTTGGCCAAAAAGTTCCATTTTCGTCTCATCACTCCAAATGACTTTGTTCCAGAAGGTTTGATGCTCGTCTCTGTGCTGTTTGGCATTTTGTAAGTGGAACACTTACAAAATGTTGTTTATTGTGTTTATTGTGCATCAAGGGCAGGGATAGCTCAGTAGGTAGAGTGGTGGCCCCATGATTGGAAGGTCGGGGGTTCGATTCCCCTGAACAGCTACCCTGAGGTACCCCTGAGCAAGGTACCGTCCCTACACACTGCTCCAATGGCTGCCCACTGCTTCACTGAGTGAATGGGTTAAATGCAGAGAGGGATTTTCCCCACGGGGACCAATAAAGTACACTTTCTTTCTTCTTGAAACAGCCACACCACATTTTTTTCAGAGAGTCCTGTATTTCACCTGAAGTTATTTCTGGGTTTTTCTTTGTATCCTGAACAGTTTTTCTGACAGTTGTGGCTGAAATTTTAGTTGGTCCACCTGACCATGCATTGGTTTCAACAGAACCACTAATTTTCTACTTTGCAATTAGAGTTTGAACACTGCTGATTGTTTTGACATTTTCTTATACCCCTTTCCTGTTCTATAGAGTTCAGCTACCTTTTCCCGCAGATTCTTTGACAATTCTTTTGCTTTACCCACGACTTTGAATCCAAAAAACATCAGTACAGCAGCACTGGAGTCTGTCAGGAGTCCAGAAAGTCACTGACCTTTTATACACACCCACCAATTACAAGCAAACAGATCACAGGTGAAGATGTTTATCTTTAATAGCCATTCTTACCTTTTTGTTTCAAGTCGTGTGCATGTTATTAGACCAAATCACCAGGCTGTGTAACCATTGATCAGGGTCATTTGGGTAGTTTGTGTAGTGATTACTATTTAAAACGAGTAAACACAGTTGTTTGACAATAAATGGCTTGAGCCAACCACTAACCATGAGTGACATTAAAGTTTTTGTGTTATGATTCATATTCTCTGAAAAATGGTTGAGACGTCATAAATTCTGCCAGGGTATGTAAACTTATGAGCACAACTGCATGAGCAGTGATCATAATTATCATAATAACCCCCTCCCAAATAAAGTTAAGCTTCTCTGCCTATTATATCAGTCCTGCATACATATTAGTTTTTGTCTATCTGCCGAAATACAGTATTGGTATTAAAATAAACCAACATCTTAATATTTTAAATGGTAGTGGCATATTATCTTAGTAAGGACTCAGAAATATCTAAATATATCAAATATTTAAATTTAGTGTTTCTGAGGAAAAAAAAATAATGGCCAATTTCACCAAATATCAGTACTGGTATCAGTCTTAAAAATCCTCTATCCATTAAGCTCTAGTTTTACTGCAATCAGAACAGACTCGAATTTCTCAAATAAACACTGGACATTCGTGTAATGTAAAGTCTGTCTCATAGACCACAGAAAACTCAAAGGGTTCACATCAGTTTCCTTTTGCAGCTGTTTAATAACGGCAGGGTTAAAGAGCTGCAGGTAAAGCAGCTGCCTGTGAGCAAAGACTGATTTTTCAGTTTTTAGCTCAACATACTCAAGACAGCCACAAACTTGGGGTCAAGATCACATGTTTTAAGATCGCTCACCGCCCACATCTCCAAGCAGAGCTTTGTTGACAGTTTCAATTATATTTCATCGCTGAGAAGAAGGGCAGAGCGTCTTCTCGTATCATGTACACAAAAACATTTTTGTTCAAATATCCTGTCTGATGGTATTCATGATATCTCTGAAAGAGACTGCAGAGCCCTCACATCTTGAAGTGAGGTTAAATAGGTTTAGCTTTAGGGTAAGAAGGCAGCTGATAGTAGAGAAAAGTGTGTGGGTTGTTCTTGTGATCAGCTATGAATGTAGAAAAGCAAGCTTGCCGAGCATTGCGGGGTACTCTGCTAAGCTTAGTTGTTCTTTTAGAATGACCCTGTACACATCCAGCTTAGTTTTTCAGTCTCTTTATCCCCTTAAAAATGAAAAGCTGTAACTAGTCCTTCCAATAAAACTCAACAAGAGTTAGTTCAGTCCCAATTCTAATTAGACACAAAAAGACACAAATAAAACCTGTTTCTTTTTAAGGTGTAGGATCTTCAAAACTCAAAACATCTGTTTAAAGTCTTGTAGCTTTAGATGTTTGAGAAAAAACTAGATGAGGAAGTTATTCATTCCTTTATTGGAAAAAGAACATTAATATCGATTAAAACGTATCTAGTGTAGTGAGTCCTGTATATATATATATATTTTTTTTTAATTAATTAATGTATTTATTTATTTATTTATTTATTTATTTTTTCCTTGTATGCTGTGACTTTTTGTTCGTACACTCATGTGGACACTGATGGCCCTCCTGGCATTTCCCCAAGCCAGAGCAGAGGTTCATATCTAAAACAAAATATCTCACCTACTTTTACACAGAAGGACCTTATAGCTATCTTTATTTAATTTAGGGGTTTTTATTATAAGCCTCACTTTGTTTTTTGGCACCATCATTCTTATGGCAGTGCTCACAATACCACACTAAACATAACGGCCGCTGCATTATCGATGTACACCGTCATCGTAGAAACATCCCAGATGGACATAACAAACCATGCAGTAAATATATATTCGCTGCATGTTGATATTAACGTACTTGGCCATTTAAAATGGATGTAGCATAATATGGATGTTAAACTTTGAACAGAGCATTTGGCCGCTGTCATCTCAGCTTTTTGAAAACAGATGTATGGACTCTGCATACTCAATCGTGCACTGGCGAAAAGTTTGCTCCAGACTTAAGTGAATCCTTTTTTTTAAATCATCCTTTCAACACTAATAGGGCTAGCATTTCTAAAATGCATATCATCTTGTATTCAGTAAGACTAGAAACCATTGATTTAGGACAGCAAACTCATCCGGGTAGTGCTGATTTAGGGAATGGATCAAGAAAGCCAAGCTGCCTTTTACTCTCTGTGGATCCAGAGGAGCTGGCCCCTGTTGACCATTAGAGAAAACACAGGCTCCATTTTCTTTTATCTTTTATACATTATCTATGGATCTAAGTGGTTTTAAATTTATCAGATGTGCTCCCTATAATCCACCACACAGAACACCCTAAACATGTATACGGGGCAGGAGGTAGTGAAATGAATGATTTTGGACACTTAGTCTAATTTTTAACTTTAGCCAACTCGTTCTCATCCCAGGTCGTCACATACCGCCGGTATGTTGCACATTCGGAGGCATGAGAGCCATTTGGACTGAATCTATACATGTTAATGTGTTTTATGCGCTGATCATAAATCACTTTGGAAAACACCATCTGATAGGGTCAAGGTTAGGGTTAGGGCTGGAATAGATGGCTGTAGCATGTGTTACCGCCGCGAGCGTTACTGTGAGGCGCGTCGGGACGTGATAAATCGTCGGTATGTTATGGGATGGGATGAGGATGCTCTGGCTTTAGCACATTGATCCAGTAGTTCTCAATTCCAGAGCAATTCTAATTTAATAAAACAGGACATCCAACATCCCCAATAGGTTGAGGTAGCACAGCTCAAGTTACAGTTACAGCCTTTTATTTTTAATAAAAAAAGGCTTTTGTCACACCAGGTGACCTTCAACCTCAAATATTGGATCTGTGCAATCAAAAGTAAAAGAGTCACCTTTCTCTCTGTCCCTCTTCAGAAATAATAAGTGAAGAAGACAGAGAACTCTTGAAATGTGAATTGCTCTTTTACCTCCAACTGCTCATGAAAATACAATTTACATGAGTCTTTGCATAAATATGCCATCCTCGCATCACTGATGCATTTGCCTTCCCACATCCACTCAGCCTCCGTCTTTGTTAAAGGCCTGAAGCAGACGTCTGTTTTGACTGACACCGAACCTTCACCTGACCGGCTGCTAAATCACTGATGGTTACCCTCTGGATGACTTTTTGGCCGCTGAAAGCCCTGCTCGAAATTATGAGCACCGTTGAGTTTCTTGCCAGCAGTATAGGTGCAGCAATCATCTCTGAGAAAATTATTTCATAATCTAGAATGACGCAAACTGCAATAATCACAGAAAGAGTGCTTCTCACGGCATAATCACATATGTACCACTCAGGGGAAGCAGCACAGAGTACCTATTAGATTATGACTCATGGAAGCTGATGGTTTTGTCCAGCCAGGTTTTGTCTCACTTAACTGTTATGGATTCAATACCTAATGTTCATAATTGAAACTGGCAAACCAGTATGGGATGCTTTCCACACTGTGAATTATAAATGGGCTAAATGGGTTGGCTTTCCGTAACCCAAAGCCTATTATTTATGTACACTGCTTTGAAAGCTTAAAAAATGCACTTGCACGACTGTTCATTTTGAACCGGAATATTTTGGAGATCCAGCTTTGCAGATCAGACCGGGAAAGAGATGCAAAGGCAGAAATGAGCCTTGCAGCACTGACCCACCTACACTGCACTCACTGTAAGTTTGATCAAAGTACATTTTGTAGCTAAAAGAAAAACACTAAGGCTGCAGCAACTGATGATTGTGATTCAACTGAATCTATAATACTCTTCTTTATACTGTTACAGTGGCACAGGATCATATTAAACATGGGAAAAGCATCAAATAATGAGGTATATGTATGCAAAAGAAACCCCTGTGAGCCAGAAGCTCAGGCTGCTGACAATTCTAGACGCTCCATTTCAGCTCCTTGGATTTATGTAGAACTCTCTGTTGCCAGATCCAGCCAATCAGAAGAAAGCTGGTTTAAAGTGAGAGGGAAGGAAACTAAAATGATTTTTTCTGGCAATGGAAGAACCCAAAGGGTAGCATCAAAGCCCAGTATGGCTTAAAAAGGGTTACATTTAAACTGAGAATAGTGCAAAGCTACTCTTTGAGCTCTACTACTAGAGCTCAAAGATGAATGTACGGAGCTGTCCAACTTCAACAACAATTAATCAATTATTTGGCAGTGTTTGTGTGGCTGTTGTTCTACCTGTAAACACGATAGGTTAAAAGGTTTTGAATACCAATAAAACTTTGTGGGGTCATGTTCACAGTCCATAAAAAGTTGCCTTACATCAAGGTCTTCAAGGTCAACATGATTCATGATTTATTTGTTGAAAACTGACAAAAAGTTTTATATTGTTAGCCTTACAAGTGTGGTGCGATTGTCAACATACAGTAAACATGTCATGTCAACTTTGACCTCGGGTCAGAGGTCAAGTTTTCTGAAAATCTCGTGAATGTGATCACTTGAGAATTTTGAAATTCATATTATAGGTGGAGACTGGGAGACTGAGGGGTATCTCTGGCCGCCAGTATTTTTTCAGCTCATTGCATCATCATTCCTGTGATGTTCCTGAGGGGGCTTCTATAAGTGTCCTTGAGGTGCTTAGTGGCAGTACTACAGGGTGCATTCTTTCATTTAGAGATGCTTTCATGCACATTAAATCATTACCTTGTAATTATTTTGGATCTTTTGATTGCCATGACTTGGAAAAACAATTTTCAGAAGCCAGAAATTGCGTATGTGCAGGCACAGAGTTTAGATTAGGGACACTTACACCTCAGCAGCTTAAGAGGGGAAAAAAACACAGTTGTGTCCATTGACTGCACTCAATTATTTTGACTCACAAGCACACAATGTGGTCAGCCTAGCTGCTTGCTACAGCCAGCAGCCTTCCATTCTTCTGCTCAAATTATTAGTAATTGATGAACCACCTGCACAGCCAAATTTTAGGGAGCTCTTTTATTTATTTATTTTTAATCTTTTTCATGTAAAAAATGACAAACGCTCACACACTGGGGCAACTGAACACCAAACAAGTGGTGGTCAAGATTTCAGGCTGCAGGGCCAACAGCTGAAACAAACTGTGATGCAGTAAATTCTCCTTTTCATGCAACATTTTGATTGTGTTGTCTTTTGTGCATCTGTAGAGTGTTAGCCACACTGTATCAGTGCTGAGGTTTTGGATCTAACTTTTAGCTTTATTCTGTGTATTCTCTGTCAGGAGGCATCTAATAGCAACACAGCAGACTTAAAAGTGTCTTTTTTGAGCAGCGTGTTTTGCTCTGTGCTTTTTACTTATGCGTTATTTATAATGGAATCAATCATGGGCCTGTTTTTCTCTTTTAAAAAAAGTTGCTCCAGTTGCTTTCATACAAGTCCGTCCAAATCCTCTCAAATTTTACATCATTACTACTTTTTATAGAAGTTTAAGTACGTGACCGTTTCAATTTGAAAATGAAACCTTCCCTTTGAGCCCAACACTCCGTGTCAATCAGCTAATTCAAAGGACTGGATTTCTCAAAGCATGAGATAGGGAGGGGAAGATAATGGGTTGAATAAATTGCTGCAATGGAAAGTATCTATTTGATGGTGGGGCCAGTTAGGATGGAGATGGAGTTTAGGGAACAAACATCGGGGGGGGGGGAGAAGAAGCTGCCTAGTTCCACATAATGAACTATGTGGAACATTATGTTCCTTAACAAAGAACACAAGCAGAGCAGCAGCTTTCTACCTTCCATCTATCATGTCCCAAGAATCTGCAGGCTTCTCTGCTCCTTCTGTTAGCTCAACCTTCAGCTGGAGGAGGAGGAGGAGGAAGGCTAATGAGGGAAATAAGTTGGTGGAACTGTTTGCTTTCAGGGTGAACTTGATAAACCAACATATTTTTAATAGGCAAGACAATAGCCATGTTCCCCACCGCACAGGAAGGGTGGGGCATGCTTTAACACACAGATTTACATTTCAGGGGAAAGAAACATTTGCATCCCTTTATAGCAGGTTAATGATCCCAGCAGGAGGAGGTGCTGGCATGTTTATACAGGCAATCCACACAGGAAAAACAAGAAAAAAAAGAATGGGGGTGCTTCTTTTTTTGAAGCTTCTCTTCTAGTCACGGTGCAACTCCATTGCTCAAATATTGACAGAAAAATCAAATAGTCTTCCTCTTGAGATGACAGGTCAAGGTTTGGTGCTCGTTAACCCTGCTCTAGAGCACATTTAAAGCAGGAGGCTGCTGGGAAGAGGCTCCTTAAAGGCAAGGTGACTATTTAATATGCATGAAAACATATTTAAATTAAAGAAAGCAGGCCGTAGTACTCCTCGTGCTGCCTAAAGGAATTACCTAATAATAGCATAACAGGAAGAGATGCAACTAAGCACCTTAACGACACTTCTGGAAGTCCCTTCAGGAACATTACAGAAATTATAATCTAATGGAGAAAAAAAATTGGAGGATATTATGAATGTATTCGTTGGACCTAGTATCCTCTGTAGCCACTTTACTGCTCGCTATAGAATAATTAATGGGATAGTCCAGTGAAATGGAGGAAGTTTGTCATATTTGTGAGTTTAAAAGAGGAAAAGCCGGCAGTGCCTCTCTTATTCTTCAGTCAATATTTGAGCGCTTGCATGTCTAAGACTGACTATGCTGTCTCTACCGAGGCAACAAATAAAAACAAAACAAAAAAACAACCTGTAATGTGATGTTTTGCAGTTGTCAGACTTACCCGGTGTGTCGCTGGGCTTGCGTCCATCTGTTTCAGCCCGCTCGCACGTACGCGCCCCTCCGCGTGCAGCATGCCTGTAAGTTTCCCACGCAGATGGTCTGGGACATTGTAGTGAGAACGAAGCACCGAGCTTCACACACAGCCCGCACCGGCGTTTCAAGGCTTCTCAAAGTCACCGGTTTGAACGATCGAAAACGATCTGCGTTAAAATTCAATCATGTGGTCCAGCGGAGACGCCAGGGGACGCAGAAATGCTCCACACCCGCGAAGACTCTGTCCGGGCTGTCCCCGTCTCTTCATCATCAGAGGCGACGTGGCAGATGTTGCGGAGAAGCGTGTGCGTGTGTGTGTTTGTGTGCGTGTGGCTCAGAACAGGTGAAGAGCTGTGTGCAGCTCTCCGACGGCCACGCCGCTGCGCTCCGTCTGCTCAGGTGCGTCCGGATCTGCGCGCTCCGCGGTGCGCTCTGACTAACTGCGCGTCTGGGAGAGCAGGACCGCTTCTCACAGCGTCAGGGGGGAGTGTTTGGTATCTTTTCCCCTTCCCCTTCGCTTGTGATAAGATTAAACTCTCATCATTTCTTTTCTTTCCATGGGAATGTTTTAGTTTACATTTGAAATAAGAATTCAATTTTCTTTGGTTTGTTTTTAGGATCCCAGCACATCTAATGCCTTAATTTAGAATCTTTTCTTTAACATTTAGGTATTGATCAAAATGTATTTATTTATTTATGTATTTTAGGACCTCTGATTCTCATCTTTGTTGTCTGATATGAATTAAAAAAGCTTCCCAATGCAGCGGAAAACTGAAAGAAGTAGCCAATAAAGTGAATAAAGTTCAACGTCTTTGCGCTTTGGCCCTTCGAGAGGCAGACGCACCCAGCTGATTCAGTGGGTGTGGCTTTGCGGAGCTGAAAGACAGCCTTTAACAACACCAGTACGTTCTGTCAACAGCTGAGTGCATTGAAAATGAGAGACAGCCGCCAGTAATTGCAGGACTCTGATTGATGCTAGAGCAAACAATGGGGATGGCGGCGGAAGAATCCATTTGCAGGATATCTGCTAACAGCTCGGGGTTAAAGCTGCTGTTGCTCTGACATTTAAAAAAACGACAGGCCTGAGATTTAAATAGGAGCAATTTTCACCTACTCAAAATGTAATCAAGTGCAGGCATTTGTTTTTAGCAGTGGCATGCTGGCTGCACAAACTACCCTTCAACAGGTGGCATTAAATTAGACTACCATATGGAATGGCTGCTCCGTGGCGGTGATAATGAAGTTAATATATAATTATTCTTTTAATTTGCTTTAAAAACTATTTTAAGATAAAGTAGATCATAAAATGTCAGACTGTGTGATCATAGCATTGTTAATGACCCGTATTGCTCTTTTTTGTAATCTAACTAATGAATTTATTGTTGTTTTTAGGTCGATCAGCCCACAGTTTTTAAACGGCGGGTATGCTACTCAAAAACTGTGCACAAAGTTTTTGTTTGTTTTTTTTGTTTTTTTTTTTCATTTTTGTAACTTCTTTAACAAACAGATTAAGCAAAGGTGTATTTCTATTGTTGGGGTTAAACCATGGAATGATCCTGATATATGTGCAACTGATATTTTTTAATTTAAAAAGATACATATTTGTCTACAAATCTTTCAAGGTGATGTGATATGTGTTGTTGTTAATGATAAGCACATACAGCAGGCATATATATATGAGTACTGCTTCGGCATCAGCTTGTTCAGTAACTATTTATTATACAGGCAGTGAATTTCTATGAATAGTTTTACACGGTCTGTGTAATATCCAAAATTTAAATCAATATTAGCTGATGTCTGTGTGAGCCCATTGGTTGATGACTCAGGTGATATTTTTCTATACAGCCACTTGGCCATATGTAGTGCCTTAAACTTCAGCTGCTTTAGATTTCCCACAGTTTCTGTGCATCTGCAAGCTGCTTTGCATCCCACCCACACCCCAGCTTCACCTTTCATGTTGTGTCATATCAGTTTAGATGATTTCCACATTTATTTCACCCATGCTGGAATCTGGCTGCTCTCTCAGACTCTGGCTGAGAGAGCATTTCCATGTATACATTTGGCTGTTCAGGAAGGTCCCTGAACCATCATTGCAGAAGACAATAAAAATCTTGTTTTGACTAAAGTGGTGCTGAATCACATGATAATGCATAAAAATAAAACAATAACTGTTTAAAATTTAACTTCGTTATTTGGGATTTGCAACCTACGAAAGCCACTGAACATAATTCAGAACCACTCATAAAATAGTTTTTTCTTATTATATTCTTGTATTTCTTATTATTTTTTAATAAAATGTTATTTGTGCTGTGGTGATGCCAGCAGGGAAACTTAAAATTATTTCTAAAGTCTAACAAACTGATTAAATAAAACGATAAAACATTATTAAAATTGAAATTGAAAGCCTTTATTGTCATTAAATTGGAAACAGCTCTATAAAAGTGCACATGTGCTTATAGCACATTATAAAAACTATACAATAATAATTTAACTATACACTTACTATAAATATAAATACACAGAGACAGACAGGCAGAGAATATTTCAGTGCAGAAAACTTTTGTGAAAGTTTGAGTTGAGTATGGTGATGGCTTTGGGGAATAAGCTATCCCTGAGTCTGTTTGTTCTGGCTCTTACAGATCTATAGTGCCTGCCAGAGGGCAGTAGGTTGAAAAGATGGTAGCCGGGGTGGGCAGTGTCCTTTAAAATGTTTCTGGCCCTACTAAGACAACGGGAGTTGTAGACAGCAGACAAGGAGGGCAGGGGGCAGCTGATGAGTTTTTGTCCTGTGTTTATCACCCTCTGCAGTCTCTTCCTGTCTGCCTCCGTGCAGCTGGCGTGCCACACTGTCGCTGCATAGGTCAGCAGGCTCTCGATGGTGGATCTGTAGAAGGTCACCAGCAGCGGGGTGTGTAGTTGCTCCTTCCTGAGCACCCTTAGGAAGTGTAGCCGCTGCTTTCTTGAGGGCCGTGGTGTTAGCTGCCCAGGAGAGGTCTGCAGAGATGTAGACGCCAAGGAATTTGAAGGACTCCACTCGCTCTACACATTCTCCGTTGATGTGTAGGGGGCAGGGGCAGTTCTGTTAGATCCACACCATTCTCCCAGTCTCAGGACCTCATCTCTGTAAGCCGCCTCATTTCCCCCTGTGATCAGCCCCATCACTGTTGTGTCATCAGCAAATTTGACAATGATGTTCTCTGGGTGGGCTTAGTACACAGCCCTGGGGAGAGCCAGTGCTGAATGTGTGAGGGGAAGAGAGGTGAGGACCCATTATTATTACATATGAAGTTTTGCAACTTTGCAGACTTATTGTGGTCTGTTGCAATCCACATGTAATTACAGCAGACTGATCATACTAACTGGAAAATGAGTTTGTCACCTCTGTTTTAAATAAACCTGAATGCCTCTTGTGTCATTAACTGTGCAAAGTTAAGCCAGTGAGACACCTAATGGTAACTGGAAATGACTCCAAATTGAGTCAGACTAATTGTACAGTAATAATGCTTACGGCAGCAAACAGATGAGAGCAAGCCAGTGAGTTAAACTGGACTTAGACTGGTTCGCTCTCAGTCCTGACAGATTGAGAGATTATCTGAGAAACCACATAATTATTCACGATTCTATGCAAAAAGGAGGTGAAGAAGTTGGTGACAAAGGACTCATTTTTCCCATCATTACCGCTAATTTTGCTTTTATTTGACAAAAGCATGCAGTGGATTCTTAAACTCCCGGAGAGCAGCCATTTGGCTTTTCTACCTTTAAAACCCAGAGAGCAGCCAAATGGCTGGTAGGCTTTTAGCTAAGCTTTAGCTTCAGCCAAGTGGAAGCTAAATTGGCTAGTCATTCATATGTATATTAGGTTGTTACCTGGGAATTCTGGAGGGAGGGGAGTGGGGGTGTGTGATTAAGGGGGTGGGGGAGCTGCTAAAAGCTGTGCACTTCCTTTTGTGTTTCATCTTGATGCATTCTCAATCATCCAGGGAAATAAATCTCCAAAAGTCACCAACTTGGAGTGTTTCAGTTTGCCATCTTAGGGAGAAATCAACACACATGGGTGTATGTCCTTTGTTGCTGAGATTTATTGATAAAAACAGTACAAAAAACCAACCATTTGTACACATATTTACAAATGGCCTGCTGAGTGGTGCATGGAGCATGTTCATTGGTTCACGGACCTCCCTGAACTAATGGCATTTATTGCAATTGTCATCTTGCGGGGGATTAACAGGGTTCCATCTCTAAATGACTGCTGGTGGGCAAACCTGGGAAACCCACAGATAATTGGAACTATGGCACGAAACCGCTTCCAAGACATCATGCAACACCTACGCTTTGATGACAAGTCCACCCGCAGTGATCGAGCAAAGACTGATAAGTTCGCTGCAATTTCCAGTGTGTGGGGATCATTTGTCACCAACTGCATCACGTGCTACAACCCTGGTCTACATATCACCGTTGATGAACAGCTTTTCCCATCAAAGACTCGGTGCTGTTTCCTGCAGTATATTGCAAGTAAACCTGACAAGTTTGGGATCAAGTTTTGGGTGGCTTGCGACCTAAAATCCAAGTACATTTGCAATGTCTTCCCATATCTTGGCAAGGACCCCAATCGTCCCACTGGGGAGAGACTTTCTGAAAATGTAGTAATGAGGCTGATGGAACCATTCCTAGACAAGGGCAGAAATGTTAGCACGGACAATTTTTTCACATCGCTTTCACTTGCGCAAAAACTTCTTAGACGGAAAACCACCATCCTCGGCACAGTCAACAAGATTCGCAGGGAAATTCCTCAATCCACTCAAACCCCCACTCCCCTCCCTCCAGAATTCCCAGGTAACAACCTAATATACATATGAATGACTAGCCAATTTAGCTTCCACTTGGCTGAAGCTAAAGCTTAGCTAAAAGCCTACCAGCCATTTGGCTGCTCTCCGGGTTTTAAAGGTAGAAAGGTAGAAGCCTGGGGATGCTACTGTTAAAAAATGACAAAGACTTGCTTTAAAGATTAGAGTCAAGAAACACCACTCAATTGGCATCGCTAATGAACACGCTGAAAAGAAAGTGTGCTGGTGTTTGTAAATAATCCTTGATCTCTGTTTTGGTTCTTTTGTGTTTCTTGTGCGCTTGCATACACGAGTGTCTTCGTCTTGCCTGGAGTGATTGTTCTTGTTTGTCGTGTTAGTCTTTGTTCTTCTGTTTACTTTCAGCTTCCTTTTGTAGTTTTTAGTGTTTTTATTTCATCCCTTTATTTTTGTTTCCTCTCTCATTATTTCCTAGATTGAATTCACCTCTGCTTTGTCATCCCTCTCCTTCGTGTCTATGTAGTCACCTACTGTCTCCATTAGTCATTGTCAAGCTGTCGTCTGATGTTTCTTCATGTCGTCCATCATCCTCCTATGCTTCTCTTGTTGGTTGACTTGGTTTATTGGATTTCTTTCCCTCTGCTATAACTGTTCATCTCTGTTTGCTCACTATATAGTTTCATCAGTGATCTTTTTAGTTTACTATGTACTTTGTCAGCAGTTGGATCCACATAACTCTTTGTAACCAGTGCAAAAGAAATATTGAAATTGTGGTATCTTCTGCCTCCGCCTTGAGTTGGGATGGGAGAAAAGACAAAGGAGAGTTGATTTAAAGAGATCCTTTAAATTTGGGGAAATCTAATAGGGCTTTTTAAAAATACATTGTGTTATGCCTGCTTTTCACGGGATGTGAACTCTTCAAGCCCTTTCCCCTCCTTGTGCCTCCAACAAGGACTGTGTTTTTCTGTGTGTGTTTCATGAGCTAACTCTACCCACACAGAGGAATCAGATCCTCTTGGGCTCCTTTAGTCTGGTGACAGACATTTTTAATCTGCTTCCCATCCCTTGCATACATCTGTCTCTCTCAGCAGCCTGACTCCAAACTTTTCCTGTGTTTGAACTTGTTATTCAAGGTGCCTTCAGTTCACATCACTTGATGAGATGAAAATGGAAGGTTTCTGGTTGTTGTTGTTGTTGTTGAAAATCATATTTAATTTAACCATTTTGGGTCACACAGCTATTCTTGGTTTTTATCCTTTACATGAAAAGATTATGTAGTCAAGGAGGGTTAAAGGAATCAAAACACAGCTAGGAACAAAAAAAAAACCCCATTGCAGTGGGTTTAGACCCTGAGAGATAACTATGAGCCACACTGATACAGCTATTAGCGGCACTCCACAAGCATCTGACACTGATGAATTACCATGCTCCAAATATGCTGCATCAGCCATGTGGATACATAATAAACTTAGACTTCATCATCTCAACTCCCCTCCGCGGGAGGATGAAGGGGCTTGGCCATGAGTAACGAGCTGCTAAACCTGTGATTATGGTCATGGCATGTTTCCAGCCTCGTGTCCTCTCAGGTCTCCAATGATACGGGAGGAAAACATGAAAGGATGAAAGGGAGCACAAGGCCTCGTTTTCTCCAGAGCGAGACTAAGAAGTGTTTACTGTTGGTTAATAACGCTTGTTCCAACTAATGCGCGCAAAAGGTCTGTCTTTGGTTGTAAAGCCTCATTAGCCATGTTTTTATTTCAAGGCCACATAGGATTAGTTAGGCTGTTGAAAGCCTGTGTGTCCGTGGTTCCCAATCTTCATATCTTGGACATGTTCCCATTGAAAGATTGAGTTACAAATATTCTTTTTATATCAGCTACATTTCAGTGGATTTTGTTACAATATTATTATAATACTACAAGGTAGGTGGTTAGGGGTGTGACTCTGAAAGGTCCATTCAACATTGTTGTAGCCCGTAGATTCATCACTCAAAGGCAATTAACATTTATAAGATGCCACAACACTCCTGCTGCTGTAGTAAACTCTTAATAGTGGAAATATAGTTGTTTACAATGATCAAACACAAAGAAGAGAGATGGAGACCTCAACAAAAGTAAAGAAAAGAGGAAGAAGACCACCCTCCAACCTCCACGCTCCACCTTTCTATGGCTTAAATGAGTGCAGGTGAGTCAGTCAGCAATAGGAATAAATCAGAGAGGTGAAAGCAGGTTAATAAGGAAGACAGAAAGACAGCAGGAGATTGATAGATGTGCTGGCACAGTGGGGTGTGCATAACATTAATAAGTGTGGAATAATGGGGATGCATAAACACCGCTCAATCCAACCAAAAGTAATGTGTCAGCCAAAACATAGTCTTTTCTTTGATGTTCTCAACTACAATGATGAAGTGTAAAAATAATGCTCAGCTTATCAGTCCCTGGACTGAGTTGCACATTTGACCAATGAAAACAAGACAAGCATAACAAGCATAACTTTTACTCAGCACTAAATCTTTGATGCTAAATCTTTGATACTACTCGCCTGCAGAGGATAATAGTCAGATGTAGTAGCTTTTCATTAAGGCGAAGGCTCCCTAGTTGCACATTCTTTTCCTATACCAATTTATTCATGCTATAAACATTCTGATTGCCTCCCTGCTTTGTTCTTCATCCACCAGTGCAAGCCATAGAAATGCTCCTTTAGGCTTACCCATTAATGATATTGTTAGCTAAAAGTATGTTTAGCTAACTATTTGCACCATTACGTTTAGCTAACAGTTTATATCATTCCTTTTGGCTAATTATTGCCAATTTAAGGTAATTATTTTAACTGTTTGTTATTTCACACAATAATAATTTTTTTTAACATAAGATGAGCTAATTGTAAATTAGCTGCTTTTACTTGTATTTAAGTTTTATCACCACTTAGTACCGTTTCAATTCATTCTTTTTTCTTTCTTTTTTTTGTGTCCCGTTTGGATCTTTAGCCATCAGAATTGTTGTCTTAAGGCCACCTGTGTGCATACCTGTGTGGATCAGCATGCTTGTATTCCAAAGGTTCCTTCATGTAATGATCTGCTAGAGGGTGGGGGGGGGGCCACAGCCCCGTCCTCCAGGGCATGAAGCAGGTATGGAGGAGATCAAAACTCCAGACATCCAGAGGCCCCAGAACACAAGAGACCAAGGAAGACCAACAGAGGGGCAGCCGCGCCACTGTCCCAGTAAGAGCTGAGGAGAGCCCCAGATGAGGGCTCACTCAGCAGCCACCGAGCAGAAGCCAGGGGGAGTTGCAGTGACGCGCCCGTGAGCTCCGCTGGCAGCCAGCTGTGCCTGAGTGACCGAGCCCCAGGCCGAGTGGCCGGGGGCACCCCACCTCCAAAGTGGCCCGAGCCGCTTATCGGGGCCTGGAGCCCCGATAAGCTGAGATCTTCCTCCACGTTTCAATTCATTCTACAGGTAATTGTATCAGGAGATTTTTAAAAATATTTTTTTAAGCTTTACTATACAATTCATGCATATCTCCTGAGCTCTCAATGAATTGCTCTATATACACCTTATACTGAGAATCACTGGCCAAATGAAGCAGTACTAATCAAGCAAATATGTTGTGTGTGTATATATGTGTGTGTGTTGCATTTTACTTTAATTTTGGGAATTAATGTTATCACAGAATACTGTTTCCTGTTACATTTTCACATTTTGGCCGGTTTAATTCTGCATTATGTATGAGGGGTAGGTGCATATGAGCTGTTGCTGCACCATTTCTGTCTCAAATATAGTTGGGTTCTTTTTTATTTTTTTATTGATTTTTCTCTCTTTTTTCTGTTCTTTTGTTTTTGGAAAGTACAGCTTGTTTCAGTATGATCAGAAAGAAATAAAATAAATGTAAATAAAATAAAATAAATTGGCCGAGTGCATGGATCTGAGAGTGTGTGTTCATTTACTTCCCTGTGACCAACTGATGATCTGTCAAGGGTGTATCCTGTCTTTCACACTATGTCCCCTGGGACCTTCTCTAGCTGGATTGGTTAGGAGATGGATGGATAGATGGATTGATTTCCTCACTGGATTGAGTAAATGTGGTACATCTTTAATTTTAAGCTTTTTTATTGATTGAGATTAATATTTTATTTGTTCAGTAGGTTATTTTTCAAGGGTACAGCAAGCAGCCTTGATTGAACATGTGCAGCCTGCTTCGATTTGGCTTTATGATAATGACCAGCTGTCGTAAAGAGACGCTCACCTTATGTAAGATCTTGTCATGATCTGAAGTGAGCAGCTTCAATATTAATGACCAAGCTGTTGATCTGTATCTTCCCATCGGTCTACTGGGGCTCAGCTGACAGCTTGTTGATATCAGGAGGGGTAATCCTTCTGGTGTAGGATAAAAAGAAGCTTAAAGTATCAAAAAGAAAATGCCCTTGTCTGTTGTGAGTAAAGTTGCCGATACTATAGATTGAGAAGATAGCACTTGTTGTAGAATTCATATAAAAGATGGGTTTTATGTTTAAGCATTTATACCTACTATGAACAATGGCAATATATTTTCCACCAAAGCCTTCAAGCTTATTTTTGTATAAATGTTTTCACTTTTATTTAAACAATGACTTTGGCAGCTTCTCTACTTCTTCCCACAGCAATGAGCTAACAATCATGTAATCATGTAATTTTCATCTGTGTTATTCAAAGGCTGATATGTATCATTCCACTGCACAACAGAGCTCGGACTAGACCGTATTTCAGAGTTTGCACTGCCTGTACACTGAGCATATGAAAGGTGAACATGGCTACCGTGGTATTACCCATTGTTTTGCGAAGTCCCGTTCTGAAGCCTCAAGTTGAGCATTTCCACCATCAGTAGTCATGAGAATTTGCATAATTATGATGAAGGAACTGACCTCCCAGCCCACTGTTCGGTTTCAGTCATTATGCAAATGTACTGTTTATAAGATTGGGGAAACCTGCAGTCAGCTGAGACTGAAGAAGTCACCTGGATGAGTGACGAAACATTTCTCCCACTGAAAACGCTACGTCCAGATGAACAGAATCAACTTTTGGAGAACTAGTAGACAGCTTTTTTTTTTTTTTTTGCTTTTTTTGCCCTTTCACCTTTGGTTTGGTTCATTGTTAGGTTCAAGTTAAGCTGGGCATACACTATTCAGCTCCTGCTCAAACTACACGATTGACTCACAGGGGTTAGAAGTTCGTAGGTCACGATGCAGGGTCTCACACTATACGGCCCGATGCTCTGATGCGACCTGAGTGCATCCATAACACGAAGCTTATAACACAAAAATCTGTGTGAGAGGCTGCGGTGACACCCTCACGACATCCGACAGGATTTCAAACAGGTTTGATTTTCTTACGACCAAATGACTGATGATCGGGAGCTGGTCGTGAGGTGTTAATCGCTTCTCGTTACCCCACGTATACTGCACGATGCACGACACACGATGAAGGCGAAACACGGTCCGACCCCGAAAACGGTCGCACGACTGAAAAATCGGCTCAAAAAGGGCCAAAAATGGCACAGTGTAAGCCCAGCTTTAGGCATTAAAAAATATTTGCAGGTTTGAGTACAGCACGGTCACATAGAAAAAGGAGCCAATTTATTGTACTTACTTGAACAGAAACACAACAATAAACTCATTTATATGGTACAACACAGCACAGCAAGAGACACAAAGATCTCAACACCAATAATTTGTCAAACATAATGGAATGGTTTTGTTCCATTATATTTTCTGTTTTAAGAGCATTACAACACAAGCAGTCTCTGGGGAGACAGCTAATGGAGATCTTAGCAGAAATAAAGATATAACATAAATGCTTTATACAGAGTGGAGGAAAAAGTTAAATGTCACTCTAAATGGAATCTACTTTCAATGCAGTTTTAAGACTGCATTAAAGAAATTTGTACTCCTCACTCCGCAGAAGCTTAAAGGTCTAGCTCCTCAACATCCAGTAATCATTGTGAGATAATGAGCCCTAATGACTAAATCACTTCAGGAAAAAGCACTTTAGAGTTGAACAAATTACATAATTGCATTTCATGGGGAGCAACTTCCACCTTTTATAGACTTTTTCTTTCTGGGTCTGTACAGTAGTTGGATTCAGGAAATGTCAATCAAGGCCAGACCTTGTGGGTAAAACGTGGGCACAGAGAGAAGTGTTATATTCTCCTCTGTAGCTGCTGTTATTCATTCACATCATTTAAAGGCAGAGCAATCGATATTTGTATTTCACCAATGGATCAAATGATGATGACTTAGCGATATTCATTCAGTAGTTAAAATGAAAATAATTCTATCGAGAGGGGAAATCTGCTAAAATCAGAGTGTTTGACTAAAGAGACATCAGATGGACAGAAATGCTTCTTAAAATGAGTGATCAATGTTTCTATGTGTAAATGTGAAATTCCCTTGCAGCACATTTGTCATTTAACTCTACAGATGAGGCTTAAAATAATATCATAATATATTAATCACAATTCCACTGACAAACATTTATAGTAGGATATATAATTTTTCCTTCAAATTAGAGGTGTAGCCACTTTTACAGGATTGTTGATCAGAGCCAACATAGCTGACTAAGATAAGATATTGATCCTGGTCAATATTTGTAATTGTAATTATTTACTAGGTTTTCCTATTTACATTTCTATTGATTTAATACAGTTTAGTTTTTATATATAAATCTGGTATTTATTGATTCATTGAGTCATAACATATTACACACACACAAAAACAATTTATATAAGCTCAATACCTACAAATAATGACTGAAAAGGCTCCAGCTGAACGAATGCTTATAATTACACCTGGCCTATATTCTTATCATTAAAGATTCTAAGTAGAAAAAGAAATAACATCAAAAATCATATAAGCCTCAAAAATATATTTGTAGAGCATTATTTTGAAGACCACACAGGAATTTCACATTTTTATCTTTATAAAAACATTATTCCACAATTTAACCCCAACAACAGAAAAACATCTTCGTTTAGTCTCTTTCTTTGTTTTTGTTTTTTACAGTAAAACAACAAAAGTCTCTCAGATCACACTTCTTGTCTTTTACTGAGAAAAACCTTTGTACAAAGTTTGAGAGTAAATTAGATTTAGCTTTAAATATTAAAAGAAACCAAACTAAATTTATTATTGTTTTAAAAGTCGACAATTCCACCAGAAAAAAAAGGGAAGTATAAGTGAACAATAAATGATATCTCATGTTATTATATTATTTTCATCTCCATCTTCATCCGCTTTATCCGAGGCCGGGTCGCGGGGGCAGCAGCCTAAGCAAAGAGGCCCAGACCTCCCTCTCCCCAGCCACCTCCTCCAGCTTATCCGGGGGGATACCAAGGCGTTCCCAGGCCAGCCGAGAGATATAATCTCTCCAGCGTGTCCTGGGTCTGCCCCGGGGCCTCCTCCCGGTGGGACATGCCTGGAACACCTCACCCAGGAGGCGCCCAGGGGGCATCCTTGTCAGATGCCCGAACCACCTCAGCTGGCTCCTTTCGATGTGGAGCAGCAGCTGCTCTACTCTGAGCCCCTCCCGGATGGCCGAACTTCTCACCCTATCTCTAAGGGAGAGGCCAGCCACCCTTCGGAGGAAGCTCATTTCTGCCGCTTGTATCCGCGATCTCGTTCTTTCGGTCACTACCCACAGCTCGTGGCCATAGGTGAGGGTAGGGACGTAGATCGACCGGTAAATTGAGAGCTTCGCTTTTACACTCAGCTCCCTCTTCACCACGACGGACCGGTGCAGCGTCCGCATTACTGCAGCTGCAGCCCCAATCCGTCTGTCGATCTCCGGCTCCCTTCTCCCATAACTCGCGAACAAGACCCCGAGATACTTGAACTCCTCCACTTGGGGCAGGAACTCATCCCCGACCCGGAGTGGGCACTCCACCCTTTTCCGGCTGAGAACCATGGCCTCAGATTTGGCGGTGCTGATCCTCATTCCCGCTGCTTCACACTCAGCTGCGAGCTGGAGGCCCTCACCCGATGAAGCCAACAGAACCACATCATCCGCAAAATCAGAGATGAGATTCTGAGGCCACCAAAGCGAAAGCCCTCCGCCACTTGGCTGCACCTAGAAATCCTGTCCATAAAAATTATGAACAGAACCGGAGACAAAGGGCAGCCCTGGCGGAGCCCATCACCCACCGGGAACGAGTCCGACTTATTGCCGGCAATGCAAACCAAGCTCTTGCAACGGTTGTATAGGGATCAAATTTCATTTTCATTTTTATTTATGAAAATAATATTTAGGTCTGTCTCAAACTTTTGTGAGTATTGTGCCCTGTTGCACATTTAGAAAGCAATTAAAGTGCATTTTCTGATTTACAGTGAACACCAGTCGTTAGGGAAAAGAGTGTATTATGTGACCTGTCGTGAGTAGTTTCTGGAGGCTGATGGCAGTTGCTAGATGATCAGAGGGTTGCTCGCAGGCTGCAGTGAACGGCAGTAGTTTGCATGGAAGACTCTGTCAGACACCCAACCAAAAAAATCACAAGGAGGGTTTTGGTGCAGAATCCACTTTGTAACTGATTTCACCTGACGACCACTTGTCAACCAGTTGGTGAACATGCATTTTACCACAGTGACTGGAGGTACTGTAGTGAGTCAGGGCTGCCAGGAAGTGGCTGACTGGTATTTAGTCTGTGGATTGGCCAGTTACTCCTGTAGAGAAAGTCTGAACTGGCTCTTTGTTCAAAGGGTCCAGGTTTTGATTTCATGGATGTTCCCCCAACAGACAATGCAGAAACCTGATGGAGCCAGGGACGAGGAGATTCGCCTGGCTCTACCTACCTACCTGTGGCTGTCTATCTTGCTTCCTCTGACAAAATACTTTTCCTGCGTAGCCTTGCAAGTCCAGTGCTATTTGTCAGCCACATCCATTAGCTCTACTTTATGATCACTTTGTAAAAAGCAAAAGAACCGGCGCCATGGGTCCGTTACATTTAAGGCTAAGAGCAACATATGAGAACCTTGTAAGCCACGAAATGTTCATACACAAGTTTTGTGCCTCTTGGTGTTTTACGAAGAGTTATAAAGGGAATGCACACAATTTAGAAAGGCGAAAGCAAAAGATCAATCAAATAGGAATTACCACTTGATCAATTCACGTAAACTTTATCCTAATTTATGTAATCTACTCTATGATAATACTGATTTCTGATATGGGTCTTGAGATGAATGAGAGAAAGGAGAAGCAGTACATCCTTGCCAGCGGTGGACTTCTCTCCATCCTGTGCCCAATAAAGTCCAAATGGTGAAGCAACGACTCAGTACAAAGTATTTCAATTGCTCTGAGACTTTGATCCAACATGGCAAAAAAAGAGCAGATCAGTCACATCCTGGTTTCCACTGCTGTTGGCATATTGAGTAATTTCCTATATCTCACAGCCTGTATGAGCAGTACTGTAGTTCTGCTAGTTAAGACACATTTCACTGCGTGTTGTACTCGTATAACTTTGCATCTGACAAAGACTCTTGAATCTTGAATCTTTAACCATAAAAAGAGGATTCGACGGAGAGGTTAGTGACGGAAGTGACGGACAAGGTAAGCAACTCATGTTGTAACTGACGTCAGACGCCGGAGATTTTGGTGGAAAATTAAAGCAAATGGTAGTTTAGAACTGAACAAATTCCTTTAAGCTTCAGTATTACCAAATACACTTATCAATTGTCTTATAACTAACAACATTTGTCTAAATCATCTCCAACACCCTGGAGAACAACGGGGAGAGTTTAGAGGCTCTCCAAGATTACATTGATCAGTGCTTCCAGGATCTCGTAATGAAGAAGACTCAGAGTGCATCTTCCCCGGCCAAATCTGAGACGCCGTCGTCGAAAAGATGTCGTTCCTCATCTGGGGCTCTCCTCAGCTCTTTCCGGGACAGTGGCGCGGCTGCCCCTCTGTTGGTCTTCCTTGGACTCTTGTGTTCTGGGGGCCTCTGGATGTCTGGAGTTTTGATCTCCTCCATACCTGCTTCATGCCCTGGAGGACGGGGCTGTGGCCCCCCCACACCCTCTAGCAGATCATTACATGAAGGAACCTTTTAATACAAGCGCGCTCATGCTCACAGGTGTACACACGGGTGATCACACACACAAACTACACCCTTTTTGGCTGCTACCTCAAAGCACACTGTGTTCTGTTGATCTTACGTGCTGCACAATAATGTTTAATATTTAGTATTTACTGTTATATTCACGTAGATCCTCGTGATGTTGTTTATTATGTTGCTCTTTTTTTTCTTCTGCTTGTTTTCTCTTTTTTCTTTCTCAACAGGTGATCCAGGTGATTGATATTTGTATTTTTTGTCTGCTTATTTTGTTGGTTTTTGTTTTTTGCCCTTTATCCCTCACCTCGGCTTATAGCACTCACTGAACTCAAACGATCTCTCTCCTGTTTATACTGTGGGTGCGTTTTGGAGAATTTTTAATGGGATTATCTGGAATTATATTAGATCCATGATACTCTGGTAGCCAGAAATATTTCCAAACAAAGTTTGCCTTACCAACTTTATTAGTTGAACACAGTTGCTTTAAAGAGCTTACTGTCCCTAAGTGGCCTAAAGCAGGTATTAACACCGCTTTAATCCCTCACCTTGAAATAATAAAAAGATTAAAGCTTTATCTTTTTGTAATGCCATGAAACCCTTTTGGGAAGGAGAAGCTTTTATCTGCTGTAGATCAAAGGGATTTTTTTCTTCGTTGTTTTTATTCAGAATAGGACTAATCTTAAATTTTAGGACTATTTGCTAAAAGAAATACTTGTCATATTGTGTTGGGGCTTATTCAGAACTATCCCATTGTCTTGTTTTTCTTTTGTTTTTTTGTTTTTCAATTTTGGAACTAATGAAGTAAATTAATATTATCTGAGACACTGTAGAATGAGACATTTAAGTGTACAAAAAGGTCGACTCATGTTCTGATTATTTGTTGTAAAAGATCTGAAGTTAGTTCGGTTTGCACTACCTTCAGTCAAGTACTTTTCATGTGAAGCTGCAGTTGAGATAAGGATGCTGGAGGCAGTAAATAATGTACAACCTCCTGGAGAGCTTTCTTCACGGTATCACATCCCATCAGAGAAGAGCTCTTTCTCTTTTTATTGGGTGAGTCGACAAATCCTCTGCTGCTGTTGTGCAATATTGAATAGGTGGAGGGGAGCAGAAGGACCAACCGCATGCGATAACACTGTGAGATTTTTATCTCCTTTAAGTCACAGACGCAAACAATCTAACAACCAGAATCCCAGCTGTGGAACTTCTTTCTGCATATACATGGATCTGCATATTCTAGGTCATCACGCAAAGGGATTTGATTTGCAGAGTTCACATTAGATGCTGTACCAGCGAGTCTCCCGCTTTAAAATAGTACCTCGAGTCAGAGATGAAAAAGGAAGCGCGAGCAGGACCTGACATCCTGTGTGAAACAGGACACGCAAAGAAGAGCCCTGCCAGCGTCAGGGAGCAGCCTCAGCAGCAGCAGGAGCAGCTGGATCTCCGGATGAACATTTGACTGCTGCCTTTGTTTTACACTCATGCTGGCCCACTTCCCCGACAGGAAAAAGTGATGACACAGGAAAAAAACTGTAAAAACTTGAGCTTTTACGTCTATTATTCCCTCAAAAAAGGGGACATAAACACTTCGCCTCTGTCAGTGCGCCCCAGGGTGGCTGTGGCTACAATGTAGCTTGCCATCACCAGTGTGTGAATGTGTGTGTGAAAGAGTGGATGACTGAATGTGTAAAGTGCTTTGGGGTCCTTAGGGACTAGTAAAAGCGCTATACAAATACAGGCCATTTACTTCATGGACTGCCAACGTGATTTTCCTTGTTCAAACACTAAGAATGAGCGCTAACATCTTGAGATAAAATGATCAAGATTGCTGCCACTGCAGCAGCAAAATCAGACTTCAAACACATTAATTTTCTTGGAAAACAGGTGAAATGATTTCAGATTATCTGGTCTTTGATAAAACCAGCATTTTCCAGCTGAATGACTGGCACTGATATTTCATTGATAGTGCAATGAAAAACAAAAATAATTAGCATCTGCTGCTTCAGTCATGTTTCACCATCACAGGCTAATACTGCAGCTGCTGCCTGGTACCAGGTACTAGCTAGTGACCGTTTATTTAGATTCACATAACACCTGACACATCTCTGTCGACTTATTGGTTTTACCTTCAAGCCACCATCATTTGCACTTCATCACTGACTGAACTGTACCAGAATGGTCATGTAAACCTGTTTATAAATGGGACCTAATCCTCCCTCTACTGATAGGCTTCTTTTGTTTCATCCAATATATTCAGTACATATTTTGTATATATTCAAATACCGGCTTTTACAATACTGATCAAAAGTATTGAGCCATGTTCAGTGATTTATTGAAATGTACATGTAGCCTCTTTGTCATTTCAATTCTGATAGGTTACATGAAAAATGCATGTTGACCATACCTATCCTGTCACCTAATGAGATGGTAAATGAGATGGTTCTTCTATAGCGCTTTCCTTTCTTCATACAACATGCCTCATTCATCCAGTCGTACAAGCACCTTTTTCTACGCCTAAGTGCTTTCTATCTAACATTCACACACATTCATACTCTGCTGTACGCATCATTTAATCTTCCTGCCCATAATGAGGAAAGTAGCTTTTATCTACTGTGATGTAACTGTGATGAGACAAGTGGAAAACTGCTTCTGTCCGTCTATAGTTCCTACAAGGAGCTGTTCCCTGCAATCATTGGTCAACCTCACAGCACTAGTTCCTAAATTCAATCTTGAAACTATGTGATATCATCTGATGACAATTTAGTGTTCAATTAGCTTTCTAAAGTGTGGATTTGCTAGCAATAGCTGACACAGTTATTGTTTGGCGACACTGGAAGCCTAAAAGAAATTCAATGAAGAATTCTGGAAAAGGACACGCGGCGGCGGTCCTGCATCTGTCCACAAAGACAAACAAATAATGTTGTGGCCAGTAATATTATACTTTAACCAAAGCTATATAATGATTTTCAGGTGCACTGTAATTCCTGCAAATCCATGACAATGCTAGCCTATTTGAATAACCCCTTATATGGACTTCAGTGTTTAGTGTCTGTTAGCAATGCTAGATGTAAGAAAACTATGATGACAAATATAATAGGACAAAGAATGCTGACGTTAGCATTTGGCTTCATGCATCGCTTTGTAAACAGTGAGTACAGCATGAAGAATTAACTGAAAATCTAACAGAAAGTGACCAGAATGTACAAACTTATGCTCTACCAGGTGCATCAGGCTTGTTCTTGTGTATATTGACTCTGTGTGCACTTTAGTATTTCAAAGATTTAGGATCAGACTATTCAAGAGTTTGCATGGATTTAATGATTTCCAGTCAAAGTTCTGGAAATCTGAAAGTCACATGTTTTTTCTGCTCCGAGGCTGTCAGAGCGCCTCTCTTTGATGCCTCTCATCACAGCCACGGCTGCGCTGCCGCACACAATCAGCACCCAGCCAGTGAGAGGCATGTGGGGCGGATTCATGGGATGGCACTGCCTGGCACATTCGTTACTGCTGTCACCAGCAGCAGGAGACATCTCATAAATGGAGTGGGCTGTGGGTGTCAGAGGACGTCCATCTTGTCAAACAGCAATATTTGGGTTTGCCTATGCCGAAAACCACCTACACCTACCTCCCCTCTCCATCCGTCTCCACACTGTCTGCTTTGCTGCTCATTGCTACAGTGTGACACTGAAGGACAGTCATAGCTACAGAGGATACAGTGTGAGGTTTTACAAACTATGCGAGTGTTAAAGTAAACCTGTTAAACCCATAACATCCACCAGATTATCTCTTTAGGATTGGGGTTAGGTTAACATCCACCTCTTTCTATGGCATGCCCAACTGTAAGGCTGGAAAATAGCACTGTGGGCAAATCTCGAGCCACCCTTTATTTCTTTATATTTTGCTAAGAAAATGGAAAACGTAAATAATATGTGTTGTAATCAACTTTTTATTCTTTTTATTCTTCAACATAGGCTGAAATCTCTGAAGCGAGCTCTTTAACTAGTCTCCATGAATTGTTTTCCAGGTTTCTTGATGGACAAAGCTTTGTTTATTTTTTTAACTTTGGTGATGGGATTTGTGAAACGATACCACAGAGAGAGACTGATGCAGAAAAGACTTGAATATGTTTGACTGATGATATTGCTGATCTTCCTGATACAGATCCAGAATCCAACGGTTGTCTGGGAGAGGCTCATGGTTGGCCTTATCCTACAGAAAGGTGACAGACTGGCACATCAAAAAGAAAAGTAACCCAGCCTTCTGTACTGCTGAATATTTGACTGCTACAGATAACATGGTTGACATCAATAAATCCATTGCTTTATGAAGGCAACACTGTAACCAAGGACTAGCTTCTCTTTGCGCTTTGAGGTACTAATATTAATAATTTAATCATCCTTTTCAACAGAAGGCTTCCTTTGAACAGCTGATAAGAAACATTGCCACTTCCCGGTGGCATTGGTGTTATTGTCTTAGCCTCATAGTGCCTGCACCTTCAAATCTGTTTACGTGGTTATTAAACATTGTGTTCAGCTCCATCTGTAGCAGGAGACTTTAGAATTTAGCCACCAAATTCCAAAT
Organism: Rhamphochromis longiceps; assembly: GCF_057381845.1. Taxonomy (NCBI): domain Eukaryota; kingdom Metazoa; phylum Chordata; class Actinopteri; order Cichliformes; family Cichlidae; genus Rhamphochromis; species Rhamphochromis longiceps. The sequence goes on along the minus strand of NC_140577.1, from coordinate 29,659,214 downwards.
AAATGAAAAAATAGCTTTGACTCAGCATTTCTCAGTGCAGTTTTACCTGCCAACTTAAATGCAACTCCTGTGCTGCATCGTGATAAGGACAGAAATCCTTTGAAAGGAAAAACAAAAATAATTTGCATTGTACACAGCTGGAATAATCCCCCAATTATGAGCACCATTTCAAGGCTCATTACTGGACAAATTGACATAGTAAGAAGGATATGTTTTTCTGTAAGAAGCTCAGCAGGGCTGCCTTTGCAAACTTCTGTTCGTCCTACAGAAACAATGCCGAAAACGGCCCCTGATGTTTTCCGAAAAGGAGCTGAAGATAAACTACAGTGCACGACAATGGACAAAAATATCCTGGGTATTAGTGAGTGCTGTATTTCTGGATCAACGGAAATTAGCAGAGGTGTGGGGATTTTGATTAATATTCTTAGTCCTTAATGACTCGGGACCAGAAAGCTATTGGCTGATAATAGCTAGATAAGTCTTTGAGAGACCTGTCATCTGGATTTATAAAGATATCAGTCATTTGAGTTTAAGATGTAAGACCTCTTTGCATAAAAATGTTAAAGTGAGTCTTTAATTTATGACTAATTTATCTAAAAAGTCCAACAGATAACAGTGTCATTTATGTTTCTTTCAGTGTGGATCTTATTTTTACAGTAATTTACAATAATTCTTGGCAATAAGTCAAATCATATCTCGACTTATTGATCTTAAAAAACACACACACATACATATATATATAGTGAAAGTGTTGTTTTTTAAAGTTTTGAAGGTTTAAATTGGTGTCAGAAAAATGTTCAAGATCAAAACAGAAGAACAGTAGGACAGTATCTATTGTGGGCCTTTGATTAGCATCACACAATGGAAGTTGGCACATGATGTTGACCCAGTTACAAGCAGCACATTTACACTAAAATAGTGTCCCTCATTATTTCTGGAACCCATTAAAAACTTTTCTGACCTGTTTTAAACGTTGGTTTCAGTCTGCAACTGATATATGACTTAAAGGTAATTTGAAGAGGACTCAAGGGCCAAATTCAATTTGATTGATCTAATTTCATTATGCAGCTCTTGCTATCATGTATCTATCTTATCAACTTAAACCAGGGATTACTGATTCTCGTGTTCATGCATCTTTTTTTCCTGGAAAACCATAAAAAAATGTTGAAAGGATTACATGAATGGAAACACATATGTCATGCAGTGCTTGTAGGGTAATGTTAATAATGGAGTTAGTTAGTCAAGCTGGCACTGCTGCATAAACTCAGAGACACCAGTGGGTTTCCAACAAAAGCAAAGAAAAGAGTCGCTGTAATTTTAACTAATCTAATGATGCTCTAAAATGAACTGTATGGAGTGGTGTATGTCATTTCTAAAATGATCATTCACAGTTTTCTAACAGATTGGGGCATTATCTGTGGTTGCTGTAATGGCTTACTAAAATCAGATTCATCGCTCCTTTTCATTCATTCATTGACTTTCATCGTTTTACAGCAAGTTCCACCTCCTTCTAGTTCCCCACACGCTAACAGCTGCAGCCTGTCTGCGCTCTGCTAATCAAAGGTGTGGAAGGTTTGGACGACCTTTGATGTGAGTCTTGCTATTATGCTTTGCCCTGTATCATATTTGGAAATGCACTTGCATGACTCAAGATGTGAAAATCTACAATAATCCACATGAATGCCCCGAAGTCTGATGACAGGAAAGCTGAACCTTGGTCTGATCTTCTAGGAGACTTCCAGCTCGATGTGTGGGGGTATGTTCATCCATCACTCTTTTCTCAACTTTATTATGAACTTGATTTCCAAGTCAGTGGGTTTACATAAAGCAAACAAATATAATTAGCATGTTTTGGCAATTATGTTACGGTTTACACACTCTTTTATTCGTGGCATGATTTTTTTTAACCGTTTCTGCAACAAGGGCTTATTCCTACCTGACTGAAGAATCAGTGCCACCGGTCGTTTGCATCAGTGAGTCCACAGTAGAAGTCTGAAATGATCAAAGGCTCATCTCTCAATAGAACCCAATCTGACTCAAATTCTGTTGTGGAACCTTAAGAACTGTGAATAAAGAAATGATATTTCGTTATTCATAATTGTACTTTAATATTAAACATGCTAACTGAGATGTAGCTCTTCGTTTTTTGGAGTTTCTCTGGGCACTGCAGAGTCTGAGCTTCAGGTGGGTTGCTGGGACGTACTGGGGAGACTGGCAACTGTCTTCAGTGTTTTCCACTTGTGAGGAATACTTGTCACTGAAGAATGATGGACTTGTTTAGAAACATCCGTCCACACTGGAACCAATTCATACCAACATGGCGACCAGAGGCCATAGAAACACAATGAAGCAGCAAACAGACAAAGTGGTCACACTTACTGATGATCATTTGATCAAGTGCACCTAAGAATATGCGTTCTCACAGGACTGCTTAGATGCCTGTAAAAATGTTCTTTTTCACATCACTGTGGGGATACAATGGCTGTTGAAAATTAAACTAATAAAGAATAAAATTAATCAAATTCAATTCCAGTACTCCTGTCTGCTTTTCTACCAACATCTGCTATACAGAGAATGGATAGGCACATAAAGCGGACACTCCCGATTCCGGTAGCCCTTTAATTTATTCATCATGTTGTTATTTGTCAATGTGGGGCACCCTGCACCTTCACTGGTTATCATTTAAACCGCTTGTCTCAAAGATAAGAAAAGTTTAACTTAGATCCCACTTCACTTTGCAAGCCATTCATTCAGTCATTGTCGCTCATAGTCATGGAGTGTAATTGACTTTCTAATTCTCTGATCAACAAATTGCTGCTGGGAAGCAATTCAAAATAATGTAGTGTGTGGCTAACTTTAAATGTATATGATATTATAATTTTATTCATATATGATTTTTTTTTATTCCAATGTATCTAATTATCAAACTGTTTTATAACTTGTTTTATTATGTTTCTTCTAAAGCATTTTACACCCCAATATGCAGAGCTGACAATTCTGTTAAGGTGGGATCCAACAGAAGGTCAGGTAAATGACTATCAAGCTTTCTTTCATTTTACTGTGTGAAAGACAGATATCATTATACTCAACTTGAGGCACTCTTTAAAGCCATCAGAGCTGCTCTCAGACGCAGTGTAGGCAGATCTGACCTCAGCTGTCAGTCAGACCAAAGTGCGTCACCAGTTTTGTAGTTTGTCAATCGTGTTCAAGACACGGTTAGGACAAAGATACAAGAATAAAATCAGCTTCAGCAGAAGTAAGAGCTGAGATAACTACAAGTGGGAGCAGCTGTCATCAGCTGTCTCATGAGCAAAGAAAGCATTTTTCCATTTTGTTCAATCTTTAGGTTACGTCTGGAGGAAAGATCTAAAGTCTCATTTGCATTTCTAGACTAAACAGCAGTTTTGTCTGCTTATACAAATTTCTTCAAGTCAGAGAATGGTGCATATAATTTAATTTTTGCTTGATAATTAAAATTAAAAGATTAAAACTGATAAAACAAGTTTTAAAAAAGGAGACTTTTCCATTTGATTACATTTTGTATGATGGATTGTGCAGAAAAAGTAGAATTGGGCTGAAAGATCTATTGCTTTATCACCTATTCAGGTTGTAAATCGTGTTTTTAAAAAGTAACTAAGTAATTAATTACTTTTGAAAATAAGTAATCAGTTATTAGTTACTGATTACTTTTTTCAAGTAACTTGACCAACACTGCTGATTAGTACTGTATGTGCCACAGTGGTTGTGAAACACTGCTGTAAATGGTATTTATTAAAGTGAAAGGCAACAATATGACTCAGAGCCAGCTGTTACACCTGAACTGTGCTGAAAGTTTCTTCCTGTGAAAAGGGAGCCTTTCCTTCCCACTGTCACCAAGTGCTCATTGTGGAGTTCTTCTCTGTATCATTGTAGGGTTTACCTTACAATATAAAGCACCTTAAGGTGACTGTTGTTGTGATTTGATACTTAAGTTCGAAATGTAAAAATAACAACAAAAACCAACACAAAACTATATACATACATTAAAACTGAATTTAACTATTTATACATTTAATTATTTCTCTTTCTTCATTTCTGTTTCTTTCTTTTTTTATCACTGATGACAACTGTCCAAATGTTACAGCACCCTGGAGTTACCATAAAAATGTTTGCTGCCTTAAAAATGTGTTGATCTGGCCACACACCAGGCAGGAAACATAACATGATTTTGTGTTTGCAGGTTGTCAACATTTATATTCAAAGAAAGGTCACACTTCTTGTATCCACAGCCATAAAGCCGGATTCTACAAAAAAGGCTTTTGTGATGCAATTTGGCAGTTAAGGTAAGTTCCTCTCTGCAGGAAGGAGGTTTTGGGACCATGTAGTCTAAATTGAAGCTACAAAATAAGCCTAATTTACATTCAAATGTGGACATCAAAGCACTGCTGAGCACTATAGCTCTGTATATTCACAGCAGAGGATGATTTGCGCACGGGGAGGAAAAGGGCCTCCATTTACTGCTGTTTGCTTTGGCTTTTAAAGCAGCCGACGATCAGCTGTTCCAGGAAAGAAACACACCAAGCACCATAACAGATCTGGCAGAGTTGCGCTTTTAATAGACTTTATGACCGTGATTTATCCTGCTGTGTCCTGTGCAATCAACATCACACCTGAACACCCATTACTCTGACTGAATGACAAGATGATAGAGTAATATCACAGGTGTGTTTCTTTTTCTGGCCATAAAGCCCCAGACATCACCGTGCCCTGACAAACACAGCACAGAAGGAAATGTTATGTATTTGCCATCCATAGATGATTATTTCGGTCTTTGTTTCCCTCCTGCATCTAGAATTGCAAACTGATGACTTGCGCTGTTTGTAGACTCCAGTAATGAGGCTGTTTGCGTCTTTGTAGTAGGAAAGAAAACAGAAGCAGAGGTTCTTTTCAGGTTGCATAAACCCAAGCAGCAAGATGGAATGAAGGCTAATTCTGTTGGTTATTTTTAACCAACAGACCATTAACCGAGTGGCATCTCCTGGTGGGAGTCTATTGCTGTCATACACAATATAATTCCAATGTTTAAAACCCAACTAGGAGCAGACGGCAAAGGGCCAACAGACTTCATCCCGAGTATGATTACGATGTTAAAGGTGGTTAAGTTCAAAATGTAAAAATATATCATCCCAGAACAAAAACCAACACAAAACTACTGTGTTCTTTAGAAACAGCTTTATTAAAAGAAAGTATCTTTTCTCTCTAGGTTAAGTTGGAAATAAAGACTTTACATGTCAACTGTTCTTTCTGTTGAAAGTCAACATCAAATCCACACCAAGTATGGCTGTCAATCACTGTCACAGTTTTGGGGCATAAAAGGTGAAACAAAGTAAAATGTAAAACTTTTACTAAACAGAGACTCAAACAGACACCAGCCGTCCTGCCTTAGGACAGTAATTTTATTGAATTAGCTGAAATGCAAAATATGTCACTGCTGAGTTCTGCAAGTCAAAAGAAAAAGAAAACAGACTCAGTGCTATAGGTTTGACACTAAACAGATGCCAAACACCAGGGGTGAGCGTAAGCAACCCTCGTGCAGCACATGCTCCATTAGTCACAGTCTGTTCAAAAAGAAAAAACTGGAATGTGTATCGTCACCGATGTGCCTGAACTACAGGCAGATACCACCAAAAACAAAGAATGAGATGCTGTTTTGTGCTGCTTTCTCTCCACGCTGCCACGAGCGAGTAGGGACAGTTGATCATAAATATCTCTTGAAAAATTAGGCTGAAGCAACAATCATTTTTCTATTACACAAGAATCTTGCCAAAGGCATGGCTTTCTCCAAGGTCCTTATGTCACGCTATTGTTTTTTGTTTGTTTTTTTGTTTGTCAGAATTGTCACCCCCAATACCATGTAAGTGATAACACAGCCTCATTAGTTTAAAAAAAAAAAATCACAAATGTGACCACAGCACACAGGAATGTCCTGCAAATTCATAAAAACACCATTTAACACCAGTCAGTGTGGGTGGTATATAACAGCAGAGCAATGTTTAATGGGCAGCAACAAGCTAATGCTGATTCCCATTAGATAACTAATACCCCCAGTAATGAAAGATTAAAATGTTTTCACCGCTGAGTCGATGTATCCATAGATTTTGTGGTAAATTCTCAATTTGCTTGTTTGTCTAAAAGTATGGTATTTATATGTTGTTGTTGTTTTTTTAAAGGGCTGTCTCTCAAGCCTGGGCTATTTGACTTTTTTGAATGGGTTCATGCGAATATCGCTACAATAGTGCACTAATTACTCGGATGGCAAAATTAAAAATAAAAAATACAATTGTGTGAAACTCTTCACACTCTATCATGGGGTGCCATCTAAGACAGTAGAAAGCAAGGGACTGTCAAAAAACGTATGATGCATTGTCAGTGGTGGACAACTCCAGGCCTTGAGGGCCGGTATCCTGCAGGTTTTAGATATCACCCTGGGTCAACACACCTGAATCACCCGATTAGTTCATTACCAGGCCTCCAGAGAACTTCAAGACCTGTTGAGGAGGTAATTTAGCCATTTGAATCAGCTGTGTTGGATCAAGGACACATCTAGAGAATGCCAATGGTAGCTAGCAACCTAGCTAATTGTAGCATTTTTCTTTAATGTTAGTTATATCTTGTAGAGTCTTCTTCTTTGTAGGATGAACTATTTTAATGTTCTCTTTTGAATCTAAGAGGAGTTGAAAATGTTAGCCAAATACAGCAGCTAGCTTGACTACTACAGTCGGCTAATGTGGTTATTGTGTATGCTAATCCTGCAACAGTACTACAAGAATGTGTACTAGCGTCTGGAAAGAAACTACAATAGTAACTAACTTTGCTTTTTATACCACTTACAGTTAAATGAATAGCTCACATTTTGGGAAATATCTTAAGAGTTAAAGATGTCATGTATCCCAGACAGCTTAGTGTTCCCCCAACCCCCGAAAACACAGATAAAATCTATTGTTTTAATGAAACACAACATCTTCATTTCTTAATAAGTGACCTTTATTTTCATTACTGATAACCTGACAATTATTTTCATGACTAATCGATCAGCAGTTTTTTCAACATAATATCAACACAGAAAAATGGCTGTCAAAAGACTGAGGTATTTTTTTTTCCTTTTGCCTTACTACAGTTGACCAAATATTTACCATCATACATGAGAAAGAAAGAGTAAAATCTTCACACTGGGAAAGCAAAAACTGGCAAAGGTTTTGCATTTTTGCATAAAAAGGAGAATAAAACAAATATTTTATTATCAAATTATTTGTCACTTAGCCATCCCCACTTAGCCAGCTACAGGTGGTCACCTCTCGACAAGAAATATTTCCCAAAATATCAGACTAGTCCATCAAATCACAGAATGCTGAGCTACAAATGAAATCAGATTAAAAACCCAAACTAGATAAGGGAATTCAGATTTTGTTTCTTTTGTCAATTGGTGATTGGCTCCAGTGGGAGATAAGTAAAAGGAAGGTATCCATTCTAACAAAAGGATCAACAATTAAGGTAGCAGATGAAGGAAATGTGAGCCATATTAAAAACAAAGTTGGGATCACTTCATGGTTATAGAGCACAAAAGACTCAATAGTTGATCTCATTGTCGCAAATGTACCAAATGTACAAACACAACGAAGAGGAAGAAACAAGCTGTGGAAACACATTCATATGTCTAGATCTGCTGGTTGCATTCATAACACAAAGAAACTGTCAAAGAGGCCAAAAATAAAAATAAAAGTGGAAGTCAAGAGTAAAATATTTAGCTGCAGGCCTTAGTAAAACTATCTCAAACTCTTTGGCATGTACAATCAGCAAAATTTACATGTTATGATTTCACTCATTTGTTTCTCAACAATATAAAAATCGAAATAGAAAAACAAAATGTATCAAATTTCACGTGTCCTACAGATTTTTTATGTTACAATAAAATGTTAACATCAAAGGGTTTTTTTTGTTGCATTTTGTTATTTTTGCCAAAAAGGTTACACATCAATGCTACAAAAATCTAAGTCTTTATTTTTGTCTTGATTTTTGTACAACACATCCTTTCTGTACAGGATAATCTTTTTTTGTCTTCTTTATTTTCTATTACAACACTCATACATCCTAATTACACACAGATCCCAAGCAGAAAAATAATTGTTTAGGTACCATTTTTATGGGAGACTGGGGTTTTATTTTTATTGTCTTTGAGCCCCTTAATTTCATCATCACATAAAGTCATTTAGCTCTGCCTCCAAGGCGGCGGCCATCTCATCTTCCTCCGAGTTACTGCCTTCTTCTTCCTCGTTAGAGTCTTTGGAAGATTCATCGACAAATTTCTCCTCTTCTTTCTTGTCTTCTGTGTTGTTGCTGTCGACATTGTCTTCCTCCTTATCTTCCTCGTGCTTACGTTTCTGGCCCCTAAAGAAATGACACAGGATTATTTATGAGAACTTATAAAGCCTGATATTTATGAGATCCTGAGGAATATTTTCAGTTCGCACTATTAAAACATTCAATAAGATTTAAAGGTGCTTAATTTTGTTAAGTTTGTCAGAACAATGCTAGCATTTTACCTATTTCCTGCCTTTGTGCTAGGCTAGTTAGCTGTGGCTTCATACTTTGCAAAAACACATGAAAGCGATGTCACTTAGCAAAAAAAGAGCATTTAATTAAAAAAAACAACAACTTTGAAACATCATGAACGGAAAAAGTGCCTGCTTTTAAATTCTTAGCCAACTATCCAAATAATCTTTAGTTTCAGTCCTATTTTGAATATAGTCATCTCTTCCAAGATGAAAATGACAGCTGGATAAACAGATTTAATCTCTTTCAACATGTTCAAAACATGAAAGAATGACATTCTCCCATCTATTAAACTGCTAGGACCTTCTCAGTCCCCATATCGCACCTATTCCCCTCTACAGCAGATTATGGACTAATTTCTTGGACATCATGAATAACCATCACCCTAGCTTACATTAATCTGCATATCTTCATACCAAAATGAGCCTAATGAGTATGTGCAGATTAATGTATCAATTAATAAATGTCACATTTGCTACTATAGGTAGTCCACCCCATGACAAATGCTATGATTTGCTCGTGATACCAGTCCTCATTTAGCCCGATAATCTGTTTTTAGTCTACAAATCTCACACCCATCACTAGACAGTTGTTAAATTCATATATCTTATGCACAGCCTTCTCAATAGAAACTAAAACATACAGTGAATCCACCTTAAATGTTCTATACTGATGGTATATTTGAAGCATCTGTGTAGGTATTGTTGAAGCTGGAGGAAAGCACACATAGCTGAAGAATTCTTTGATATTACTGTGAACATGCCATCCCTCTTTTCACTCCACTCCAGTTTCTCCATGGCATCCTCAGTAGAATGGCTTATTAGCATGATGCTAATGAGGTGTGTAGGTGTTTTGTATGGTCATTGAGAAGGTCTGACACCGGCTCTGACAAGAGGACCCATCTCATTAGACCGCACTGTGTCAGACAGCCTTGCTAGCCTCCCACGGCAGTGGGGATCTGCCTTTGTGTTCATTAAAGGTCAGATGTCGGCTTACATCTGTGGAGAGGTTTCGTGACATGACGGTTTACAGCGGACCCCTGCAGACGGTGTCTGTGAGCAAAAGGGCTGCGCTTGTGTTACAACAAACGAGCTCAGAACCCCTGAACTAACAAGAAGTTTAATCTCCAGAGCCAGAAGTTGGAACCTCAGCGGTGAGAGGGTAATGTGAGGCTGAGCTGTGAGGGCAAGAGTGGATATGAGGAACTAATTATTATTTATCTGGAGACAACGGAGAAGAAAAGCCAATCCATCAATGTACTGTATCACGCTGCCTGAGCACGCCCATCACGCTATATGGGCCCGTTTATCAGGATGTGTGTATCACATGAATATTTCCATACCCACATCCACACCGAAGAATGGTGATTCTTTCCAAATATTAACAATGGGGACAGCAGGGGGCGGGAGGGGAATGGCTTCCCCCATTGCTTTCTGCTCTGCATCATTACATCCAATCTAAATCCTCAGCTATTAATCCAACCACCCACAGACACACACGCTACTTACTCCCACGAAACTCATTCAAGTCACCTCCCAAGCAGGCTTCAGCAGCTATCCATTTTAAAAAATCTTTTTCACCTTCTGTTAAATGACATGGCTACAAAGGGAGAAGCTGCCGTTCACTAGTTTATTTACTAGTTAGTAACAGGCTGCAGAATAAGCCATCTACAGCTTCTTTTCTTTCATTTAGATATTAAACATAGCTGAGGGTGTACAGTCCTGGTGCATGTACACCCTCTCTCTGCTCTGGATCAGGATGTAATAGAAATAAGCTAGTCCTTATTAGATATCAGCAACAACCTCAAAGAAGCTGCTGCCTGCTATGCATAGGTTATATGACCATTTCCAAACAAATCCACAGTTAAAGATTATTCACGCATATAAAACGTTCAAGACATTTGCCAGTTTTCCCAGGAGTGGACGTCCCAGCAAGTTTCACCTGTGGTGAGGGGTGCTAGTGTCAGCGGAGCAGTCAAAAAACGGCAACATAGAGTTCATTTTTATTGGGTTCACTGGTCTGATTAAAGTTTTGTAGGAGAGGACAGCAAAAAATGAAAAAGTTCAGAAGCAGTAGGTAGTCTTCTACCCAACAGACTGTATATAAAAAGTCAAGACACCATAACAATGGCTGATCTCGATTTTAAAGCCTTAAGCACTTAGACCATGACCATCTTATTGTTTGAAAACAGGTATGTTGAGCCAGGAGAGAATCTGAAGATGAAATAGAAGAAACTGAACAGATGAAATGAGCAAATGAGACTGCAGAGTCATCAGCAAAGAGTTCATAGAGCAGAGGAGCCAAAGGTCATTCACCTGTAGACTCTTTACAATGAAACTTCTTTTTGCAAATACAAAATTTGCCCCCTATTGGCCATCATACAGAATGCAGGTTTAAGGCCCCAACCTCTAGGTTCACTGGGTTTCACTTTTATTCAGTCAGCACATTCACCAAGAGACATGCATGCTGTGGACTTTGTGCACAACTGGGGGTTTGTATATATGGATACTGAGCAACATGGACATAAATATTTATTATTAGCCTTCAAGCGGGAGTAGAAATTGATTTATAAATAAAGTATAGGGTTGTGAACAAAACAAAACAGACTCTTTTTATTTTTGTTTTGATGGCTATACAAGATGACCAAACTGAAAAACCCCAACCCCCAAACAACAACAAAAAAAACAAAAACACGAGGGATTAAAGCTGGAAGTGTTCACAATCTGCATATCATATTATTTTTAATAAGAAATGTCTAAATTACTTGCAGCTGCCAGTGCTACGCCTCGGTCTCCTAGTAGATATACCTATGGTATGAATGTGACAATCTTGCATCACCTTGCTGGAAAGTTACTGTATTCACAAACTTGGGTATCTATGCTGCCAGGGGGTGATGACAGTACCCTATCAGTCTTTTTGAATGATAAAACTATACAGAAGCTCAAAAATATGATGGATTTATGATCTAATCCAGCTTGCTTCATGTAACACTCACAGAGTTTAGACACATTCGTTACATGGAGTACTATAAAGCTATCATTACTAACTCACGTATGCAAAGCCCTGAGGGGTTTTGGTGAATGTGCTCCTCAGACTCTCAGTAAAGTCCAATATTTCACTCTCTCTTAAATGAATACAGTTCCATCGTTTTAAATGGCTCCACAGGAAACCCTAGAGCTGAGTCAGATACTAAAGGGGAGGAAACAAACCAAATGGGGACAGATGAAAGTGAAAAAGGCAGCCTGCTCCCTAGACAAAATAAAAAGATAAGACTGCTCGGTAATATAAAGCTTCCTCATTATTTTCAGTTGTATAACTGATACAGTGCAAGTGTTGAGATAATAGGATCTCTTAATGCACTTCTTTCATTTAAATTTCCTCATTACTGGATCTCTTATTGGCTAGTAAATTTGACGCTGTAGCTGTGAAGGCCAATCTGCCATAAAAACTTCAGGAGGAAGTTGCTAACAATGTACTTTAAAGTGTTAGGGAGGCACTTTTGACTTCTTTTTCAGCATGAGAGGATTTACCACTGTACACAAATGCTGGCTTGTCAAATAGCTGCAAATTATCAACAGCTAAATGAATTGGGCCCTAAGCCCAGAGAGTGTGCTTGAAATCAAACTGCTGTTGATAGCACAAGAAGTAGAATGGGGCTGACCTTCCAGGTGGTAATCCGCAGGCACAGTTCCTGCTAGTTATGAAAAAGAACTCAATTTTGTGTATCTAGCACCAGCTCACAACAACAGTCAGGGTGCTTTAGATCAGCGGTCCCCAACCCATGGACCGGTACCGGTCCGTGAGTCGTTTGGTACCGGGCCGCGAGAGTTGAGGCTTGGGTGTATGGTTTTCAGCGGTATTTTTGATCGTTTTTATTGTTAACTCAGTTTCCCTGGGTCTTTTCCCTTGTGTTATGAATAAATCTTCTTTTTTTGGTACTGGTACTGGTTTGATTTTAGTTGTATTTATTCGCACCTTAAAGGCCAGTCTGTGAAAATAGTGTCGGTCCATGGCGCAAAAGGTTGGGGACCGCTACTTTAGATGTTAAGGTAGAAACCCAACAACACTGGAGCATTTGGCAATTTGGGACAATGAACTCCCTTTAAAGCCAAAGCACCAGACTCAGGCAGGAACAGTCATCAGTTGTGACTGGCTGGTGGAACAAGAAGAAAGAGCCAATAAAAAAAACAGAACACAAGGAAACCATGGAAACCAGAGCAAAACACCACGTCCACTAGCACCTGATCCAGCTGTAACTAAGTTTTACCAAAAAGGACAATTTGAAGCCTAGTCTTAGAGGATGTCCGAGTCCTGAACCCCAACAGAAGCTTATTCCCCAGGAGAGAGTAAATAAAGTCAAATGCAATTCTGAAGCCAATGAAGAGAAGCCAGTTGGGCTGGTATTACCCAAATGATAAAAGGCATTGCTAAAGATTTATTATATTATATTATATAAGAGGATTAAAGATATATCCCAGTAAAAACCAATGTAAAAAAGCATGTGGTTATACAATGTGTTTCTGAGAACTATGCAACTGTTTGGAATTCTCACATTCATGCCTTCCAGGTGGTTTTGGAAATTAAAATGATATTGTGTTCCTCAAAAAAATACCAGAAACGTCAGTTATGAGGGTGCAAAAGGCGATAACATGCTTGTTATTAGAGACACAGATGTTCCGGTCATTACTCTGAGGTTTTATTATGTGTGTGTACTATGGGAGTATAATTGCATGAGGACATACTACAGAGCGCCTGCTAGCGAACAAATAGCCTGCAGCTACAAAGCCTAAACACATCATTAGAGCCACCAGTGATACAAAATAACAAATAAAAGTTAGGAGAAATGCATCTGCCCCAAGTTGACATACATTTTTATAAAACTGCGTTCTTCAATCCAGGCAGCACGAATGGTGCCCAGGGGAGCATTCAAAGGAGCTGCACTGGGAATGACTTCACAGAAAGGGCACGGTAACCATCCCGCTGATAGAAAAGTAAGCTCTTATTTAAAGCCGGGGCGCCGAACACCACCCAAGGCATCCTGATCTAGGACTGTTGAGGAGACGCAGTGAGAAATCACTTCAAACACTTCTGACAGCTCTGCTAACAGCAAGGAGGAAGGAAGGGTTGGTTGGAGGGGAAAGATGGAGCAGAAAGGCAAATGGAGCAAATGCAGTGGGGAAGAGGAGGAAACAGAGCACAGAAGACATAAGAGGGAGGTAATGAACTGAATAATGAACTAAACTTTGAGGGGCTCAGACCAAATCTTGTTGATTTCTTGGGGGGTTGATTTCTTACTTTCTACAGTTTGTTAAGCTAATTCCAAGATAACTTTTTCAAAACAGAGGATGGAAATCAAAATCAGATTTCCTTTCACACTTCATCCAACACTTTTTCTATCCATAACGGCCGTTTTGGCACAATGTCAACTACTCCCAATGTATTTAGCCAGCTAGAATTTAATTTTAACCATAATCCATATCATTTACAGCAGATATGTCAAGCACAGATGCTTACACAGATACATGCATGTATTCAGAAGCTCCATATGCAGAGAAATGATAAGCAGTCTATTTAAAATGACTGTTTTTCTGCTGACTTTATCTTCTCAGTGTATGAGGGAAGCTTGTCAGTTTTGCTTAGCTATGCTTCAAACACAATAGGGGCTTTCAGCAGCGTTCAAACCAAACAACAGACACAATGACAGTTAAACAACAAACAGTCACACAAGTCCCTTTTTGAAGCCACATGCTTTTAAGCCCCACTTTTCAACAAAGCTCACTTTCTGCACTGTTCTGTTCAGTAAGGTCAGGAGAAAAGTCAAGACGAAGACACTCAATTCATAACAAAGTACAACAGTAGTTGCCTCAAGGTGAGGGGAACCAGACAGGACCAAAGCCGTGGAAGAGAACCACAGATTAACAATAACATTAACAATTAAATACTGCTTGTGTAGTTAAAATCCATTTGATCCATTTGAAACCATTACACTAGCAAAAACCTGCCCTGCTGTGCTTTTTCAAATTCTACACTCTGTATTTTGTGGTGACTCAAACAAATTACAATATAATTATTTTACCGGCCAACCATTTTGACAAAATCTGCACGTCTTGCAGATCCCAAAACAGAAAAGCTTGTGGCAGGAAAACTGCAATACCAAAATGAATGTACGGCACATCTTGTGGATAGCGGCATCTTCAAATTTGCAAAACAAACCCCTAGATGAACTGCTGTTAACATGGGTAGTGTTAATCATTTAAAGATATAACTGGTACAGCCTTCCTATAGTTTTTAGTTTTTCTCTACTTTTCCTCTAAGACCTTTTTCTCCTTTAAAACAGTTCACCAGACGATAGGCATCTCCAAGCCAAGGCTGTGACAAAGGTGTGACGCAGCATGTCAACTGTGTGATTCCCTGTCAGTATCATTTATATCTTCCCCTGTCACCAATGTCTACATCAAACCACCCCCATCTCTGGCTAAGCCACAGGCTGCAGAATCACATTAAAGCCCCCCGGCATCTTATCATATGACTTCTGTTTTTTTTTTTATTTCATTTCTGAGCGCTTACTTGTAGCATTAGCTTTGACGAGGCAGCAGGGATCATTTCTCAGGAGTTTCAGATGGATTTGGACCAGGATACGTTAGTTTTTACCTAAAAACACACTAGGGGATTAGTGAAACATCAATACTGATGAAGGGAGAAGACTCTGGTTCAATACTGCAACAAAAAACATCCATTACATACCCCAAAATCTTTGAGATAGGGCAGAAAAGTCTTAAAACACCAACACTTTGGACTGGTTCCAACATTGCTTAATTCATTTTTAAGCTTGCAATGTCCCCACTCATAAAATATTTGAGCTGTGTCTTTGCTTTGGGGCTTTCCGTCTCTATACTCTACCAGAGCTGTGCTAACATCACTGTTGACCCTGCTATATCTCTTATGTTGTATCATCCCCTCCCCCTCCAAAAATAAAAATTAAAGACTGTTCGAGTTAGCGAACAGTGACAGGTGACACATGACTGCGAGGTTACAGGGATATTCAATATAGTTGAGTGAAAAATGGAATGAGTCTACTCAACGCAGAACTTTGCAGATGTGCTTCGGGTGGTACATAAACCTCTAATCCCATCAGTGTGATACCGAATAATCAATGGATATCGGGGAAAAGGGCACGCTTCACATCATTCCTTTGTTTCCTCTTTCTTCAGGGACTGAGTCAGCAGACTGAACATGCGAATGCTTAGTCCAGTCACTTGGAAAAGAGCAAAGTTAATATTTAATCTTTATACATGGGAGGTGCCAAGGGTCCAGTCACAACAAGAATAAGTGTGTCTGGTACAGAAAAGATGTCGGAGCTCATACAGAGAGTCTGAGGCAATTATGACGCTGATTTATGGCTTTAACACCGAGATCAGCTCCACTTGGAAACAGAACACCTGCTGAGAAATAAACCTCGGATGGATGTCGTTTGATTGGACATGAAACAGAATTTAAACTACTTATCTAAGACCTGAAGTAAGAAAGGGCTTTTAATGTCTATAACACAGCAGCCTAAGTAAGGTTTACATTATTGAGCCTAATTAAAAACAAAGTATACTGGGAACTTCGTGTTCAGACAAAATCTAAGAGTGGAATTTATTTATTTTGAATATTTATATGAAGACTTTTATAATAAATCTACATTACAGCTTAAAAATCAGGACTATTTTTGATATTCCACAAACCCCCAACAACTTCAGTCCATGCTGTGGGTGGAGGTTGCTAAGGACTTTCTCATCTCAAAGCATTTTTTTTCCTTAACAGACTAACTACCCCAGTGTTGGAATCTGGCTCCTGATGAGGTACTTTTTACACCTCTATTGTTGGCAGTTGCCTACTGACTAACAGCTCGTCTAATTATCAATATTGAGCCCTAAGTAGAGACCATAATCATGGTCTTCAATCAGTGGTGATTACACCAGGACACTCTTTGTGTTTTCGCTAAGCTGTGAAAATAGGAAAAAGCTTTAGATTCAAATTTGTGACGTTTGCAGTAAGACGACATTAGCACAGTGTCAAAAAACCAAACAAACAGAGCTTCCTATTTTGTGCGCTTGCAGAGTGACAGCAAAGCAAATGCGGAGTCACCAGGCAGAATGTGAATGTGAATCAAGTTTTGTGAAAATGCAATGATGCAGAGTCACAGCGTTCAGTGAAATGCCAGTCGCTGGGATGGAAAATAATGAGTCTGTCCCAATGATGGCTTCATGCCATCATTGCACTGTGAGACAGTTCTATCTCACAGTACAAACACAATCCCAGAAACGTTAGGGTGCTGGGTAAAAGTAAATAAGAACAATGCAGTGACTTGCAAATTTCATAGACCCATATTTTATTCAAAACAGAACATACAAAAGATAACATGTTTAAGCTGAGACATTTTACTATTTTATGAAAAATATTATCTTATTTTGAATTTGATAAGAGCAACATGTTTATACAGGGCCATGTTTACCACTGGGTAGCATCACCTCTTCTTTAACAACAGTCCATAAACTTCTGGGAAGTGAGGAGACCAGCTGCTGGACTTTTGAGAGAGGGAACTTATCCCATTTTTGTCTGATATACAATTCAAGTGAATTTGAACTACATCTACAAAAAACGTTGCCATTCCAGTCATGAATATCCAGGCCAGGGAGTTAAAGTCACCTTTGCTCTTTCCAAAGACCCTTAAAACAAACAGCTTAAAAAAGTGTTGCCTACAAAGCAGGTTTATTGTGGGTATAATGGCAATCATAACCTAAAGTAAAAGCAGGTCAGGGTGGCTGAACAAAGCTGCGACCCATACCCCCTTTTACATGAATCACTGTCTGTCCAATTTCCAACAGTTAGCAGATATTAAGTGGTGACTAAAGTACACGAGTGAAGCCTCAGGAGTTTTTCAAAATCCACTCCCCCCCCCCCCCCCCCCACACACACACACACACCGCAAACATGTGTTGAGGACATGTAGCTTATGCATGACTGTATGGCTTATGATAAACAGTGGCTATTGACAGACCAACCTTTTCCTGAGATCCATCTCTCTACTTCAGATCAATGTGTAGTAAGATAATAAATAGAAAAACTGTGTGCGTCACCAGTTTGTAGGACAAAACTGGCTCAGATTACTTGCAGTTTCGGTTTTCCTTCTCGTGCATTTCTCCTTCCTCCCACTTTCCTATCTGTGAAAAGCCTGAATAAGCATTCCTTTTCCTCATGGTCTTCCGCCCCCTCTCGCACTGCTGAACTGTGCGCACAGGGATCACTACCCTGTTTTCCTTCTGCTTTGCTGAGGTTCGGCTTATTTACAAGAGACATGCAAGTTAAGGTGGACTGCTGCCGCCGTCTTTTAAACCCTGTGTCACTCATAATCCTTCTTTACTGCATGTGACAACTTCCAAAGCACCGTTGGGATTAAGGCTTGAGGTTTCAGTGTCAGACTAACAAGAAGGCTGTGTGTCAACTGACAAAATGTCCCATGGGATAGATTGATCCATTCAGAGAGCCAAGACGAGGCCTAAAGCTCCAGTTGCTCACACACTTCAGTAACCACTACATAACTAAAATTTTCATTTTCAATTCACTATTGGTGTTACCATCAGAGAATACACATTTTTCCTAGCTACAAGTGGTTGCAGGTAGAGCAGGGCGATATGGCCAAAAATATTTATCACGATATATATTTGAAAATTTGCGATAACGATATAACTGACGATATAATTGATGCGAGACAAAATACAGTTGTATTTTGTAGTAATGTTGTGGAGTTCCACAACATTACTAGCGCAAAAAGACAACCTTCCATTTATTTTCACTTAAACAAGAAGCTGGTTTTTATGTACATTAAAGCTTTATAAAAATGTAACAGTGCAAATGCAAATTCCTTGCTGAAAGTTTAACCAAAAGGCATTTCCAGTAGAAATGGGCTGACATATCCTGAGCATAACCATGTATAATATCCACTGAAGTTAAAAAGAGGTGCTTTGCAACATTAAACTGCAGTGTGCAGTACGCATTTTTCGGACCATAAGGTGCACGGGATTATAAGGCACATTAAGCGAAACAAAGCAGTCAGATAAATCAAACTTTATTAAACTCATTCTTCTTGCTTCCTCCACTTCTGTACCATTGATTCATTAATGTTGAATTCTCTGGCAGCTGCTCTATTCCCATGTTGTTGCAGTATATTAATGACTAACCTTGTATTGTGGATGGATTATCTCAGTTGTTCTCCTGACTGAAGTTTGGTCCGTTTACAGCATCCTGCCATGCGATTGCATTTGTCTCCAACTATCAGGAACTTTAACGTTAACTTTTATAAGTGGAAAAATGTTAGTGTTCGTCCTCCAGCTTCACTGTTTATGTTATGCTAACATAGCTGTGTCGCTAGCGATCATGTAGCACATCATTATATACCAGCTAGCCCAACTTCAGTAACCCTACAAACGTCACTGCTGTTTAGTTTCCTGTCTTCATTTATGTTGGAAGTGATAGCAGAGCTGTATGTTTTAATTTTTTCAGAAATCTCTCAGTCAGAACATGCTATATCATGCTTAGGTAACTAGCAAAACTAGCGAGCTAACTTCCGCTAGCTTCCTGCTAACTTCTAACTCCGTTAAATGTAATAAATTTTGTTTTCATGGATGCCTGGAAGTTAAACTTCATAGTTACACCTGGTAAAGCAGCAATGCTGATCGTTTTATTAAAGATGAAAGAATTTAGAGAGTTTTTAACTCTCAGTGATGCGGCAGTGTTGTTTGACCTGAAGCATACAGAGTTTAGGACCCAGATTACTCCCAGATTTAAGAGCATCTTAGTCCGACAAATACGACAATAAGACGGCCGCTTGCATGTTCTGCAAAAAAATGTGCTTTGTCGTGTATCTGACGGACAAACACCAAACCAGTTCCACATCACTGAAGTTGCACCATTTTTACAAACCAATTCTGGTTCATCTGTTTCACTCAACAATCGGCCATGTGCGTATGAAAACAAAGGCACTGCGCACGCGCGTTTTACTCCCATTCTATCACGATATTTCATTTTCCTATCGTTGCCTAACATTATACAGGTATTACCGTGAACGGTATAATATGGCCCAGCCCTAGTTGCAGGGGGTCTCTGACTGGTTTCTAGACCAGTGTGGCTGGGGCTTTAGTTATCTTTCACTACAGATACACATTTTGTAGACTTTTAGATAATTAAAGGTTT
This sequence comes from Rhamphochromis longiceps, assembly GCF_057381845.1. NCBI lineage: Eukaryota > Metazoa > Chordata > Actinopteri > Cichliformes > Cichlidae > Rhamphochromis > Rhamphochromis longiceps. The sequence continues at coordinate 29,639,390 of NC_140577.1, read as the reverse complement.
TATTATTGGTGGCTGATAAGGTGAGGAAAAGGAGCAATTGTCAATATGCCAAGAGCGCAAGTGTTAGTGTCAGCTCAGAAAATGCACTGATGTAGTGACAGGTAGCTATCAGAATAGTTTGCTAACATCTGAAGAGCCAGATAACTGCTCATGGCCAAACGCGACAGTGATGCACTAAAATGGTCAGGCTATGGTAATGGATGTCCCTACTTCATGTTATAGTTTATCCACAGTTAGCAACCGGTTAAATGACAAAAACAAATAAAAAAAATATAAAATAAAATAAAAACTGTCCTAGAAAAATCTTTGAAAACTATCAAGAAAACGTGATAAAGAATCTTAAATGTTAAAATCTTTTTCTACTTTTAGAAATGATATCAAGTTATAGGTTTTTTGTATCCGCAAGCAATTTTCCACCAAACCTCCACCCCAGCTCACTGTTTTCATACAGTTTCTAACTTAACTTCAGTGTGCTTCAAGTCTGACAGAAATATGCTGCCAAATATAAATTACTGCAGATGGAAATAATCTTCTTTTGACTACAGCAGTGCAGAATGAACCAGCTTTTTTTTTATAGCCATATCACTTGTTGCCACGTGCACTTCCACCTCATGGCTGTGAGAAGCCTCGCTCAAAGGTACCCTGGTGCAGATTGGAGGGGAGGGGCAAATGGTCTCTGAGAAATATCCAGAAACCTTTCTTCTTTTTATACCACAGTTCACGTGTCTATTTCTCTCTAAAAAAGAACTTTGTGCTGAACACACAAATACTTTCAGAATGTGACAAAAACACTATCAAATTTAAACACCATTTATGCTGTTCTCCATCATAATGACACCTCACATTAATAACTTGCGCGCTGGAGCGTGACACCTTTTGTTCTCTGTGGGCTGATACTGATATCAGTATTTTAAAATATAGCAATATAAAGCTAATGTATTTTTTTCTACATTGTATCAAGCATTTCTGCAATGTAACTGACTAGACACAGAAGCATGTTGAGCCATTAGCATAATGCTAAAAACCTCTCTTCTGCTGATCTGATAGGATGCAGAGCTGAGGGAAGCTGGTCAGGCTTAGCCTCAAAGTCTCCTTGAATTCAAGGCATCTAAAATAAATTCTTACAAAATATTCAGTGCTTGTAGCTCCTTCAACCAATGATTTGCTCATAACATACATAACACCAGGGTTTCCCTCTGCCTGTCTCTGTCCAACAATGGAATCAAGGACTTAACATCCAGCCTCCTTATGGTTAGAGTAACACAGAGTACAAGGATAAAGTTTACCCATATGTGAATTTGCTGTTAGAGCTCCTCACCACCAGCTTAAACCAGTTTCTGCATTATCTATTGGGGAACACCACTAGGAATTAGAAACTTGGACCCTCTAAACTGAAAGTTAGTCCAGACTTCCTGCATTAGGAAACTTAGTTAGTTGTAAATGTAACCCACATAAAATTAGGGTACCACTTTAAGGAGTAATAGATATGAGGAGAGATGGACAGCCTGCTCAACCAATCGAAATGCACAAGTCCCAGTATGCTTTGGCCAATAGGAAAGCATCCTGCCGCTGTGTGTCCCACCCACCTGCTCTGAGTTCGCTGCTACTGTATGTGTGGAGGTAGTCGCGTGCTGGCAGGAGAAAAAGAGAGCTGCGCTGCAAAACTTTGATCCCTGAGAAACCGACGTTTTTGGAGAAGGGTCTGGCTGCAGCCACTGGGGAGCGCCATATTGGAACCTCCACAGTAACCGGAAACACGTGACCTCCACACTAACCGGAAACACGTGACCTCCATAGTAGGCGTAAATACGTTCCTGCATGGATCTTTTTTTTTTTTTTGTCTCGTTCCTGCATGGATCATTAACCTTGCAAATCGATCGTAAAGGTTGGTACGGAGTCTTCCATGTATAAATTTGCCGTTAATAATTATATAATTCTAGGAATCATCTACTTTGCTTACACTGATTACGTTGCCACTTTGTTAGCGTTACAACAACGGTCAGACCCCCGAGGTATCTAAACTTAAGTAAGGAATGTGTGCACTTTTGACACCTCTGGTTAGCATTTACTGGTCAGTTTCGGACATATTTGATTTTTGCTTGTTATTGAACAAATTCACTTCACTGCTTTTCACTATCTGACATCAATGCACATTGTTCCATTTACTGCATATTGCGCTTTATTCATGTCTCTCATTCCACCTGCATCAACATTGTAAAGTTTGTCACAAAGAGATTTATACATTTATAAATACTAATATTCTCTATTCCATTCTGTTCTGCTTTTTTATTGCCCAGATTTTAGTTAGCCTTTGTTAAATTGTCTTTTATATGTCAATATATATGTATGTCACAAATAAAAGTGTCTTGTAAATTATGTTTTTGTAAAGAATTTTCTCCCCAAATCTCTTACATGCTAACTGTAACGTGGTATTTCTGCTAAAACCTGAACTTAAATGTGTATATGATGTTTATCTGTTTTTCTCTCAGTTTTAGATGCACATATCAAATTTGAATTCCGCCACCAAGCCAGAATTGCAGGAATGCACAACATGTTGCTGAAGACTCTTTCACTGCCCTCTGTGCCCCACTTTCAGCCCTACTGTCAGGGCAAAGATCGAGGAGCATATAAATGGATACATTAAAAATGTATCAAAGGTATGTTTGAAAGGCAAATAGCAATGGCCCTTTTTATTTTTAATCAGCCTTATATATATTTAATAACTATAACTTTGTATATTTAATAACTATGAGGTATTAAATATACCTCATAGTTAAAGTTATAAATATGCACTTCTTTTCAGCACTTCTGCAGTCTCTCTGTTGACTTTTCACATTGTACAGTTCAGTGCATTGTAAATAAAATAAATAAATAAATAAATAGGAAGATTTATGAAACCATTAGGACTTTATCACCTTTTTATCTGAAACGTTACTGGTACTATATATAACCTAACTGGCATTTAAAGAGTAAAAAAAAAAGAATGTAGATAAAATTTTGGTTTTGATGAAAAGGACTGGTGCTAATTTAAAGAGTCAAGTCGCTAAAAGTAGATAAATGTTTTAATAAATATACATATTACAGCATTTTGTGAACATACACAAAAGTAGCCTATTTTGGCAACGAACAAGCTGAGAGAGAGTTTTATAGTTTTTGCTCTCCTTGAACAAAAATAATAGTGCATGATAATCAATGTGGATGTTAATCAATTAGATGTCCCAGACTCTACTGTTAATAATACAGCAGTCCCTCGTTTATCGCGGGAGTTACGTTCGCTACGCGAAGTAGCCAATTTTATTTTTTACAATTATTATAGATGTTTTAAGACTGTAAAATCCCTCACCACATGCTTTATGTTTCTCAGACATGCATGAACATTTTCAAACTTTTCTCTTTTGTTTAAACACTCTTAAAGTTCAACCCATTATAGAAACATAAGTCCAGTATTACAAAATGAAACCGTGCAAAACTTTTCATGTGCAGATTTATATAAATTCGACAAGCTAAACGCATTCTGTAGTGTACAGCAGTGGTCCTCAACCTTTTTTGCACCACGGACCAGTTTAATATCAGACAATATTTTCACGGACCGGCCTTTAAGGTGTTGCAGATAAATACAACAAAATAAAATGATACAAACAAAGACAAAAACGGTGGTATTTTGTAAATATAATAATAAACGCGAATTCGGCTGTGTAGTTGTGTAACTTTATGAGCAGCGTCTTCCTGAAATGCGCCAACATTGAGAGTAATGTCCTCCTCTCTGCTTCTTGATGCTCTCTGGTCGCTATGGTAACACGTAAATAGTTCTTTCAAAATAAGACACGACCACAACACGGGAAAAGACCCAGGGAAACCGACTCAACGGACCGGTACTGGTCCGTGGCCCTGTTGGAGACCGCTGCTGTACAGGAGACACTGTAGTAGGTTGATTGACAATGGTCTACAGCAATCACAACGCACAACACAATGTACTGTAAAAAATAAATTAATTAATTAATTAAAAAAAAAATCAGCGAAACAGTCTGCAAAAGGTGAACCGCGTTATTGTGAGGGACCATTGTACAATAATTTCCAGTAGCACTGCTGATATATGATATGGTGAGTTTTGAGGTTGTCTTCAAACAAGTGCATTGTACTAGAAAAAGGTGTTTGAAGGATTAAAAATGTAAAAAGTGATTTTTTTTAATAAACCCAGATTGTTAAAAAAACCCACTTAGAATCAAATTTATTTATCAGCAGCATCAATAGTAACAAAAATACACTTTAGTTTTCGCTGTCAAAGTCGATTTAACTGAAGTTATGTGTTTCCGGTTAGTGTGGCGGTCGCAATATGCAGCCAGATGCTCTTGTGGGAGTTTTTGGGCTGGGAAAAGTATTAGATATAAGTTGCAACTAACTGTGCTGCACATAAGTTTGCTGGTTATCAGCTATCTTCCATGTTAAACGTAGCCAAAGTGAGTAAACAGGCGATGCTGCAGTTTTCTGGCAACTTTAGAAAGTACCGCGTGGAGCTAAACTGTTAGCCTTTGTTAGCTCTGGTTGCCATCAACTGCCTGAAAGTTCATCTCAATCTGCTTCCAGAAGTAAGGTAACACTTGAAGCGCAACTTATGTTTATTTTCCTTCACGTCGTATTACTGTTATTAAAGAGAAAAACAACATGTCCTGTTACGTTATTTAGAGCCCTGCATTTTCCAACCGAGAGACACCATACCATTGTCTTTGGCCGTGATGCACTGAGATCGGTGAGCACATGTTGTATGTCTCAGTTAGTTCACGTCTGTTTCACATTTTATCGTTGAGAAACTGAATTAATCTCAATTGTTTGATTAATAATTGTCGCATATGCACTGACTTTACTTGGTTTAATGCATAGTTTGTGTAAGAGAGATGTTTTATTTTTGCAAATTTGAGTATTTTAATTGCAAATTGATGTTGAATGTGATTTCAACAAAATCCGAAGTTGTGAATTATAGCTAGAACAGCATAATTAATATTTGAATTGCTCTTCTGACCCTGTCTGTTGACAGGTCAGGTCTTTTTTGTATGCTGAATTGTTCCTGAGGTGGATTCCTCCGGTGAAATAGACGGCGAGCCTTCCCTCCTGGACTTAGAGAGACTGAGATTCGCTTCTTTTCCACTTGATGATCTGCTGCACCTTGCGGTGTGGTAGTACTGTATCACTCACACTTTTACACACAGCTGGTTATACATGAGACCACTGACTGACATTCTCTCACCACTATTTTCTTTCACACCCTGGGAATTTTTTGAACTTTACCCCTTGGACATTTTTTATTTGGGACTCTGAATAATAAGCTGTTGTGTAGAACACTCTCCACATGTGAAAAGAGTGTGGATTTTCATTTGAATGTACATTGGATTTGTGTAATCTGTTTCTATAAGAATTAAGGAGTCAGGTTACTAGGGTGCACCCGAGCATTGAAACCCAACATTGAAAACCAAAAGTAACACTTGGCCAAGTCATTGTCTTAGTAGTTTATGTGTTTTAGTTTTCTTTCATTTTTTGTAAGTTTCCTTTCTACCATTGTAAAGTGTCTTTAACCTGTGCTTGTCAACCTTATGGTTTATTTCACTAAAGTTGGCTGGTTCTTTTGAGTTACATTCTTGTCTCTGTGTCTCATTTAAACACACCCCTGTGCTCCTATAGTCGAGCCTATTGGCCCATTGATATATTCTTTTCAACAATTCCCCTTACTGTGTTACATAAATGATACAAGATATTTATCCCAGAAGGTCACAATGCCTGATTACTTCCCAAACCAATTTGTTGAAGATTTGTTGGACACTTAGCATGTCAGACATTTTGGACTCTCTCGCTGTATGAGCATCTACCTGCTCTGAGTTACCCAGCTACTTTGCACAAGCACACTGAAGTAACAAAAATGATGTGGACCCTTTATCAGTTGAAATTCTATTTTTTGAATTTAATTTTGTTGCTCAGCCGCTGACATACAGAGGATCCCTTTAACAGGTAAACACAGGCAAAGGTGAAAAAGCACAAATTTACAATTTTTAAATTATTATTATTATTTTAAACCATCCACCAATCCATCACAAATGCTGCTATACAACACTGTCTAGAAGAAACGGTGTGCGCACCCACACCAGCACACACACCTTACCTCCTCAGCTAATATGACAGCTGAACTCCGACAGCAGCAGTTTGTCTGAGGAAAAACTCTGGATTATGGGAAGAGATGGAGGCTTTGTCACTGAAACAACTGTGCTGGCTGCTGCTGATGAAGAGCCTTTGTACCTGACAAAACGCAAAATCACAAAGCCCCGGGGAACAGGAACAGCTCTGACTGCAAGTTAAAAAGAGAAGGCAGCCAGCTGAGTTGCGATATGAAATCAGTCACAGAGGTAAATCGGTTATAAGTGACAAGCTTGATTCAATTAGGCTGTTTGTTTCCTTCTCACCCTGAATGTCAGACACCTGCATAAGTTCCTGCTGTAATTGTAGACGTTTAATTAATCTACAGCGAGCGTCAACATGCCCTGCAGCAGGGGACAGATATGAAAGCTTCGCCTTTACCGAGACAGAGAGAAAAAACAAAAACAGCGCTCTGTCTATCTATGGGTTCACAAAAACAGCTTTAATAAATGCAAATAGAATAATTTGAGCACATAGAGCAGAGATACAGTGTCATTACAGCAGGCCTCGGGTTGTCGGGCGATCCTTAAAAGCAATTACCTCAAACTGGGCCCTCGGGTGCAGACGTTGTAATTGGAAAGCTCATGGAGTCTAACTTACAACATGCACACATGCAGATAACAGCCTCAGCTTTCCCTTTACAACCCGAACCAACCGTCTTCAGGAGTGAGCAGCTCGAATGTAATGAAGATTACAATGTCAGCACTTAACAGCAATTTCTTCACATTTGAACGAGGGTAACACGGTTCACGAGCTCAACGGATAAACAGAAATTCTGCCCAAATTAAAAGCCTGATTGTCGGGACTTCAAGCCATCTACTAAAACGTGCTCACAAATTAAATACTTTGATCTGTGAGAACTTACCAGTAAATTGCTCTTTTTAGACTTCAGAATGCCAAACACTGGCAATATAAGCAAGGAAAAAGAGAATAGCCAACTACTGACTACAGTGTACTTCAGAGGGCCACAGATGACATGAGAGAGCGACTGTAGCCCAAGAGTGACAAATGTGCAGAAACAGGTGCGGTACAAGCTGCAATTTATACCCCGAAACCTCAGTTTTTCTCTTAACTGGATGGAATTATGGCAGCTATAATAGAGATGAGGAGGCAGTCAAGGGAGTGCTCTGAATGTGTGTGACAGGGTGAACTGCTATAGTGAAGGATGATGTTGTTTCTCTGTAGACTAAAGTGCTTCGGAGAAGAGGAATAAAAATTTAGAAGATAAAACGAGACAACATGAGGTCAGTAAACCTGTCAGGGGATCAAACTCATGTCCCAAAAATTAGCCTGCAGAGAGACACAAAGGTTGATTTTACAGTTTTTGAAGTTAAACTATTCTGGCTCGCTTGGAAACCCACGAGCAATGCCTCATGCGGCAGAGCAGGTCATCTAATAATGGTAGTTGGTGGTTCGAGCCCTGGAACCACCAGTCCCTTTGAAAAATGTAAATTTGATCTTGAGTTCTGAATACATTTACTGAAAAGGAAAGACCAGAAGTGTTCAGCAGACTTGTATCACTTCTCACAGCCTCTGCTCATTTTTGATTTTTCACGTTTAAAAACGTCCTTGCTGTCCCCATGTCGAGACTGAAACACCGAGGGGACCGAGCATTTGCTGTTGTGGCCCCCAAATTATGGAATAAGTTGCCCCTCCATATTAGGCTGACTCCAACACTTGAGATTTTTTAAATCACTTTTAAAAACACACCTTTTCTCCAAGGCATTTTAGGAGTAGCACCAGAGTCAGCTTCCAGTCAGTAATAGTCAGTTTTAATCTGTTTTATTTATTAATTTTCATTATTGTCCATGTTATTAATCTTTTACCATTTATTTCCCCCAGAAGCAACCTCCAGCAATGCTCCCCCAGCAGTGTTATAGGTGCACAAACAAAATGCAGAGAGACACACAGGCTTTCCACAAGTCTTGTGGACGGTTTAGAAAACCTACGCTGTGCTGCCATGCTCTTTAGATAGAAGGCAGCTTTCTCCTTCCAAACAAGCCGCACTTGTTCAGTCCTTCATCAGTGAGTTCAATGTGATTTTGCAAACTCACTCGTTTCGTGGGAGTACTGTGGCGTTATTATATTAACACGCACCTGAATGCTCCACACAAGAAAATCACCAAGCCAAGTGCTTTCACAGAGGCACTCACACTTGTAATTAGTACTTAATGAAGTGCATTTGATTAACAGCACTTGGCTGCTACTTGCCCCATTAATGCCTATGGAAGCAGTAAGGGTGTACTTGTGTAAACTCTTTTTCACATGAATGTACATAGAAACAGATGCAACAGGGGATCTTTGTAGTGGTTTCCATGGCGCCACAGGTTACAGGGGTAAACAAATGAAAACTGCAAGACTAGAGTGGAAAACAATTTACTCTGAAAAATAGATTCTAAAAAGCAGGCGGCTATGCTTCTCTTGACCCAGAGTAACAAAGGCCTCAATCAAAATGAGAAGGCAACTCGTGTTTTTCCCAGGAGGTAAAACAGCACTACAAGATTACAGTGGGGCAAAAAAGTATGATGACAGAGGTCAGTAATTTGCACCAGAGGTACACTTCAACTGTGAGAGACAGAATGTGAAAAAAAAAATCCATGAATCCACATGGTAGGATTTGTAAAGAATTTATTCGTAAATCAGGGTGGAAAATAAGTATTTGGTCAATAACAAAAATACAACTCAATACTTTGTAACATAACCTTTGTTGGCAATAACAGAGGTCAAACGTTTACTATAGGTCTTTACCAGGTTTGCACACACAGTAGCTGGTATTTTGGCCCATTCCTCCATGCAGATCTTCTCGAGAGCAGTGATGTTTTGGGGCTGTCGCCGAGCAACACGGACTTTCAACTCCCGCCACAGATTTTCTATGGGGTTGAGGTCTGGAGACTGGCTAGGCCACTCCAGGACTTTCAAATGCTTCTTACGGAGCCACTCCTTTGTTGCCCGGGCGGTGTGTTTTGGATCATTATCATGTTGGAAGACCCAGCCTCGTTTCATCTTCAAAGTTCTCACTGATGGAAGGAGGTTTTGGCTCAAAATCTCACGATACATGGCCCCATTCATTCTGTCCTTAACACGGATCAGTCGTCCTGTCCCCTTGGCAGAAAAACAGCCCCATAGCATGATGTTTCCACCCCCATGCTTCACAGTAGGTATGGTGTTCTTGGGATGCAACTCAGTATTCTTCTTCCTCCAAACACGACGAGTTGAGTTTATATCAAAAAGTTCTACTTTGGTTTCATCTGACCACATGACATTCTCCCAATCCTCTGCTGTATCATCCATGTGCTCTCTGGCAAACTTCAGACGGGCCTGGACATGCACTGGCTTCAGCAGCAGAACACGTCTGGCACTGCGGGATTTGATTCCCTGCCGTTGTAGTGTGTTACTGATGGTGACCTTTGTTACTTTGGTCCCAGCTCTCTGCAGGTCATTCACCAGGTCCCCCCGTGTGGTTCTGGGATCTTTGCTCACCGTTCTCATGATCATTTTGACCCCACGGGATGAGATCTTGCGTGGAGCCCCAGATCGAGGGAGATTATCAGTGGTCTTGTATGTCTTCCATTTTCTGATGATTGCTCCCACAGTTGATTTTTTCACACCAAGCTGCTTGCCTATTGTAGATTCACTCTTCCCAGTCTGGTGCAGGTCTACAATACTTTTCCTGGTGTCCTTCGAAAGCTCTTTGGTCTTGGCCATGGCGGAGTTTGGAGTCTGACTGTTTGAGGCTGTGGACAGGTGTCTTTTATACAGATGATGAGTTCAAACAGGTGCCATTCATACAGGTAACGAGTGGGGGACAGAAAAGCTTCTTACAGAAGACGTTACAGGTCTGTGAGAGCCAGAGATTTTCCTTGTTTGAGGTGACCAAATACTTATTTTCCACCCTGATTTACGAATAAATTCTTTACAAATCCTACCATGTGAATTCATGGATTTTTTTTTCACATTCTGTCTCTCACAGTTGAAGTGTACCTCTGGTGCAAATTACTGACCTCTGTCATCATTTTAAGTGGGGGAACTTGCACAATCGGTGGCTGACTAAATACTTTTTTGCCCCACTGTAGATGGCAGAAAATCATAAATTAATACATTTGGTGCTCTTCTCAGGCAGACTAATTCACTTATGATTAGTTTTTGTATGGAAGCCAAAACACATTCAGGCACAGACGGCAAGGAAAAGATGCATATCAGCTGCGTAGCTCAGCTGGTGGGCTTTCATCTCCCTTGTTAACTTGCAGGAGATTTCGATGTTTATCTGCATGAACTGTCAATTTAAATGGTGGAGTCACAGCTTGAGACTATCTAACCTTTGGAAATGGCATCTTTTACTAATGTATCACACAATACAAAGGACTGAATGTGTAGCATGTGATGCATGTGCGCATGTTGTGACACACTGAAGACAAGGCTCTCGTCTTGAAACACGATGCCCTCAGACAACAAGATTAAGCCAGAAATGATTAAGATGGGTAATAATTACATAACGGAGCAGTGAAGGAATTGAGATTTCACACTGAATGATAAAACGCAGTGGCAAGAGGACAGAAATTTGATGTGTAGTCTATATGCAAGGCCTTTTCTTAATCCCCAGAAAAAGGGCAGAGTGCCAGAGTAGATAGCCAGCTCCACACAGAACTATCGCCTGCAGAAGAACAAAAAAGAAAGGTAGCAGGGAGCGAGACGAGAGAGCAAGGCAAGACAGAGCGAGAGGAAGAAAGCGAGACCAGCGAGTTCCAATTCACAGTACGCCAAGATGGGCTATATTTTTACTTTCCCCTTTCATCTCTGTCAAAGCACACACTGAACAAAAGGAGGTAAATGCTGATGAGACCAGCCAGCCTCACTGTGTTGCTTCTGTTTCTGCTGTTTGCAAAACAGAGGACAGAGCATGCAGGGGGATTTAAGTAATCAGGTTTTCAGTGGTTCTACACGTTTAAAGATTGCTTCCCCATTAATCAGCAGGCTGTTATTCGATTATGTAAAAAACATGTTATGAATATTTACTTTTAGATGTTAGTAATCTAAACCCTGCATATCATGTTATATAACCATCCTATTACTGAGCAAGGCTGGGTGTTTTAACAAGCCAGGGCAGCTTTACACAACATGAATGCATTATAAGCTAACACAGTGAGCTTGTGAGTGTGTTTGTGCTTGACTAGCAAATCAGTTAATCTGTTTTTTTAAGTGCCACTTATGTAGAAGCCACAACAAAAATCAACCAAAGTCATATTAGCCAAGCTGCGAGGGGGTGGTTTCTTTGCGATCTGATGAGGTGATGAATGTCAAGTGTGCTAACTCCAAGTAGCTGCACAAACTGTTTGCTGACGAATAAGCTGACACCGGAGAACTTGAGCTATGTGAAAGCAACTATTATTCAATTAGGGAAATTCGGGTTCTGGTGGGTGGTCAGGGTTCACTGCAAACAAACAAGCCATTAGTGACAGTGTGAGGAGAGCGAGTGTGTCTCACAACACTGATATGTTTCCATATTGTGTGCTGACTTTTCAGGAAGTGCAGCTCTCTTAACCTCAATACAGTTCTTTTAAACATCAAGATTTAGTTCACATTTTCACATATTGCTACAATCAACATTTAGTGCTAATTGGCAGAAGCACTGAAGATACAACTGAAGTCGCTCCGTAGAACTGCTGACAATACATTAACAAGTCTGAGTCACTGAACTCACGCTAGTTTAACTAGAGCAGGATCTCATTCTTCTCTGCTCTTCATGAGCTCTTCCATCAAGTCTTGTTCTTCCTGAACGCCTCTATCTGGCGCTTTGTTTTATTTTTATTCACCTCCTTGACGCCCTGCTTGGTTCCTCGTTGTTTTACCTTGTTTAGTTTCAGTTTCTTGCATAGCTGGCTTATGCCTGATTTAGACTTGTAAGAGAAATTTCTGTCGTAACCAGAAACTGCTGTTAACCCAGTGCCGTAACCTGAAGTGCACCTCCCGAGAAATGTAACTACACATCGGGTCGACACAGCCCGTAATGACTTGAATGGAGTGGAAGTAGAGCTGGGCGATAGAACGATAACGATATGTATCGCGATATAACTTTTACTCGATAGAGAAATTAAGCTATCGCGATAGACCTCGCCGCTCTTGTCCTCAAAAAAAATAAAAAAATAAAAAAGGTCAGCCAATCCAAATTAAGTAGCGCAGCGTCACGTCGCGTGACTTGTAACGTACAGCACAAGTGCCAAGCCGCACGTGTGTTTGTTTGGGAAGCAGCCAGCGGGTAATGGAGCCAGCGCGTAATGGAGGAAATGAGTGTGCCGACTAGAAAAATCAACCGAGCGTGACCGAAGAGAAAACAGATGATGGTTCCAATGCCGGAGAGATTGTCGAACGGAAGAGCCATAGAAGTTCCGTAGTGTGAAGGTATTTCGGCTATTTCAAGTCTGACAAAAAACAGAGTAGCGTGCACTGTAAATTGTGCCGAAAGCAAGTCTGGAAATACAATAAACCGGTGCATGCGTCACACTGCGCCACGTTATTGTTTCGGTGAAATGAATTTCTACAATACTGTTACTGTTAATTCTACTCTCTGCAGTGTTTAAATGCTTACATATACACACAGTTACTGTCCGTCCACACATACGACTCGGTTCTGCTTCTATGCCCCAGCTTTGTTTACTTTTTCCCACCGAGGCTTCTGATTGGCCAACATTTCTGCACGGTTAGGAATCTAGCGCCACCCGCTGCTTTGGCATGTTCATAGCAGCGTTTTCCTTCATTTCTGCCTTTATGTGTGGACGAGATTATTTTTTAAAACGAAAACGGAAAATCGCCGTTTTCAAAAATACCCGTGTACGTTTGGACGTAGCCTCAGTCTCTGACTGGAAGCGCTAATTCGTCATTCGGCTTTTGTCAGACTAAAGTAACTGTTAAAACTGTTTGAAAAGCTCAGCTATACAACAAGGAGAGATTGAGAATTTCCTTTTAGTTCTCAGTTTATTTGATATTGACAAAAGTTAGTCAGTTTTGTCTGTTCTTCTGTAAAACAAACTAAGATTTATTTTTAGAATTAATATTTTGTTTCTAAGTGGAATTGACAATTTAGTCTGTTTTGTTTGTTCTATTTTGAAACTTAAACGCTTTAGTGGCTGCCTTTTGTGTAGTTTGCAATATTTGCCTTTATTTATCTGAAAAAGTCTCATGTTCCCTTAAGTACATCTACCCTGTTGAACTTATTATGGGAAATAAATATTTAAATAAAAACAAGCTGCTGATTATTTCACATTTTACTTGTGAGCAACGGCACATTTAAATCTTACAAATATAGTTATTTGGCTTATATCGTGATAGATATCGTTATCGCCTGAAATGAAAAAAACATATCGTGATATGAAAAAATCTCATATCGCCCAGCTCTAAGTGGAAGGTTGTGGTTTAGCGTTGGGAAGGGTTTCCGTGTACATCACAAGTTAGGATGTAGCTTTCCAGCAGCTTTCCAATCTTTATTCTATTCACCTGGGTTTCAGTTATCTTGCTTTGTCCTTGGCTGATCTGGTTTATTCTTATAAAGCTGGGCCCCAATGGGTTTTGCCCCACTTTTCATCCTATGCCTCTTAGCTTCTCTGAGTTGTTTTGTTACAGACCCTCCTACACCCAGCTCCAGAGTCATTACATTTTCTCCTGTGTAAAATCTAGTAGGTGTAAATGTAGTAGCTGACTCATTATTTTCTTAATTAATTCAGGAAAATTTGGAAGAAAGTGAAAAATCCCCACAACACTTTTTTTTAAAGTAGTTAAAACCATCCTAAAAGTTTATCATGTAAGACATGGAAAAGCACCAAAGCCTGAGAAGGGGAGATGTGGAAACAAGACAGTTTGCAATTTACATAAACATTTACTTGAAAGTCTGTTAGAATGCTAAATACTTCTCACGGGTTACTGCATAGTCAACTATTTGATTCTTCTTTATCATTACTTCCTCATGATGCAATCATCAAGGACCTCGCTTCCTCATACTGGAAGAATTTGATACAGCCTTATGTGCTTTAATGAGAAAACGTCGGGCTCTGGCTGCTAATGCTACTGCTTACAACCAAGTTCAACAGAAGACACTTTGAAAACATGACACCTTTCCAGGCTCTCTGTCACAGAGCATGTTTACCGTCAAATAATTTGAAGAACTACCTCTGTGTGCTCCTCATCACATTCTCTTGAAGTCGACTGAAAATGTCATATGATCAAAGAAAGATCTGAAGATTTCTGACGACTTTATCTCCGTTGCTTTCATAAAGGTGCGCTCCAGTGCAGCTTATGCTACAGCAGGTAAGACAAGAATCACTGAGGAACCTTCGCTTCATATTCTAAAGATTCAGTTGGGAACCTTCACAAGCAAAACTAACAATTCGACCAACCCCCAGGCTTTTGTCACGGATGGTTAAATAATTAGCATTAGTCATAACCATCAAGTAAAAGAAAATACAACTCTCTTTGGATTTGGATTGGATTAAACTAAATTAATATTCTATCCCTATAGGTCCTCTATAGACGTTTGGCTTATTTACTCAGAAATCCACAAATCCTCCAGAGGGAAACAAACTGCCTCCAAAAAACAGAACAAAAAAAAGAGCTCTGACGAGTTGGACTGTTAGATCTTTTGCCTCTCTTCCCCCTGTGGCTCTTTTGCATAAAGCATCACAGACTGGCTGGGTTGGCAGACGCGGGGATGCTGTAACCAGTTCACTGACGTCATTTCGGATGATTTCTGAAATAGAAGCTAAACTTTTTCCAAAGAGTTCTGGTACTAGATCGAGACAACCCTTTACAGCTTCACAAATGGGTTTCCTGGGTCCTGAATTGAAATAATCAGATGAGAAAACAACGTAATCAGCCGGGATAGTTTCCTCAGCCCGGGTCTAAAGCATCACCATGCTGGAGTTTTGCAGTCTGAATATCCAGAGCTGTCAGAGAACATACAAGGAAAACATTTTCCCCTGGAGGAAAATGTGCACTTTGTCAAAGAAAGAACAAAAAGTGATGACTACAAAGTGAAGCGGCCGTCTCTTGGAATGAGGAACATCTGAAAATAGTGCTGAGACTGGGGATTCTCCAGTTTTCCATGGGACTATGATTTGGCAAATAGTTAAAGGACTGGGGCCACAACAAAAGGCGTCATCATCAGGGAACACTAACAAACACATTCATCAGCCAGCTAGTGTTTCCTCCTTTAGTGCGCTTACATGCAATGTGTGAGAAAGCAATGACGTCTGCACGAATCAGCATGATTTCCTTGATGCTCCTGACAAACAATTTTACTCTAATGAATCTTGGGTGCCAGGAACAACAGGCTCTAACTGCTGATGCTGGAAACAAACCCATCCCAAGAAATTTAGCAATGATACAAGCATGAGATGACAAATGAATGCTGGGAAGCAGAACTAGTGGGAGAGAATGATTATTCTATTTAGATACAGAACAGAAAAAAGCCTTTCACAGCATGGCTCCAATTCATCAAGGTGTGCTGCTTTACACAGCCGGTAATATATCCCGAGGCACACGTTTTACACCAGTTATAATGAAGTATGTAGTCCCTTTACCCAACTTTGAGAGCTGGAAGTATATTCAATCTGTATAGTAAATTTGCGTGACTTGCAGTATTTTCAGACACAGGCATTTATATATATGGCACTGCAGTTTTCTGCAAGTCTGTCAATGATGCCACTAAAGTGCTCAAATATATCCTGGGTTTCAGTGCTCACCACATTTAACGGCAAACTTTTACGACCCTTTAACAGCACTGAATGCAGTTTGACACTTTTATCAGTCATACTGGACAGAAACAAAGCAGACGGGTTGATGGATGAGTAACGCATGCATGTGCTTATCTGAAGTCTGCATAATGTGAAGTTTAGCTACAATGTTTGCTCGAGGGATGTGCGCTGCCTGAAACTCAGCTTAACTTAAACAACATCCTTTGCTGAGTCTATGCTTTAGTTCCCTGTTTCACATTGATGTTTTAAATCTTTCAGTTTCATTGTATCACCAGAGAGACCCCCACAGCTGGAAGAAAATTTGCCGTATTGTGACATGCTTGATTAAACAAACAAACAAAAATCAGATTCTGATTCTTTAATAGCTTCAAAAGCTAGCAGAGGTGCTTTGTTTCCCTTTGAATATTGTGATATTTTCCAAATGGCTCTCATCATTATCTTTAAACACTCACTTGTTCCAAACAAAACCACTACATTGCTTATGAGGTGACTTTTATATTAAAACAAACATAAAAAACTGGTCTGAACAACTATGCTTTAAATATCAATTTGGATATTGTGCTAATACACTGTTAACTGATCAGGATGCACAACTGTACTGTGTGATAGTGCTGCTGAGGAACTGACAACAATACTATCTTACCTTACAAGCTACTGGACTCTGGAATGTAAACTTCTACACAGGTGCACTACATCTATAATCTATAGAGATTTACATCAACCATGACGTCTCTTAATGGGACTCAAAGACGTTGACAGAGATTAACATCACATATACCTCTCAACTGAAAGCATAACAAAACTAATCATTTTCAGCAACTGCACTTTGAGCTGAATTCTTAAGGCGGACCACTAAACTGACAGAACATATATTAAAAAAAACAAAAAACAAGCTCCATTGGACCGATAAACAGATTGCTGCTTTATAAGAATAGACCAGATGGGCATTGATTCACTGTTTTTAACCGCTAACCTTCCTGGTGTCTATTGCTGAAAGGTAAAGCTAGAATTTTGTGCCTGAGGCATGAAGAAGAATCAGCAAGGAGATGGAGCTACTAGATTACAAACCAAATTTTTAAATGTGGTAGCAATATTATCACATTCACACTTGTGCTGTTAATGTACAGTTTGAGAGTTGTTTTTTCTGCTGCTATATGAATCCATTATACTCTTGTAGAAAATGTATGTAAGGTCAAATCCAGAATTTGTAGGCATTGCTGTGTGTTGAATTAATGAACATCTTTCCAGAGCTATTACAGTATAAATTTGTATATACAGTCTATAACAACAAGGACACATCACTTGATGGAACAGTGTCGGATGGAACAGATGTATGACTTTTTAATCAATTCAGATTTCTATACGGGTAGTAGACACAAGTACAAGTAGTGCTGTGCAAATGTGCTGAGGATGCTATATATTAGGGCAGGGCAATATGGCCAAAAATATTTATCAGGATATATATTTGAAAATATAAATGAAACTTTATTAGTGCAAAAAACCCCATCAATGTATTTTCACTTAAACAAGCAGCTGTTTTTTATGTGCATTAAAGTTATATAAAAATGTAACAGTGCAAATGCAAATTCCTTGCTGACAGTTTAACCAGCAGGCATTTCCAGTGGAAACTGGCCGACATATCCTCAGCATAACCATGTATAATATCCACTAAACTTAAAAAGAGGTTATACACACACACAATACGGTAATATTATGTTTACAAACCAATTCTGGTTCATCTGTTTCTTTCGCCCTTCTCATTCTCCGTCGCCGCAATGCTTTTTCTGACATATGCTTATAAAAACAAAGGCAGTGGGCATGCGCGTTTTACCCATATTCTATCATGATATTTCATTTTCTTATCATTGCCTAACATTACACCAGTATTACCGTGAATGGTATGATATGGCCCAGTGTAGATCTGGCATTAAAGACTTCTAAGCAGTGTTTTTGGCTTACAACACATTTCTTTAATGACTGCTACTTTGTCTCCAGTGTCAGAAATACTTTATGCCTGTATGGCCTGCTATGAATACGTTATCTATGTTATCTTAAATAATGTACATAACATTACAAAAAAGCTTCTAGTGTTGATATTAAACTAAAATGTCAGATAATGAAACCTACTTCCAGACAGATTAGTGTCTATATGTTAGACATTTAATTTAAAAACATATAACAGTGCCTGAGAGAGCAGGCCAGGCCATAAGACGCTTCATGAATACTTGAGAATGCATAAGGAAATCCTTTAGGTTAAAAAATGATGTGTAGGCTTTATTCACCTGCAACAGCACAAAGTCAGCACAAAGATTACAGTAAGTAACACTGCACAAAAATCCGTTTCAGTTCCCCGAGGCACAATACATCCCATACTGTGCAGCATGCCCTTTACTTTAACATCAGCGGCCCATTTGATAAACCCATTTCAACAACGTGCCTCAGGTTTATTGCTGTGGCATCAGAATCATCCACTAAGAAAAGGGGGACATGCACCATTATGTGAAACATTTCCCAGGGTGCCTGCTGCTCGCAAACAACATATCACTTAACAGCAGCCGCCTCCCCACCCTCCACATGCAGTGGCACCACATTGCAATACTGAAATGTGGTCTCAGCAAAAACACTCGATATTAGCTTAATTCATTTTACAAAGCAGAAACTTACATGAGAATGAAATATTAATGTTTACGTGTACAGCAACGACCAAAGTGAAGAATATTCAAGCAGGGTAGCTGTCATGTCACCTGAATAATTAACTTGCTTACTTCAGCTGAGTTCAGTGAGTGAACTCTTACATAAGGATAATTATTTCACATGCAGAACTTATAAACTATCATTTAAATACTTCTGTTTGTAAACATTTATTAAATTATTGTGAAAGCTGTGAAAAATCCTAGAAGCATGTGGTCTGTGACTCAGCTATGAAAAAGGAAGATTGTACTGTCGCTGCTATATCTGACTAAATTAAATACCGATTTCTTCCCCACTGCTATCAGACTCCTGAACAGCTGACCTACCTCAACTGCAATTTGCACATCAGGACACTTTGCACGCCAAGTTCATTTTACACATTAAGCTCTTTTGTACATCCATTTACATCGACATCATCATACCTCA
Organism: Rhamphochromis longiceps; assembly: GCF_057381845.1. Taxonomy (NCBI): domain Eukaryota; kingdom Metazoa; phylum Chordata; class Actinopteri; order Cichliformes; family Cichlidae; genus Rhamphochromis; species Rhamphochromis longiceps. The sequence goes on along the minus strand of NC_140577.1, from coordinate 29,620,353 downwards.
CTTGTCTTCACTTACTTATTTTTGTACTTATTTAGTTATCTTTCATTAATTTTATCCTTATTTTTTTAAATCTTTATTTATCTTAATATCTTGTCTTATTTTTATCCTTATTTATCTTGTTCCTTCAAACCTACCTAACTTGGGATTTGTGTATGAACAGCAAAGGAAGAATTTCATTGGACAGAGAATTGCTATTTCTTCTGTACACATGACAATAAACACTTTGAATCTCTTGAATGTTAGTATTAAGTTAGCTAACACTACAACATATGTACCAATATTAAACCTTAATGCTAGTTACTGCCTGCAGTAACACACAACGAACACCTTTCATAAAGGATTGCAGTGACACAGTGTATAGTTACTAGTGACAACCAAAATTCCAGAGGAAGAGAAAACAAACAAGAGCAACTCGCTCTGCTGACACTGAAAAGGTTAGCTGGAAAAGCCTGAGTGTCCTTTTTTTAAAGTTGCTGTAATAATGGTCATGATAACTGTGTTGTGAAAATCTGATACTGTGGTTCTGTATTTTATTTAAGATTAAGGTTTTAAGCGTACATTATTAATATTTTAATCTCTGAACTGGAACTTCTGGTTAAGCTAACCTGACTGTATCAAACCTATATGAAAGCTAAGTTGTCAAGCTAGCTAAACAGTGAGTGTTGACTCTTCCGTTGATTATCAGTTTATTAATATTGTTTGGAGATCGTGCTAATTATTATTAATTATTAACATTTACTTCTTGTTTTTCTGCTGGAAGCATCAAAGGACTCAATTCAGCAAAAGTGAGGTAAGTGTAAGTAGCCAAAATTATTGACCTGATTTAGAGGTTTTTTGTAATAAATTGGCAAAAAAAGCTTATGCAACATAGTTACACAAGTTCATATGAAACCTGTGAATTATGGTAATCCTCAGTAGAACTTGTATACAAAACTAGAGATCAATTGGTTTCTAATTTTATATTTTAAAGAATCACGATTTAGATAACAACAATTAAATAAGTTGGTAGAATTATTCTCGTACTCCCCCATATCAATAAGTTGTATCTCTGTCTGCAGGCAAACATGAATATCTGTTTAAAAAAAAAAAGAGCATAAAAACTCAAGAGACTTTTGGCATTTCCCAGCACTTTCAGCAGCTTACAAATCAAACAAAACACAAGGGGATTTGTGTCAAGCACAATCAAACTTTATTCGTGGTTTCCTAATTCAATACAGAAGAATTTGAGAAAATGTTTTAGGTCAAATTAAAAATTCCTAAGGGGAATCTAGGTCATCACGGCAGCAGAAGATAATGAAGATGGAAATACTGCAAAAAAAAGCAAATTGCATGGAGCTGTCTTTGTAAGTAAAGAGAAAAAGACTTGCTTTATTATCAGTAGCCTTCAAAAAGACTTGTTTAACAGCCTAAAGGTAATTCTCAATAAAAGGCTGCTCTCAACATTGAGCTATTCACAGATTGAGATGAAACACTAGAGGATATCCCTGATGGCTTACCCTAAATCTTTCAACTTTAACTGAGGATAATGGTAAATAGCAAGGTGACGCCATGAGGCCCTCCAGATCATAAATCGTCATAATTTAAGATTTAGTAGTGCATTCATTAAACACTGAAGTCACTCAGTTCAAAATGAGTAAGGCAGGATAGTCACAGTGAGAGAGAACAAAATGAGCTTGAACTTCTTGGTAGGTCCGGGGCATTTTGCAGCACTGAGTTTCATTCATGTTTAATCAGCTCTCAGACTGTAGCACCTCTTTGATATCACACAGTGGGCACAGTGAGAAGAAAGCCATGACTGCAGGCTCTACTGCACATCTATCCTTTGATTAATGAGAGGACACCATTTAATCACTCCTTTATCCTCAGGAAATTTCAAAAGACCAATCTTTAGACTCAGCTGAGGGACTCCTGTGTGTGGAGGGGTCATTGTCTTCCATTATCTACTTGGACATAGAATAGAATATTTCTTAGCACATTTTAATGAGTGTGTATGGGTGTGGGTATGCATGTTCCCTTTGAAATGATAGTTTAAGGCTCTTGTTCTCCATTGTTCCAAGACCGGAGTGGATATTGATGGGATTTAATTGACATTAATGTTATTGTCCATTTTGCTTGTAGGTCAGGTTATTTATTGATTACTTCACTGATTCCTGATTAACTTTATGTGGAAGCCATTGTGGAACCAAAAAAAATGTTTTATCACTTGAATTGGAGTGCATTGTAGAAAGAATCTGATGATTTAGAACACTCCCAACACAAATGTTAATAAAGCTGCAAAACCATAGAGGCCAGACAAACCTGATGAAGAGTGTAAGAAAAGTACTGCAATACATTAAATAGGAAGACTTGTAGCTAAAGGGAAGGCTCATTGAATAAAAAGCTGAATGCAATGGTAATTCTATAACCATGTATTTTATTTTCCAAGTACTACTGCTCTCTTCTGAAGATGCTTGTTAACCTAACAAGCAATTCTAAACTGGCGCTAGATATAGATCGAGTGTTGTTGTCTGTCTCTTTATACTGGCTCTTTGATGGATACTAAGATTTCGTGCAAGACTGCAACACTTATTTCAGTTTAAAGGTCTTTTTATTTCTGTGTTAATAATCTTGTTTTTCGTGACCAGAACTTCATCGACGTTGCTTTACCTCACAGCCTGACATTCACAGTAAAATTCCTTCATACAATCTCAGTACAACCACCAGGTCAAGTTGTATAAGAAATGGACCCTTCACTTGTTTTCCCATCTTCTGTTAAAGGCTCAGCAGTTTATCAGCAAACCATGGGACAGCACTATATGGGTCATACATAAACAGATGGTGGGACATGATCTAATCTGGCCACAACGGGAAACAGCGGTTCAAAAAAAAACAAAAAAAAAAAAACATCCAACACAGAAGCTCCAAGAAGATGAAACACATTTCAAATTTCACACTTTGTAGTCCGACAACCCTGAATGGAAAGCTTTACAACTCATTTGCCTCGTCCATCATCTCTGTTCTGGCGATGTTATAATAACAGGCTCGCTCAAGCTGACAAGTTCCACGCTTTCATTTTTGTTAGGAAAACAAATACACTCCAGAGATATGTGGCGCAGGAAAACGGAGACATGGGCTGTCTGAATGAATGTGTATCACCTACAGAAACAGGAAATTAAAAGTGAGAAGTCCTGATAACAGCACACATGTCTGCAAAGTGAAGGGGTCTAATTGTGCTAAAAGATATGACAGACAAAGATGTGATGTAATTAGTTCAGCAGATGATGCTGGAATGAAAAAGCTAATGGTGACAGCTTGAAAGACATTAATCAATGGAGGCATTCGAAATTTGAAAAAGAAAAAAAAAACGTCCCTGACATGTCAAAGTATAGTTTGTTTCTGACATCTGACATCTATAATGTTGATGACTTCAGTCCAGCTCCATTAGCACTTTACTTAAATGGCATTTCGATTACCTGCCTCCAAGCTCTCACCTACATTTATTTTATTCAAAATGATACAGTGTGGAAGCTAATGGATTTTTTGGCCAATACAGGTGCAGGCAGAAGAATAAAATGTGACGCGTGGTTCTTAGTCCACAAATTCCCGAAGATAAACACAACTTTTCTTCACAGGTAAAAGTTAAAAGTAACAGAAATTTCCAAACACACAAAAAACTACAAATAGCTAGCTAAGCATAACTTCAATGGGAAAAAAATGAAAAAAATGTGAAAAAATGTAAAAAACAAAAAACAAACCAAAAAACCACAAGATGAATGAATGCACAAGAATGCACAAACTACCAGACTTCAAAGAAGTAGGAATGACTCAGCCTCCCAGTCTCCAGCTGTCTATGTCGACAATGGAGTACAACCTAAGCTTAAAGATAATAAAACTTGTACTGTCAGCATTAATGTCATTAAAGTGATGTTAGTGAGCTAACGGCGCTAACGTGGTGCATCCCCATCCACGGGGCAATCCGTGGTAACTTGTTAATGGAGATTTGCCTCATTAATGCAGTTATGGCGTTAACGTCATTTTAACGAGATTAACGCTGACAGCACTAAATAAAACTGAAAAATATTTTAAAGCTAGGATGTTGCATCTTGGGTTGATATTTTCAGTTTAGCTACTGGTTTCCTTGCATATTTTGCTGTGGAAGTACTGCGTTTTGTTGGAAGTTGTTGAAGTAGCTCCCTTTTACATGCTGATGTGTTCACTGAGACGATTGTATGATCCATTTTGGGTGCATTTCCATGTTTTAAGCATGAAATTAGCTTACTAGTTACTTTGACGAGGTTTAAGCATTAAAAGCTCGCTGGTCAGTCATCTCCATGTGTTCTGTCCTTGGTCTCTCTCCCATTGCTCATCTTCTTAGCTTGGCCTGGATTTACTGAAGGGCTCCTAAATGTGGATTCCATTTATGTAAAATCATACTAAGTCTTCACCACAATTACATATTTTAACTGTAGGCAACACTAACTAACTGTCAGAGAGGCTGACAGATGCTTACGGCACATCAGTTGACCAATCTAGTATTTGCCAAAGCTTCACAATGACATCGCTTGATCGCTCTGGGCGAGTGTTTGTTGAAGCACCACACATATGGCTTTCATGGTTTGCCAACCTGTTCACCAACTCTCCGGTTGGTCTTCTGCACATGCTCCTGCTCACTCTGGTCTCCGGCTTGACTATATAAAAAGGAAAACCTCGTTAGGAAGATCATCACCACCTGTCCCTGCAGCCTCCCTGGCACCGCCCCCTTGAGCTCACTGCATCACTCCTCCCCTGCGGCTGAGCCAGGGACCACACCTCCACCACAGTTCGGATTTCTAAATAATATTTATTGGGTGTTTATAATTCATGTAAGCATTATCAGTTACAATTACCATCAATCTGCATTTTGTTATTATTCAATTCAGAACTGCCCAGACCAGACACAGTGACATTCCACCAGAATCCCTTTGATCTCTGATCTTCTTTATGACATCAGCACACTAAAACCTTTAAAGAGGGGAAAGGTTCTCATTCTTGTCAGTCTTTCAAAGATAGTGGAAGAATTCACTAGGCAGGAAAACACTTAAACTACTCGAAACTTCAGTTTCTGACACAGTTGACCGTATTTATAAAAAATCTTTTAGTTAGTACAGAGATTTAGCATCAACTTCAATTTGAAATATGAGTCTGTCAAATCCTGTTGTATGCAACCTGAGAGCCGAGAACGAAAAACTTAAACAGCAAATCAAAGAGCTGAAAAATGAGAATAAAACTCTCAAACAACAAAACTCTACCATACGTGACCTTAAAGTCGAGAACGCCGACCTTAAGGAGCAAAAAAGAGAGCTCATAAATGAGAACAAAATTCTCCAAAAAAACATTGAAGTTCTCTTCAAACGAAGTGGGTTCTCTAAAAACAAGAGGAAAAGAGACCTGCAACTAGAGAATGAAAAAATTCACATCAGAATTCAAGAGCTGGAATATTTGAATAAAGTTCTACAGGATGCACAAAGCTCCAATAGCAACGAAATTCAGCAACACAAAGAGGTGATGCAGGAAATGCAGGATGAAATCAGAGAGCTGCAAAGCAAAAAGGCAGGCTATGTTATAAAAGTGAAAGGCATGGAAAAGGACAACCAGTCTTTAAGAAAGAAAAATGATGTGATGATAAAACGCATGTGTGAGCTGAAAAGGGACTTTGAAAAGGAAAAAGATGACATGCAACAGGAAATACAGGCTGTTAAAACTGAGCTCCATCAGGCAAACACAGCCTTTAAAGAGTTAGAAGAGAGTGAAGAAAGAAAAAGGATCATGAATGAGGAAAGCAAAACAATGGACAGTGCACAACTACGACTTTGGCCCTCCCTATTAAACCTGGTTAACGCAGGTTCAATAGGGAGGGGTGGGGGGTATAACTTAGACAATGGAAATTCATTTGATTTAATTGGCCCAAAATGAGTGACTGCACCCAGACACTCAGTAGCAAAAAAATTACAGAGATTCAAGAGAGAAAACTGTTTCTGCATAGACTCCTATAGTAGTGCAAGTTGTGTCATCACTTGGTGTCCTGCATAGAGTGCAGGTTTAAGGTATTTACGTATCTTTCAGAATTAGAAGCTATGCTGCGTCAGGGGTTATAACAGCTGTGCCCCCCCCCAACCGGTCGAGGCAGATGGCCGCCCCTCACTGAGCCTGGTTCTGCCGAAAGTTTCTTCCTGTTAAAAGGGAGTTTTTCTTTCCCACCGTCACCAAGTCTAAGGAGCTTGGAAAGAAAAGCGCCTGGACTTCTTTAACTTAAAGAAGTCCAGGCGCTTTTCTTTCCAAGCTCCTTAGACTACTATGGCCTTGATGACTGAGAACCTTCACAGACACTGTCATCAAGGGTTTGCTCACAGGGGATCATCTGATTGTTGGGGGGTTTTCTCTCTTATATTGTATGGTCTTTACCTTACAATATAAACAGCCGTGAAGCGGCTATTTTTGCGATCCGGTGCTTTAGAAATACATCTTAGCTGAACTGAACTCCATAACATCTGGACTGAAATGCCTACACACAACGGTAGGCATTTCAATCAAGAGCTCTGTCCAAAACGTTCAATGACAAGCATCAGCACCAGGATTGTTTTTTAGCTCACCAACAGTTCATGTTCCATACCCAGTTTTTATTGTAACTGCAACTTTGTAAGACTGGGTTGGGAGATGTTCTTGTGGTGAGCTTTTATTCACATAATTGGTTTCTTTAATAGTGAAATAAAATAAATTTGTATAACTGGAAACAGCGTTCTCATGTGTGATTATCACATTGTATTCTTTAAACCATGTAACAGAATATATAATATATATAATTTACTCATAGTAATATTAATATCTAATGTGATTGAGTTTCCTCATCTCTACTTATGTGCTGATGTGTTCACTGAGGCCATTGTATGGTCCATTTTGGCTGCATTTCCATGTTTTAAACATGAAATTTGCTTATTTAAAGGGTGTCTCATGTATCTCTTATGCAGAAATATGTGTTGCCTAGCTGGACAAATGTAGCACAGGTCTACTATTATTGGCCTAATGTATTTTAACAATCATTTCAGCATCCAGATAATCTCTCTCATGCTCCCTTAGATGAATTTAGCCTGGTTGTCATGAAATAGGCATTTGAAACAATAACTACCAGTATCTTTGAATGTGTGTGATTTCACTAATCCTGCATATTTTTTGCAAGACAACTGGGTGTTTTTATGTAAAGAATGATCTGAGAACACTGAGGCTAATGAAGTAACAAGAGAAACATAGTAAGTAGTCTTTCAGTTTGCATGAGTAATTTTGATTATTGTTCATTTTCATTTACCATGTCAACATGTTTTAGAGCAACGTTTTCTGATTTTGAGCTCTTTTAGGTGTAAGTCATCGTCAGTGATTACCCTAATCTGCTCACACAGATATGTAGAGCCAAATACTGTCAATAAGGCCTCTGCAATGTTCTGAAGACAGTTAAACTTGTCAGGTAGTGATGTCCAGCAGGTGAAAATGCAAGCTCCATGAACACGCACAGCTGTGGATTCCAGCTGCTTCGATGTTGCATTAACTGGCATTAACTCAGCCAGTTAATGCGAGACAAATCCAGCTGCTCATTAAAGATTTCTGGTTTGATCAGAAAATACAACATTGATCCATACACCTGAAAGTCCCAAAAATGCATTGTGTCTCGAGTCTACGGATGTATCCGTGTATCTCCGTGGTGCTGATGCTGTGCTGAGCGAAAAGCTCCTGAAGCTTTTGAAGTGTCGGAATGTGGAAAGCTAACAGCGTCCCTCTCACCAGTAGGCTAAGTTATTTTTAGCCAATTACAAGATGAATCTGGTACTTGGGGTTGTTAGTTAAGATACCGTCATTAAGAAGAGGCACAACAAATGTGTCTATGCGAGCTGATTTGCGATGTGCACCACTGGCGCGGCCATTTATTTTTTGATGCACCTTCTCAGATTAATTCACTGTGTGTCGTGCCCAGGGCTGGACTGGGACAAAAAAAACAGCCCGGCTTGACTAAAGACCGGCCCACCAGGTATTAAAGCCATAAAGCCTTTGAATGAAAACAAACGCTGTTGTGACAGTGATGTACACTGTCTTGTTGGTATATGTATGATTTCTATACATTTTACATCAGATAAAAACTTTGGTTCAGATAATTATTTAATAACAGCCAGACATTTTAAATGAGAATAAGAAAGAAAAGTATTTCTTTGTGAACCCCTTTCCCTGTTGATGCCCTACCTGGCCCCCCTGGCAAAACTTTGCTAGATCCACCCCTGCACAGTTACCAGCTGTCAGCTACTTAGAAAAGGATCCTGGTGTTATTTGTCTCTCAGAAACAGTTCATAACTTCCCTTCAACTCATTCATGTCACCTAAAAGGTAAACCTGTTTCTCCATCACATGTTCAGCTCTGATGATTCAGTAAGGACATCATCTTCATGTTTCCCTCTCACCAGATATACAAACCGATATCATGACCAGCAGCTTTTACAGCTGTGGCTCCAGCAAACATCAGCTGATACTAGAAGGTAATATTAAAAAAATTCTAACAACAGCTGATCAAGCTTAAACGTGCTGCTGTTGTTTACCGCGACATCCGCTGGTTTCCTCTTTCTGGCGCAAAGTGGGCGATAAACAAACAAGAGAGAAAAGCCGATCAGCTGATCATTGATCAGTTTCATGATTAAAGTAGAAACAGGAGAGAGAGGGGAGAGAATGAGAGAAGAAGAGGCAGCTGTGCAGCGTAACGACAGAATAAATCCACCTTTGTGTCTTTTTTCATTCTAGCTGAAGTCCGGGACAAACTGCGTCCCCTCTCAGCTCAACACGAAACGCGCAATAATTTCTCTGAATGTGGGAGGATTCCGTCTTTTTACGGGACGGTTGGCAACTCTACTAACTAACCTTATGAATTAAATAAATTTCACCATCAGTAACATCAAAACACCCACCCAGCTGTATAGAAACTCCGTCATGCTAGCTAGTACGCAGTACGAGTTATTGTAACGGACTGTAAAAAGTCAGCACAACGAAAATAAACTCCACCTAAACTTGGTTTATATCTGACCCAGATAGACTGCAGGTCATAACTTCTTACCTGAAGTTCAGTTCACCTGACGCTCGAACCGGCGGCCGCCTCGGGTCTCTCCTCGTCCTGCCTCCGATCTCCCTCATCCACGTGCTGGCCTCCACCACTTGTTAATGTTACTGAATCTGTGGAAGCTCCGCGATGCCACCACCAAACAACTGAGTTAGTTTTACACACCGGCCAGCATCTGGCCAATCCAACACCTTTCATTGTTTATACCGTTACAAAAAAAAAAAAAAAATCATCGGGCCACCGAGCAAATGCCCGGTGTGTCTAGCTATGGCCGTGCCATCAGTTAACCCTTCGCGTGCCAACTGTGACACGCGTGTCTAGGGTTGCCAACCCCTGATGTAAAGAATGATCTGAGAACACTGAGGCTAATGAAGTAACAAGAGACACATAGTAAGTTTTAGTCTTTTAGTTTGCGAGATCAATTTTGATTATTGTTCTTTTTCATTTACCATGTCAACATGTTTTAGAGCAACGTTTTCTCATTTTGAACAACTTCAAACCATAAACATGTAATTTTAAAAATAAAACAAGTAATAAATATATACAAGTATAAACCTTTATAATCAATCAATTCCCGTTTACCGGTTACTAATCAAAACATGCAATAATTACGTATCCTAGCTAGTTCAATTAGCAGCAGGTTGACTGAAAACTGGAACGTATGTTACTGAGCTGCTGACATTACAACGTTGCTTACAGATTGCAATTCAAAGCTTCAGTTTTATTCAGCTGTTGACCTTTTGAGACATGTTGCCATTCACGTCCCTTCGTTTTTTTTTTTCATTTTTAATTCAATTCACACCAATGCCAATTTGTCCTTATAAAAAGTAGAAGGAAAAAGAAAAAATCCTCACACATTTATTCTAAAATGAAAGGATGAAAATCACAGGAAGAGAAGCAAATTGGTTGAAAAGGGTTATTTTGAGGTAAGGAAAGGGTCATTTCAGATGTAATTATCTCTAGGCAGAGTGTGAAAAATTGTCTGAATATGGTCTTTGGTCTGGTCAGGTAATATCAGAATGTACATAAAGATGGGCTTATCAGAGAAAAGACAGTACCCCATGGATTCTGTTCACTCTTAAGTATTTATTGTATAATAAATTAAATGTTAATGTTAATCTTGGTAGTAAAATCGCAGCTGTAGTTGGAAGCAAGTCCCTGAGCTATTTGTCACTTGGCACCAATACTTTCACACAATAATCCTTAACTGGAAACCTCTATTTATGGTTTGGCTACAGTCCCAAACTCTGCAGTCTCCCGAGAGCTTCCTAATACACTGAAAAGAGTCATGATGGGAAAGTACTTTTTACACTGAACAGGAGGTAAAGCTGATGCATAAATTATAGAATTATCTGAGTGATGACTGGTCCCTGCTGTACAGTTTGTTTGTACAGCATCAGTCAGCCCTATATGTGTCTCATCAGCCCACTTAAACCTGGAGGGCTTTCTGAAGCCTCCTCTAACATGTTTTACTGTAACAGAGGAAATCTTTTATGTTGACAGGAAAGGAGTTCAGTGTTTCCTGCATGTTTACCGTAGATGAAGCAGAGAGAAAGTGTGTCAAACAGCTTACAGGATTAGAGCTGTCACAGATAATGAGTCTGTACTATAATTACTATATTACAGGATAGGAGTTACTGTATATTTGAACTAGGCCGGTAACATGAACAGCATATGAGGGTATGAAGATAAAAGGCAGTAGGGTTTGTTTGTTTTTTTATTTCAGGAAGCTATTACCAGGAGAAGCTCTGTAATTTGACCGCTGGACAACACTCACCGACAAAAAGAACGTTTAAAAATCAAAACGACTTGTTCTTTTCAAGTGTTACATTTGGCCAAAGATGCTGTGGAAGCTTAAAAGTGCTTTCTAGAACTTAAATGTTTTTAATAATGCTGAACAGCCCATCCATCCATCCACTTATCCGCTTTGGACTATGGGAGGAAGCCGGAGTACCCGGAGAGAACCCACGCAAACACAGGGAGAACATGCAAACTCCACACAGAAAGGCCAACATCAGGCCATCAGAGTGGCCTGATGTTGGGATTGAACTCAGGAGCTTCTTGCTGTGAGGCAACAGTGCTAACCACTGAACCACCCCCTGCTGAACAACCAATTCAGAGAAATAAGCATGTTACAGCTGCTGTTTCTGCCTCTATAGCCTCCTTTCTTATTAAATTCTGGTCAATTTATCAATGAATAAAAAAAGGAAAAAGAGCAGTATTAACCCACAATTATTTTAAAGCATAAGATCAATTTTTCCTCATCACAGATACATCTTTATCACCATCCAATACTGTCAGCAGTGAGTGCAGAACATGGTGGTTTGGAGCCAAGCAAATTGCAAACTACTGTGTGAAATACTGCTGTAAATTGAAATAATGACCTGACAGATGACATATGTAAAGAATATCAGCTGAGACCAGCCCCAGCCCCAGTTCTTTCACCTGATAGCAAATTAACAAACCAAAGAGACTGCAAGACTATTTTGGTTTAAAAGCTGGCTTCATTAAACTTACAAGTCAAACTAGATAGCATTTGTATTGCTTTACATAAAAATAAATACATATTAATAAGGCTCATTACATCATGTTCAATCTGGCAAAAATCTGTCACTCCTGTGTCTTCATCTAAAAAAACAGAAACCTCCATGCAGGGCACCCAACCCACAGAGTTTAACCAGTTATACTTTTACAGTAAGTCCCAGCCTAACATGTGCATGTGTGCTCTCATATATGTATTAAAGAGGCTACAGAAAGCAGTCTTAAACAAGACTAAACACCGATCATTCTTGAGTGTGAGGTCAGTAATAAATGTCTCATCATGTCTGAATGAAGCCAATCAGAACATTAATATCTTGCTCGCCTTTGTCTGAATGTTCCATTTTCCACAAATGAAAACGTCAACAGTGCAACCCTGCTGAAACCCTGCTTTGAACTGAAAGATGTTGACATGCCAATATGCTATAAAAAAAAAGAAAAATACCAATGTGAGCCAATGATGAGCAGCAGTTCTTATGAAACATCCTATATAAACCATGGTTTCAACTGTCAAGCCACTTTTCAGACATAGATTCCTTTATTTTAATGACATCACCTCAACATGTCCACATGAGTCACTAAGGCAGGGGTGTCAAACGTACCGCCGGTCCGCAGGCCGGATCAGGCCCGCAAATGGCTTTAATCTGGCGCATGAGATGATTTTGTAAAGTATAAAAATGAGCATCAATTTTTCAATAAACTAACTGCTGTTCCAATTGTGTCCATTGGATGGCGCAATAGCAATTGTGAGCTACTTTGTTTTGCCTGCGAAATTTAAACCCGATGTGCTTTGGCACCCTTATTTCCCCAATATGTCTCTGTCAAAAAAAAGAAAAGTGGATGCAGAGTGCAGAGTGTTCCAAGAAAAATGGTCATCCTCCTATTTATTCACGGACGTGAATGGGAAAGCTGTATGTTTGGTGTGTTCCCAGCATGTTGCAGTGCTGAAAGAATATAACCTCCGTCGCCACTATGTGTGTCTTCATGCCGACAAATATGACAACTTTCAAGGACAGCGGAGAAGAGAGAAGGTGAATGAACTGTTGGCGGGTCTGAAGAAACAGCAGTCTGTGTTTACTCACAGCTGAGACAGCAGTGATGCTGCAGTGAAAGCTAGCTACCTCATTGCTAACAAAATTGCACTAGCTTCAAAACCATTGAATTCAGTTTTGAAAAATTCAGGTTCATCCCTCTTCCGCAGTGACCCTCAAAACCTCAAACCTTCTTGTATAATCTTAAATCTGTCAGAGTGTTTCTCCTCATCAAAAATCTTTCACATCAATCCCGACCAGCAGCTAAAGACACCAACAAATCCCCAGGAGGGCTGAAAAACACCAGCCCACTGGATTTTTTTCTCTGTCTTCAAAGACTTTCTTACTCTTTTATTAAAGACATTTCATGTTGTGACAGAAAGTTAAGACAGATGGGGTTTGGGTGATTTTGACTGAACAAGATGAGTAAATTCTTCCTTTTGCTCTGTAGTTAATTCGCGGAGACAGTAATGAAACTGTTCAAAACACATCAGCAACAACCCAGAGGAACACTCTCTAAAAGGAAATGCATCCAGATTATCCATAAGTCATTCCTACACTTCTTGCTGCAGAATACTTACTAATATTGAGTCCTTGTTCAACCCGACCCTGTTAACTGTTTATTAAAAATAGTCAACTCTTTCCAAGGTTACTGAGATTTGAAGTTAAACTTGTCTTTTTAATTCTACTATGTGAAGAATTATAAAGTGTAAACATAACACAATGAAAAGACTTTTGTGGAAACTTCTGTGTAAAACTCAAAAAATTTTGTTTGGCAGCAGCTGACGGATATCTGAGAGCTGATATTTTCTGCACAAAGACTTAGCTTAATGTTTACTATTAGCTGTTTAACGCAACATTTGAAAAGAGTGCTTTATCTGGATCACTTTATGTGAAACAGTACATAGCCTACTTCCTGATGTGAGCAATCATTCCTTATTATTATTATTATCCATCTTAAATGTCAAAATTCTATTTATTTACCTTAAAGACAATGACATGTAGGACTTGGGTTAGCATGAACATTTTGTGGTTAAATAAGTTGTATTAAAGACACAGGTGGTGGCCTGGAAACATAAATAGTTGAACTAGATACCAACTTCTAAAGCCCATTTCCACAAGACACTAATCCTTGATTGTAGCTGAAAACATGAAGAAAGATGGTGAGAAAACAAAAAACTATTCACTTTTAAGTTCAGGTCAGTTGCAGGTGAATTCAGCAACTACGGCACCATGATTGTTTCAACTCTAACAATGGATTTCTTTCGGTTTTACAACTAATAAGTTAGCTAATGAGTCTTATTAGCCAACTGTTCCTGTTAGCAATTTCCAAACCCATAAAGAAGGAGGAAAAAAAGAACAAGGCAAATGTTACAAATGATCTGTTTGACCTCTACAGCTTATATCCGTCCATTAGTTATAGATTGTGGAAGACTGATCGTTGTGTTGCTGTACGTGTCCGATGTCAGCTGTGATTTGATGCTTTCTTGTTGGTGCAGGCTATAAAGCAGGAAATCAGCTCCCTGGTGTCTCCTTTGTCACACACAGAGAGAGCAGAGATGCACCAAGGCCAACACGGCTCTGCTTTTCCACTCATGCCTAACGTCTACAATTACAGTGAATTAACAGCACAGTATTAAATCATATATGAATTATATACACCCATAAAGCTGTCTGGATTAACAACTTTTGTGACCAAGTTCCAATATTTATACGTTACTTTGCTACATTGCTAAATTTATTATTGTGCTTCTAAAAGTTAAATATCCCCTCACCCACATTCGCTCACAGCAGACGGCTGTCACCAAATGCTCATTGTACAGTTTTTTTTCTGGATTATTGTAGAGTCTTTACCTTACAATAAGGCGCCTTGAGGTGAGTGTTGTTGTATTGTATACAGACAAAAGTGAATTTAACTTATCTCACTAACTCACTGGTCTATTGTTGATTCTACATTATTGCTTCTTCTTTATCCACATCTGTATTTCAGTTTTGCTGCTATTTGCATCAGTTAGTTAGACAATAAAATGCACTGTGATGTACTGTGTGCACAGTCAACAAAGCAGAATCTCAACGGATCCCCTGCATGTGCCACATTACTTGCTGCCCTGAATGTGCACCGAGTCACAGCTGATTCACCAAAATAAAGCACTTTAAATCAGCAAACAAACAAACAAGGGAGTGGAATCAGCCCAATGGAGATTCTTACAAGCTGTTCATCTTTCAGTGCATTTTAAAAAGACTGAGCATCTAATCATCCAAGTGGAATGATTTGTGCAACTAAACAGCAAAACTGAATAAATCTACTGCGTTTTCTCAGATAGTTTTTGTCAGCTTTGCTCCTCAGAACAAAAAGTGCTGCTTTATTTCTTAAGAAACAAATTGCTGGCGCCGTAGGTGCAAATTCCCCGCTTTACAGGGTGTATTTCTAAAAAAAAAAATCTGATAAAAGCAGGACGTTATTATTTACCTGCAGTTAGCTGTCTAAATTTGGTGAACAGGAAGCTTGAAAAGAACCGTAATAAGAGCAGCGTTGTTTTTACTTTAAATGGAAACAAGAAAGGCTGAAGCAGATCCTGAATGATGGCAAGAACAAAACAGAGACATTTGCATCACTACAGTATCTTAGCAACAGATGTATGCCTGTTTTGTACCAAATACAAGGAAGTGGAAGAGCCAGGATGGAGACTGACAGAATGGCAACTATTAAGCCATCTCCCAGAGGACCAGAGGTCCCACTTACTCCGTTCTAAAACAGGAAGCCGCTATATGAATTCTTCTAGAAATGTTAAACTGGGCAACAATAAAATCAAATACTTTTCTGTGTCAGACAGGAAAATTACATTAACAGGGTCTTGTAGACAGTCAGAGGCGGATACTGAGGATGTTTCCCCCCTCTCTAGTAAATGGCTCAGCTTTGCATCTTTGACATTTTAGAAATGGTGTTATGCAAAGTGTTTTATTTGGCCTCCTACTACACATGCAAATAAATACCTGCTAACAGAAAGACTCAACGTATGTACTGTCAAATCTGAACTATTATTCTGTTGGATTTATATAAAAAAAAAACATGTTACAAACTTACAAACTACTAATTGGAGGCAGAATAATAATCTTACCATCATGATTGTAGCAGCTGTAGCATTTATGTATGTATGTATGTATACGTCTGGATGTATCCCATCTCCTCCTTCACGAATGAACTAATCTGAATAAAACTTTGCACAAACGTAGTTGCACATACAGTGATTATTAACATCTATATGATTTTTAAACAGGTTTATGGGGAATTTAAAGCCTTATTTTTCGTATTCATACTATGTTCTCTGTCAGCATCCATTTCACGTGTCACACTCTTTATGTTAGTTAACAGTAGGGCTTCAACGATTCATCGACTAATTCAAATAATTCAATCATAAAAAATTCTCCACACTAATTCTGTGCTCCGATGCTTCGGTCAATGCACGCTCTGCAGCGTGCAACTGTCACTATGGAAACATGAGCGTTTCAACCACAACTGAGGCAAAATGCAGACCTGCAATACAAACGTATTCAGGAGCAGCGTTTGAATAAAAGTCTGACAACATTCAGCCCACATGACTCCAGTTATAAACAAAAACACAGAGTCTGTTTGCACACCGCGAGAGCAAAGAGGCGGAGCCGCTACCGGCACGGTGAGCACAGGTAGAGTGAAAGACGAACGCATTTCCAGCTGTTTCTATTAAAATATAAAGATAACCTGTGAACGTGGTCTGATACCAGACTGGTTAGATGATACAGCTTAATGAAGGCTTGTTGTGTTTTTGTTAGTGAAAGTTACATTTTCTGTTTAGTCTAAATTAATTTTATTTCTTTTAAGTTTGTTATTTTACCAAAAGATATCGCGACTATTGGAGAAAGCCTCAAGTGTTCAGTCAAAGAACTGCATGTCTCAGGACTTAGACGCTGGCTTCAGTTTTCACCCTCAGAAGCTGCCACGAATTAATTTCTTGCATTAATTCATCATAAATGTTTATAAACAGTAAAATGAAAATTAAAAAAAACTACAGAAGGAGAAATATCAGTAGCTCAGATTTAAAATCAACACATGACACCTTCAAGCAGTTCAGCTTCAAAGTTGTTCTGTGCTGTTTTAAACGGTGAATGATTTGTATATGAGAACAATGCTGGTTCCTTTGTGGTACTTTACTATTATTTACACATGAAAACTAACTAGGCTAACTTGTAAAATATCAGTGGAAACTGGAGAGAAACAGTGGTCAGTCAAGCTAAACGCACAGAAAGGAATTCAACGCTCCTGAGTGCAATTTTAACCTCATACAACAAAAACCTGTGAGCTGAATATTCTTTACAAACAGAAACAGTTGTCAGAGCATCACAGTGGTGAGCACAGGGTGATATTATTAGACTGTCGCTGGTGTCTTTTCATGGAAGGAACCAAACACCTACCAGCCAATTTCAGTCCACACTGCTTTCAGAATCAAATTTACACCCCTTCCCCTTGTGTGTCAGGCTGTTTAATCATGTGCTGCTCCTCTGCACCACCGCACAGACTGGAGGTGGACTTGCAAAGGTTTTCAACAACCAGTAAACAACACTGTGGACAGTGCGTTTCAGGCTTCACTCAGCGGCAACCAAAGTTGTCGGACCAGGTGACAGATGGACTGACATGTCTGGGCAACCATGGATACTGAGCCACAGCCAAAACCATTCATAGGGAGAAAAAAGGAGAGGCTTCTGGGTGAATGCAATGTAGAAAAATACTCAATTTTATGCTCTGACAGTCAGAGCAGTGAGGCTGAACGCTGAATTACACAAGGAAACCCAAGTCTTGAGAAAAAGGTGCAACGGTCAAATATTAGTGCTATTATCTAAAGAGCTCAGGGTGGAAGCTGTGGAGTTTCTCCGTCTACCTCGTCAAAGCTGGAGTTTAGCTTAGCAGATCTTTTCTTTATAATATACAACACAACAAATATTTAGGCCTGAAGTACATATTTAATACTTATACACAATTGCTAGGTGCATTAGGTACTAGAGGTGCTCAACAAAAGCACCATATGGAGTGGCAGAGGTAAAATGCACTAACAGGTGCAGTACAACACTACGCTGTATTTGAGTCAATAGAACAAATGACAGGAGTCCTGAAATTCAGAACGCAAAAGGAAACGAATATTTGAAATGAAAGGAGGGCGCACCTCAAGCCTCACAGTTAGATCAACACCCATATATAGGTTTAAAAAAACCCCAAAAAAACCAAAAACAAAACCCACAGTTTCGGGCCTCGGTGCGTTATCACAATATTCCTATGTAGAAATTATGCATTTACATTTTCCCCACTGCAGGTGTGCATTGCAGCCACTCTCCACACACTGTATTTGCAAATTTTAGCTTGTTTAGGACAACACGGCAATGGCATACTGTAAATACTGATTGACTTTAGTGATCTACTGCATTTTTGATTTTATTTTAAAATATATTAATTAGATGCATCATTAAAGGAAATGTAAAATTGAGTATGTAAAACAAAAAAAAATTCAGTATCATCAAAAATACCCAAAACATGTTTCAGCTAACTGTCTGCGTGTTAGCTGGCGGGCTACAGATCTATTTCACATATCTATTTGAAATGACACACAATAAGTGTCAAAGTCTTTAAGCCAGTTAGAACTTGTACACAGATATGCTTTTGCTAGCGATCAGCTAACTACAACTTAGCACAATGAGGCGATTAAATGAATTGGCTAACCTTATCTACTCAATACAGGATTTTGCTACACAAGTTAACATGCACACACTCCATGTTAGCACACATGAAGAGAAAGAAATATAGCTTAGTGTTGGAATTAATCCCAAAAATAAAACAATTCCATGATGAATGAAATGCAACTTTCATATCTGTAGTAGTATTATTTTAGAGGACTAGCAAATGTGGTGCATGCTTAGACAGAGGTTATTTACAACCCCAAAACATCCCTAAACTAAACTGTGGCAGTTTTATATTACCTTCTGCCATCCTAAAATATGTGTGCAAGTTGTAACATCCAGGAATATCTGTATTATTGATTGATATCTGTATTATTTAACCTTTACAATTTTTTTTCTTATCTGGAACCAGATTGTCTGGGTCTAATTCATGCTTGCCATTTCCATCTCTTGGAGAGGCTTTTCATACATCAAAAAAATAGTTTTGGGCAGAATGCTTCTGTAGACTGCAGCGCATTTTAATGAGAAATGCTTAATTTCATAATAATCCACACTCTGAATGTACCAAAGACAGCAAAATACTTTGTCCTGTGAGATTAAACGCTGGCAGTCTGACGACTCGGCATGTTTTTCAGCAATAAGAGACTCTCATATGTTCAGAACTCTTCGAGCGCCTGCTGTCTGTTTGGAATTAGTCTCCATGGCAACGGACCAGACCGTCTGGCTTCAGCAAAGTAGTGCTGATGAAGTGGTGTGTTATGTTAATAGTCATCGGAGAAATAAGACCCTGAAAATATACAGTACATTTTGCAAGATTCCCCTATGGACTTGTTAAACTATAATTTAAGCTTAGCATACTTCTCACCTAGACATGTTTATGCAAGATGAGCATCACTGATAGTGAGTGCAAGCATCGGGGGGCAGTAATAGTAAATATCTGGCATGTAGATGGTTGTAACTTTAGAATAACTTTATGACTTCCCTCTATCCCACGATGCCTGTGTTTGAGGCCCAAAAAGCTGCAGCGGGGGGAGTTAAACGGCAAGAGATAAAAAGTTCTGTGCCTCACCTTGCCACACTTTGACACTGACTGGCCACATTGGATGGAGTCTGAAGCCTCTCATCGATGCTCAGCGCCTGAGGACCGAGTCTCCTTCCCACCGTCTGTCCAGCTCCTGCCTGCTGGTGCCGTTGCTGCTGCTCCTCTTCATCCTCCATCTCCTCGTTACCTGGCTTCTCCTTCCCTCGGCCCTCACTCTCGTTGTCGCTCTCCTCGCCTAAGATGTCATCCACCTATTATATTTTTGTTAAAAGGAGCTTTGTGAGCACATTTTTATCTTCTTTAACAGCAGCATGAATTCACACTGTAAATGCCACAAATACCCTTTTCATTTTGCATTTTGGCCTCCTCTCAAGTGCAAATTGGATTCATTAATTCCCTTCCTCCACGGAATACAAATTAAATCAACATGTCTTTATTTCTATAAGAAACATCTGGCAAATAATACATAAAGCTCCACTGAATCCTGGGAATCTTTAGTGAATATGGCTGTGAGAGAATGTCTGTTTATGCCCTCAGCCTTTCAGTGAAAATGCATTTAACAAATTCCAACCAAAGATTCGGTACGGAGGAACAGTTACACATCTACAGACATTGTGCATTACTGGAGAACACTGACATAAAGGACACTAAACAAAATACCTAAGAGAAAGGCCCATGACTGCAGCACATAAATTTGGATTTAAATATTTATTTCATGATAAGAATTGTTGTTTTCTTTTATTCATTTAAATTTCAGATCTTTATGTAAGACCACAAAAATTAACAAAGGATGTTATGTTTTCCTTTGGCTCATTTTTATGTGTTTTCCTATTCTCTCTAACCAACACACACACACACACACACACACACACACACACACACACACACACACACACACACACACACACACACACACACACACACACGCAGACTTATGCACTACTAGTTCTTTATGCTAATTAAAGCATGACCAAGAGCAAGGTAATAATGAGCCAAAGGCTTCCAGGACACTTTCCTCTCTACTCTTGACTCTGAAATATCAAACAGGAAGCCTATCACGAATATGGTCATCTCAGGTACACAGCTCTGGCTCAGGAAGCCTCACTCATCACCTGCCTAAACCTTTTTTTTTTTAATTGAGGAGCAGCCAATCAGATGAAAGCTGGCTTAAAGGGGATGAGGAGCTACAGGAAGCTTTTTTTTCAGGAAGTGAAAGAACTGAGGGACTGCACCAACATTATATAAGATAAATACAATATATAAGAATTTCTTAAGAGCTGTGAGCCTCCAAAAAGGAAAACATGAAACAGAAAATAAGTGTAGTGGGTGCCCAAATCTCTGGAGAGTACTGCAGCAAGGTAAAGATTAGCATATTTCATTGTTTGCCATTAAATTTCCGATGATGAAAAGCTCTATTAAAGGACTAATTCCTGTTCAAATTATCATCAAGGAGAACCTCGTACATTAGTCTGTTCGGTTGATCCACTACAGATTCTAATTATGCATGTAATTATATCTGGAAAGCACTTTTCCTTTTCCATATAATTGGGTAATATGCTATACTGTAATGACGGTGATTAAAGTTGGAGGGATTAAAGAAGCTGGAATCAGATGTTTGATGCAGGTACTGTTGTATTAGTTCAAAGATAAACAAAATAAAATAATATTAATAATCTAATTATGTGCTGCTTATTTTATGTCTTCCTTTGTTTATCCTATATAACTCTCATAAGGATTACAGTTTAACATTGGTTTATTTCCTGGCTTGTTAAATTAAATTAGAGAGACGGTTGCACTGTCAAACAGTCAATGCCATACAAACTTCCTGTAAAAATGTCAACTTTTATTTTAATATTTCCATTTTGATGAATTTTATCAAAAAGTTAATTAAAAAATATTACACTATTTTAAAAAAAACAACAACAAAAAACCAATAACAAAAGCTCATCAATCCTTTATTGTATTAGCTGCTCAATTTATAATGGCAATGGCTACGGACCAACAAACTACCCAACTGGCTGCTTTCAGATCAATAGGAATGAATATAGCCTCAGCAAATGTCCAGTCTTTGACCTTAACAAGCATCAAGCTGAAAGTGAGATTAATGAGAGGGGCGTAAGTCAGGATCACGTCTGACATCAAACCAGGTTTTGTTGGTGGTTACATGAACAACACAGTGTGCCTTGGTTAAGGTAGAGGGTAAAAGTGCCAGTAGTAATAAGTCTGATGTAAAAATGGAGAAAGAAATTTTTTTAAAAAGGAGGTCAGGTTGTTCCTCGTGTTCCATTTGCTGAATCAAATTTGAATCAGCTTAACCCTTTAGGGCACCAATAAATTGCAGTGTAAGACAAATAAAACAGTTTTTCTTTTTATGTCTGTCAGGAAAACAAATGAATATTCATCATTAATTCCTTCTAAAATATGATCATCTCAGTCCAGTCTGCCCACGACGATCTACCATGAAAGCGAACACTAACAATCGTTTAGCCTCGTCTCTGTGGCAGCTGCTAAGGATTTAAATGGGTTCTATTTTTCTGTTACTACAATCAAAATATGAGGGACAGATGGGCTGTTTATTAAAAAGCAGAACAGTGTAAAAAACATTTGTAAAAACTGGCTTAGGAAAGCTATTTCATCTAAATAAAGTTAACATTCTCAGGTTTACAGTTATGATAAACAGACATTTGAACCAACACATATGAGGTTCTGACACTGCAGCTACTATATTTAACCTTGATGGAAACAAGCACTTCACCAGACTGCAGTGTCACAAACAACCAGCCTAAAGACTACGGTTGATGTGCTGGAGGTCCTTCCCGGCTGTGGAAAAGAACAAAATTATAATATACAAAGATACTGGCAGTCAATGATACTACTCCTCAGGCTCCTAGTAGATATACCTGTGGTAACAATTTCAAACTCCTCGTCGCCTTGTTCTCGAGTTATTGCATTCACAAACTCGGGAGTCCACGCTGCCCGCCTGCTCACCCGGCAGGGTGACAACAATACCCTATCGGCCTTTCATAGCTGAGGGGTAAAAAGCTGAAGTGAAACTGACTTTAAAAGCAATGAAAAGCACCAACAGCATCTTCTTGCACCTCTGCTGTTTGTAGTGAATTCTGTTCCCTTCCACTTCACAACCAATCGGCATTAGATCTACGCATTAAGTCATCCAAATTGAACTGCATTTTTGGAGGACTGAATCGGAGTATGTTTGTGTAGGCTGCAAACCGCTCAGCCATCTTAGGCTCTGTGCAGCCAAATACTTTAGCAAAAAGGACATTCAATTAGATTCTATTTATATATCAAAACTTTAAAAAAAATACAATAATAAAGAGAAAACTTAACAATCACATGACCGCCTTTGGACAAGCACTTGGTAACAGTGGGAAGGAAAACTTCCATGAACATATCCAGAGTATCCCGTGTCAGAAAGCCAAAAATGGAGCAATATTTTCTTAATTTGTAACTAAACATGATTTCTCCTTTCTTCCTGATAACTGAACAGGTGTTCAAATGACACGAAATGACTCTACTTAGATTTGGTGCCAACATTTGGAATCTACAACTAGCAAGCTCTCTTTTTCCGAAGACCATCTTCTAAAAAAAGAGCCAGTTAGCCTAGCTTGCATATCTCAGCTCCTAACTTACTCGGCTAACTAGCAAGTACCAAATTTGCACAATAGTTACCCTAAAATGCTCAACAGTTTGATGAGTAAGACCTACCTACATCACAACACAATGGAACAGGGAGTAATGGCATGCTTATTAAGAAGTTTTGAAGGAGCGTTGTGCTCTCAGTGATACATCTCAGGCTCTGGCTTACAAATGTTGCCAAATCACAGCACATGAAACACCTTCAAATCTGCTCATACTGGCATCAAGAATAGGGTTGAGTGACCTCATTAGTACCATCCCATTATTCCATTATTATGACACGTTAAACTAGCATCTCTACAAGTTAGTTAAGCAAGGGAGCTGAGGTCTGTTTTATCCGAGATCTCTACACAGTGAAAATTACTTTGCAACCACAAACCTCGCACCCCCCTAATGGCCAATAAAAAGAAAGCGGGTTTCAGGTACTTTTCAGATCCAGAAGCTACATATATCTTTAATACAGTCTACCATAAGTAGAGTTACTGACACAAAACTAGAACAAGGCAGATTCAATGTAATATAAATGTGCAAAACAACATTTGATCACTGATCATATCTGTTATTAATCTCTGTCTCTCTTCCACAGCATGTCTTTATCCTGTTTTTCTTCTTTTGCTCCAACTTGTCGCAGCAGATGGCCCCGCCCCTCCCTGAGCCTGGTTCTGCCGGAGGTTTCTTCCTGTTAAAAGGGAGTTTTTCCTTCCCACTGTCGCCAAAGTGCTCACAGGGGGTCATATGATTGTTGGGTTTTTCTCTATATCTATGAAGCGCTTTGAGGCGACTTTTGTTGTGATTTGGCGCTATATAAATAAAATTGAATTGAATTGAATTGAAACAATCAGCCATTGGCACGAAGCTAATGGCTGATTGATATTACATTCTACCATTATAAAAGGTATGCCAGTAGAGCAGAATAGCAGTAGTATAGGTTCTTAGAAAACAGGTCTTTATTCCACAGACAGGGGAAAAAGCACAGTATGTATCAATTTAAGAGCAAAACACTTACATGTACTGTGTGTGCATCAGAACAGTTCCTGTCTGCTACTCACCATGGAGCCACTGTACAGAAAGCCCCGTCGGCTTCTGATCATTTCCTTTCAAAGACCAATGTACAGTTCACTCTGTCAGGTAGGGTTCTTACAACCTTGGCAGAAACGGAAGCATTAACAATCCTCACAAAGAGCAAGGCAAACTTCCCACAGATTTTTCTCCTTTTTTTTTCTCTCCTGGATATAATCAAAGGCCAACCAAAGAGCCCACCGTCAAACTTTTCAAAGCACAGCACGACGCCCCCTCAAAGCTTGTTTAGAGGCATGCTTTTGGTCTCATCACTGCAAGCTGGAAGTAGTGAGTGAATAAGTTTAGTGCAAGTGCGATTACAGGGAACGGAATCTATTTACAGCTAAATATCTCTGCTGCTAAACTATTGTGTTCGCCTTGTTTTTGACCCTCCCAAAGTTGACTGTGATGATAAATGTGTTCGAGGGAGGTGGCGAAGAGGTGAAGGAAACAGACTAACGACACAAGAACATGTTTTGATTATCACTCAGTCGTAAGATGCAGACAAACCACAGTAAATGTATCGTGTTTTACAGAATAGAAGATCACCTGTGGCAAATATTCTTTTGGCCGTTCACAGGCTGCCAAAGCAGCTGCGACCTGTTGAGAAACACTTCACGAGACATTTGAGTCATCTGGATCCAATTCTTTGAGCCCTGTAAAGCTGAGGTGGCTATTCAGCATTTGTTTTCTTTTTTAACAGAATGATGATAAAATACTCGGAGTTACAAATGTGATTTGATTAGTTACTTGACATCAATACCGGTTTAAAAGCACAGAGCAACAATGAGTATCACGCTCACAGTCTGAAGCAGCAGCTTGGAGCTTTAGATTTAGTTTACCTTTGCAGAGTTGTAGTTCAAATGTAAGCTAGCAAGTTGCAACACCACATTTGTGCTCTGTCCATTGCTGACAGGCATGCATGGCTTCCCAGCAACACTAAAATACGCCCCCCCCCCCCCCAAAAAAAGGCACTTGTTGCAGTGACAAATGGTTAAAACTAGGGTACAGCTGTGCAAAAATAATCTTGCAATAACTGGATCGGCTGGAAAATCTAAAGTAAGGCAAACTAATAAAAGGCACATGCAGAGATGCCCATCTACAAACAAAGAGTCACAAAATATCTGACAGTGACTTCGCTGACTGTTGTTTGTTGATGTTATTTATGAAGGAGCAGCTCACATTTTTTAATATGTACGCTCAGGGCCATCTAAAAATGTCAGCTTTTGTTTTGTAGTCTCTGGCAGGTTGATGGCTTATTTAAAAAAGAAAACAAAGAAACTGCAGGATGCAACATGTGGGGAAAAAACAAAAAAACCCACTAAAAACACAAAGGATACAAAAGCATATTTAAAAGGACCACAAACAGAACAATGACAGCTGTTACTCAAGATTACAGCTTGTAAGCATTAGGATATAGAAATCATTAGGAATTAAGCTGCATTGTTCTGAAAGACAGGTTTCCTGCCATAATACATTTATTCATACAAGACAAATAATTGTTTGGTTTTTTTAAAGAACATTTCTTCAATCATTTGTTTTAATCTCCCTGATTACTAATAATGGGCATCAGCCAAACTTTTATTTACACTTCTGCTTTCAATCTGTGCAGGTCCTACAGTGTTCAAAGCTGGAGCAGCAACACATAGTAATTATACCACAAAAATGCCAATCAGAATCAATACTGGAATTATTAATCAGAAGAAAAAACCCCTGCAGAACTCAGAACCACCTGATCATAAGCAACCAATAAAGCTTTCTGACTGGCAGATGCTTCAATTAATCGACTGACCCTTTAAAATCAAAGTCAGTCAGGTCTTTACATCCAACATGTTGCCTTTGAGAACCAACGACTCAGCTACTGTCTGAGTTGTGTGTCTCTCAAGCACAGATCTAAAATTCCGCTTTTTAACTCTTAACTTTAAGATTCATATACTGAGAAATAAGCCGACAGTCAATTATGATCAAACAAAGGGCAGCAATTAGAAGAAGCCTTTACTTGGGGGAGCACTGAACAGATGTTGCCCGGCGGAATGAGTATTAGCTTGGGCTGAGGTCAGCTTAAAGAAAATTAGCAGCCATTGATCAAATTTCTGCTCTGACATCTTACTTTGCATAAAGTATCTCTTACACCTTACCAGGCTGGTCTTTTACAGTCCACTGCTATTTGTCATTTTGTCTCCATTATTATATGTGATGGCATTTAATAAAGGTTTTTCTATCCATCAATACCAAAGACTTACATGAATAATACCCAAAAATTTTAACAACCTGACATAGATGGATGTTCATTTTAGCCACATTAGCTCCTAATTGAGTAGTCTTTCAAGAAATACATCAACCTCCTCCACCTATGGAGCTACGTAATGTTTTTATTATTTTTTTTTTTTAAATGCATGGTCTACTGTGAGTTTATTATTACCATCATGTATTAATTTCACAATGCCAAATAAGACAACAGCTTAATCATTATGATGCTAAATAAATTATCACTGCCTTCTGTGAAGATCAGACTACAAGACAAGTGTGATGTAGGTCCTGTACACGTTCTAGCCAATTACACCTTTTCTCTTCTGTCAACAGAACAACCCTTGGTGAATAGCTGCAGACTTGCAACTGCTCTCTATACAAATACATTTTATTAAAGGGTTTTATCATGACTACAGACAACTTTTTCAGTGGTGGTTTAGTTCCTCTTTAATGGTGAAGGAATAACTGAGGCCAATGAAATGGCCTTTGTGAATGTTACTGAACTTTTTATCCAAAATATCAGCTGCAACAGGATAAGGAAAAGCAAGAGACAACAGCAGACGGCTCTACTTGAACAAACTAACCAGTTAACCTTTTCATTAAAGACTTGCCAGCTGATCTAGGAACTCCAGGGTTTCTCCAGTGTTTTTTCAGGGCATCGCAGCCTTAAGTTGACCCCTGTGTTTTTTCTAGACCAGGTTTGGCCAACTCCAGGCCTCACGGGCCGGTGTCCTGCAGGTTTTAGACATCACCCTGGGTCTACATACCTGAATCAAATGATTAGTTCATTACCAGGCCTCTGGAGAACTTCAATACATGCTGAGGAGGTAATTTAGCCATTTAAATCAGCTGTGATGGCTCAAGGACACATCTAAAAGCTGCAGGGCACCGGCCCTCGAGGCCTGGATTTGGACCCCACTGTTCTCAACAAAAGCGATCCTTACAACCCTTAAATTTGCTAACGCTTAAAATGCATCTTATTAGATCTACTGTTCCCGTGAACTGTTTATGCACACACATAAAGACAGCTTGGAAAAAAACCTAGAGATAAAATACAATTGAATAAAGAACAAGGCAAACGTTACGGCTTAATACAGTTGTACGTGTGTGTATGATTGGATGGGTACTTAATAAGGTAACTAAATTATTCATTGAGTCAGTCATATAAAATACCTTTACTGTGACTCTCACTGGTGCTCTTTGTATTGTATACAATCCAGTCTGTAGTCATACCAGTGTAACTGACAACAGATAATGTTGCTGCTGCAGGAGCAGGAGATGGCACTGATCTTTCAAAATGTGCAGCAAAAACAAACAAAAACACAGCAGCATTCCCTCACCAGCCTCAGTCACATACAACTATGAAAGACTTAGCTTACCTTAATTACCAAACAGAAGTGGACAGTAGGGGTGGGTGATATAGACTCAATATTAATTAATTCCAAAGAGCTGCAGTCACAGATGACAAACTTTCTAATTTAAAGTGAGAATCTATTGCTTTAAGCTGCCAGCAGCAGCATTATAGTGCAATAATAGTATATAGTAGTAATATTAGTATAATAACAGCAATATATCCTTAAACCAAAAATAAGTAAGAGAAAAATTGCCTAGCTAGTGTTTTCCCTGGTAATTTTTGGAACAAAGCATAAGGCTGATATGTGGCTGTTTTTCACACCAGGGAACAAAAAAAGCATAGTGTTGCTATAGCAACGACTTTGCTATACAATGTAAACATTTATACTGGTATTATTACGGACAATGTGAGCCTTAGTGGACAGACATAAGCGCAACAGCTAAAACAAAATTACATTAAAAAAAATTTCTTTAATCTTTCCTGATTTATTCTTTATGCCTAAGATTTGTCTTATTCAATCAATTTTTACCTGTGTAAAAATGGCACACCTTTCTTCTCCTCCACTCTTCATTGTGACCTCCACAAAGAGGATGCACCGATGGAAAAAAAAACATCTGACTGACGGATATTTAAGACTGATCCCGATATTTGGTAAAAAATGTCTTTTTTTTTCCTTTTCTATTTATTGACTGCTATAAAAGCCAACATCAATAAATGGATAGATCAGCAGATAGCCAATAAATTGGTTGGGCTCTGAGCTTTACAAACACACAGTTACATTAAGTGTCAAATTAACCGTGTCTGTTTTCTCTTGATTGATCGTTGTAGCTGCTCCAAATAATTCAATTAATTTAATTAATTGCAATCTTTTTTATACACCTGCACACACATATGGCGCTATGTCAACTGGTACATTAAACTGAACTGAATCACACCACCCCAACAACTTTTCTGGACAAAATCCAGTAGTACGTACCCCAGAGCTTAGCTATGAAAAGAACTTTCTTAAATCTTAAAGTTTTGGTGTAGGACTGGTTCGCCTACCTAAAAAAACATCACTTTCTCTTTATATTAAGGTAACTCACAGGAGAAAACAATATGCCTGCAAGCGCTACAATGTGTGAGGTAGGAATCCAGAGTGGGAGCTCAGCATATTTCTGTGCAGCCAATCAGCAATCATTGTTCTCACCAATTTCTGTTTATGCTGGGTTAGTGTACACGGAGCTCATGTTTTCAGCGTGAGGGCAGCTCATGGAGAACTTTTCATAGCAAAGTCCCAATGAAGAGGGATTACATAAGCTACACCCTGCCAAAATTACCGACTTCATCTCGGAAAGGTAGTCAGAGGTGGTAATAGAGCCGACGGCTGATTGCTGAATGGAGTAAGAGTGTTGATGGCTCGTTCAAAGTGGGGAGAGGAAGATGAGGGCTTTGTGCTGGGTGAGAAAATGCTCACTGGAGACCATCGGGAAAAGAAATTAATGGAAATGAATACGAGAAGTCGATGTGAAGATATTGTGATTGCTAGCTATTTAAAAAAAAAAAACAGTAATGTTATGCATTGGGACCGGTGAATCGGGAGCACAAAGAACTCCAACACCAATCTACTCATACCTGCAGCTGTTCATTAGCTCAGGGTCACAAACCCAGCTCTCATTGTTTTGAGTCAAGGGCATTCCCATCCTCTGCTTGCTCCTCATAAATAAAGGAAAGCTGAAGTGCTCAAACGGAAAAGATGCAGCAATCTTCTGAGAATGAACTTTTTAGAGGCTCTGTAAACAGGAACACGCTGGTTTCTTTTTACCATTATCCAGAAAAGATATGCTAAAAAAGCTGAGGTTAGTCGAAGAGAGTTGCATAAGGCTGAACTGAAAACATTACTGTGAAATAACAGACCCCACGTAGCTTCAGGTGACAGTTTGTGTTATTACTTTTTAGATTTCAGTGTTTATATCAATGATGTGGGGGTTTTTTAACCTTAGAAAAAAAAATAAACCTTCACCAAGTTGCTCAGAAAGGAATAGAAGCTTCTTTTTTTTTGTTGTTGTTGTTTTTTTTTTTTTTTTTTTTTAATGTGGACCAATAGTGGACATTATGCAACAGCCAAATGAGAGATTTCTGCCAGGCTGCCAAAGACTGGTGCAAATGGAAACTGGACCAGATGGAATATTCATCCCGCTTCAGGTCAAGGGCTAAATGATGGATTCGTGTGACTGGGAGCAATAATTTGCTGGTTGTGTTGGCATGATTCCTGTTTGCAGCATTGGTCTGATTTGATCAGTCTAATGTCTTCTAATTAAATTCTTTAAAAGTTGTGAAACTCAAATTCAGCACCACAGACCGTATCACACACTCAGCTTAATAGGTAGATGATTTCATCTGAATAGATTCACTTCGCTCAAACTTGACCTAATACTCTTTTCTTATAAAGCTACATTGTCTTACTTCCAACGTATGTTTTCTAAGCTCTACTGTGAAGACAATATGGGTTTATGAGATTTCTAAATCAATGCATTCTGTTCTTGTTCACAAACGTTTTCAGAATTGAACTCTGTTTGGATAATGCTATGCTATCAGTGTATGCCCAGTTAGCATGAAAATGTGCTTTGTTTTTGCAGTTTTCAAGTAATTTCACATCTTCCACTTTCCACATCTTTCTCTAGAATGCGAGGCTTGTCAATCAGCTTTGAGTGTGATCAATCATAATAACTTTAAAGACAGCTAACGTTTTATGTGGTTGCAAAGCACATCTTAAGAACTAGTTCTGTCAGACAATAGCCCAGTCCTTAAAAGTTTGACAGTATTCTATAAAGTTGAGGCTAATTGAAGGACGTTTGAGTTTTTCTGTTAACACTGCCAGACAATTATCAGGAGTTAACATGAAGCAGTTAAATATAAGATTTTTTTTAAAATAGTCTTTTAAGTGAGCTTAAACAGCAACCTGAATTAAAAACCTTCAGTGAGTATAAATAGACTGACATTTAAAAACACCAAACTGAGCTAAAATCACAAACAAATTACAAACAAACAACTGAGTTGTTTATTACAATAAATTAAATAAATGACATCACAAAAACTGTCCAGTAAATGTAT
Source organism: Rhamphochromis longiceps (assembly GCF_057381845.1). NCBI lineage: Eukaryota > Metazoa > Chordata > Actinopteri > Cichliformes > Cichlidae > Rhamphochromis > Rhamphochromis longiceps. The sequence continues at coordinate 29,589,524 of NC_140577.1, read as the reverse complement.
TAATTGCATGTCCAGAACTAAAAACACATCTTTGCATCAGACATAATGAACCTAAATTTAAGCACTCCGAGTATTTATACGCTATTGCTGTAAGAACACATGTTCAACCACTCAAATCCAAGTTCCCCTACTACATATTTGCTAATGCCAAAAGGCTCAGGACAGGTCTCCATGTCTGAGCATCAAATGCAATTATCCCTCTTGTATTTCCAGATTCTGTAGCATTCATAAATCATTAGTAAACGCTTGGACTGATGTAATCTGAGAACTGATATGATGACAAGTAGCAGTAATCAAGCTAGGGCACCCTGACCCCAAGAGGAGCTTTGCACTGGATTAAAAGTAAACTTGTGACTTTATTGCAAAGAAAATAAATACATTTAAGCTTTTAAATCAACAAAAACGCTCATTGTTGGCCAAATTAAATTTCACAGATTGCAAGTCTTAATACACTATATGTTGAAACTGGTGGGACTGCTATGCTGTTCACATTAAAACTTAAATTACAGGTCTAACTCTGTTCACAGAGAGCAGCAGAGGCTTTCATATACCTAATTCTGCATGTCTCTTTGGCACACATTAGCTGTGGCAGGGTGCAGCACGTGCCAAATGACTCTGCTGGCAGGAGACTGGGTTAAAATGCTCTCTCCTGGGAGACCATCCAAATGGATAAAACAGGTGTTATTACGGTTGGCTGTAGGGGGCTTTTTTCTTTTTCTTTTTTTTTTAATGAGACAGACAGATGCTAATGGTCGGCCTGCTTCTTCTACATTTATTTTCTTTCTTCTTATGATTATCATCTTCTATATTAATTCTAACAAAAATAAATAAATTTTGTTTGCCATGCATATCATATTTTGGGAAATACGACCAAGATCAATACTTGCAGGTGAAGAGTGACTGATGAATGCACTATGGTCTTAGACTTAATGAGCCATGTGCGTGGGGGAGCATGCTACTCCAACAACAACCAGTCTTATTGCTCGCCTGACTTTATAATACCCACATGCTCATTTATTTACTTGATTTAGAATCCTGGAGCAGATGACTGCATAGAGTCTCAGTAATAACATCCAACATAGGACTGATGGTCCACATTCCACATCATTATGTTAGCGAGAGCAATAAGACAAAACCGATTCCAGTCATTTCCAGTCATAAATGCAGCCATCAAGGGCACAGCAATTTCAAAGAAAGGTCATCTAGTTGGTACACGGTTATTTGCCAGGCAGCTCTGCACACGTTGCTCCAGGTAAACTGACACAAACACCACCATGTTACCATTGCTGGCATTTAAATGTGAGGCTGTCCAACTGACTCAAATGTGTACCTTACTTGAGCCAATTAAGTGTGGTTCTTTCCCTCTGCCCCTGAAGATCCAGAGTGTTTAAGAATGTCACAGACTGGCCTTTAGCAAAACAGTTCGAAGAGGATGACATTTGAAATGCAGTGCATCTACAAAGGACCCTTCACTTGAGTCAACTTCTCTACCCCTTTACAGAGCAAAACATGGTGAACGAGGCTTTAAGCTTCACTTGCAAGAAGCAAACAGTCGTGCCTTACAGTTCTACAAGTCTGATAAATTGTAGAGGTGGGAATCACCATACATCCCACGATACGATATTATCACAATACTTAACGCACGATACGATATTATTGCAATTTTTAAAAATATTTTGCGATATTCAGATTCTGTACATAAAGGTAAACTTTATCAATATTCATTTTATCTAATATCAAAGTCTCGCACTCAGTCTTTCTCTCATTTCAGTCAGTTTTATTGTTGACAAACTGAACGGTTTGTATTACAGTCTAGTCCAACTTAACTGAATGCAACCATCTGGTACAATTATAGCTATTCTGAACTATGCAATTTATGAAAACTATGCATCCCATTCAGCAACTGAAGAATTTGAAAGTAAATTAAAACAAAATATAATTTTACATTACATAAAAAAGTTTTAAACTTAATTAAAATAAAACATGTCTTAAATTTAGTTTATTGCTGCCAAAAAAAAAAGTTAAACACATTTGGACAGTGAAGGAATGTCAGGATTCTTGCTCAGAAAAAGGAGCTGATCAACATGCTCTGAAGTCAGAGCATGTTCCAGTCCACAAAAACTTTTTTTTGTAACAAAATATCGATTTCTGCTCTCCCTGTATCGATACATTATTAGCAAACAAAATATCACAATACTACACAGTATCGATTTTTCCCCCCACGCCTAATAAATTGCTAAAGCTAATAATCTAAACTAAAAAAAACCAAAGGCCTATCAACGTGCCTTTATTCAGATACTTGGAAACATTTTTTAAACAGTTGCCCCTTTGTAATACTGTGATGTAATATGATTGTAAATGTATTATTTATGGAAATAACACAGTAAGATGATATAAGCGCTATGCAGGATGTAGTAGGATTATCATTTATTAATAGCGGAGTATGTAAAATTTCATTTCATTTCCTTGTCAGTCATAATTTATCTTTAAACACGTACACATCAGGCAGAATTAGTTTAAGAGGTGTTGGAATAGCCCAGTAGTGTGACTTTGAGAACTACAGCCTAGAGCAAATAAAATTATATGCCTTAAAATGTTTAAATAGACCACTTCAAAGTAAACATAAGGGTTTGGACACTGTATTTTTTCCCAAAACAGAGCAAGATTAAACAAATCATTATAAAATTGCCCCCAAATTAATGATTAACTTCAGAACTAATACCACATTTACACAATTGTGTTTTGGGAATAATACTGGGAATCAATTCTGGATACCTTATCAGGCAACTTGATCTTTATCCACTATAGTGCTACATCAGCAAGACGCTGGCCTTTAATTAAGACTGAAAATTAATGCTTGGTCCATGCTGTCATGCTAAAGTTTTAGTGCACATGGTCGTGATAAATGGGAAAAAAGCATGTGCTAGATAAAGACATGTGACTTTCAACAGGAACAGGACCACCAAACCTCACCCCTTCTGTCTTTATGCAAAGGAGGATTAATACTTATGAACAGTTAATTAAATTGAACCCAGAGTCAAACAGGCCGAGATCAATCTGCGACCCCTCCGGCTGCTTAGGGAAAAAAGCAATCCATGAATGATTGGCAGGCGGTTGGCTAGAGGTTGCTGACAGAGGTAAACTTGTCTGCACATGAAATTGAAAAGTGTGACTCAAACCAGGAAGAGAGGCTGTTTCTCTTCAAAGTAATAGCTGTGCCTTTTGAAACATATTTACTTTTACTTTAAAGGCACTTGATGTCTATTTGTTTTGCACTAATTCAAGCTTAACTATCGCTTGGCCAGTAGTTGGTGAGTGTTTGGAGACGGGTCAGCATCTTCCATGCAAGCTATGGGCAACTACAGCAATCTCAGCAAACCTGATGGGAATACACGTTTTTCCTAAGCAACCAGAGGCTGTCAGGAAATCGCAGAATGGTTTCTAAGCCTGTATGACCTAAATCTTAGAGCCAACTGCCATAAATGTCTATAATCCCTGATGTTAAGGATGGACCTATGGATAATCACGATCCTCTCCAATCTCAATTTCATCTTGTGTGTCCAACCTGGTTTGCATTCATTGCCAAATCCTGTTTAACAAGACAAACGTTCCTTTGCACTCTCTTTTTAAGGGCAGAAATGTGGGGAAAGTGTGATTTTCAAGCTTCCCCTGGGCATCGAAATATATCCCCCCCATCTATAAGAGAGCAGCTATGAGGCTTTGACACTTCAGAAGATTGAGAGATGGCAGCTCTATCCTCCAGTAGTTCAGCCCCCTACTTCACACAAAGCAATTACAGAGTGCAAAAAGCTCTTATATCTGTAGGAGTTCACAGAGGATGAATAATTAGAATAATCAGAGCAATCCCTACAGAGATATGTGAGCTCATAATTTCACCAAGGTAGAACCAGTGAGAATTACCACATTTGAACAAACTACATTTTCCAAACCTCAGTCTAACAAAACAGTTAAGCTAATTTACTTACATGTTCATCAATGAATGAAAGACAATCATTTCATACTTAGAACACATACATGGTTTTCAAGCACCATACCATCCCTGTTTCAAAACAGCATTTCAAAGACATGAAAGCCATTTTTTCAGTCTAATTACACCAGGTCAGACATAATTATACCAAAGCTCTGACCAAACCACTGACTGCTCCATTTGCAGATTAATAACAAACCCACAATGTTCAGTTTCCATTGGGCTGCAGTGGTTCTAAAATCCAGTCTGTTTTCCTTTAGCCACAGCATCTAAAAGGACCCATTAGATGCCTCTATCAGAAAGAATTATATTGAGTAATATTAATGGTTTTAGTACAATGAACTCTTTGTTTTGTGTGCTTACTAGGGATGGGTACCGGTATCCGGTGCCATGATGGCACCAGTTCTGACATAAACGGTAACCAGACCGAAAAGCAGCGCACATTTTGGTGCTTTTTTTCCTGAGACGTCATACACTTTGGATTCTAGCCATTTTACCTTTCCGAGGATAGTAGGCGGGCCCAGGTACGTACGTTCTTTTAGAGCAGAGCTACAGAATAAAAAGTCTGGCTGTACTTCACAGCAAAGGATGCAAACTCAGCAGCCTGCAACAAGTGCTTTAAGCTGATACTGTGCAAAGGAGGTAACACCTCGAATCTGATGAAACACTTGGCGACGCAGCGTTAGCGTTTTTTTAAAAGCTGAGAAATGCACCGTATTTGATAGCTTGCTGCGAGACCTCACACCGTGCACATCTACTGCGGGTGTGGTGCCTGTTATCGGACCCGGAGTTCGCAACATCCCCCAAGAACCCGAAGAGGCGAGTCCTGGCCACGTTATTACATTAATGCACGTAAGGTGAACTAGCAAACACCGTCATAGTTACATGCGGCTGTCTTCTTGTTTGATGGCAGATACTCCCTTCACCCTGACCAAAAAGGCTAAAATGACCAAAGAAAAAGTGAAAAACAGCTAAACATGAGAGGTTTTTAGACAAAATTGGTGTTTTTTCCATTGATTGAGCACTGCTTCCAGCCAAGAGTGATACCATATATGCTCTATAGCTGCAGAAAAGGCTAACATTGTTATCTTTTTACAAAAAAAAACAGCTAAACATGAGAGGTTTTTGGACAAAGTGTGTGTTTTCCATTCTTTAAGCACCGGTTCAAGCACCGGTTCGAGCACCGTTTAAGCACCGGCACCGTTTCAAAAGTACCGGTTTGGTACTGTATCAGATAAAACCTAAACGATACCCATCCCTAGTGCTTACTGGTAAAAAGAAAATGGGAAAAGATGTACATTTTTAAAAAAAAATCAAATTTCAATCTATTTATTCTTCTTCCAGACAGCAACTGTCCTCTATTGTTTTGGACTGTCCTCAGTTGCTGTCTGCTCAGCAACTGAACCCAGGCATGAACAGCCTGTCAAGCTTTGGGATTCATGGCATGCGTGTATAAGATGGGTGTTCAGGCAGAACTCTGGGTTGTCTGTTTTGTTAGCCTTTCCAAATCCAAAACAATAGAAAATATAATATAAATGAACTGAATCACTAGGCTATTTATGTTTTACTCTAAGCCATCAAACAACCTTAAAAGCAATGCTGTGCGACATCCAGTGGCACAGAACATTAAAAATACATATGTTTTTCTAGCTTAAGTGCCAATGCTAAAAGCAAGCCTGATGGACTAATTAGCATGCTAGCTAACAGTAGCAACGGGGGTTATCTGCTATTCCAACACAAGCTAGTCAGGCCACGTCTTAACAATAAGACGCAGTTGCAAACTATACATCACAATGGAAGCATATGTATATAATTTAACAAATAAATGTTAAATAGCTGCTGGTTTTAGCAGTAGTGTAGGTCAGCAATATATAGAAGATGTGTGAGTCAGCTAAGGATCTATAAGCACATGAAGTGTAGGAGAAAAAAAATAGGGGGAGTGGGGAGTCTGTTTCCTAAAAGGCAAAGCAAAGCAGTTCCCAGGCTGAGTGGTTGCCTGCAGCTACGGAGTTACTTAACCCCAGAATTCAATCGAGTTAATAACAAGGCAGATCATTTTGCATCCCAGTAACAGGAGACAGTTTGTGGTTTAAAGCATGACCAATCACAATGACATCCATATCATTTAATTACATCTAACTAAAAGTGCAATTTCCTTATAGGGTCTATACCCAGATCTCAAGTTAAAACTTTAAGGGTTGAAAGCCACAAAACTATTATGTCATGTACAAAAATCTTCATTGTTTCATTATAAGAAGTCTTAATGCTTTCAATCCAGATTAATCTTTTGCTCATTACTTTATTCATTCACTAGCCCATGAAAGTCACCTTTAAAATAAATAGATTTGCTTGAAAACAATGGGATGGGCAAAGGAAACATTCCTTTCCCCCAATTTGTTTATATACAACAATAAACTACACAAGCATGCTGCACTTTTAAGCAAGGTTAATGAATGTCAACCAAAACAGTTCATTAGTGGGCTGTAAAATAAGAGTGAGTCTGTGAAATGTGCAAAAAGGGACCACAAAGTGTAAAGAGTACCTGAGTATTTTTTTTCCACTACTAAAGATCACAGATAGTATAAAACACAAAAGTAACTTCCAGGCTGAAAAAAGCCAATGCGGCCAAAGTGACTAAAACCTGCATTCTACCCAAAGACCACCAGATGGCGATAGCTGAGGCTGTGACACGTTTATGGCAGAAAAATTAAATTACATCTGTTTTATAAATCTTTTTCCAACTACTTTTCAAAAACGCGGATTACCTGTGTTATGAAACCACAGGATAATTAGTTAACGACTTGTCAACCACACACCAATGAGCGTGTAGTTTCACAGTCAGGTTTTACTATGACGTCACGTTTGCTTCTTCACAACCAAACGTTGTGAGCTACATCCATCTTTCATACTGTCAATGTTAGCGACACATTCCATTTTTGCAATTTTTAATTAAAAAATGTTCATGGTGCAGCTTAAAGGTGAATGCAGTATATATTAACTACAAAGAAATACAAAAGGTTGCTTTATTTTTTTCCAGAATTCTTACTTTTAACTTCCCTTTAATCATATTCAAAGGACAAATGAATCTAGCAGTAACCCATGCAGCTTTCCTGTGAGAAATTATCATTACATGCAAAAGAAAATCCATCCATCCATCCATCTTCATCCGCTTTGTCCGGGGCCGGGTCGCGGGGGCAGCAGCCTAAGCAAAGAGGCCCAGACCTCCCTCTCCCCAGCCACCTCCTCCAGCTTATCCGGGGGAATACCAAGGCGTTCCCAGGCCAGCCGAGAGATATAATCTCTCCAGCGTGTCCTGGGTCTGCCCCGGGGCCTCCTCCCGGTGGGACATGCCTGGAACACCTCACCCAGGAGGCGCCCAGGGGGCATCCTTGTCAGATGCCCGAACCACCTCAGCTGGCTCCTTTCGATGTGGAGCAGCAGCTGCTCTACTCTGAGCCCCTCCCGGATGGCCGCACTTCTCACCCTATCTCTAAGGGAGAGGCCAGCCACCCTTCGGAGGAAGCTCATTTCTGCCGCTTGTATCCGCGATCTCGTTCTTTCGGTCACTACCCACAGCTCGTGGCCATAGGTGAGGGTAGGGACGTAGATCGACCGGTAAATTGAGAGCTTCGCTTTTACACTCAGCTCCCTCTTCACCACGACGGACCGGTGCAGCGTCCGCATTACTGCAGCTGCAGCCCCAATCCGTCTGTCGATCTCCGGCTCCCTTCTCCCATCACTCGCGAACAAGACCCCGAGATACTTGAACTCCTCCACTTGTGGCAGGAACTCATCCCCGACCCGGAGTGGGCACTCCACCCTTTTCCGGCTGAGAACCATGGCCTCAGATTTGGAGGTGCTGATCCTCATTCCCGCTGCTTCACACTCGGCTGCGAACCGTTCCAGTGCGAACTGGAGGCCTTCACCCGATGAAGCCAACAGAACCACATCATCTGCAAAAATCAGAGATGAGATTCTGAGGCCACCAAAGCGAAAGCCCTCCGCCACTTGGCTGCGCCTAGAAATCCTGTCCATAAAAATTATGAACAGAACCGGAGACAAAGGGCAGCCCTGGCGAAGCCCATCACCCACCGGGAACGAGTCCGACTTATTGCCGGCAATGCGAACCAAGCTCTTGCAACGGTTGTATAGGGATCGAATGGCCCGTAGCAATGGGCCAGACACCCCATATTCCCGCAACACCTCCCACAGGACACCCCGAGGGACACGGTCGAATGCCTTCTCCAAGTCCACAAAACACATGTAGACTGGTTGGGCAAACTCCCATGCACCCTCAAGTATCCTGGAGAGGATAAAGAAAATAATCGCAATAATCCACCACTGACCTCACTTCAAACGTGGCTTGTCATACCCCATGTGAACAAGCCACATAGCTCTTTCACTAGAATAATCGCCCACCGAGAGGCTCTTGGCAGATCTCAAGGATCTGCTCTGCACTTTCCCCCCTGCTGAAGCATTAGAAGAATTCAGAATTCCATTATAGAGTATTACCAAAGAGGGAGCTGAGCTCCCTGACATTAGTAATCACTTCACCTGCCTCGTGAGGCCAAAACTACAAAATGCAGTAAGCAGACAGAAGTAATAGTCTGTGGAAAGATTTGAATATCAGATGAAAGGTTTAAGGATGTGCTCCTGACGTTTTGACTGCTGTGAAAGGTTCCATTATATTTACCATTTGATAACATTTAACTTTTGTTAAATTTGCAAATTTTGCAACTTTTGCAAATGTTTCCCTGTCTATGCATTTGAACACAGCAGGAAAGGGCTGAAATATGTGCAGCATTTCCACTTCTAAATTGATGTCCCTCCTTTGCAGTGCATAACTGTCTGACAAATATGGTGACATTATCAAAAGAACTAATGAGCTCAGAGGCATACGTGTTTTGCTGGATTAGATTTGGAGAACCAGTTTCTGATTTCCATTCCTACATCCAATGCAAAGCAATAACACTGCAGGTAGATGCCTGCTGTGAGTATGGTATGGAAATTTATTTCACAGTCACTGCTGAAATGAAACCATTTAATTGCCTCATTCCTTGTACAGAGAACTTTCCCTTTTCACAGTGTCTGTCACTGTTGGCGCAAAATGGCACAAGCCTATTTTGAATGTGTGTAACAGACTCATTAAACATGACAGATTTCTGTAGACTCCCTAGTCTAGCTCAAACGCCACCAGGTCGAATGCTGAACGAAAGTTTCGTCCGTCCTTACCTCTTTGTCCATGCTGTCCAGGTCCTCCTTGCAGAGAGTGTATAGCGGCATTGTTTCTGACATGCTTGGCTGTCGTTTCCGCCGAGATGGTCCAGGCTGCTCATCATCTTGGCCGGACTCTACTCCCTCGTCTTGCTGACTCTGTGAGGTTCCCCTAGGGTACACAAGTATAAAACAAACGTGAAACACTGAAAATACAAATAACTTTGTCCAAATGTGGTAGCTACATTTTATTCTGAAATTGGTAGTGGGTACTACATCAGAAAAACAGTTTTTAATGGCATCTGTGGTCTTTAAATGCTGTGCTGCTCAGATGTCACATGAAAGTGTACAATGGCCTGAATATTAATGAGAAATACACAACACTGTTATGTTCTATTATATTTCACTACTTTATGTTTTTATAGATGCACCTGCCTGCCCAGAGACCAGTGTATACACTATATGCTTGGGTCAGGTGTGATGTTACAGTGAGCTGGCTAACTACCTCCATGTTTGTTATTACTGCAGCAAAATGTTAGTTACATAATTGCTTTGTCACTTTAACAAATTTACTTGTTTCAAAAAATCTGCAGTTTGATATTATACTACCATAATAACCATGCAAGCTAGCTTTTCCACTCATACTGCCATAATGTCAGGAAGTAAGGTATCGTTGTTCAGCTGGGTATAACGTAGGTATGCTGCACAAATTTGGCAATGGTTAGTTCCCCAATTCCTTATTTGCAAAACAGCCACCTAAGTTACTAGACCAGCACATGAAATTGGATGATTTAGCTGACCTTATCTATTCAACTAAATGTTTTAGGGAAATCACTTGTAGTTTGTCCGTTTTAGCAAACAAGCTAACATCAGCCTAAACATCAGAAACACAGCTCCAGGCTGGATTTGATCCTGAAAACCCAACTGACCCTTCACAGAATGCCCTGCTCAAGTCCAACATACTGTTATCCTGAGGGGTAAAATATATTTCTATTTCTTGCAAATGTGATGTCAGGTTACCTGCTCACTCAATGAATTTGTTTGATGCCTTACATAATAATTAGCTGGTTAACCATAGCGACTATGTCATTGAGTAATGAGGCTATCGAAAGCCAAAGCTAAAATGTCTTTTTTGGCCTTGTGCAACGTGAGTGCTGGAGTCTTTATTGCACTGGGAGCTTGCTGCTTGTTGACGTTTGTGATTACTGGCATCCATTTCTAAGCTGCTGTTAGCGTTTCTCACTGTTGATTGGGAGAACTGAAAAGAAGCATTGTCACATCTTTTGGATTTTCACAGACAATTCATCGAGCATCCTTCACACTGAAGTTATTCCATGTGCTTTGGAGGCAACCAACAAAGTCAGGGAAGGTCTCTTCAAAAAAATAAAAATAAAAATTGGATTAGAGAGGATATCTACATCGGGATTAGTTTGTGACATTTCTTTTAGAACATTGAGACGATGACACTTTTTCTCATTTCTATAAAGATGCAGATTAACACAAAGATTTTCAAAATTTAGATAAGAGAAAAACAAACCGAACCAAACGAATCACCTTCCAGGCACAAGGATGAATAAAAAAAAACAAAGAGTATCATTATCATTTTTCTGTCATATTTTTCTCATTTTATTCTTGATGCTGTATATGTTATAGTGATATTTACAGGAAATGTCAGGCACCAGAATTAGGTTGCAAACACTGTACATAATCAGCTCATAGACAAGTAGGTGTAGGCGGTAAAAGGGAGTAGACCAGTCACAAAACACACAGATAGGCTTTCTTCTCTGTAACGAGGGCCCAGTAGATGCAAATGGGAAGACAAACTTTTCTACGGTTCCTCTTGGCAGTGCTTAATTGAGCAGATCTTCTTTGATGATTCAATCCAAGGTTATGCAACTTCCTGAAAACTCCATAGTGCCTCTAATCTATGAATAAAATGAGCCAATTTTCCGCTTTAGATGATTAATTACAGAGTATGATCACAGATATATTCAACTTAAAAACACTTTGAGCTGCTATTAAAAGTTGGAGTCTGTAATTTTCTGGCGTTATTATAAAGCATGCAGGTCAGCGTCTGCATGTGGCATCCCAATGACAAACTGGCAATGTTGGTGACTGATGAATGACAGAGTGACAGATCAGAGGTGAACTGTGAAGCCATCCTTTCACCTGCCACATTATTGCTGTCAAACAAGGACGCGACTGGCAATTCTGATCACTGCATAGGGAGAAAACATCTGACTGCCCTGAATTCAAAAATGTAAACAATACAAGGTGGGAGAGTTGTCTGGGAGGTGAAGCCTCTGTGGCTGATGATATCCCTGACCATCAAAGACCATCAGTCCACACAATAACAGGGTGTTGGAGCCTTTTTATTATTCCTCAGTTGATGGCTAAGGAAGCTATACATCTCCAACGGGGGTAATTCATGTAGTAGACTATCACTACACTGGCAGCTGCTTTGGTTTACAAAGAAGGTAAAGATTAAATGAGAGTCAGGAGTCAAAGGAGTACACTGAAGATCTAATATAAAAGAGTTGTCTTTAAGCAGACTGGCTTAATGTGGAAACACTGAGCCACTTTTCTGAAACTGTAGGTACTTTCATAAGACGCTTCAGAGTTCAGCACTAGTTTATGGCAGTATTATAGAAATGGAAAACCAACATATTTAAAATGTAATGATATGATTATTAATACTTTGATAGAAGTGCTCCACGCTCTATTAAACTGGTGCAATGTTGTTGCATTGAGGTTGTGTAATTCGGTATATTACATGATGCATCATACATGGTGTATGATCCCCCATGATCCCTCACAAAATATTGTTTATTTCACAGTAAAGTCCTGCAGTACCTGAGACCAGACTGCTCTCTGGGATCAGAGAGCAACAAAGATCCTGCCGTGTGGAGGTAGGCTGATGGACGGGACACTGCAGGGCCCCTGCGAATCAGTTTCCCTGTGATGGAGTCATATGTGCGAACCTCTGGAGATGCAGGTGGAGTTCTCGGGTGGATGGGTGCTGGGTGGAAAATAGGTTTCTGCAGGGAGCCCTGATTGTCAGGGAGAAGTGCTGGACTGTTGCTCCTTTAATCAGACCAAAAATAAAAAGGAAAAAGAAAAATAGTCAGTGAAGTTTTGGGCTTCTGCAGTTAGTATGCTTTAAATCATCAATTGGCTGGTTTCCATAAGATCACAACGCCCTCACCGTGCTGTCTTAGAGTAATCCTCCTTCAGTGGGTAGAGCTGCTCCTCCACCCTCTCCCACCGTTCTAGACAACTCCAGAGCCAGTCTGGGTTGACAACGTGGAGGTGCTTGCAACCTTGTGCCTGACGGACCTTCTCGGTGCCTGGATGACAGAGATGGAAGAGAATGCGAGCGAGTTTTGACCTTACAATCGAAAGCCATTACCAAACACGCACTCACTCTGCGTCTGCTGAATAATTCAGATAGATGATCCCACTTTCCCTACTGGAAAGCAGAAAATAATTACCTGGCCAATATTTTTTGAAAGATAACAAAGGATCTATCTCTTGGAACCACCGGGGTCAACATCCATTCATTTTTCTTTTTTTCCCTGCCAAATCTGGGCATAATCCAACTCCTAAAAGTCAGGTTTTATTTGATAAAGTGCTGAATAACACTACAGACACAAAGACATCAGACTGAATTACTGAGTGCAGAAACTTGTACTTGATGTACAAGCTGAATGCTTGAGCAAAGTGAGCAAAGCTGCAGTTCAGCTGTATTTTGCCAGATCTATTTACATCCTGGTCAACATACTACTATTTGATAGCTACAAAAGTAAGATGTATCAAAACAAACTAATCTCTACAATTTAAATGTCCAATGTCAAACAGCCAAAAAATGCTCTCAGTGGAAAGATGGCTTTCAAGAAGCCATTCTTAAGGAGATGAAATAGGAAAAAAAGGCTGAGGTATGAAAAATTACACTTGATCTTTACTGAAAATCAACCACAGCAGGTCTTACTGAGTGATGAATTCAAATCTGTAATGTCTAAATCTAGTCATCATCAACAAATATGGAGGTTGTAAAAAGAAAGGTATAACAAAGCTCAGGCTAAGATAAATATCTCTTATAATTTAAACTGTGAATCAGCAAAGCTACGCTAAGTAGAAGAAGAATAACAATATGGAGCTATGATGAGCAACTAAACAAGTACAGCTGAGTTTTTGTTTATAAACCAATATGACTGACACGCAGATTTATGCATTAGAATTCACTTTTGATGACCATTAATGTTTGAAAAAAATTATTACAGTCTATCAGTAGCTGTTGAGATATTTGCGTCTAGAGCAAAGCTGGAATGGCAGAGACTGCCAGGATTATAGTCACAGTTGCCATGGCCACTTCAAATCCACGTGGCTATTTTTTTTTGACTCAAAATGAACTTTTAAAATGATTGATCTGACAGTTTAATTTTTCTGATACCATATACCCTTAACAGCTTTAACAGCAAAAATAAAACTTAACTCCGAGTTTGTATGTGTTTGTGTTAGGGGCCCATCAAAGAACAGAGTCTTGATGGACAGGTTTAATGGAGGAGAACGTGGGGGACATAAACAGCTTCCTGCTGTACCCCATGTCGTTAAGTGGGCATAGATGTTAAAGCTATGATTATTTAATCACTAACCCTCGTAGGATGTGTGTCATGGCTGCCCACTTTGCTGTTCAGCCAACGTAACAGGCATTTTCAGAAGTTATTTCCAGTTAAGTATCCTACTGCATATATTCCATCTCAGGCTATCCTGGTGATGTATGAGGTGACTGATTGCCAAGTGCTGCTCTCAGCAGGACTGCATCCCAGGTTAACAGTGCCACTTCCTATGCTTCTATTCACATGGTAAACTTGATTGGTGGCAATGGAAGCCGTGAATCTACAATTTCCAAGCTGGGTAAAGGGACTCTGACATAAAAACATGTTTCTTTCACTTCAGTAGGTCTAATTAGAAAAAAACAAAGTGTATGAATTTCACTTCATTCATTTCATTTCACTCAAGTAATGTTACTTAAATCTGTATGTTTTTATTTTTAGCACAACATTAAAACAAACTTTCATATCTATTCACGTATGCACTTCATTCCTGGGGAAACACTTTCTTCCATAAAGAAAAGCTGTATAGCTATGACAATACATTTTTCCTCCATTAGTCATTCATTGTATTTACAATTACAATGGGGCAGGGATAGCTCAGTAGGTAAAGTGGTCGCCCCATGATCGGAAGGTCGGCGGTTCGAATCCACTTAACGGCTACCCTGAGGTACCCCTGAGCAAGGTACCGTCCCTACACACTGCTCCCCGGGCGCCTGCTTAGTGGGCTGCCCACTGCTTCACTGAGTGAATGGGTCAAATGCAGAGAAAAACAAGTAATTTCCCCATGGGGATCAATAAAGTATCCATTATTATTATTATTATCTCTAAATGTTAGTTTTCGTTGATGCTGCATTCTTGCATGCATGCTCATATGCATGTCAGTGTAATCTAATCTCACTGATAACCACCTTACTGAGTTTCTGTTTCGGCAAACAGAGCATGCTGCTGCAGCTTCATTGGTACTGATGCAAAGAACTAAACCATGTTCGTAAGTTTAACCAGAACTCGTCACACCAGCGCACTGCTTAACTGTATGCCTGACCTCTACGATACATCAACTCTAATGACACTTTATTCACTGACATTTAAACAAGCCTTACGTGAGCTTTCTTAAATTCACCATTCACCAAATGTCACCATTAGCAAACCATAATTTGCATTAATCACACAGTTCCAGCATATTGTTACCTTAAAGAAAATCACTAACTATATCTTGCTAAATAACAGGTCAGAAAAAGAGTGAAAGGTAGCAGGCGTTCAGCACTTGAAATCCACTCTTTTGGAAACGCTTGAAAATAAACCCATAAAAACTGAATTGTCAGATTTAACTAAAGCTGAGAACACTATGCACAACTATTAAGAAGTAGGGTTGAAACTAGTGATTATATACATAATCACTCCATCATTAATTAAATATTCCTTAAAGGAATAAATCAACTGAGAATGAGATTGCCCCCTGTTGTCCATCATGCGTCCCAGGTTTAAGGGATCTCTGCTTCACGCTTATGGCTTCATCCATCTTTTAATACAGTACATGTAACTTGCGACATCACCACTCAGTACCAGCAAAGCCTATACACTATACTTTAACTAGCACGCATCTGTACATACCGGCTCTTGCTGCGATGAGATGTGTTGTCCGATTGGGATTTTGTGCACTGAGAATCTGATTCTTGCTGATCTTGGCCCCCAGCGCTTTGGCATGATAGTACTCACGGGTTCTTTCCATGGGGTAGTTAGTGGGGTACAGACCACTGAATACTATCGTCGTCCCCTCCAGTGTCTTGCTTTTCAGCTCTGGGACGATCTTCCGAATGTCCGGAATTTCAGAAGCCTCCTTCCTCAAGTATGCCTCATAGCGGGCGTAATACTCTGCATGGATCCTTTCAAGCACCTCCTCTAAATAGATGAGATGATCGTCCTGGTCATTATCAGCTTCTTCCTCCTCTTCCTCGTCATCTTCCATACTCTGATCCAGCAGCTCCTCGCCCATGGTAACACCAGACTGTTCACTATTCTGGGACTCTGTTTCTGGCTCTCTCCTATCTGAGCAGCCATTTCCGAGCTCGGGGTCAGGCAGAAGAACTGAAGGCTCTGGTGAGTCAGAGCTGCTTTCACCTTCAGCTCTGCCTTTACTGTCCTCTTCCTTTGCCCCATCCTTACAAGCAGGTTCTTGCGTGGTTCCTTCCTGACCAGATTCCTTTGTCTGGCCAGACCTACTTTCACCGTCACTCTCTGATGAGGGGGGCTTTTCTGTAATGGAGTCACTGTCACTGTCACTGGAAAGGTCAAAGTCTAGGTTATTGGACTCATGTCTTGGTGCCGATGAGTTTGCACCTTCCTTGTCCTCTCGCGTCCCATTTGTATCGTCTTCCTTAACATTTGTAATCTCATCTCTCTGGGTGTCCTTGGATTCTTCCACAGGTTTTGTTTCAGTCTCTGAACCTTTATTTTGTCCCGATTCGTCCTCATCCGCTGTCGGGTGTGTCCGTTCTTTTGATGGCATGTCCTGAGAAGACTGAGGTGCTATGGACTCTTCCTTTCTGGAAACATTATTGTCCTTTGCCCTTTTCCTGAGGCCATTATTTTGCTCATCGACACCAAGCGTCCCTGTTTGTTCTGTGCTCTCTGCTGGTCGACTCAAAGAGCCTCCTGCTGGAAAAACACATAGAAGTTTAAAAGTATTCAAGGACACACGAATTAGAACCTAGAGGTGGGACTACAGTGAGATCAGCTTCTGATTCCCAAAAGTTACAACAACAATTAAAAAGGTGAGTTAAGGACTTAGCTACTGCCAGTGGTCATCAAAGATTATCTTCTACAACTGATGTGCTCAACAGAGGTTGTGCATTGATACTAGAGTTGCAGTACTAGTAATGGAGTACTGACAGCAACAAAATGGTAATGAACTAATGAATAAAAGAACTGTGCTGGTTTATAAAATTCTTAGAAAACAAATTCATAGAAAGATGGAATGTGTTTTTTTATTCTGTCCATTATGAAAAAAGTGAAATGGGCAATCAATACATTAATTAATATTTTTCCCCATCTCACTCCAAGTATATTATTTTAATTTTTGCCCCCCAAACATGTGCCTTACTTCCCTAAAAAAACTCACATGTTGGTGAGGTGGTGTATTTCAGGACAGGATCGGGTCTAAAGTGTTTTTTCATTATTGGTGGAACGATTTCGAGGATTGTATGGCTAGCTAGCTGATTATTCTTCACTTCCACCATGCTAAAGATATTTGGGACATGTCAGCACATCATTTCATTTGCCAACAGTAGGGTGGGTATTAAACCTGGTTACCAACTGAGTTACATTAGTACTACTGAGTACCGATTAACTTAATGATTCCATTGTTGTTAGGTACCAGAACACACATGGGTAGAGGAAGAACAAGACTGTATGAAATCCCTGGTGAAGAGCAACATGTTGAAGAGCAATAAAAATGTCTCAGGTGTGGTTAAACCCTATGCAGGCAGTGCTCTCTGCACCATTTTAACCTGCATCATTTTCCTTTTTTTGAACCACATAACTTTATTCGAGCTGATGGTTACATGTTTTATATTAATTCTGGAAGGTCTGTTGCCCTCCAATTATAAACCTCTCACTAATAACCCTCCTGACATTTCACACTCCTAGATTTTTGCTCAGGAAGCGCTGTTCCAATTTCCCCTTTTGGCAAACACTTCTTGGAGCAGAGTCTTCCTCTAAGACAAATTGAGGTTGTGTACACTGAATCACTCCGGTGAAAGCAACTCGCTTTGTGCTAACCAATCAGCAGCACAGAATTAAAAAAGAAAAATTTGGAATCAGGTTGTCATGTTTTCTTCAAGCAAAGGAGTTTATCATTTTAATAAGATAGAAAGATCTACTGCAAACTTCGAATGAGGTTCCTTGTTCAAACAAGCATGCTGTATCACTGTGACCCACAGGGCTGGATGGACGAGAGAGGGCAGTGAAATAATCTGAGGAGGCAGGCCAGTGTGCATCAGCCATCAGAAAGAGAATTCAGCAAATTAAATAGTGAACAAACAAACTTTTCAACAAAGGCTAATATATTCCAAAGTACAAAGAACCAATTACTCTGACATTATGTGATGCATTTCAAGCTTAGAAAGGTTGACAATTGCGTGGTAAGAGCAAGAACTCTTCATTTAATGTAACTGGAACTCACCCATGATATAACCCACACAGCTCTGGTCCTATATTGTTATTTATTTATTTATTTATTTTTATTTAGTGATATATCAGTTAACCATGCAATAGGCTAAGCTTCAGCTGGACCACAACATAAACGGCTCATTAAAATTTTAAGATCAATCTTTATCATATTAAATTTTTTTAATAGAAAATATGGCTGAAATCTTCTGTGTTTGAATCAGTGGGGTTTATAATATAAACAGAAAAGTAGATCTACTGGGGAATAAATATTTGAGAGCAATACCAAATGCCTCAGAGCTTTGTCCACTATATTGCTTTAGAATATTGAACTACCACCTGGTCTCTGATTTATTCATAAATATAATGTGATTGAAAAATGGTGCATCACAATTCAGCTCAGCAGGACGGCAGAAATTAAGTGTTTGATACTCACAATTTCTTTAATGAAATCAGGATGCCAACATTGATAGTTCTGGTTGTCTGGGTAAGATAAGTTGGTTGTGCTAGTTTTGGCATGTAAATATGCTAAATTATTAAATAAAAATTTAAAAATAGCACTGTTGATGTCAGTGTTATTAGTTCTGAAGACTGGCAGTATAAAAGAAGAACATAGCTTCTTGGTCCTTGAAAAGTGACAAAGTCAGAGTACCCTTGAGCCAACAATCCCTTTAACGTTAACTAGTAATGACTTCATGAACTTCTTCACAAATAAAATTCTTATCATTAGAGAAAAAATTACCAATAATCATCCCACAGATGTAGTATTATCTACAGTTACTTTCAGTACCATTGATATTCATTTAGACTCTTTTTCTCCAATTGATCTTTCTGAGTTAACTTCAATAATTACTTCCTGCAAACCATCAACGTGTCTTTTAGACCCCATTCCTACAAAACTCCTCAAAGAAGTCCTGCCATTAATTAATGCTTCGATCTTAAATATGATCAACCTATCTCTAATAATCGGCTATGTACCACAGGTCTTCAAGCTGGCTGTAGTTAAACCTTTACTCAAAAAGCATCTCTAGACCCAGCAGTCTTAGCTAATTATAGGCCAATCTCCAACCTTCCTTTCATATCAAACATCCTTGAAAGAGTAGTTGTCAAACAGCTAAAAGATCATCTGCAGAGGAATGGTTTATTTGAAGAGTTTCAGTCAGGTTTCAGAGCTCATCACAGCACAGAAACAGCTTTAGTGAAGGTTACAAATGATCTTCTTATGGCCTCTGACAGTGGACTCATCTCTGTGCTTGCCCTGCTAGACCTCAGTGCAGCATTCGATACTGTCGACCATAATATCCTATTAGAGCGATTAGAACATGCTGTAGGTATTACAGGTACTGCACTGCAGTGGTTTGTATCATATCTATCTAACAGACTCCAATTTGTGCATGTAAATGGAGAGTCCTCTTCACACACTGAGGTTAATTATGGAGTTCCACAGGGTTCAGTGCTAGGACCAATTCTGTTTACATTATACATGCTTCCCTTAGGCAGTATCATTAGAAGACATAGCATACATTTTCACTGCTATGCAGATGACACCCAGCTCTATCTATGAAGCCAGATAACACACACCAATTAGTTAAAGTGCAGGAATGTCTTAAAGACATAAAGACCTGGATGGCCGCTAACTTTCTGCTTCTTAATTCAGATAAAACTGAGGTTATTGTACTCGGCCCTGAAAAGCTTAGAAATATGGTATCTAACCAGATTCTTACTCTGGATGGCATTACCTTGGCCTCCAGTAACGCTGTGAGGAACCTTGGAGTCATTTTTGACCAGGATATTTCCTTCAACGCACATATTAAACAAATATGTAAGACTGCTTTCTTCCATTTGCGCAACATCTCTAAAATTAGAAATATCCTGTCTCAGAGTGAGGCTGAAAAACTAGTTCATGCATTTATTACTTCCAGGCTGGACGACTGCAATTCATTATTATCAGGATGTCCAAAAAACTCGCTGAAAAGCCTTCAGCTAATCCAAAATGCTGCAGCAAGAGTCCTGACAGGGACTAGAAAGAGAGAGCAGATTTCTCCTGTATTGGCTTCCCTTCATTGGCTTCGTGTTAAATCCAGAATTGAATTCAAAATCCTGCTCCTCACATACAAGGTCTTAAATAATCAGGCCCCATCTTATCTTAATGACCTTGTAGTACCATATAACCCTATTAGAGCACTTTGCTCTCGCTCTGCAGGCCTACTTGTTGTTCCTAGAGTATTTAAAAGTAGAATGGGAGGGAGAGCCTTCAGTTTTCAGGCCCCTCTTCTGTGGAACCAGCTTTTTTCCTTCCCACTGTCCCAAAGTGCTTGCTCATAGGGGGTCATATGATTGTTGGGTTTTTCTCTGTACCTATGAAGCGCCTTGAGGCGACTTTTGTTGTGATTTGGCGCTTTATAAATAAAATTGAATTGAATTGAGAGCCTTCAGTTTTCAGGCCCCTCTTCTGTGGAACCAGCTTCCAGTTTGGATTCGGGAGACAGACACTATCTCTACTTTTAAGATTAAGCTTAAAACTTTCCTTTTTGCTAAAGCATATAATTAGGGCTGGACCAGGTGACCCTGAATCCTCCCTTAGTTATGCTGCAATAGACGTAGGCTGCCGGGGGATTCCCATGATGCATTGAGCTTTTCCTTTCCAGTCACCTTTCTCACTCACTA
The DNA here is from genome assembly GCF_057381845.1 of Rhamphochromis longiceps. Taxonomy (NCBI): domain Eukaryota; kingdom Metazoa; phylum Chordata; class Actinopteri; order Cichliformes; family Cichlidae; genus Rhamphochromis; species Rhamphochromis longiceps. The sequence goes on along the minus strand of NC_140577.1, from coordinate 29,568,878 downwards.
TGTATTAACAGACCTCTCTGCACTGAATCATATCTGTTATTAACCTCTGTCTCTCTTCCACAGCATGTCTTTTATGCTGTCTTCCTTCTCTCACCCCAACCGGTCGCAGCAGATGGCCCAGCCCCTCCCTGAGCCTGGTTCTGCTGGAGGTTTCTTCCTGTTAAAAGGGAGTTTTTCCTTCCCACTGTCACCAAAGTGCTTGCTCATAGGGGTCATATGATTGTTGGGTTTTTCTCTGTATCTATTACTGTACGATCTACTGTACAATATAAAGCGCCTTGAGGTGACTGTTGTTGTTTTTGTTGATTTGGCGCTATATAAATAAAATTGAATTGAATTGAACTTGACATATTAGTGGTTGAGGTTACGGGAGCCTCGTCTGTGGTTGTGAAGTTTCTTCGTTTTTAAACAAATGTACAATTTGCTACATTTTTACAGTCTTTTGAGGAACATTAATATCTGATCCAGACAGAAACAGAAACGAAAGCATTTAGTGAACAATCTATGTAATGTCTGAAACTGGACAATTAATTCGGCTCCTGTTTATCTGACTGCGTCATTAAATAAATAAATAAAATAGTTGATTGTTGGAAGTGACCCTCAACTATAGCCCAGACACTTCCCACAAAGATTCCCATCACCACTGCAGGCATAAATTTCTGATTAAAGGCAGAGAACCATGAGATAGTGTGTTTTCCAATTAAACTTCTCTAAGCATCACTTATTTTTATTTTATTTATTTATTTTATTTATTTATTTATTTCACACTTGGTACAACAATTCAAACAAACCAACCACACTTTCTATCAAAAAGCACTACAACCATGTGTGAAAAGGAGCAGGAAGAAGAAAATAATCTTATTACAGGGTGTTTACCTGCATAAAAGAATTGTTGGTCCAGATTGTTTTTAATGGACATATTACCTTATCAAAGATGAGTGGGTGAACCATACCTTTCCTGGCCATCTGAGCTTCCCGTGATCCCGGAGGAGCATTGATGTCTCCCGTGCCCTGGAAGTAAATGTATTTCTTCACAGTGATGAGGTTAGGTGCGAATTTCCACACATCCTCTCGGTCATCGATGATACAGACCATCGAATCTCCACAAGGAAAAAGGTTTCTATCCAGGAAAGAAAGAAAGAAAGAAAGACAGTGCTCAAAACAACAGTAAAACTGCTGAGCGTCATGGCAGATGCTCAACACAGACAGCCCATTAAAAATCTAGTAGTGTTATTTGTGGTTACAGGGAAATAAGGGGAACATCAATTTCTTATATCAAAGTTCCGCTTTTGGGTTTCCAAGAAGAGGCATCGCTGGCAACCACTCATAAGTGACACTGAGAAAGAACAATAGAGCTCTACCATTTGTGCTGCACAAACATGAACAAACAATGACAATAAAGACATTAAACAAATGGATAATGGCGCTAAGAAAATTATTTGGATTAACCAGCTCCTGGGTTTTTGGTTATTATCTGCTTAAAACAAAAACAAACAAAGAAAAAAAGAAAAACGGAACAAAAAGAAATGTTTTATTCATGTTTTTTTACTCAGTGAATTCTCTACTCATTTTGTTGTCACGCTTATTTTGCTCCTCTGCTCTCTGTTTCACCTTGTGTCTCACTGCTCCGCCCCCTGTGTAAAGTCTCTCCTCCACGCACTCGGAACACAGCCAATCAGAGGAGAAGGCAAAGCATAACAACTTGTTACACAACTGGAAACCGAGTGTAAATACTAGAATCAAATCCTTACATAACCACCAAAGAAAACCAAAAGAAACATACCCCGAATCTTTCTCTTTGTTTTTAAAACAAAACCCTGTATAGTAGAGTCCAGACAGAAGACAAGGACTGATCACTAGACTAAGCTGTGAGCGACCGATCTAGTCTTAGGTAGGAAATTCTCACCTAAGATTCCCAGTCTTTGAGAATGGATCGATGCATTCATCTCTAGAAAGGATTCGATGAGAGAAAAGCTTCTTTTCAGGATCCAGGAAGCCTATAAAGAAAAGCAAAAAAATGCAGATTTAAATTTTTTTTTTTTTTTTAATCTATGCAACTGTAACCACTTCTTCAACACAACAGTGGATATTTTTCTTAAACTGACAAGCTTTTCTTGACCTTCTCTTTGGTCTTCCTGAATGCAATCAATCCAAGTTTCCCAGGGATTTTTACTGAAATAAAATGTCTATCAAGAAACGTGGACAGTAATGTACAGTGACTAAACAGGACAGCCACTGTACAGGCTGCGAAACCACAGCAAAAGCTGTCAATGGCAGGAGCGCTGATCTCAAACATGTTGAATCACTGCATCAGGGTCAGCAGTAAAATCCAATTCAAAATGCATTAAACATTCATCATATGGAGGCAGAACAGTACTAGAGTGAGACTGCCCCTACCATTTATTGCCTGATGAAAGTTTGCACCCAGAATACTAAAAACAAGCTGCTTAGACACACTAACATATCAATATAACGTTACTGAATCAGAAAGCTGTAAAATATTTTCATTTAGAAAGAAAGCAACATCAGGATTACTTTGAGCAGCCAAGCGCTGTGCAAAGTAAATATCTGCAAACTTGGCAAGAAACCTGCTAACATCTGAGACATTACATGGGTTTAGTAAGCGTTTTAAAGTTTAAGTACAACTGCAACTTGCAGATAGATAAGTGATCCAACAAAACATCAGCAAGAACACAAAGTATGAGCAGACACTCCCCTCTTATGGACACAAACGGGTAGTACAAGGTGAAAAGTTTCCCAAAGTGTCAAAATGCAAAAAGTGAAAGTGTAAGGTGATTTAATACATATCCGAACTTTAAAGTGGAAAGGTGCTGCAACATGTAAAACAATACGCTCCTTACCAGCAATGGTGTGTGCATAAAGGCGGCTCCCAAATGTGAAGACATGCAGCTCATAGAGCTTGGCGATTTTCTCCAAGAACTCCTTGCAGTGTGGGCGAAGTCGTGTGTGAAGCATAGGCTCTCCTCGGCCAAGCTGGAAGTGGAAAATGCCCTGAAGGACACAACAAGAGATTAAGAAAACGTCAGAAAGAAGCTGCAGGGTTGGGTATCAGGATGCACTATTAAAGACATTATCATTGCCGACAAACTGAAAACCCCTTGATCTTGTTTTTAATGGGAAAACAAGGACTTGTGAAATACATGGGCAGGCTCAGCAGCTTAGTGTGTGTTTGTGTGTGTAGCTACATTACAGACTGATTTATGATTCTTTTATTTGCGCTACTTTTAGAGATCATTTTAGCATTTATCAATATCCTATAGCAGTGTCTTGTTGCTACAGCGGAGGCTGTTCAACAAAAGCTACATTGTACGAGTGTTTCAAAATAGCACTTTGCTAGAAATCAAAAGACGTGGTAGAATAAAAACCCTGCTGACAGTGATAGTTGTATGAGGGGAGACCAATACCTTGTTGGACATCCGTTGGCAGTGCTGTTCAGTGGTGTGAATCAGCGTCTGGTCCAGATCTACCATTAGGACCAGCTTTTTGTTGCGGTGCAGTCTCTGCTGGTCCTCTCTGCCCAGCTGTTCTGCTTGCTGTTGGGAGCGATTGAAGGTAATGAGTGGAAAATTAGAAAAACGTTTGCACACTCTAGGTTGTGTTTTTGTACAGCACAGGTGCAAGAGATATTAGAGAGAGATATTTTCAAGGTTTATGGTTAAGAATTTTTTGTTTAAGTTTGTGTGAAATTGTTAGTTAAGTGCTTGATAGAAACTTAACGAACAGTAGCTGCGTCCAGGTCATTTGTTTATGCTCTCATTTAAAATAAAATTCTCTCTGCTTTTAAAGCTATGGCCTGTATATAAAAGATGGACACAGATCCCATTGTTAAGTGTGAGAATGAACAACATGAGCGTTAACAACATCAAAGAAGGAAAGATGTCAGGCTTATTTTAGAGAAGCAATTGTTGCTGTGAGAAGACCATTTCCAAACAATCTGAGGTTCCTGGTTCTGAAGCCACAAGGATTATTCCCAAGACAAAATATTAAAGGTAAATCTTCCCAGGAGTGGATGTTCCACCAAATTCAGCCCAAAGTCAGACTGCACATCCTCAGAGAGAGAATGTAAACAAACAAATTACTCTACAAGCCTCAGATAGCATACTAAAGTTTGTTACAGTATAAGAAGACTGGAGAAGTGTAGCATTTTTCTGCCAGAAGAAAACTTTGTCTCTCTACAAATAACACATTTGCAAAGTTGCATATGAACAAGCCACTGGAAATGTGTGAACAAAGGCCAAATTGCACAAAGCCACGTCTGGTGAAAACCAAATCAACACCTCATTCCAGCTGTCGAGCACAGTGGTGGAGGTGTGAAGGTTTGAGCTTGTTTTGCAACCACAGTCCCGGGCTCCTTGTAGTCCCCAAGTCGACTATTAAGTACTCTCTATGCCAAAGTACTGTAGAGTCAAATATAAGGTCATCTATTAAAAAGCTAAAGCTTGGCAGAAACGTTGTTAAATAGCAGGACAAAGATCCCAAGCAGCAAATCTACAAAAGAATAGCTGAAAAAGAAAAGAATCAAGATGCTGCAGGAGTTGAACCTTTCCTGCAAACCTCAATGAACTGAAGCAACATTGTAAAGCGTCAGTTCTTCCATAACAACTGTGTTCTATATTATTAGCAATTACTTCAAGTTATTACTGTTAGGACTGGTTTGATAGCCTACTGAATCGCAGGGTGCACTTAAGAGTTTCACAGGACAGCACAGAAGTCTGTAAAAACTTTATCACATTACTTTATTTCATGTTTACTGCACATTTACTCTGATTTAGGTCGAAATGAATTGGCTCAATGTCAAAGCAGCTATTACAGGCCTTTTTCAGTAGTACCTACTCGGTTCAGCTTGGCTCTTTTTATGGTTTTTCATTAGGTGGTAGTACTACCTAATGGTACCAGTACTCGGGTGGGATTCCAAGTGATCTGAGGCAAATTGAAAATGTGACATCAACAGACTGTATGCAAGCGAGTGACACCCAGCAACAAGGGAAATGGCTACAGAAGAACACAACACTGTGACCCCCCCCCCACACACACACACACACACACCACATAGCAGCAGATATACCTTGGCATCATTGTTGTTGTGTTTGTGTCGCATTCAAATGACATCACAGGACTTTCTGCCGTTGCTATAACGACTGCACCTGCATTAGATCTTACTCAATTGTGATGGAAAACGACTGAAACAGAGTTGCGTTGAGTCAAGCCGAGTAAGTACTAGCGGAATAGCGCTCTTGGTAAGACCAGTCAAGAACTTGCAAATGCGTGGTCACCTACATTTAACTGATTAATCAATCATAAAAATGCAAGTCATATTTACCGGAATTAGGACTACTCGACTTTTGCAATAAAAAAACAAAAACAAAACAAAAACAAACACACACGCGTAAGGTTTATCTGGCCTGCCAGTCCAGTCCTCCACGTAGCTTCATCATATGACTCACCTCAGAGCTCACCATCAGCTCAGGGACACTATGCACCATGGAGACTGTTGCTGTGGAGATGGGAGTTTGCTGGTTCCCATTTGTGCTCTGGAGCCTGAGAAGGAAAAACAGAGTGGGCGTCACACATTTTTTGTATCTCTCAGGTCCTTGAACATATTGCGCCGGGAATAAAAAGAGAGCTTTGAAAAACATGCAGATTTGAAACTGCTCCACTTGACAGCCGCTATGTTTGCAGTGAGCACAGAATACACCTCACTTACAAAGTGATGGTGAGCATTTCAAGCTACTTCAGGAATATGTTAACATGACATCCAAAAGTGACACCTGCTGAGGCAATTCTGTGCCACATCATGTAAACTCTGTCTTCAATATTGATACCTTCAGAAAAAGAGCCAGACTTTTACTTCACAACAACAACAACAACAACAACAACAACAGCAGCAGCAATTATAGTAAAACACAGACTGTGGGTCTATGTAAAAATCATTTGGTGTGTTTTGGAGTTTTATTAATAGCTTCAAATGCTCTTGCTTTACCAAAGTGATACAAAGAAAAACTGCAGAGTGCGAGTGCTTGATTTGGGACCAGAGCTGCAGCTCTGCACTCTGTATATGATCTCTGGCACCATCTGATGGCAATAAATGAATCAGGTTATATCGCAAGCACTACATTCAGTCAGTGTTTAATTTCAGTAAAAGTATGAGCTTCAAAGTTATGAGGTTCCAAAAGTATTCTCTAACTGAACCACGACTACAACTGGTGCCTGCATGGCACTGTCAGCATGAACTTTTTACCATTTATACAGGACTGTTTCCCAGCAAACAGGCTGCTTGAGTTGAGAGACCACAAGTAACTTAGACATTAAATATAACTGGTTAATGCCGCGTATGTAACCTTAGCCTTTTTGTATCAAAAATATAAATGTCTCTACATTATTAGAGAGAGAACTCCAATAATGAGAAGATTATATGAGCTAGCACTTAGAGACAGTGGGAAGAAAGAACTCACATCTAATAGAAAGATACTTCTGGCAGAGCCAGGCTCAGTGAGGGGTGGACATTGGCTGCAACCAAATTCTTCAGAGGTGGGGCAGAAGAGAAGTATATATATTAAAATTACTGGTAACAGCCAGCGTTACCCCTCAGCCTCCGAGAAGGAACACCTATGGTATCAATTTTAAAAGCCTACGAGCCTCGAGTTATCACATTTGTATAACATTTAACTTTTGACTTTGAGATTTATACTCATTTTAACTTTAATGGCTGAGGGGTAAAAAATGGTTTGAAAAGCTCCTGAGAACCTTTTTGCATCTTGCAAAGGGTTTGACTCTAACTGAAAGTCAACCAGTAGATTGTTGTTTGAGCTAACTAGCTGTAGCAACCTTTCAAAAATCAAATCAAATCAATTGAGTAGATTATGTATATAAACAACAATAATGTGCTTTTTAAGTATCTTGAGGTAAGTGTTGTAGATGAGCTTTGCCCCACAGATCAAACACTTGTATATTAGGTTAAACTGGTGATTCTAAATTGGCCACAGAGGTAAATCTAAGTGTGAATGAATGTCTGTCTCTCTGGATTAGTGATAGTGATAGACTGGCATCTATCACTCCTATGACAGGCTGGACAGGCTCCAAGAAAACAGACAGAGAAGACAGAGAAAACAAAAGAAAGACATACTGCCTTTACCCAAAGCACAAGGACAGAAAATAAGGCTTTATAAGACATAGGTTCTATGGAGCTTCCATACATAGATGGTGTTGAACAAGTGGAAAAACAAAGTCTGGACTCTCTAGATCTACAAATGCCTCCCTACTAAAACATCCTCTGTAATCACATTTTAAAAACAATGATATCACATAGTTCAAATGCTTAGCTAAGTTTAAGTTCATTCATACAATTGAGTAAATGTAATATCAAAGATATTATCATCATATTATTTTGGTTTACATTTAATCATGTTTGTACATTTAAAGCCTACCAATAATGGCATTTTGCTTGGTTTTTGTCTTTGAAAACAGCGTTGGGTAAACGTCACAGCTATCTTTTTTTAAAGAAAACATTTTTTTAATTTTTTGACCAATGTTTTCAGAATAGTTTTCATTTACTCATTTTGCTAGGTTTTGTTCACTTCCCCCCCCCCCCCCTTTTCTTCTGCCACCAGCATGTGAAATGACGCAACCGTGACATCCATCCCAAATGAGTGGTTTGCTGTTCCATTTTAGTTTGTTTTATTGTTTATAGATATATCTATGTAATAAAAAGGGGTAAGTTGTAGTTCTTGGGGGGAAATGCATGAGCAGATCAGAAAAACACAAAGATTTAAGTTAAAGACAAACAAACAAAAAAAGAAAGAAAGAGATAAAGCATGTATTTACTGAGTTAGATCTTGACCACATTCGGCACATAAGCCCTTCATGACAATGGGATGGCTGCATTCTTCTATTCTGGCTATGGTGCCCCTGCAAAAAGGAAAAAAAAAAACAGGAAAATAATTAAAGACCCAGTTTACTTGCTTGCAAACTGAAGCCTGAGACTGTGCACAGATTCTCATTAACTGTAGCATGCAAGTATATAAAGAAACATATAAAGAAAGGTATTAGTTAGGCGTTTTATTTTATTTAGCTGTAATAATAAGACGCTGTAAAAGTACTATAAATAGCTAGCAGTAGATTAAGCAGGGAGCAAGAGTTTACAAAGAGTACCTGAAAGCAGCACGACCCTTTCCTAACAGCAAATAACAACTATATCAGCTTTGAATGTGTATCAATATCAAAAGGTGTCGAATTTAAATGTAAAGATTTCAAAAACAGAACATTTCTTTTAAATCTGATATATAATTCGCATAAAAAGTGATGCTAATACATAATAAAGCACAAAAAGACCGGTCAAACCATTTAAAACGAACTTCAAAATCTCCTCTTTTGGTAATTAACTGCTATTAACGCGTATTAATTCTCCCGTTACTGTGAATTAATACGCGTTAAAGTATATATATATACGGCTGGTTCAAGCTCACGAGGATAACGGCTGCCTCCAGGGTCACTCTTCTACCTGTCAATCTGCACTGCTTGTATACAATTTTGTGCACGCGATAGTGGCTGCGTCAAGGCAAACAGCACAGCACGAGCGCATCTACCACGTGGTCGTGCCTTCAAAACAAAAGTGCGGAGCTTTGGGAATGCAATCATTACTGTACGTTAATAAAATTAACTAAAATTCTGATTTAGCAAATACAATTGTTTTCTAACTTTCTCTTCCACTACAATCACAACTCCTGAAAAAGCTCGATAAAACAACATTTATAAAACACGATGCTTTTATTTTGAAAGCCCCCCGACGAAACGCCAGCTTGTTTATTTTGCGGTACTTGACTCTGGTCGGAGCAAACGCTTCACTGTGTTGCTTTGAGCGTGGCTAGCAAACAAGCTAACGTCAGGTTAACAGCGTTAGCTCGTTAGCTAGCTTAGGTACAATGAGCGTGAAGACAGCTGCAACAAAACGGAGCTGACACAAACAGGGAACAGGTCAGCTAACATTAACGAGCTATAGCAAGCAGGGTGACTCACCCAGGAGATATGACTTCTCCAAGTTGACTGCATAACTCCTTCACTATTCCAGCACGGTCCGATTTCACCTTCTTCTCTGGCAGCCTGGCACCATCAGTCCCCTTCTCCTGAGGTATGGGTGCACACAGTGCTAGCACGGAGTCCACGTTAACAAGAGAGCCGGCTTTGACTTTCCACTCTATAAGCCGGACAGGGAGAGCCCCAGCTGGCCAGCAGATATCCGCCACCTGCACCATGGGGCCCTCTGCAGCTGCACCATCGCCGCCACCACCAAAATCTGCAGGAGGATCCTCCATCTGCCCCGCACTCTCCAAAAACAAAATCTCCTTACTTTTGAAAAGCTGACAACTTAAAAGGTATCCACTCGACTTCGCAAACCCCCGTGTATCATTAAAACGTGCGAACCGTCAACATCGAGGAGAATTAAAACAAATGTGCTGCAGATTTAAACACAGCAGCTCCACAGTCCCAGCTACGTTCGCTCTTCCCGCCCGTAAACAGGAAAGCGCAACACTGCAGCGACACGGGTCGCTACAGTATCCGGTATACAGCAAGCCACTCGCGAAAAACACCAGAGAACTTCTATCGTCTCCGAGAACGCCCACTCTTTGGATCTCTATTTTCTTAGAGGGCGCTCGCGAGGTAGTCCTGAATGAATACATCCCTGTGGACGTGAAGCCCCCAAATGTAAATTCCGTCGAGGATTTTATGCTGGGGACTTTATCGTGTGTTTTATAGGTGAATGTGAGGCAAAATATTTTACGGGGTTCGATTGTAGTTAAAATGCGTTTTTTGTGACAGCGCAATAATAAGACACTTTACGGCATCTGCCATTTTGATTTGGGGCATAAAGCTAGTGAATCCTAAATTGACCAATCAACTTGCAGGTTTGGTTTTAGGAAAATCCGATTCTCTTTTTTTAAGATAAAGGAAATGATGTAACTGTTGTTATGTTTTAGGTCGTAAAAATTATAGGTATGCAGAAAATAATGACAATAGTAATTTGTGGGTTTTTGTCTAGAAGCAGGTTTTACCCGTTTAGGTCCTTTTCACTTGTGATCATCGAGGACGAGCTCGCCGGCGCCCTCTGCAGTGCCGCTGGCTAATCTACAGTCAGTTTGTGTACAGTGGGATTATTAGGAAATGAAACTACTTCCCTAGATTATCTCTGAACGCAGTTTCTATTTAGGTTTCAAAATAAAACGACTCGTGCCTCTTTGTGACGCTTTTCACAATGTTGCCGTAAACTTTTAAAGTCACCAATGTGGTTATTCTAAGTGCTCCTTATTATAGATATCACCTATATAGCGCTTACATATTGTGTTAAAATCCGTGCAACCGTGAAAGATCATTATTTATGTTTTCCCTTTTTCTTTAAAGCTGCTGAACCCGCACAGACATGGTGTTACCTGACGCAACGTGATGTAACATATAAGTAACACTACACAAGTGTCTCATGGGGTTTTTTTGCAATAAGAGCACGATATTTACAAATACAGTAATGTTTTAAGGTGTAAGTGAAGGAGGTTGTTATAAGTTTAAGAAAGCCTTAGGTTTGATTGTATAGGTTATACCGGCCCTCGAGGTATGTTAATATTTAACTTTCCAGGCTGAAGATGGGACTGAAGGAAGTCAGCAGGGGATATAGATGATGACCTTACAGGACAAGGACGTACCTCGCACTGTTCTAGCTACTCAATGACGAAGAACTTAAGCACCTCCTTCCAGAGTGTTCCTTACAACTAACCGAGATGTTTCACTGCCCGATTTCTTTTTCACGCAGGTGTGAAAACGCCTTTCTTCTTATAGTTCACAATAAAAGCCATAGAAATAGTCTTGAAATACCAGCGATAAAACATAGCTTACACAAGTAGCTTCCGTTAACGTTTGGTTTTTAAAAATGATTTTATACTATGTTCTACAAATTATGAAATAGACATCATTTTCTTATTAAATGTATAAACGTTGTTGTGGGGTTAATGAAATAGAATCTTTTTTTTCATTGAGGCAAAATTCGTAATTTAAAGGAACTCATGAAATTCCTGAAATTATATTTTAAATAAAATTATGTATATTGCACACCACGGGGCTTCTGTTACCTAACCTAGGTCACTGTCAGTAGGTGGATGCAGTAGGTCGTTGGATGGACTTAGCACTATTGTGGTTAAAGTTCTACAATCTATTTCCATCAATAAATAGACCTATTTGCTAAAGACAGGTTCTAGTTATTAACACAACGTGTGATGTTAAATTAAGTTTTCCTTTGCACATTTCTTAATTTTAGAAACACACACACACACACACACACAGTGGAGGGAAGTATCTGCATTACACAGGAAGTTTCCCGATTATCCACATATTACATCCACCTTGACTCGTCTCCCATATCATTGGCACTGTATCAGTGCAAAAGAGACAACGATAGTGCAAAGGTGGCCGAGGTGGTGGGAGCCAATCATAATTCAGATACACACATGTCCAGTGTTGGTAGGAACCAAAATTTCTGTGAGGTAGGGGGACCTTTGTGTGTCTTCAAGCAGGAGGTACGGGTGTGGTTTTAGGACGGATCTAATGAGTTAGATTTTTTTTTTCTAAAAGAATCACATCAGATAAGAAAAATGTGACTATTTTCAGTTATCTCAATAATAAATAAGTAAGAAATCTTTTCACTTGTAGTTTTTATTTGCACGGCCGAACGAGCTGTCAAAAAATAAACGGAAACTACAGTATGTGGGAGGGTACCATCTCGCATTGCGTTACCCTTTGGTTAAACATAAAGGGAACCAGTGTGCTGTTAGCAGTTTATGAAGGGGAAAGGTAAAGCGTTTACTGGTGGCTGCTGACACGGAATATTAATACGTCTCTTGGAGCGGGTCTGTTTTAATAACTCGGAAACATGATAGCGGAGAACTGTAAAGTGGTAAATAAATCGTATTTACTACACATTATTAACCCAATTCTCTCCAATTAGCAAGTTAATTGCTAGCCAGCTGCAATTGTTCCCGGTGTGTTGGCGTTTGTGTATATTATCTGAAGTTTAAACTAAATGCCAAGGCCGTGTTTCAAAACCATACTGCTACCTAGAGTGTTTTAAAGCTGGTTTTGACATGAGGTAAGAACACATTCAACACTGTTTCCAGCCATGATGTGAGTAGGAGAATGAGACTGCATGAGTGGATCGTGCGCGCTGGAACACTTGGGAGGATGGGGGTTGCTCAGGTCCCTGACCCCGCTGCCATGTGTGAATTCATTTATCAGCACTGGAAACATTTTGTCCCTCAAAAGCAAACTGCCAAGAACAACAAAGTCACAGTATAGCTGCTCACGTTCGCCTTGAACCAGACGTTCTCGCTTCCCGTCCCTCGCGCGCACGTTTTCTTGTTGTTCCTCAGAACACAGCGTCTGTCCTCTGGGCCCACACTTTACTTCGTGCCCTAAACCTCTTTACCTAACTCGGGGGGTTGGTTAATGTTCACTTAACCTGTGCAAACACAGAGTTCAGATGTGTCAGATGGAAGTGGCGCTGTAGTTCACTCATACACTGCTTTGTTTTTCTTCAGTTGACGTTATGTCTGCATCAACTGGCTCTCCTCCGAAGAGCTCCGCTTCCTGGATCTTCATCCCTCCCAGCAAGGCGATCTTTCAGTTCACTCAGGTAGCAGACAGCTGAGGACTGTAGATGAGCTTCAGGCTATGCTCAAGTCTGCATGCAATGAGACTGTATGTGTGTGTTTTAAATCTTGCAGAGATGCTAAGCGCAGAGGCTTGTTATGGAAGACGCTCGTTGGCCTCTCTGTTGGCGTTCCTGTGGCGGTGAGCATCAAGTATGCCGTATCGCAGCCCAGACAGAGGAGACAGATGAGGATTGTGATTGAAGGGTTTGGCCGCTTCTGCAGGTTTGTATGAATGTCATTATCAGCATCATGAGATTCTAACACGTGTTCAGTCTGAGGCTGTGAAATGGTCTCTAAATGGTGACTTCTTATCTATTAAACTTGCACATTAGATTTGTATATCTAATAGTGTTCTCTAAGTATTGTCAGGAACATTAGCTAAAGTAGGTCATTTTTTTCATGAATGGATAAAAGCAAAAGAAACAAAAATATCCTGACAACATTTCCTTTTATGGAAAGCGATAATTTTATCCCTCTTATAAGGTTGTAAATTCCATCTCATTACTTTTAGTTTTTGGGTTACACCACAAGACTGAGAGCAGGGTGGAGACGGGCAGGAGCAGATGTGTGGCCAAAGTCAATGTATTCATTAAGCCAAAATGGCTTCTGTTTTGCCTCATTTATTATTCCACCAAGAGGTTACGTTTTTACTGTCCGTGTCATTCATTCTGTCTGTAAACATAACAGCCCAAAAAGTTAAGACTGAACTCTGATGAAACTTTGGGGGTGTAGAGTGGGGTCATGTTAGCTTTGCATCCACTAAGCTATTCAAGGTCAGCTTCATTGGTCAAAACCTGACAAAAAGCCTGATGGAAACTTAGAAACTGTTATTCTTGCTAGTGTGGTGTGTTTTATCAAGATGTATAAAATCTACTTTATAAAGACTGAAAGTATCAAAGTTGTTATATTGATGTGAAGCTCAAAGGCCCCATAGAGCTGTTTGAAACGGTGTTTCTTACTGCCATTGTTTGTATTGACAAACATATCGGCATATAGGAAATGATTTATTGGCATTCTAAGTACCTCTTAACTTTGGACATCTGATCTCTTCTTAAAGGTCAAATGAGGTATAAATATTATAAAAATCTGTTATCCTTTAAACTTTGCTTAAACTTCAGTTGCTTTTGTTTGTATTGGCAACATTTAGGAAGTGATATGGGTATATGACGATTCTAACTATCACTCTGCATTTAAATATTGACCTTTGACCTCACTTTTACGTTTCACATCTGCCTTTTTTCAAGTTGACCCCAGAATGTGTTTCATCCTTAAATAAGGCATTGCCAAGAGAAAGAGAGCTACCTAACTCAAGGGACGAACTAGTGTTGTCTATGCATAACAGACAACTTTATGTTACTGGCAGCCTGTTGCTGTGTAGTGTGTCCTTAAAGATTTGAGGAAACTGAATGCTGTGAGAAGGTCATGTCCTTAAAGAAGACCTGAGACAGCATCTGTGAGCTACATCGGGCCCTTCAGTTGGTGCATCTGTTCTCTGAAGCCTCCTCAGAAGTGGTCTCAGTGGAAGGATGGCCAAATTACACAAGAACTCAACTGAAAATGCATCAAGTCTGATGAATCTAGTCCTCACTGGACTGTATGGAGGATCTTGGGAGACAGACTACAACAGTATGACTGTAAAACATGGTGGAAGCTCTGTCATGTTTTGGGGCTGCATTTCAGCTAGTGGGGTTGGGGATCTTTTTAAAAGTTATGGATTGTACATGTAGAAAAGTGCTATCTGATTTTGGAAACCACTGTGGGAAGAGTCAAATTGTTTATGGCCTCATTTTCAGCACAATGATCCCAAACACAGTGCCGTAAAATACCTGGACAGTGTTCTGTTGTGTGTTTATTCCATCAGTCATGGATCGGCCCCCCCAGAGCCTAGACCTCAGCTTTCTTAAAGCATTAAAGCAATGTGGGAACATCCTGATACAGAACAGTAGCCAACATTCAAAGAAGAGCTTTGACTGTCCTTCAAGAAACCTGCAGAACTAGTCCCAAAGACTACTTGAAGAAACTGCAAGAAAGTTGACGTACAAGAGTTCAGGCTGTGTGGAAGAATAAAGCTGGCTGTGTTAAATGTTGAGGTTCAAGCTTGTTACAATTATACAAACTCTGTTTTTTCCTTCTTTGCTGTATTTACATGTATGTTTGCACGTTTCAATAAATCGCTGCTCCCCTTCCCGAGTTTCTTAGCAACACTTCCGCGCAGCGCTGTCTGTGCCTAGAAGCCATTAGCACTGGGCTTAATTGACCCATTCTTACCAATCAGAAGATCGATGCATTGATCCCTGATTTTTCCAGTCCATGTGCTGAGATGTCCTTGAGCAAGATATTGAACCCCAGTGTATCCGTGCAAGTGCATGCTTAGATAAAAGTGACATCTTTGAGTTTTCAACCGAGTAGAAATGCAGAACACACTTTTACCAAATGCTGCTAACAGGAAATCCAATCGTAGATGTTTTCTCTCTATTTTATAAGCTGCAGATATCTTTGAGCTGATGCTAGATTATTTAAGTTGATTTCCAGATCCCCTTCCTCACACAACCCTTAACGGATCAGTATGTACTTCCAGCGTGGAACCAGAAATCTCATGCAAATGCTTAAACCGTTACACCGCAGAACCATTGGTGCTGCTTAAATGAAATTAACAAGATAATATGTATGAAAACATGAGGGCAGAGAATGACTCTGCTGTATTGCAGCAGCCTATGTGTGTGGAGCCTAGTGGTAAATGAAGAGCACATGATTTTTATTACACTAGTGCTGTGTCACTGTATTTGAAGTACACTTTTGCTTTATTCTAACTTGCTGGAAGTGTAACAATTTGCCTTTCTCGGATCAGTTCAGACAGACTACATTTTTAAGAACATTTTGCAATCCTCACTTTTTTTCTCACTAATCTTTATTATAGAAAAACGATCTTCTTACCGCTGATCGTGTTAGGAATCGTCATCACATGCTAGCAACTCTGTTTATTTGTAAGTCAGACCTTTCAGTTCCAGTAATCATCAGATATGTGTGTGTCCTCAGATCTCTCTCTGTGGGACTCTTCATTTCCGCTGACTACTGGTGGACCACCAACGTGCTGCTTCATGGAATAGATGAGGTCAGTTTATTTTTAGAGTGGGTAATATGGATTGACCCACTCTAAGCTTTGGCTGAAGCTCTGACAGACCAAGGATTTCTTCATGACACCTAATGCCAGGGTCAGTGTGTCGTTGCCAAGCCTGCAGACGTCTGTGTCCCGCTGCATGGATATGCTTCCCCAGATATCACTGACCCACTGAACAGTGGTACAGACAGCAAAATGTTCTTCAGATCCTTTTATGTCTGTCACATGTGCTCAGGGTGAACCTGCTCTCTCTGTGAAAAGTGCAAGGAATCAGTGGTGGAGCTGCCAATTCTGGTATTCTGTGGCATATGTCAGTCTCCGTGGTGCCAGGGAGTGAGCGCAGGGCCCACTGGAGGATGTCGACCCCTCAGGCCACCCTTATGAACCCATACAAGGTTCCCATGGCAATGACTTCAGCTTCCAGGCCCCTCTTCTGTGAAACCAGCTCCTAGTCTAGATTCTGGAGACAGACACCCTCCCTACTTTCAAGATCAGGTTTAAAACTTTTGATAAAGCTTATAGTTAAACCTGGATCAGGTGACCCTGAATCCTCCCTTAGTTATGCTGCAATACTTTCAGACTACTGCGGGCTTGTCATGGTGCACTCAGCATTTCTTCTTCACTGTGTTTATACCCCACTCTGCATTTCCACAGTGTGTGTTTTGTCCTGTCCTCCTGTTTGTTTTTGGGTTTTTCCTTCCCAGTGTCCCCAAGTGCTTAATCAAAAGGGGGGTGTTTTTTCTGTATTGTTTTAGGGTCTTTACCTGACAGTATAAATGCACCTTGAGGTTGCTGTTACTGTCATTTGGTGCGTTTATAATAAAAATGTAATTAAATAAAGTCTGTTTCTAATTGTTTCTGTCCTGTTGGAGGTCATTTTGTAGCTCTGGGCCTTCTATGGTCCTCTCCAGCTCTCCTAGAGTAACTGCCTTTC
Organism: Rhamphochromis longiceps; assembly: GCF_057381845.1. Taxonomy (NCBI): domain Eukaryota; kingdom Metazoa; phylum Chordata; class Actinopteri; order Cichliformes; family Cichlidae; genus Rhamphochromis; species Rhamphochromis longiceps. Next base: position 29,552,119 of record NC_140577.1, on the reverse strand, counting down.
TCCTAGAATCTCCTCTGTGCTCTTGACAGGTTTGCAAACAAACCTTCTGGCAATGGGACTTATTGATGTTCCATGCTGGAGGTTTTGAACTACCTTTGCAGCCTCTGTAGGGTCCAGGTATCGCCCCAGCAGTGACACTGACACTAGCTAAATGCAAAAGTAGTCAAAAAACAGAAAAGATGAGGAGGTAAAAATGTCAGTGGCCACTTATAAAGCCATTCCTGGTTTGGGGGCTGTCTCATTGTTGCCCCTCTAATGCACCTGTTTTTAATTTCATTAACACCACCTTCTGCTGCTTGACTGGCCACATCAACATCCCAGAAGCTTCACTGAATTGATGCTATTCTCTCATTAAAATGTGCCCCTTTCATTTTTAGAGTACATGTACATTATTTTCTCCCTTCAGTCACTTTATTACATGTGGGGTCCAAGCTTCATGTGAACTAGAAGGAACTAGTTAGCATTGATTTTTAGCACTGATGGCGTTAATGCTTTCTGTACGTGTATCTTCCTGTTAGAGCAATCCATCCTACGTGACTGAGATGTCAGCTTGCCACCAGAGGGCAGCAGAGTCCATCGTGGAAGGAGCCATAAAGAATGGAGGCCTGTACATTAAGCTTGGCCAAGGCCTGTGTGCCTTCAATCACCTGCTACCCCCTGAGTACATCCACACCCTGCAAGTACTAGAAGACAAAGCTCTAAACAGGAGGTACAAAGAGGTGAGCAGTGCAGCACAAGCAAAGCACAGGACTCGTGAAAGGACTGAGTGACACTGGTCAGGATGTGTCTGTCTTTAACAGGTGGACGCTCTCTTTGAAGAAGACTTCAACAAGACCCCTGATAAGCTTTTTAAAGCATTCGACTATGAGCCCATCGCTGCTGCCAGCTTAGCTCAGGTTCATAAAGCCCTGCTGTTTGATGGGACTCCGGTCGCTGTGAAGGTGAGCTGCTGAAATCACTGGTCAAGTTACTTGAAAAAAGTAATCAGTAACTAGTTACTGATACTTCCCCAAAAAAGTAATCCTGTTACTTTACTGATTACTTATTTTCAAAAGTAATTAATTACTTAGTTACTTTTTAAAAACACGATTTACAACCTGAAGAGGTGATAAAGTGATAGATCTTTCAGCCCAATTCTACTTTTTCTGCATAATCCATCATACAAAATGTAATCAAATGGAAAAGTCTCTTTTTAAAACTTGTTTTATTAGTTTTAATCTTTTAACTTTATGCATCAAGCAAATATTAAATTATATGCAACATTCTCTGACTTGAATAAATTAGTTTAACATTTAAACCTATTTTCTGCACATTCCAGCACATAAAATAAAATATTTTTTGTGTTTACACTCACTCTTTCAAATAGATGCAAGTAAAACACAGCAGAAAATAAATAAAATCAAAGACTCAGCGGCCCTGTTGCTCTATTTTCACCTGTAAAGCAGGAGTAGGGCAGGCGGAGGTTTACCCTGGTGCAGGTGTGCCGCGGTCAGTTGAAGAATCCGCGAGTTTCTCTGTGAGTTTCCCATTACGTCATTGCGCACTCGGTGCTTGCTTGGAGGTTTAGGGGGGTTTTTTCGCTGTAAAAAGAAGTTTTCTTCCCACGCACAACGGACACTAATGTTTTTGTCACTTTTTATGGAATCAAACTCAAAGTAAGGTCAGTACTTCCATGCTTTAAACGCTGCACGCTCATACTCTCTCCCACAATCGATATATGATCCATTGTTGATCTGCACACAGCTGTTGTCACCAACGGCGCACTCGCTTACGTCACTGTCATGAGACATTCTCGCAAAAAAATCACGGTTTTAGTAACGCAGTGACGCAGCGTTCCTACAGGAAAGTAACGGTAATCTAATTACCGATTTTGCAATAGTAATCCCTTACTTTACTCGTTACTTGAAAAAAAAGTAATCAGATTACTGTAACGTGTTACAAGTAACGCGGTACTGCCCATCTCTGCTGTTAACATTTTAAATGACCTCACTATAGCAGTGAAGCATGAGCCTCATGAAACAATGATTCAGTTATATCTGAGGTTTTATTTTTGGTTATGGGAAAGTTTGGTCCTGACTTTTAATAGTTTCTCGTCGTGTTTCACACAGGTGCAGTTCATTGACCTCAGGGATCGCTTTGATGGAGATATCCGAACATTGGAGATCCTGCTGGATATTATTAAGTTCATGCACCCCAGTTTTGGGTTCCGATGGGTCCTTAAGGTCAGAAAGTGTCTGTATGACTTGACCGATTCACTCGATGTTCTAAACCCAGGGTGTCCAACTTCAGGCCTCGAGGACCGGTGTCCTGCAGGTTTTAGATGTGCCCTTGATCCAACACAGCTGATTTAAATGGCTAAATTACCTCCTCAACATCTCTTGAAGTTCTCCAGAGGCCTGTTAATGAACTCATTTGAGTCAGGATGATATCTAAAACCCGCAGAACACTGGCCCTTGAGGCCTGGAGTTCACCACAGTTTTCTGTTTAGAAAACTTCAGAAGTTACAGAGTTTTATTGTAATTTGTGTAGGACTTGAAGGGAACACTGGCTCAGGAGCTGGACTTTGAGAATGAGGCCAGGAACTCTGAGAGGTGCGCAGAGGAGCTGAAACACTTTAAATTTGTGGTTGTACCTAAAGTCTTCTGGGAGCAAACCAGCAAGGTGAAGTTGCTGTCAGTGGTACATAGTAGTGCTGGGCGATATGGAAAAAATATTTATCACGATAGGAATTATTTTATACGACGATAACGATATATATCACAATGTACCACCTGACCTGTGGTCATCTGGAAAGTACGCAGTCTGTAAACAGCGAGCGCAGAGGGTGCAGTCTTTGTTAATGAAACGGATGGTTACGCTCATGTAGGGCTGCGTATCTCTGCTCGTCACCGTCCAGGCCAGTCGTCAAGGCATAATGCACAACACTGCAAACATCCTTCTCTACTTCGGGCCGGCATGCGTCATAAGCGAGGCAACTCGACTTTATTGAAGTGCTTACGACCGGACACAACGTACCTCGGATCAAGGACTTTGACGAGGTCACGAAAGCTGTCCTTCTCAACTACATAAACAGGGGCCATGCCTTTACAAATGTAACCCGAGATGGCTCCTGTGATTTGTTTATGGCGCTGGTATGTTTTCTCATAAGGGCCTTGTGTGAAAGACTGCTGTATCTTCGGCTGGCTATAGTTTTTCTTTTCCCAACTTGCTCCCATCGTTCCACAACTTGGTTTAGCTTGAATTTTCTAGATTCTTGAGTATTCCTTTTCGTGGACCTTCTGTAGGTGATAGAAGAGATTTGTTGTGTTGCCATCGGGTGCAGGAATAGTTTTGTAGCATAGCTTGCTTCTGCTCCGTGTTGGTGCTGTTGAACCCAAAATGTAACCAAATCACAGACGTACCCCCTCTTTTCGGTCAAAGTGCTTCTTCCTGGGCTGCCTGTGTAGCTGTCTCTGTCTGTTGCATGTCGGGGCATGAAACTGCAACATGTCGCACGTCCATCGTTTTGAGTTACCGTAAAGCATGTCACAAATCCGGGTGCATGTAAAGCAGCACCATGACGCAAAACCACAAGACGGAGTTTCTTTGCGAAAAATATCATTTTTTTTTATACTTTATTTTCTCTTGCATAAAGTTAAGAGTATGTATAGTGAGAAGACAACACTAATATATTTGCCACAGGCCATTTAATGTTATATTTTATGTAATAATTTATGAAATTATGATAGAAACGACAGAAGACAAATGGCATGATAGACACTTTTCTATCGTCCACACGATATATATCGTCATATCGCCCAGCACTAGTACAGAATAAGTGCACAATAATACTGCTCGACTTCCATCAGCGTCCTCTTTATTTTTTCTCTCCAATACTCAGAGAGTGCTGACAGCAGAGTTTTGCAACGGCTGTAAAATCAACAGCGTGGAAGAAATAAAACGTCAAGGACTGAGTCTGAAAGATGTAAGCTGACGATACTCTAAATCCTCGAGTCACTCACCTCTTCTCACCCTCAACCAGTTGTGGCAGGTGGTTGCCCCTCCCTGAGCCTGATTGTGCTGGAGGTTTCTTCCTGTTAAAATACATTTTTCCTTCCCACTGCCGCCAAGTGCTTGTTATTGTTGGGTCTGTGCAACATAAACCACTTTGAGGCAACAGTTTTTGTGATTTGGTGCTATATAAAATAAATGTAGCTTTATTTTTCAGACTGCAGATAAACTGATCAGAACATTTGCTGAGCAGATATTCTACACGGGTTTTATCCATGCAGACCCTCACCCCGGGAATGGTAGGTACATCACATGGACTGTAGAGCACGGAGCCACTGGTGTTGTTACTCTGCATTTTTAAACCTCAGCATTAGTCTTTTGGTTTCCTCCATGTTGTTGTTGTTGTTCTTTTTAATGACCCAAAAAGGCTCATAATTTGGAATGAGGGTACATTTTAAACCCAACACTGGCTACCTTGTAAGGACAATCTTTACCTTATAGAAGTGATTCAATAAAGTCCTGTGATTTCACTCATTAAAACTGAAGCACAAACTTCCTGGATGCTCTGTTCCACATAACAGGACATGTTGTTTGTCAGTTAATTCCATTAAAATCTACGAAAGGCATCAACACAGCTGACAAAGAAGCCAGACACCTGTAAGCCTTAGAAAAATCCAAATGAGAAAAGTCACACACTTGAGTGTTTATTAAGAAACTTGTTTATAGCAGGGTTGTTAAATCAGTGGCTATGTGGGAAGTTTAATTCTTTAAAATTCTGAGATTTTTTGTTTTTACTTTATTTTTTTACAGTAACGTTCATAAACAAGTTCAAGTTGTTTACTCATGCTAAAAAAAAAACATATACATATCATATGAAATGACATGAGTTAGTAACAGAGGTTCTAAAGAGAAGAAGTCACTCAAATTTGGATCATGTGTTGCAGTTCTCGTGAGGCGAGGTCCTGACAACAAGGCGGAGCTGGTGCTGTTGGACCACGGCTTGTACGAATACCTCAGCCAGCAGTAAGAAACTGATGAGTCGGCATGAGATACTCTCAGGTTTTTCTTCAGCTATCTGCTTTAACTCTGACCTTTGAACTTAGAGATCGAGAGGCCCTCTGTAAACTTTGGAGGTCCATAGTCCTCAGGGACGAGGCAGAAATGAAGCAGCAGTCCAGCGCCCTCGGGGTCAAAGGTCAGGACGCTTGACTTAAACGCCATGTTAACTTTGTTATGAACAAATGTGGGGATTAAAATCAAACACGAGGGCTCGTCGTCCTCTGCAGAGTACTTCCTCTTCTGCGAGATGCTGCTGCAGCAACCAATCAACATGCACAAGTTGGGTCTGTCCAACATCCTGAGCAAGGAGGAGACGGCCTACATGCGTGAGATGGCCGTCCACCGCTTCGAGAGCATCATGCAGGTGCTGAAGTCGATGCCTCGGCCCATGCTGCTGGTGTTCAGGAACATCAACACGGTGCGGAGCATCAACATCAGACTGGGGGCGCCGGTGGACCGCTACTTTGTCATGGCCAAGAGGTAAACACCCTAACACAACATCTCAGGGGTCAGGGCCATTAAGGATGAGATCAGATTGTGTAAAGCAATATTTCTTTTGGGAATGTCAGTCGGTACTTAGCTTTAAATTAGTGGGTATGCTGCGTGTTGCCCCTGTGTGGATACAGCTGCAAGGATCAGCTAATGAGTGTGCACACCACAGTTTCACCCGTATACGTCACTTCTGACTCCAAAAATCATCAGCCAAAAACCCTAATGCACAGACACCAGTAGGTGATGGCTTATGACTCTGTCCATCTGTTATCTACAGTCTGTTTAAAACACCTGATGCCTGGAAGTATTCAAACAATAAAGAGCGTAATGAGTCAATGTCTGCTGGGCAGTTAGTGTGAACCCTGAGTAAGCAGAACCCAAAGTGAGCCCCACACACACTCAAAGAAAACCAGGCCTCAGGATCGATACGTTTGTCCTTATTTGGATTTTTTGAGACGCTTTGAACTTTATTCTGTGCTTATCAAAGAAAAATGTCCCCACACGGTTGGTCAAAAAGCACTATGGATTTCTAGTTCAGGACCTTGCATTAATAACTTAAAGGCACGTGACCTCTATAGGACAAAGTTTTGTGAAGAAATAAAAACCGATCAATGCACCGCATTGAACTCCATCGCACACTGTTGAAGTTCACACTTCCACAGTCAGCTCATTTTCCAGCATGAAAGTTATAATAGAAATTTTCCCAGAGCGCAAAGTTGTTTGAGCAAAAATGCAGAATTTTAAACCTGACGCTGATGTTAGGGCTGAATTACATGTTTATTTTTAAATGTAATTTTGTGTCTCGGTGACCATTAAAGTTGATTAAAACAATACTTTAAAATATCTGCCTCAAGAAGTGCTGTGAGTGATAATCTTTTGTGAAGCCTCCACATCTCCAGCAGAATGTCGTAAAGGTTTGCAGATCTTGTGCATGTCTCTTTTTCTCATCAACAGCGCCGTGCGAGGCTGGGGGAAGATTCAGGCTGAGAAGGTCGGCGTCCTCCCCCAGCTTTGGCTCTTCCGCTGGGGGAGGACTGCATGGGAGAGCGCCAAGTTTGAAGTTGCTCTGAGGTGTGCAATAATTAAAGAAATTATATGTTCTGTGATTGGAGCCACTGAGCTGATTAGATTACTTTTACAGATCAGAGATGGCAGTGATGAGCCTGACACGTGCGGTCCTGGCGCTGCTCCAGTACTTGGGCCTCCTATCGCTGGACTCCGACTTGTACGAGTACCTGAAATAGCGCGCAAGCGTCTCACTACAAAGGATTCATTCCAAGCACAAGTGAACACAGCTCATCAGTGAGCCTTTTGCTGCTCAAGCAGCTCCGAGTGCTGGTGGTTTACGTTGCTGCTCGACCGTGAGCAACGTTCCCACCAAACCACCTTCAGGGTCTGCTGGGGGAGAATGTGCTCCACTGCAGGACTGGAAGCATCCGTTCCAGGGCAAGAGGAGCAACACCACCAATGGGACTTTTAAGTAATTAAATCTTATTTATTTTAAGAGTAATTTTGGGAAACCAAATCCAATGAGGTTTTTAACCTGCAGGTTTTTTAATGAAGCAGACATTTTCTCAGTTATTCTGTCAGACAGTATTTTGTCCAGTACCACCTGACTGTTTAAATTATGAGAACATGGTAATAAAACACGAAGAAATCACACCAGTCTTGGTTTGTTTTTTTCCCCTCTTTTATACAAAATATTCTAAGAAAACAAATCAAAGTTTCCATAACAAAAAGTCTTCTGTTCACTATAAAACAACTCAGTGAAGAAGAAGCAGGAATGTGGCGTTCAGAAATGAGCCGTTACTCTGTCGATCTCCAGAAGGTCATCCAGGATCTGCAGGGAGAAGGAAATTAAATGAGCGAAGAGCTGAGCTAACGGGAAGCTCCGGTCTGCTGTTCTGTGCACTCACGATGTCCTGAGTCGTCCCGATCTTCTTGGCCAGCTCGCTGCGCTCCATCGTGCTGAGGTACAGGTACTTGTTGAGGAGCTCTCCATCCAGGATGTTCTTCACAGGATTCTGAAGGCTCCGCCTGTCGCTGTGCAGCATTCTGGATACCATAGACAAACACGTCACTCACATCAGCATCCTGAACTGTAACGTTTCATAATTCATGTCAGAAAGCTGCAGTGCTGCTAACCTGAAGGCTTTTGGGTTCAGACCCGCGTGATGAGGCAGCATGGTGGTGAGCGCATTTTGCAACATCAGCAGACGGCGGTAAGTCTTCTCCTGCATGGGGAGGAGCAGGCCGATGCCTCCATCCAGGGTTGCTGTGGGAACATGATTAGTTCATATAGGGAACTGAAGCTTCTCATTACCATGTGATTCATACTGGTTGTGATTTGGCGATTGTGATAAGTTCACAAAATAAAATCAGCATAAATCAGTAACGACAATCGCCTCACTTTATATTGTAATGTAAAGACTCTGAGCAAGTGCTTTGGTGACAGTGGGAGGGAAAAACTCATTTTTAACAAGAACTTTTAGTTTAGTTTTAAAACACATAGTTTACAGTTTATTTTCAGTTACATCAAATTTCGTGTTTTAATTTACTTTCATATCCTCTCACCCCAACCGGTCGTAGCAGATGGCCCCGCCCCTCCCTGAGCCTGGTTCTGCTGGAGGGGAGTTTTTCCTTCCCAGTGTTGCCAAAGTGCTTGCTCATAGGGGGTCATATGAATGTTGGGTTTTCCTCTATCTATTATTGTACGATCTACTGTACAATGTAAAGCGCCTTGAGGCGACTGTTGTTGTGATTTGGCGCTACATAAATAAAACTGATATGAATATCTTTGGCTCACAGCACATTTGCAATGTTGTGACTGAATGTGATTCGGTAACATCAGCTTAGTTCAGTTAGTAAAAGGAATATTTGTTGGTATGAGTTTTGATTCTCCCGGTAAAGCCTTGTGCTACCCACCGAACCACGTGATGTGCTTGTTGTCCCAGGTTAGAGCCTTTTTGCTGCTAGCGTCCAGCGCCCCTCTGCACGGCATCCGCCAAAAAGTGTTGATGTTAGCTCCGGCGTTGAAGTCCGCTCGCCTCAGCAGGCGCATTCCTCCAAAGCTCTCTTTAGCTGCAACACACACACACGGAGCACTTAACAAGGACTGTGTAATTTTAAATTAAGTTACAAAACATCTACAGCACGTACCTTCAGGCAAATACATGTAAACATAGAGGTTCTTGTCTCGATCCGACACTGGAAGCAAGAGAACAGAAAAGCTTTGTGAGAAAACGATTTGATCATTAAAGTTTCTTTGTTGTTGTTGATTGTTTTTGTAAAATAAAGATTATTCCAGACGTTACCCAAGAATCCAAGCTGGTTGTTATCCACCATGAATTCGATGCTGTAGACTTCTAAAGGCTTTGCATCCTGTTGCCAAAACAATAAGAAAAGAGTTAAAACCCAACAGAGAAGGCTACAGGGCCCTGAATCATCCCCTGCTGCCAGAGCTGCTCTCGTCAAGATGAACCTGGCTGAAAGACATCAGTAATCACTCACAGATCTTCATCAGTACACCCTCCACTGTGTGCTGTAGCCACGGTTACTTAATCCTGATTTACACTCTCATACAGCACATCTTTCCTGACTGTTTACGACCCTGACTTCATTTGGGAATACTTGAAATGACAGATGTTTGAGTCTGGGACAGGCTCCACCCATTGAGTCGTGTCGTGGCGTTTCCTCCTCACCCTGCTGACAAGAGACAGCGTCTTGCTCTCCTCCTGGTAGCGCAGTAACGAGATGCTCTTCATCAAGTCAGCAGCCAGGATGAAATTCTTGATGCTGAACATCTGGTGGATGTAGAGCTGCGTGTCGATGAAGGCCATACCCGTCAGATCATTGTCCTTCAGGACCCACAGGAAGATCTGAAAGAGGAAGTTATACCATTTGTTTTTGCGGGCGACTCACCTCTTCGGGTGATTATCGCAGAATTTCAAAAATGAAACATTAAAGGTCATTTAAACTCCAGCGAGCATCCTGACAAAAAATTCAGTGGCTTAATAATAAGTGAGTTCAGATGAGAGGCAACCGGGCACAATCAGTCAGATTTCACTATCTGACTGATTGTGCAACATTTTCTAAAATATACAGTAGGGATGCACCGATACCGGTATCGGGTATCGGCCTCGATACCACATTTTCTAAAGTACTCGTTAAAAGTCCCCTGATACCGGGGACCGATACCACGGTCTGAGACTTGTCTATGTTTGAGCGGCAGGTAAGGGGTTAATCACAGGCGCCGAGTGCCCGCCCCCAGGCCCCGGCTGCAGCTCAGAGCTGAGAGAAGGGCAGGCGAGACAAGTCAGCCATGTGGAACTATTTCAAAGTGAACGAAGACGCGAAAAGAAACAGCACGTATTACATGCTCCAGTCCCTCATTGAGCAAAAGCGAGTGCTGGGGGTGTCCGAGCATGAACTCCCTGACTATCTCACCGCTCACCAATGGGCTCTTATGGAGACGACTGTTGCCATCCTCGCCCCCTTTGAGGAACTAACTAAAAAAGTGAGCAGCTACGACGCACTAGCCTCTGATGTCATCCCAGCTGTGACTGTGCTTGTGAGACTTCTAAACAGAGAAACAGACGAGTAAATACCTCTCAGCCCCATGTAGCAGTGTGGAAAGTGAAAGGCTTTTTAGCTCAGTGTCACACATTATAGATGAAAACAGAAACAGTCTGACTGCTGATAATGCAGAAAAGCTACTTTTCTTAAAAAAAAACAAAAACCCTGCCACTCACTTTTTCTCTCCTTTAAGTGAGTCATCTTAGACTTGATGTTAATACCTACCTCAGTTGCACTGACTGCCACAGTTCTATTTTGGTGGATGTTGTTAGTTTATTCAAATATTGTGCACTAAATAGCAAAGATGTTTATTAATGCCCCTTGTGTTGTCCAAAGCGGCAGAGTTTACAACAAACTGAAAAAAATACTTGAGTTGCACTGTCACTGTTTAAATTTATTTTTCATAATTATTTATTCTGTAATATGTTGCATGCAACATGCTTTTCATTTTAAATAAATGTTCTTAATTCCAAACCAGTCCCTTGTTTTTTTTTTGTTAAATTATAGGACTAAAGCTGTTACCTGTAAATTTAAATCATGTTTTTATTAAGTACTCGGTATCGGTATTGGCGAGTACTGAAATGCAAGTACTCGTACTCGTTTCCAAAAAAGTGGTATCGGTGCATCCCTAATATACAGCAATAACAAACTTTTAAAAGTACTAAATTTTAATGGTGGACAACTGATCCATTAAAGACCCTACAGTGTGACCCTTTTCACTGAGTGGGATGGTGTGTAGAGGCTGGATTAGAAAGCAGGCTAGGACTCCTCTGACCAGGTAAATGTTTGAGTACTGTTCAATAACCAGACCCAGTGTGACGGAGCACTGGTGTCACTATATGCAGCCATGTCATGAGTGTTTTTCAGACCTTCTGGCCGATGGCTGACACCAGGTATCCGTTACAGTGACACAGAGCAGTCACCGGTCCCTTCTGCTCCTTCTCATAGAGCACTTTAAACTTGTTCTTGGTGAGGGGCTGGCCGGGCTCCGGCACCACTTCAATCACATCCAGGATCAGAATCTGAAGGTGAGACAAAATTGAAAAACAAAAAACGAATTTAATGGAAGTTAACAAAGCAGTTTTGTTACGAGGTGACATGTGGGAGGAAGAGACTAAATAATGTTTCATTTCCAGCTCACCCGGCCCCTGCAGGTGACCTCCTCCCCCTGCATCAGACACGTTCCTGCTGCGATGTAACCCTTCAGTCCAGACACAGTCTCCTGACTCCTCAGTGCCACCGTCTTCATGCACGTGACGTGTTCCCACTCCTCCAGGTCAATCCTTTATGGAGACAGACATCACAATCATTCACTCCTGTTAGCAACCATCTATCTATGATACAGCATCGTCCGGTCATAGATTATTGGGATTTATATGGCTGTATAGATTATATGTCAATATGGAGAAGGTGCTAGAAAGACTGCCAGCTCAGCAGGAAATCATCAATCAGGTACATATGGTCGAGCAGCCAGTGTGAGACGATTTTTTTCTCTGGGTGATTTTGTGACGATCGAAGCAACGCTGGAGGGGCTTTGAGTGGGGAAAAACACCCAAGTGTGCACTACGGGTGATTGATTTTTATTGTATAAATCATATACAGAGAGGGATACAAAGAACAGGGGATCTCAAACTGTGAGGTGGGTCACATTGGTGGGGCATGGAGGCCCAGGGGAAAAGCATGAGCGGAAAGTTGAATCAATATAAATTCTGAAGAGAAAATAAACATACTATATTGCACCATCAAGCAGACCTTTAGTTCACTAAAAGTCAAACCTGAACTTTTTTTTTGATAATGACTTGGGGAAAAGGAAGGTGAACTTTTTAAAGTGGGCGATTTGAGCAAAGCGAAAGAAAGCAGACCTAAAGCAGCAGCATGAAACTAAAATACTAAAACTGTTCTCCCGGGCTTAAACCAGGGAAACACTAGCTCACTAGTCTGAGTTATCTGCCTGTAACTAAGTTCTCCATCGTCCTTTGAAGAGGTCACGCTCTTATGCAAGTGAAGTGTGATCAAAGCGCTCAAAAAAGTTACATTACAGTAACTTGCAGTAAAGCAGCTGCTCTTTAGACACAGCATTTGAAGATACTTTCTGAGTGCATCTAAAACAGTTCGTTCAACTAAAAATGTTTCCTAATCTGAAGACTTTAAACTGGCAGAAAGCCTCAGCTGTCCCTGCTTCACAATAACAGATCAAATGATCCTGAATGGAAATGCACTTCAACATCAAACACAGGAATACAAAAGCTCAGTGCCCCAAAATATGCTGCTTAAGAAGACTGGGCCCGGCTTACATAATGCATCGTTCAGCTGCTGACAGAGAAGCACTCAGAGGAGCGCTAATAATAATGCAGAGTAGTTAATGAACAGGGACTTGGATAAACCACTCAATATTTTCAACTGATGAAGGTAAGCAGCCACGTGAGACTAAATTTATAGTCTACAACAACTTGGATAAATGGCCCAAGACTTTCAATTAAAGCCCACACTTCTCCCACAGTCTCCAGTGGAACAGCTCAGGGCAGGGAAAATGAGAAAATAAAACTGGCACAATCTGGGCTGGACCACTTTCTCCATGGCTGCCCAGTATCTATTAAAACGAAGCATTTCTATTGATTTCACAAACTGCACTATGGCTCTTTAAAGCAGTGCAATAAAAAGCTTTTACCGTGTGTTGGGAATGGCCTCCCAGCTCACTGGAGAGATGAGCTGGATTGAGAACTTCTCCTGCTGCGGATGAATGTAGCGTTCATCTGCAGGGGGCAAGAGGAGAAACATCAATGCTCTCTATTCACATGGAAACAAATCAGCCAAAGACAGATCAGATTTAAAAAGCTCAAATAGCCAACTAAAAGTAGTTTGTCAAATACTTCTAAATGATCCCCTGAAGTAACCGATAAATAGAACCTCCCTGTATTTAAACAGCAATTAATCTAATCTAAGGTCAAATATTCTGTATGTACTGAATCTATATTCTTTGAATAAAGGCTGTCAAGTGATCAGTGAATAACATTTTTGCTGGAAAGGCTGATCACTACTTTCATACATTGATAATATCAATACCAACGCAGGTGCTGGGACTGGATAGCTACCAGTCCAATAGCATCGATACTTTGTTTCTATCCTCTGAGTTGAACTGTGCTAAATAAACAATTATTAATATTATTTATTAAATCTCTATATAATAATCTTTTTGTGTTGACTGTCAAGTCTGTTTTATTTCTACAGCACATTTAAACAACAGAAGGTGCTTTAGAGACGGTCTCCGAAACACTGACCTCGTTCTATGACTTCGTATTCCTTCTCCTCTCCTGTCATCCTCGGAATGCGTGTGCATGGTTCTTTCACACTGGTGCACACAGCATACACCTGAAAGGAAAAAATACAAAATCCCACTAAAAAAAAGGTTCACATCAAAGACTTAATCCCTTCAAAGTCACCCTGCATTGATTTTTTTTCTTTTCCAGTAAGAAAAACTTCAAGGCCAGAAGCCTTTCATCTCCTCGATCAATATGCTTTTATTTTGCATCGTGTTATCCGAGTGGATGTGTTTGAGTCCGGGGAATGTGTTTCGCCTCAAATGTGTGTCGAGGCTTCAGCGCCTTTGGTGCTGTGAGGGCTTAGCGAGAAGAGCCTTGCCTTGGATTCCACGTGGTAGGAGACATAGTGGACGGTGCACCTCAGAGGGATTTTTCTGACTGGCCACGGGGCGTCGTAGGACAGATACGTGGGCAAAACGCTGATCCTTAGCTCGCCCTGTGAGAGAGCACACACACAGAAAAGCCTCAAGGATCTGATTTGGTTTGTTTACTTCCTGTAATGTCACTTCTGGCTTGCTTTAGTGATCTTCAAACACTTTCTCAGCTGAGACAATTAAACCTGGTGCTGTTCCAGAATAATTATGCTCCTTCCTCTGTGGTCTCTTTTCTTAACGTGTGCAAAAAAACACTGAATTTCTAAACTCTTCAGGACCTCCACGTTTATATTCATAAAGCTCTGAGGACAAAAATGTCTGCACGTCGTAATTTGTCTACCGATTTCATAATAAAAACCAGCTCAGTGCAGTCTAGTAAAGTATAACAATAAAATAAAACAAACAGTTCTTGTACCTGTTTGTTAAAGTACAGAAAACCTTTGGGGCAGTTGATATTATGGAAGGGGGAGAAAGACTCAATGGAGCCATCAATGGTCATTGGGTGAAGCCTCAACGCTCCACGAGACGTGACCAACATCCAGTGAGGAGACGGGCCGCAGATAAATACCTGGGATAGCAAAGACACAAAAAGACTCCTGGTTGCAGGGCTGTTTCTTGAATAACAAAGGTCTATAATTAGTTCTTAACAAAGGCATTCTTACTCCTGAGTATCCAGAGATGTCCTCAAAGTATCTGAACCTGGCAATCCGACCTTTCACGCCAGAATTTTCCTCGGTGGCACTGCTCTCTGCTTTCTTATCTTTCTTGAGCTTGGATTTCTTTTCCCTGAAGTTAATGTTGTGGGGTACCTGTGGAGAGTCCGGTGACACGGTTAATGAGGCGTCACCTAAGCTGACTTGATTTAATTTTATCAGTGCACACACTTTTTTGAAGCGGACTTTCAGGTTGTTTTGTGGCTGTTGTTGATCATACTGGAACGCTTCATAGATCAGAAGCTCTTGTTCAACGTGGACCTAGAAAACAATGAAAATGTAGTTGTTGTTTTTTACTATGGTTTGTTACATCTGGTGAATGATTAATATGACACAGCAGAAGTGACTGTAGAGTGTTGGGAGGTGGAGAAGAGTTTTCCAACACAACATCTGACCTTAGCACTGAAAACTGTAAAAACTCACCAGCAAATATGGTTTACTGTGATTGTTGCCAAGTGAAACCAAAGCCACTTCTTTGACTAATGGAATCTCTCCTTGACGGGTGACTTCTTCTTTTTTACCCTCCCCCTGTGTTGCCGATTGGCCAGAGGAACTGTCCACCAGCACCCTTTGGCCCACTGGGAAGTTCTTCACCAGGAACACCAAGCGCCAGTCTGGCAGCTGATAAATCTGTTCAAATAACCAGCAGTCAAAATGAGTGAATGCAGAAATAAGCCCTAATGTTCTTCTGATTCTTTACTGTACATACTGATCATGTGTTATTTTCAAGTTCAGTTTTATTGTATGTTCACACAAACTGTAACAAACTGCAAGTCAACATCCAGGAAAAAACTGGCTGTGAACCACAGATCAATCTGTTAAGTCAGCGGTCCCCAAGCCCCGGGCCTCGGACCGGTACCGGTCCATGAGTCGTTTGGTACCAGGCCACAAGAGTTGAGGCTCAGGTCTGAAATGTATGGTTTTCAGGGTTTTTATCGGTTTTCAGCATTATTTTGTTATTGTTTTTATCGTTAACTCGGTTTTCCTGGGTCTTTTCACGTGTGTTATGAATAAATCTTCTTTTTTTCTGTGCCGGTACTAGTTTTATTTTGTTGTATTTATTCGCGACACCTTAAAGGCCGGTCCGTGAAAATATTGTCGGGCATAAACCGGTCCGTGGCGCAAAAAGGTCGGGGACCGCTGTGTTAAGTGATTAAATAATAAGTCTCTTGTGTGTTTCTTCAAAGTCATGCTAGAGTTGTACAACTGTGTTAAGATTACAAAGTGTAGCACACCTTTAAGCTAATTTAAAATAAAATCAAGCTGTGCACTACAACACCTCAGAATTATATCATGCATCGGAAATGAGTCTCCATCAGCTCAGAGTCACAGCTCTTTGGAAACAACTGAAACTTTCCAAAAACATTGTTTACTTTGTTGTGAAAGTAGCATCTCAGACACAGTGCTGGCTGCTTTTTGTCCATCAAGTGTCACAACTACTAAACTAAAGTGAAATGTACTTTCACTGAAAACAATATACCTTCGTGCTTCGCTGCATAAAACGTATGAAATACATTACTGTTCCTCTAGTTTCTAAAGTAGCCAGCAATACCTAGAAGCTGCAGAGCATCATGTCAACTTCAAACCCTCTAAAACCTCCCTGCTTTTTAGCTTTTGATTTTTTAAGCAGCTTGCTAGCTTATTTCTTCCCCTCCAACAGCACCTGATAAATCCTTTTTCCCAGGAAAACAATGTTTGCTTGGGAGTAGAATAACACAGATCACTTTAACCAAACTAATTTGGAAATTGCTAATTATGTCTGATTTAACAGTGTGCAGTACACAGTTTCAACATACTGAAAGATCAAACACTCATATTACCAATAACAGCTTAGCTGAGGCCAAGAGTCTTTTAACTGCATAAAAATCACTGACAAAGGAAGATGCAGCCATTAGTCCAATTACCTCTCACCTCAAGAAAACCAACAGAAAGAGCAAGTTATGTAAACAATCAGAACCAACTGTGGAGGGGGGCTTTAAAAGGCTGCCCCGAAGCTGATTATTCACTGGTTTAGATGAAGACTGAACTCAGATTTCTCAATCAAACATTTCTTGATCCATGTGACAGAGTGTGATGAGATTGTGGTTAAACTAATGAGCTAAAATAAATAGCTAAAACCTGAGGTGGTTTGATATTCTCCTTTAGCGCCAATTAGGGCTTAGTGACATGGAGTTTTCTACCTTTTTCCAAAGTGTTCATACTGTTAAGAGTTCCCTCAGAAAAGTCTTGCCAGTGTTTGAAGCTCTCCCACTCTCCCTCTGTTTGTAACATGAGGAAACACTGTAAATAAAAACTTATCTTCTTCAAAGCATCCAGACGTCTTTGAGGAAAAAAAAGTGAAAAATATTCAGTCTAGTCTGTGTGACTGTGCAGTTTTATTAGTTTGAATGTACACTAAACAACTGCAGTCACAAAATAACACAAACTGACCGAGGGCGCAGTAAATGAAGTTTCTAGTGGAGTGTGACGGCTTCACTTCATTGTCTGAAGGAGCTTTCTGATGCCAGCAGAAGTGGTGAAAATGTTCTAAGATAGCAAACACTTGAAACCTTATTGATTCTTTTAGGTGTTTACAATCAGTGTGCTGCTGATTGTGTCCACAGCAGAAAATGGCTTTAGTTTGTGTGCAGGTCGGTACTGTAGGGAACGCACGGACTGTCCACAAGGACCTGATACAATCCCACTTCAGAGAAAATGAACCCTCCCCAGCTGAGTGCAGACGTTTTACCCAGTGCATTGATCATTACTTAAAAAAAAAAAAAAAAACATCAAAAAGAAATACACGCTTTTAAATGTGACTTTAAATTACATCTCTCTTGTGAAAGTTCTAAAAGCATCTTACGTGTTTGTTTTCCATTGTAAATAGAATAAATGGTGAATCAGCATTCAGTAGATTCCAGTAAACAACTATCACCATACCTCCATCACTCCATTCTCCCTGATGATCATGCACCAATGGGTTGGCTCTGCTTTGCTCGAGGTCGCCTCGCTCCCAGACGTTGCCGGTGCCACAAAGCTGCGGTTCATATCTTCCTTGGCAGGCGTTGCACTCGCATTCGAGTCTCCGTACAGCATTTCCTCCTCGTCATCCACTGTGTTGCTGCACACGCATTTAATAACAGTCAGCAGTGTGAAGACTGGCTGAAGGCGTCAGTGAGGAGGCGAACTGAACTCTTACCTCATGTCATGGATGATGGTCTCTGCTTCAGACTGACTCCTGATGGTGTCCTCTTTGATGGAGCAGCTCACTTTGTTTTCTGTTGTAAACATTCCGCTCACGTCTCGGTAGGCGCACAGTGTGATGACACGAGATTGCTGTTAAATCAGAAACCAGTTTAACCAAGGTTAATACTGCTGAGAACCACATAAGAGCGTTTTGCAAATCCAGTTTCCATAAGAGAAAGACCGTCATGAACGCTGCCAATATTAAAGAAGTGAAACTGAGTTGGCCAACTCTGCTGGGTGAGCCTCACTGTGGCCAGCAGGGGGGGTGTTTGTTTTTGTGAACACCGGTCACTCACGCTGGGAATCTGTGGTTTCTGCAGTGCCAGTCGGTGCATCTTCCCCATGTACGAGTCAGACTTCAGCACAAACATGGTGACCACTCCCTCAGCAGTCATGATAACCACATATGGGTCAGCCACAGAGCAATGCACTATGGGAGAACCCAGGTCCACGGGGATGAAGTGGAGCTGTCTCACTGACAGAAAAAGAAAAAAAAAATTGTTAAAGGTATCACTCAAATGATGAACCAAAACAAACACACACACTAAAGTAACGCTTTTAAAACACAACAACTTGTTTTACTTTATTTAATGAGGTTTTTGTTTAACAGCTTCCAGCTGCAATTATTCAAAGCTAAGGACAAAAGTTACAAAATAAATAAACCAACTAATTGTACCTCCTTCCAGCAGACGAAGGCCCATGGGAGAGACCTGAATGATGTACTTGTTGTCCCCAATGTTCCCAGCATACACAGTGGGTCCCTGAGTCGCAAAACCACTGGTATCCAGCTCCATGATCTCCTGACCTGTTTGAAGGATCTTCAGGAAAACGCAAAGATGCTTACATCCAACTTCAAAAGCAGAGATGAAATAATAAACAGTCTACAAGATCAAGCAGCACCTTCAGGAGCTGAAAAATAAAGCCAAACTTTGAATTCCCTCTAATAGTCACTACCACAGACTGTATATGAGGATAAACACGTCGGTTTTGATTTCCATATTTTGGAAAGCTCTGGTTTACTGCTGTTCTTATTTTAAAGCCAAAAGCCAGTTTACTTGGCTTAGAGGGGTAAGTGCTAAGCTATCAACTAACACTATCAAGCTTGGTTAGCAAGCTGCATCCATGAACTGTGCATGACACACAGATATACATGTCTACTTAATGCTAAGATCCTTTCATTGGAGTCAGTGAACTGGACCTTCGCTATGTGTGTGCTTGTGTGTGTGAATGTGTGTGTGAATGGGTGAATGACTGAATGTAGTGTAAAGCGCTTTGGGGTCCTTAGGGACATACAAATGCAGGCCATTTACCACTTGTGGTGCCTTCTGGAGCATTTGAACAGATTCGTCTAACATGTAATTTGCCTTGTTGTCCGGAACGATCTGTCCAATAAGTTTGTGCTCCAGTTTTAGTGAGTGAAGCTCTCGTTTTTTATTAGTTTGTTACTAATAAAAAGTTACCAGGTATCTGTGTGATTCACCCATACAAGTTAAATGATCATTTCATTTGAAGCGCTTGATTTCCGCTTCTAACGCTAACATTGAGGCTTCAAAAGGAGTTCAAAACTAACGAGTGGCATCACTGTAGCTACTTCCACCTTTTATATACAGTCTGTGTTCCATGTTTTAAATAATCTTTCTTGTCAAAGAAAAGCAGCAGAGTATCGGTTACAGTCTTTTACCACGACTTCAATCACAACAAAATCGATTAACATGTTTTTACCATTGTTGAATCTTCTCTGCTCAGAATGAGGAAGCCATGCTTCTTCGCATCATCCTCCATGGAAGGTTCCGTCTTCTTCTCCTCTTCCTCCTTTTCCACCTCCTCTTTGTCCTTTTCTCCCTCTTCACCATCATCACCCGTCTCAGCCTCAGCCCCATCCTCTGACTCGTCGCTTTTTGCAGCCTGTGAGAGGTGTAACAAGCATGTGAGTTTAAAAGGTGTCGCCAGCACTTATTTCCAATGTTTATTAGAGAAATAACAAAATAACACTTTACTGTTTTGTCTTCTTTGACGTCACTTGAGATCACAGTCCACATGTCGTGACAACCTGGCAACTCAAACGTAGTGACTACTTGGGGTCGGATGCTTCTCTGAGAACAGAATTTAACAAATTAACAAATGAAAGAAGGGGGAAAAAACAGACACACGATTCTACTGTTGTGACTCACACACGCTTCCCTGTGTGCGTTTTAATTATGCGCTGAGGATTGTTGTTTCTGGGGTGTTTACAGGCTACTCCGTCGATCTCTGAGGCAGCCCTGGTAGACCCAGACTTGACTTTAGCACCGTGACTGGACCTGTGGCAGACGGGCCTCGCGACCACAGGTTTTAGGACGGTGCGGTACCAGAAATCATGAATGAGAGACTGATCTAGTAAGGAGGTTTTACCTGAAGCACAGACAGGGCACCATTCTTGCCGAAGCCAGAGCAAACTACAACTTCCAGGTCAGGCTCAGGGTTGCTCTGAAACTGTGAGTGGAATAAAAAAAATTGAGCTGACAATTCATAACAGCTAACTGTAGCATTAATATAAGACTGTTTCAACTGTCTGTACCTCCTCGGACAGGAAAGCAGGTTCACCCATGGAGGCATTTGCACAAGGCCCAATGTTCAGTATGCTATCACACACCTGTGAAAGACAGAAAAAGACTCTTCCTCATCTTCTATGCACATCTACACCACAGTTAAGCTTAGCAGTTAAGCTTTTTACCTCAAAGGAGTAGGTGGCCAGCTGAGTGCCTGACTGGGCCTCACTTCCATACACTTCTATCTCATCCACCTCATCTGACAAAACAAAGAAGTCGAGTATAACACAGACTGGCAGTTCTCACACACGCTGCTATTGTGCACATGTCAAACAGGAAATGTACCGGTCCAATTGGTGGAGGATTCAACTCGCTTCTTTTTGCTTGGTGGTTCCTCCTAAAAGAAAGAAAGAAAGAAAGAAAAAAGAGACAACACGTCAAATAAAACACATCACCTTTCAAGCGCAGTGAGAAAAACTAGAAAATACTATATCTAAATTCAACGCTCAAACTAGCACCAAATCTAAGAATTGCTGTATTTAAGTTTGCACCAGCTCACTTGTTTGTCTTTGTCTTTTTCTTTGTCCTGCCTTTCTTTGCCTTCCTCCGCTGGCGTCTCCTGCAGTTTCTCTGTGTACTTCAGGAGCAGCGAGTTTCCGAGGCGGGAACCCAGGAAAAGGTATCCGGGCTCCATGGTCACCATCTAAGGAAGAAGAGTAATGTAAGGCGACAGTATAACTGGCTGCATCATTCAGGGGGTCCACAGTTACAAGCGAAGCTTTTAAGATCAATTTAAGTGTCATATTAAAGCAAATTTAAGAGCTGACATGGATGGAAAAACAAGTAATTACTCCTAAGCCTTTGGTCAAGAAATGATCATATTTCCATTTCCATAAGCTAACAAGTAGGATGGCCAGGATGACACCTAACCATTTCTAACTATTATTGTGGGTTTTCACTGTTGTATTGCAAGACATCCATCCATGCACTTCAGCTTATGCTTTTCAGGTCGCCAGTCTGTCGTGGGGCTAACACATAGACAGGAGACAACCATTCGCACTCACATTGACTCCCGCATTCACACCTATGGGCAATTTAGTGTTTCCAATTAACCTATCCCTATTAACTGCATGTCTTTGGACTGTGGGAGGAAGCCAGAGTACCCGGGGAGAACCCCAACCCTATTGCAAGACCTGCATTTTGTATTTTTAAAGATGTTAACAACCTGAAAGAGTCGGTGGAAAAAGAAAGCATTGAATGTAAACAGGACGACAGCAAACGTCAGTGTTCATCTGGTATCCATTGACCCAAGTTCAGTAATTATGATAGCCTAAACCTTTTTCCCTGATGTATGTTTAAAGGTTAACAGTGGTTTGATTCTCTCCTGTTGGTATAACCCTCTGAATTAGAGCAGAGGGATAAAAAAAAAGCAACGTTTGCCTGCTCAAATCCTGCTCCCTCATGTCCTCTGTGTCTGTCCACAGAAACATGACAGAACGAGTATGTTTAAGAAACAGAGCTCCTGTATCACCAGATCATCACTGCTCACAGTCAGAGGCAGGACTTACGCAGGTCGTCAGGACGCTGGCAGCAGCTTTGTCAAAGTGGAAAGCGCGCACGCTCCTCATGCCGTCAGTTATCAGTGTCAACACGTAACTGCAAAACAGCAGCAGCCAGTAAGAAATAATTTAATGTCATCAACATTTGCATGCATGCTGCTGGTAGTGTTACAATAACTCACATCTCCCCTCCTTTCAGCGAGATCACCATCTTGTCATAAGCAATAAAGTCAGACTGACAACAGTCCAGTGTGAGCTTCACTTCATCTTGTACACCTGCACAACCGAGACATGGTATAGAGTGGTGAGCATCACAGCATACCCAGAGATACACGTACAGGCGTGGGTTTGAAATGATTAATCTTACGCAGAGGAAAGGCTGTGGTCCCATTTGTCTGAGAATTGAGCGAGACTCCGTAGGGAGGAACGCTCTGGTTCAGATAGAGCAGCGAATTCACAGCAAACACCACCACACCACCTGCAAACGTTTCAAGTGTGATCAGCACTCGCTTAATGCAAATTCATATCCAACAGAGCACTGACACGCTTCCTCAGAACTCACCGATGGGTTTGGGGACAGCCATGACCTGTGTACAATCAAAGGGCAGATTACTGAGAGACCAGATGACAGGATGAACCTTCTGCATGATGTTGAGGGAGATTGCAACAATGCTGCAAGTGTCCTGACGGACAGCCACACGCC
Organism: Rhamphochromis longiceps; assembly: GCF_057381845.1. NCBI lineage: Eukaryota > Metazoa > Chordata > Actinopteri > Cichliformes > Cichlidae > Rhamphochromis > Rhamphochromis longiceps. Next base: position 29,529,581 of record NC_140577.1, on the reverse strand, counting down.
TGGGGAAAAAAAGCATATAGGAGAAGTGACAATTCTGATAAAAGTGGCTGCTTAGAAACTCAAATTAATACCAAGTTGCCAATGCAGTGTTTTCAGATGCATACTTGACTTGGGCAGAACACCAAGCATATATTAGGCGACTCATTTTCGTATTTTTTTTTCCTTTCTCCTGACAGAACTGAATCTGTTCGCACTAACCCAGGCCATGTCTGGTTGGGCTCAAAAAGAATGAGCAACGTGGGCTCGTAGTAGCCGTGGAGGAACTTCATGTCAATGATGTTGAGGAGCTTCTCATCTAGTTCACGGACGTCAATGATGTAGCTGGGCAAGAAGCTGGATTTAGGTCTGGAGAAGAGATAAACAGACAGCGTTCGTTTGAAAACTGCAATAACATTAAAAGAAAAAGCATGTTTAGGTAACATCAAGTAGAGAGACGTTTATGAGGATCTAACATCCTTTTCTCTATTATTCTGTTTTATATACTCATTCATCAAATTCATGATGTAAAACAAGTTCATTTTGTTTTGTAATTGAATTCAAAAACAAGTTTCATATATTCTGTTCTCATGTAAAGTCAAGCGTTTCTGTTATAAGTTTCAAGAACACGACTTGTAGCTCATAAAAATCTGAAATACATCATCTCAAATTATTCAAACCATTTCATTTAAATTACAATTCAAATACTATGAATACAGTGCATCCCAAACTAGTTCACACAAAACCACAAACCCTCCAGAGAAGGAGTGTCATTGCTGAAAAGGCTGGCTGTTCTCAGAGTGCTGGATCAAAGCACTGTTCTGCACTGTTTGAAGAGCCTACTATGTAACATAAGAGGCTGATGTCTCCGCCCTTATTTCTGGTTGCGTGCTGGTGCATTAACTGTTAATTATCATGTGGTCGTGTCCAGGTGTTTTACATACAGTGCCCGTCACGATAGAAATAAATACAAAGTCTTCACTATTTGTGGTGGTTAGTTTTTTTTCCAGAGGCAAAAATATTTGTCCTTCAAGTTTTTCCACTTCTTTGTACAATTTCTCTCCAGGAATCTGCTGATTGTGACTCCTTATATTGATGTTGTGATTTTTATGGTTATTTTTAACAGTTTTTATCTTACTCATTTATGATTATTGATACAATATTTGCTAACAGTTGCGAGAAAGTAGCTTAAAATGCAAAGGAGGGATGGACAGCTGTGAACAGTTAATCACAGTAACTGTGGGTTGTGTCCACCTGATGTGTAGTCATGTTACGTTGTAAGTAACTGCACTGTTGCTCATTGGTCCAACTGTCCTCTTCTCAGGTGAAAGTAAAATTTCCCTTTCATTTGGAAATCAAACTTATAGAGTCATGAAGAAGAGTGCAGAGGCATGGACTCCAAGGTGTGTCAAGCCCAGTGTGACATTTCTACAGTCTGTGACAATTTGGGTGCAATGTGACCTGACAGTGTTCATGGCTGTTGGTCCGCTGTGTTTTATCAAGTGCAATGTCAACCTAACTTTCTACCAGCAAATTTTAATGCACTTCAACTTTCGACCTGCTGACAAGCTTTATGGAAATGCTGATCCTTTTCCAGCAGGACCCACCCACAGTGCCAAACCTTTGGCTGAGTAGTTTGCAGACAAAGTTACTGCCCTTAATTGACAAGCTCAGCCAAACTGAATTTCATGGAGAATTTATGGATTTTATCAAGCGACAGTTGAGAAATACTAAAATTGGAGGCAAGCTGAAGGTCACTATGAAAGCAGCCTGGGCTTTGATCACCTCTATCTGCCCCCCACTTATGCAGTAACTTGTGATAAAGCCCATGCACTGAGTGTATGAATGGACATGGTTCTCAGAAGTTTCATTTCTGTCTTTTGATTGATCCTAGCAAATAATCTAATGATTTCAGATACTGGTGTCCCTTTTTTTCTATGAACTGCATCACGCAAAGCTACTCTAGTAGAGTAAAAAAAAAATCAAAACAACTGAGCTGGAACTGAGCGCAACAAATCAACTTTAATAATTGGATGTATAGCTTACCCTTCTCCAACGCCACTCTCTTGTTCATCCGTTAGCGTGTCCTTTCGGAATGGCAGCACCACGAGTTTGGTGCCATAAACGAGCATTACAGCACAGCGATTCTCTGGATCTACACGGACAATGGGAATATGTACATTCTGTACAAAGCCATCCTGAAAATACAAGAACAGTTATATTCACAGTTGAGTCACTTTGACACATGAACATAAACTCAGGTTTATTTTTGTTGCTACATACTCTGAGCTCTGGCTCCTCAAAGTAATGAAGAGACAGTGTCTTAAGATCATGTGTCCCAGGATCATACTCTACCACAGACAGCTGGTGAGAGACAAAGCACAGGCAAAGGTCACTGAGAAACAATTCTAGGGGTAAACAGCATGGTTTATTTAAGCAGCACACTGCTTGCTCTATAATACCTTTGCATCTTTGAAACTCAAAAGGAGTGCATCTCTGCTGGCTCCAACAAGTTGTACACTGGCCATAGACATGATGTTCCCAAAGAGAGAAAAGGAAGCCACCTGCTCCAGCTTCTCTTTGCGAGATTTGGAATCTGCACAAGAAAAGCTGAGACTCAGCAAAACAACAAACATTTTTTTACCAACAGTAAAATTGTATTTGAATGAGATGCTTTCTTTGACATACCAGATGACTTGTCAGCCTTTGAAGTACTCTGAAATAACACAAATGTGGCATACGTCAAAAAGCCCTTTCATGCTTGTGTTAAAAAAAAAGGCACAAAGAAAAAGGGGAATCTTAGAGTTAAAGTTACCTCCACATCATGAATGATCCTGTAAACAAACAGTTGAGACGTTCCAGCTACGACCAGGTTCTTCTCCTTACTGGATATAAAATTGCAGTAGACAGAAAACTCCACTGAGGTCGGTGTGTGGGCTTGTCTGTACACGGCATACATGGTGGCAGGCTGCCCTCAGCATCTAACAGGTGAAAACACTCACGTCAAGACCTCTGACATCACTTCACCACTAAAACGATCGGTACACAGGTATGTGTGTATCTACGTTAAACAAAATTACCCACAAAAACTGCACAGACAGTCCGAGCGCCGTTTTATAGATTACGTCAGTGTACGCTTAAATAGGCTTCATAATGATCAAATGCTAGCTAGCTGATGACATACCCGAAAACAGCGCTACATTTTCTCTGTTTTTCAGTTATTAGCATTTATTCTGATAACTGGTTTAACTTAACCAGCGATATCCACTCGTGTTGTTAGGCTCAGCTTTAGTTTAGCTAGCTTCGAATAGCAAATGTATGGGAAAAGCCGGTTATGTTAGCTGCCTTAGCAGCACGCTAACGTTCCCATTTGTAGCTGGCATGGCATTGTAACAGGATACCGTTTTTCAAATGTTTTCACAAGCAGTGAATGTAACGCGTGGACGTACCTATGTCCGTCACGTTATCTGAGTTTGCAGCTTTATTGTTTCCTCCCTTGTTCACACTGAGCGTGACATATTTTGTGTGATACTAACTTAAGCTAGCTAACCGATAGCAAGGTTAGCTGTCGTTGTTGTGGCTGCGTTGGTCTTCTTCTTCGTGTTCTTTTTTTTTTTTTTTGCCAACCACTCCAATGCACATTAGCGCCACCTATATTTAGCATTTTGATAGCAGCTGCTGTCTCAGAGTTACTTGTGTGTGTAAAGATCTTAAACAAATGAAGAGTAAAGGGGGCAGAGCTTATCAGTCTGTGGCGCTAAGGCTTTGTAACAGTGTCCCTCTACAATTACATTTATTTAGCTGACTCTGTGGATTCTTTAAAAGTAGCTAAAATCTTTTTTGTTTAATCAGGCTTTTTGTTGATTCTTTTACTGATTGTATTGTGTTCTGTTTTTGATTTTTTTTTAAATTACATTTTAATGGCATTTAATTTTCTTATCTTACTGAATGTTGTGTACAGCATTTGTCCACACTTGTCAGTGAAAGACAGCTTCAAAAACATTTCTTACTTATTAAAGCCAAGTTTATCCCAGCAGAGTGCACCAAGCGAGTCATTTTTTAAAATAGGTTTTGTCGATGAGTGTGTAGATCCCACATGTGTTACAGGTACATCACATAATGAGGATTCATTGATATTGTGTGCTGCTCTCACCTTAACAATAAAATGTATAAGGAAACATAAATCAGAATACTTTATTGATCCCTAGGGGAAATTATTTATTATTTATTTAAATAAATGTAAAGAAGTGGTATCCCTTAATCCATAGTTTAATATGATTGGTCTGCTCACAATTTGCAGCTATAAGTACTTCAAGTCTTCTGGGAAGGCTTTTCACGGGGTTTATGAGTTGTTGAGCTTAGGCTGAACTACTGTCGTTCCCAATCGCTTCCACTTTGTTTTAATACCACTAAAAGCTCACCGTGGAATATTTAGTAGTGAGAAAATTTCACGACTGGACTGGTTGCACAGGTGGCATCCTATCACGGTACCATGTTGGTATTCACTGAGCTCCTGAAACGGACCCATTCCTTCACAAATCAAAGCCGTGTGCATGTCTAGGTGCTTGATTTTATACACCTGTGGCCACGGAAGACCTAAATTCAATGATTTGGTAATACTGTAAACAGTAAACAACATTTTTTTTTTTTTTTAAATATCGCCGGGCTCCACACAACTTTCTCCTCAGGTGTGCTGTTACAGCATGAGGTGTGCTACGACAACGATCTCCGAAATACATTTAGCGTCTTTTTCATTCATCATGTGTCATGTAAAGTTATAAGATCAGCACATTCTGGACAACATGTGTGCAGATACTACAGATCTGTTTGTTATAGGTCAACAGTGGTCTAACATCTACAAATAGGGTAAAAAACGACCATCAAACGCTTTCTCATTTAAAGTTTTATTTTTCATATAAATGAAGTGGAGTTCTCTTAAAACTAAATATTCTTCATTAAAAACAACAAACATGATGCTAAAAACAAAAGAGTTTTGTAGTAACTGTAAGTCTAAATTAAACACAGCAAAAACCCAGGGCCAAAACTTTCCAGGATTTAATTAAAATCCAAGACTTGATCAGATAAGGATAAGCAGAAGAGAATGGATGAATGGATGGACTTCTTATGAGAGCACTTGGAAAAATGAAGGCACTGTAATTAAAATCAGGCTGTCTGTGCTCACTTCATTAAACAAGGATCAGCAGTAGAGAGAAGACAATCAAGAACTATCACATATTGTGCAACACACATACTGGAGCTCACAGATCATTTTGGTTCAGAAAAACAACAGCACACAGTCCGTGACGTGTGCAACAGCTGCGATGGATATACGGCTTTAAAGTTTTAAGACAGAACATAGATCACGAGACTCAAAACAAGACAGATTTATCTTTAATTTGACAAAGAATAAATGTTTTCAACCCAAGCCCACCTGTACGTGAAGATCACTGGCGTCCAGCTGTAGAGCAGTGGACGACACACCTCTACTTTTCTTTTTTTTGCTCTTATTTTTACCACACTTAAGTTTTATTCTTGCACAGCCAAAAGAAAGAAAGAAAAACTTTAGGGAGAAACTCAAATAACTTAACCCAAACTTAAAACTAAATAGGAGTCATATTCTTGTACTATCAGATGTGACTCATTCACAATAACCTCATACTGACAGAAGCAGGCAGACAGGGGTGCATGTAGTACTGTCAGCAAAAACTTGTCTTCCACTTATAGGAATACAATGACATTAACAGAGGAAAAGCCAGGCTAATATTAACTGGCGTGTAGGAGTGATGGCAGTGAGAACCAAATCGACTATTACAAGTCAAATGTCACGCAATAAGTGCTGTCTATGTAAAGCCACGGCACAATGAGCTGTAAATGTGCTGAAAGGGCATGTTTAAGGTTACTGAATGAAAACTGGCTTGTTGGGTTCAGTCGCTTGATTCCTTTTAATAACATTACAACATAGTGAGGAAATCAAAGAGGGGAAACGATCAACAGAGAAGCACTTCATGGGTTTGATCACGGCTGATCAAATGATTACACCTTAGCCCTTTATAAACCAAAATTGATTTTTTAAACTGAAGGCAGAAACATTAAAGCATCAGCAGTCTGCTCTCTCTAAATTTCATCGCCGGCGTCTAATCCATTCTCCTCAGCGGTGGATTCTCTGGCATGTGATGAGATATTCTGGAAAAGCTTGTGTGTCGTTGAAAATGACAAACATCGACGGCTTGGTAATGTTATCAGTCACGCTGTCGTATCTGAGGGGGATATCTCCTGTCTCCTTCAGCGGGGCCGTCTTTATCGAATGGCAGCCTTTGGTGTAGTCTCCCGTTAGAACTTTGGACACAAAAATAAACTTGTATCCATCCGCGTTTGGCGGGGAATACTGATCCTGGACAGATAGAGCCGAGTTCACAGCAAAATAGACCCCCTGACCGTAGACGGTGGCTGCGTGGAGAAACCAGAACATCAGAAGATGTGACAAAACCTGATGTAAACAAGACAAAGAAAGCCAGCGTACCATTCTTTCCACAGAAGCTTCTGTTGAAGCCATGGACGCATATCTCCTTGACGCTGCTCTCGCTCGTGCCGTGGTACAGGGTGCGCTCGATCTGCGGGTAGGTGGCGCTCTGCAATACGCTGGCCTTCTTAAGCTTGTACTGATTGTACAACAGCTTGTTCATGAGCTTCTCAACCTGCAAACCAAACAAAAATGATTGTAGTCACCACTGAAGCCACAGTCAGCTGCTGCAAAAGAGACAGAGCTCATCGTTTCACCTGTATGATTCGGATTTTGCTGTGGTATTCCTGAATGGTCTCGTAGAATTGCTTCACCACGTTCTGGAATTCATCAGATTCCTCGTCCACTTTGGTTGCTTCAGGGAAGTTTGATAGCACGGAGTAGTCGTCTTCTGTTAAACAAATGATTTAGTAAGCATTATTTCAGTTTTTTAAATGATTCGTATTATTTAATAAAATAAACAGGGAGCTGCAAAACTGATGCAAGTGGAAAAACTAACTAACATACATCAATGACAAGAAGTGCAAGCCTCCACCAAGGCAGCTCGCTCTCTTTGGCGGTATTTTACTTTGAAGGGATCAGTTTATTTTGTATATATTTATTGTTTTCTTTGTTCTTTTTTAATTATACCACAAACAAAGACAGGACAATTTTAAGCAGAGCTTTAAAGGTAAAGAGATTGTTTTTTGAATGTTTGAGCTTTCATGACTTTGAAGATAAGGTCAGAGGTCCAAAGTAATGTGATATTTAGAATCCCCATATATCATTCCATATGCTGTCAATATAAACAGCAGCAATAAGAACCACAGTTTTAAATAGCTCTATACAGCATTATTATCATTTTGACCTTCGGATTAATCTAGTGACAATGTTGAAAATACACACCACGTTTATAAGAATAATAACTTCTAAGTCTTAAGGCTTTTAGTTTATTTCTGACTAATAAATCATGAAGTTGACCTTGAAGACCTTGGTGGAAATAAGCCTAATTTTAACAGATTGCTAACATGACCCCACTCTACACCCATACAAAGTTTTATCAGAATTCATTCTTAAGTTTTCGAGCTATGCTGTTTACCTTGGTGGACGTAATAAGTAGTTACAATTATATACATTTCCCTAAGTCTCCCCACTCAGCTGTTGATATGAAAATGTCTTTCTTTATTACATACTTTACTTTGTTTTATGTTTTAATAGTTTATTTCAGGCAGGTACACAATGCTAATACTTCTGACTGTGTGCTAATCTGAAAAAACACAGCAGAGCTAACTACAAATACACCTAATATTCCTCACAGACAACTTCAAGGGCTAAATACCGAAGCCAACATTCCTCTAATGGCCAAAAATGAGTCTGGCTGCAAAAGCAGATAAATCTGTAACACTGCTGCGTTAAAAAGTTCTGTCTCTATAGTATCCAAATGGACAGTTTTATAACAACTGTCCATTTGGATACTGTTAAAGCTTCAATTATTGGTGTGTTGGTGTAGCTGTTTGCTGGGCTTAACCTCAGCTAACTGGAGTCACTGAACCAGACCTCACACAATATTTGTGCTACTGCAGCACCTTTAATGAAGTTATATGAAAAATCATGTGGCCTGTTGTGTGATATAGCATAAGATAGCTGATGACATTTTTGACTTGCTAATCATTTTCTGGATTTTGTCTCTTTCACGGCCCCACACGCAGCATCATTCCACAAAAGGCTTAATAAATCCCACTTTACCTGGTACACTGTCACCTAAATCGTCTAATTCGAGCAACTTCCTGGAGATCTGCGCTGATTTCCCCGAAGCGATGTTGTGTTCTTGCATCTTCTCAAAGTTGATTGTGTGCGGCTGATTGTCTAGCAAGATGTCAACCTTCTTCAGCTTCTTTCTAAAGGCATTCTCAATGAACACTGTGGCTTCGGGAGAATAAGGAGCAGTGACGGAGGAGATTGGGTCGTGCCGCAACCACTGCACAGTATTCAGGATTTCCCGTTCTGGTACAGAATTGGAGATTTTCTCCAGAAGCAGCTTAACATCACACACAGCTCCCATCACAAAGTCTTTGAAACCAGATACGGTGATTATGGTCCCTTGAATCTGGATCTCAACTGCATGTTTCCTCTTGATAACGTCCAGACATGTCTTGTAGTACTCTGACATATTCCTCAAGTTCCTGTGCTCTATTTTCTCCTCAACCTGTCTCTGGCTCACCTTCTTACCAAAGGCTATGTCCACCCGAATCAAGTCACAGTTATAGCCTGCAAACACAAATAACTGGATGGTGTTGGCTGCTTCGATTGCATCTTTCAGGGGAATATTGATATTAGCCTTCTTTGGCTGGTGCACCTGGGGTGTCTCATCAGCCCCATTAGAAGAGCTTTCTTTTTGGCTCATATTCCTGGACAACTCCAAGGCTTTCTGCAGCTGCTCCTCTTCGTCCTCCGGGGTCCAGTGGCTCGACTCCATGGAGTACTGGATAGCTAAAGACAGCTGGGCCTCTTCCTCCAGATTGCTAGAATGGCCCAGAGCTCCATTATTGAAGAATAAGCCGCTCGCAGTGTTCTGATCTGAGTCAACAGCTGTCACATCGGAGTCCTGGTCCATCAGGCTGCTTGGGTCATCTGACGCCGTGTACAGGTCTACGTTATCCATGTTTTCCTGCTGGTCTGAAGTGGGCACACTGTGCACCAGTCTCTCATCAATAGCCGAGACGATTTTCTTCGCCTCCTCTAAAAGACCTGCAAAGAGTTAAATGCACAGTTTAAGCTGCGTAGAACTGACAGATACCTGCAAAGAAACCAAAGATGCTACCTCCATCTGAAGCATCAATTTGCATTGAATCTGACTTCAACTCCTGCGCAGACATTTTCGGGAAGTTTTTGTGAAACATCATCTGCCACGCAGCTTCAAAGATGTCCTGGAATAAATAAAACATTTGCATGATTTAGTTCCAACTTAATGTTAAATGACTTACAACTTCAAAAGACATCCTTAGTAAGAAAACGCACTATATGAGTAGTTTTGTATATCTGGACATTTTAGTTAAAAATTCCAGAGCAAGCGTAAACAATCTTAAAATCTTAAATATATCTTCAAATTCTATGGGTTGATCTGTTGTGAAGGGCAGCTTTTACCAGCCAAGAGCTATCATTAAATTTTTTTTATCTCCCAAAGATTTACTGGATTTAAACCTGCTTACATCTATTTATCATTCTCAGCTGGACTATTGTAACTCACAGGATATAGGGCTGCTTATTTTCAGCCTTTTTTAAAAGCTGTAAAGAACGACAACACATCACTTCTGGTCTGGTCTGGTAGAACTGAACAGCCTGCCAGCAAAACACTGAACAGATTTTATTTGTATTGTAAGCCCTCCATGGATCAGCTGCAAAAACAGATTATGCATCCACTGTCAACATTTTCTTACTGCCCTTTTATTAATTAATCATTTCTATTTGCAGACGTCTTATATTTTAAATCTTTTGTTGATTTACTCTTATTCTGTTTCATTATTTTATAGATCTCTGCTCACCTCATATTGGTTACATTTTCTGTCATTTGGATTTCATGTTTCATGGTTGACTTAGTCTTTTACACTACCTATTCAGTGTTGTCCTATTCTGTATATTTTTGCATAACTAGAACATTATTCCAGCAATGTGGGAAACGACGACTACTACTAAAAATAAAGTCAAGCCTTGAGGTATAAAAATCAGAAACAACCACCTACAAATCTGTCAAGATAAGAGGAAGCAGTTTACTTTAAAAGCACAGAAAAACACATAAGATTACAGAAACAAGCTTAATTTCTTCCATCATTACCTGGTGAGGCAGGGGCTTCCAGGGCACATATTTGGGGCTGATGTAGACACAAAACTTTGCCTCCATCTCATTCAGAATGCTCTGACACTCCTTTTCACCTAAAAACCGGGCCACTCCTGGAGTGTTTACTGTGATGGTTCTAGTGCAGATTGAAGAAACTACACCTTGCAGCACCTCCTCTGCCATTTGGCAAGCAACAACGTGGCCGTGGATCTGTCAGGTACACCCACACACACGTAAAAATATAATTTATAAACACTCTGACTTTAATGACGTTTACACCACTACAGTCATGAAGCCTTTACATGCGATTCTGATACACACCTTTAAGCCACAATTATCCTCAGCCTCTAGTGGAAAAATAGACACTTGGTCCATGTCAACCAAGAGCTGATGACAGTGGATCTGAATGTACTTCAGCATGCCCGGCTCCATAGGGATGACCGTCTCCCTTTCAATGGGTGTAGTCAGAAACTGCATGATGGCAGCCTGCTTCTCATTCTCCATCCCCGTCAGAGTCCAAACATCAATATTCCCTCCTCGTTCTGACACCTTTACAGAGCAGAAACTCAGAGTCTGCAGGAACTCTGACCACTCTCTGCAATTCAGCATGCACTCATTTTCCTGGTCCATCGGCATGCTGAAGTAACACACTTGGGATTTTAAAAAGCTGCATGCCTTTTTAGCCGAGTCTTGGGTTAGAGACGTTACGGTAATATTAGAGTCTGATACGGTGTACAGAGTAGAGGAGCCACTTTGTGTCGTGGCTTGTAGAAGCCGTTCCTTTACATCTTTTCTGGCAAGAAATTGAGCCTTTTCCAGCTCAAGGGTGAAATGAGCCTCTGCTATGTTACAGAGAAAGTCCATGATGGTTTGTTTAACCTGCTCTGCCTGTGCTCTATCAGGTCCTTCAATGTAAACACCATCGTCTTTAGTTTGGATAATAACATTCGGGTTCGTGTTCTTGATGTCCCTTTGAATGGTACTATGCTGAAACAAAGCATGTTTCCCTGGGTCTGTGAGAGCAATATGACATGTTATTGTATCTGAATCATCGCTTTGTTCCTCCATTACTTCCTCTGCCTCCCCTTCTTTCACCTCCTCTACCTCCACCTCCTCTACCTTTGTTGGTAGAGGAGGTGGAGCAGCAACGGACTCCAAAGCCATTTCACTTGGAGGATTGCTGGAACTGGCTGCCGTGGGAGGACTCGTCTGCATCTCAATATCATTCACCTCCTCAGAGTTCTCAGTTGTGTCTTGGCTTGTCTCCACCTCTTGCGATGTTTTACTTTCTACAGGTACAAGAAAATCGAAGTAGGGCTTCACTGAGAGCGCAGCACCCTCAAGTTTGTGTGAGAGAGCCAGGACAGCATCCACAGCTGTTCAAGGAAAAACAAACATTTTCAGAAAACAAAGCAGACAAGTTTTAAAGGTTACAGTGTGTAAAACTTACATTCATAGTTACAGAAGGACACCTTTGCTGTATTCTCTGACAGCACGATGACCTCCTTTACGTCCTGGTTCCCGCCGCGACTGCTCTCAAAGTACAAAGTGACGTGGTCCGGAGTGGTTCCAGGGTGCAGATTCTCCACTAAGATTGAGTCGGGTTGTTCAACCTGTTCCACGGTTACTTGAGCCCCATCAAGTGTCCTCTTAGAGATTTGTGTGCTAAGTGTTTGGAAATCTGTAATATGAACAACATATTTCAGTCAGGACCACTACACTGCACCAATTCATCATGTAGAATTTGAATTATTTCACAAGCGGCCTGCTACTACAAAACCCGAAGAATCCATGGACCAAAGTCATTAAGATTTACTATCTGGAGACCACAAAGGTCTAAATCAACTCTTTGTTTTTAAGAAAAATTAAAGATATGCATTCAGTCGACCTGTTGCGAGCGGTTCCTGGAATTGAATGACGATCAGATCTCTCCCCGGTGAGGGATACAGGTTGTAGTCTTCCAGTCCCATTGTGTTCTCCACGTAGAGCTCTATCATCTCTGTGTTGGTGTTGGGGTTGATCCCCCGCAGCAGGAGTTTGCGCGGGTCCTTTGAGGCAGGCTTTCTCACACTCAGCTCAGCATTATGCAGAACGTGGTGCCCTTTAGACAGCACTCGGGCTGCGACTAAAAATGAGTGGAGCGGAAAGAAAAGAATTAGTATACAGTAAATATTCGGCACCGTCTATATCTGTTGTCTAAAATTAAAATGTTCTTTTGAACACAACAAGGTTTTGGTTCTACTCAAGTGCTTCTTACTATAAAAAGAAATGTTTACAAGTTTTTAAACAGTCAGGTTATCACAGGTCATTATACAGGCCAGCGTTTTTTAACCGAGTCTTCAACAAATTTGCAGGATGACATTTTGTCTTACACAGCATCAAGATGATTCTCTCCATCCTAACTCTGGGAGACTATTTAAGTGTTGACAGTGGTGCTGCACTGCATGCATAAGTTGTTTCTACACAGATATATTATCTAAGTTTATTGGTACTTACAGAAATTAGACTACAAATAGGGCAGAGAAATATAGCACCTAATGATACTGAGTTAATGAAACGGGGATAATATTTGTGGTCAAACTGATTAGAGATTTACTCACATTTCTACCCAAGCGATCATCACAGTACTCGGACATTTAGCAAAGGGAAAAAGACCGTAGTGCAGCAGTGCTGAGACAGGTCTGTACCAATTTTTTATAAGGAAGAGTGACCACACAATCTAAATCACTTCTACGCTTGCACTCCATGATAGAATATTTCTAAGGCAGCAGTTCAAGTCTGTGAATACATGCTCTGGACAATATGCTGTGTCCTGTGCCAACCTAAAAATGGCACTGCAGAGGAAAGCCATCGGCCAGCACAGTGATACGTGGACAGCTCGAGCCTGTTTGGGGTCCAAGGTGAAGTTTTGAATTGAGTGAAAAGAAATATCTATCGTTAATTAATACAAATAATCAGCTCAGCTCTGTGTTGTTCACACACAGAAAATGTACAATTTAAAGAAAAATATCGCCCGATTTTGAATTTGATGTCAGCAACATGCCTCAGCAGTTGGACTTTGGGGAGAGGATTGTTCTCTGATATAGGATTTTAGCAGCTAACAGCTATGTCACAGTTGTTTTGTTTCATGATGCTCCAAATGCTTTAAGAAGGTGAAAGGTCAGGACAGCAGGCAGGCCAGTTCAGCACAAAGCCATGCTGCTGTTATCTTAGTGAAATTATAAAGGCCTCCCCTGAAAAAGACGTCTAAATGAAATAATAGATGTGAAATCTCTACATAACTTTCAGCTGCAAACCCATGGGTATGATGCATCCCTACACCATCAGAGACGCAGCCTTTTAACGGGGCACAGATAAAGATTCTGATGGTCTCTCTCTGGAGGAAGCATCTGTGTTTTCTAAAACGTGATTCATCTGACCACAGGACAGTTTTCTCTCAGTCGATTTTATATGACCTTTGGCCACGAGAAGATGGTGACTTCTGGAATCCCTGAAAGAGACCATGGGGGGATTCCCATGACAGAGACCATGGGGGGATTCCCATGACAGACTCATGCCTGTTTTTAATGCAGTGCTGAATGAGGGCCTGAAGATCACAGACATCCAAGATTGATTTTTCTGAAATATGTGAGAAAATCAATCTTGGATGGCCTTCTTTTAATGATATTATGTGAATAAGGTGATTAGATATTGCAATTTTACAAACTGTGGATTACAATTAAACCACAATTTGTAGAAGCAGTTTTTTGCAGACTGGTGAACCTCTGCATATCGTTGCTTCTGAGAAACTGCCTCTCTTTTGAAATACAATCATGTCACTGCAAATAAACCTAATTAAGTCCAAAATGTTCTTGCAGCCTTTGTTTTTAACTTCGTTAAAAGAAGAGGAAATCCTACACTGTAACATGTCCGGGCTTTTTTGAGATGTGTTGCTGTGGTCCCTTTTTTTCCAGAACTCCCTTGATTCGCCTATAATTTTCTTTAAAAAAAAGTACATTTTCTCAGTTCAAACATTTGATATGTTTTCTGTGTTCTTCTGTGAACAGATTTGCAGATCACAGCATTCATTCACCCCCACTGTTTTGGAATCGGGATTGTATTACTACTAACATAGTTGTAGTAGCAGGATTTTGCTGTTGATATGGAGCTTATTATGAACTGTTTTGTATCCAACTGGTACTAATGATTACAAAGCAGAACTGTATTAAGTCATTATGTTCAGTATAGCTTAATCTACTAGTTATTTCCTCTGCTGCCTAAGTAGCTCTGAGTATACAGTGGTTTGAAAATGTGTTTGCCCCCTTTCCTCATTTCCTAGTGTTTTGTCACACTTTTATGATTCAGATGATTGAACACATTTTAATATTAGATAAAGATAAACTGAGTAAGTACAAAACACAGTTTTTAAATGATGATTTCATTGATTAATTCAGAAAAGTTATCTAAACCTACCTGATCCTTTGTCAAAAAGTAATTGCCCGTTTTTTAAAATTATGAATTAGCTGTGATTAACCACAGCTAATTAATCTAAAGCTTTAATCTAATCTATAATCCGAAGCAGTAAAAGTCTGAAAGCTCAGAAATAAAACTCTTGTTTTCAAATCACTCAAAAATATGAAGGGAAAGTCCCTTTTCTCTTAGCCCACTTTGGACTAAGTTTGGTCCTTTTTAAGGGGACTATAGGTGAAAAAATCCTTTATGTAAGAAATTTGGAAAAAAAGACAAGAAACAAATGACTGTCTGTTCACAGTGACTTGCCTGCTGCATCTTCAAACACGACTATGGCGCGGTCGCCATCCTTCACCACAGATACAAGTGGACCTCCACCAGAGCGCCGCTTGTTCTCAAAATATAAAGACAGAAGCTCCTCATCCACTCCTACAGGCACCTTCGACACCTCCAACGTCCTCTCCTCCACTCTTTCACCAGGCATCCTAAACAAAAATAGAGAATCGTGTTTTATTTGTCTGTCAAAACAATGCCAAAGCTTTGCTTGTTCCAGCTTTTCAACTGTGAGGACTTCATATTTCATATCGACTTTGTCTTCAGAAATGCTCCAAAATGATTGAATTGTGTTATGGTACTGCTTTATGACATTAACACAAATCAAACAATAATGGAAGAATCAAATATCAAGGACAACTACACAATATTATATATGGCAACAATATTAATAACAAAGTACAGCTGTGACAGTTACTGCAGTAGTACAGCTGCACACATGCAGGTAAACAAGTACAGTACTGGGATGTACACAAAAGAGCATAAAGTTTCACGTCTGTCTATTACAAGTGGCATATGAAGCAGCTATTATCGACACATGTCACGGTTTCTGTTTTGCAATAACGTGTTAATAAAGTTTTAAACTGTCACTTTTAAACCTGTAAACATGGAAGAAAAAGCAAAACGAGGAAATCAGGAGGAGGCAAGCCTGCAGGTATAAAGGAATCTGTACTCGCTACTTTTTCTTTAAATTATAATTATATAGCTTAGTTTGACAGATAGTTAGAGATTAGTCATAGTTTAGCAGTTATGAGCAGAGACAGCTTTAAAGTGGTGACTTTGTGTTTAAAATGCGATAGCTGCTATCGAGTATGAGCCTGTCGTGTCAGTGATTATGGCCTACATAGCACTGCTCGTAGCTACCTTACAGGAAGCCCGGCCTTTACATAATTTTAAGGACCAAAATGTCGTGCTGCTGTTTTTAAATTAGCCACACAGAACATATTCCTTAGTCTGACAATAAGCGTCACAGCAGCTCACTTTTTTTTACTGCGTAGTTAACCTAAAGTTCATGTACAGCACGCTGTCACTTTGCTAACTGGAAAGTGAAACTAGCGGCTACAGCTGCCATGTTCAGTCACTGAAGCTATTGTTAGTCGCAAAGCTATTTATGCCGGCGACAGAATAAACTGTTATGTTTTCACACAGCTTTTAGCTCTGCTTACCTGTTCTACGACAACATTTGCTGTCAAAGCTAGAAGAGTTGAACTGTGGACTCTGAAGACTTCCTTGTTGTGCTGCTTGTTGAACGTCGGGTGGCGTCATCAGCTCAACGTGTTAAAGGGCCAACGCAACTTTGTGAGAGTTGACAGCTTACAGCAGTATTTAGTTTTAAGGGAATAGTATGGAGTTTGGTATACATTCGTTTGGTTTTCTTTGTTCTTTTTAAGAAGATTTGTAGTGCAGCAAAAATCAGATAAGGGCATCATTGCAAATGTTAACTTTGATTACTCAAACATCATGTAGGAGTATGTCATGGATAATATGTACTAATTTGTAAATAAAGGGACATCATTAACTATTAATAAAGACAAATATTAGTGCAGTACTGCAGTATATTTATAACTAACTGTGCAGCTCATTCTTTTTCTCTTGACAATACTCTTTAAATACTCTTTAAATATGAAACACATTTTGGGGCCAACTTAAAAGAAAGGCAGATGTGAAATGTAAAAGTGAGGTCAGAGGTCAAATGTGACATTATATTTGGATGCAAGCTATAATGTGATATTTAGAATCCCCATATACCAATCATTGCCTAAATGTTGCCAATACAAACAGTCTATAGACAGATAAGTTACTGCTTTTTAATCCATATGTATCCTTCTGTATACAACTTAATTGATGGACCTCTATAGTTTCTATAGTTCATTTCTGTGCATGTGTGGATTGATGGGTTGTTATGTCTGTGAAGGTTCTCAGTCATCCAGGTCATGGTAATCCAAGGAGCTTGGAAAGAAAAGTGACTGGACTTCTTTGAGTTTCTTGAAGACATTTCACTTCTCATTCAAGAAGCTTCTTGAGTTCTAAGACCAATTGGTGGAGTCTCATGTAAATCTCATTTGATTATGCAGATGATCAACAGTGGGTCAACAACCCTTATAAGAGACAACTCCCAATAGGGTGAAACATCTTCAAGAAACTCAAAGTTAATGGGTTGTTACCGACATCTGGTGAGAATTTCACGTCGATAGCATTTTAAAAAAGAATTTTACTTAGAAAATTGTGATCAACAGTTATTTTACCCGCTGTAAATGTAACACTTTACTTTTGTGACCACTGAAGTATATTTTATTGAGAACAATTGCCAGTACATAAAATTATGAATACAGGTCTGGAAGGGAGTATATTAATATTGTGGGGTGACTGAACATTGCTGGAATGTGCATAAGCACGTTTGAAGCACTCGTGATTAACAGACTTGTGAAACGACTGTTAAGTAATGGTTGGACAGAATTAGACTTTTTAGCACTTACGTGCATTTTATGGCTCATATAAAAGCCCTCATTTGATTAGGGCTACACCCTGAACAGTATAAACTGGATCCTGCTCAGTCACAATGGTTTACAGTGTGAGTGCTCAGGTAGCAGCTGGGTCTTAGATTTCTGCTCCTTTCAGTTTAATTACATACATTTGCCAAAGCAATAAGATAAAGGGTGTAACATATAACATTTATTGAGGGCTGTTTTGTGGCTTAACACTTATTAAGTGCTAACTTAATACATAAAATGCTAGCTTCTTCATTCTTCTGGGAGTTTCAAGTATATCCGCTATTGCTAGGACTGCAATCTTCTGGACAGAGACTTCTGATGTTGCCAGAATCTGCTGGAGCTGCGCTTCCAGTTCCAGGTGTTACAGCTGCTAATGCAGTAAATACAAATGTGTCTTTTTTGGCCCCGACCAGTTGTTCCTTTAAGCCCTGTTTCAGCTGAGCTTTACTGTCACACGGTCTTTCTTACAGATGTTTCAGCTTAGACTCCCACACCCGTCACAACACTCTTCCACTCCTCACCAACTACCACTGTGTCTGACCAGTTGGTTGACAACTGATTGCCTGCCTCGAACTTAGCCCTGTTGTTCTCAACCACATTTAGTGGACTTCTAATTCATATACAGCACTGTCACTAGGTTGACCTTGGGTATACTGTCTCAGCTTGGGACTCACATCCTGCTGCTATGGACTTCTTAATCTCTTGGGCAACTTGTGCAATATGCAGCTTGGATCCTGTCAGCTGTGACTGACTCCTTCCTCTACAGATCTTGTGCTCAGGGCCTGTTGTTGTGATCAGAGGCTGGTTGGTATTTCTCTATGGAGGGGCTTGATCTCTTACCATATTTCCTGCTTCTGTTCCATCTGTATGGTGGTTGTGGTTTTGATGGTTATGTAAAGGTTGGGACCACCAGATTCAAGAGCATGCTAACAAGGTAATATTGTGTTTAATTGCAAATATAACAAAAACTCATGTGATGACTACTTTCTAAATGAAAACTATAGCTTTATGTTGCAAAGAGAGAAGCAGGTCAAACTGAGAAACTTCAATGTGGCCTGTAGTGCATTACAGTTTTTCTCCATTGGTTTGGCTCATTTCTTGAAACAGAAATTACATTCTCAAAACTCTAAGATCATTTAGCACAACACTATAGCTCACCTGCAAAAGCTCATCTCTTCCAAAACTGTCCACTCAAGCTTCAGTCTAAATCCCTTTCTCATTTAAACAGTCAGTGTCTCCAAAATGGCAAAGATCCTTCTCAATAGCTTTGGCTCATTTCTCGACACAGATCGGACATTCTCATCATTCTTCGTGCTTTTGTCAAAATAAACCTGGATGGTTGATCACAACAACATGGTCCACCTGCAAAAGTGTCACAGTCTGGCAAGAGCAGACTGTATGTATTGTGAAGAGTGGACCCAAAATGCAGACACCAAGGAACTTGGATCAAAACTTGAGTAACAAAAGGCGAGCCGTTTAATGAGGCTGGCAGAAAAGGTACAAATAACGGGCAAGGCAAACAGAAATAAAACTAACATTAACCTAAACTGGGAGAACTAAACAAACAACATGGAAAAACCTGGACATGAAACATGGCATGGAGAACATGGCGTGAACAACAGACGACCTGACAATCACACACTGAAAACAGAGGACTTAAATACACAGGAGGTGATTAGGGGAAGTGGAGACACATGAGGAAACAGCTGGCACACATGAACATAATGACGTCACAGTGGGAGAGTAAAACTGAACATGATGAACACAGAACACCAGACCTCTTCACAATAAAACAGGAAACATAATGAGACATAGACATGACAACCCGAACTTGACAACGTAAGACACAGACATGAAACGCATGAAGAGCAGGGGAGATTTAACATGGTTGGAAACACGAGGGGAAAGTAATAACTAGAAACACTTAGACATAATAATACAAACTTGATAACAAATGACACGCAGCATGAAACACGAAGGTTGAGGGGAAACTTAAATACAGGGGAAGAAAACACAAGGAGTCTAATAACCAAATGAACTTAGATAACCTAATGAACAAAATGAACTCAAACTTAAAACGCTGGGTCAAAAGACCCAGGATCATGACAGAGCCCCCCCTTCAAGGGCGGATTCCAGACGCCCAAAACCACGAACAAAGAAAAGAAGCAGCAAGAAAACAAACATGAAACAAAATCAACACAACCCACCCAGGGCGGGCGGTGGGGGTCCAGGACGGAGGGCCAGAAACAAAACAAAGAAACCGAAGCACTCAGTCCAAACACAAGGGCTAAAGAGTCCGAGACCCGGTTTCAGGAGGGCGACCATGATCTTGGCAGAAAAGGAGTTCATGGCACAGTAGTTCAGGTGGCCGACCTGGAGGCCGATGGCACAGTAGGCCATAGTTCAAGGGTTCAGGGGGCCGGCCATGTGGAAGGTGGCAGTGGCGAAGCAAGCATGGCTGGCCACACTCGGGTGGCTTGGCCCGTGGCCGGCGGCGACGTGGACAAGACCCGTCGGGTGGCTTGGCTGGCGGCCGGCGGTAGTGTGGACGTGGACGTGACCCCTCGGGTGGCTTGGCTGGCGGGACGAGCAGAGGCGTGGCGTCGACCACTGGCTGGGTCGCGGCAGGCGAGACGAGCACAGGCGTGGCTGAACCTCCAGCTGGCGCAACAGGACCAGGCGTAGCAGAGGCACAGGCAGAGGCCGGACCAGGCGTAGCAGAGGCACAGGCAGAGGCCGGGCCAGACGAGGCCGAAGACTCTGACGAGGCCGAAGACTCTGACGAGGCCGAAGACTCTGACGAGGCCGAAGACTCTGACGAGGCCGAAGACTCTGACGAGGCCGGGCCAGGCGAGGCCGGGCCAGGCGAGGCCGAAGACTCGGAGGCCGGGCCAGGCGAGGCCGGGCCAGGCGAGGCCGAAGACTCGGAGGCCGGGCCAGGCGAGGCCGAAGACTCGGAGGCCGGGCCAGGCGAGGATGATGATGGAGCTGCGGCAGGCGAGGATGATGATGGAGCTGCGGCAGGCGAGGATGATGATGGAGCTGCGGCAGGCGGCTGAACGGGCCCCTCGGACCCTCCAGCGGAGACGGGAGGCTGAACGGGCCCCTCGGACCCTCCAGCTGACGAGGCATGAGGCTGGTGTGGTTCTCCGGAACCACCAGCCGACGAGGAAGGCTGCTGGACGGGCCCCTCGGGCCCTCCAGCTGACGTGGCATGAGGCTGTGTAGGTTGCCGCAACACACAGTCTATATTGGGTGAAATGAGTTTATATGTGTTCTCAGACTGAGGTGTGGCAGAACCAGGCGAGGCGTCGTCCTCAGGCTGAGGCGTAGAAGCAGCAAGCAGTTGTGCAGCAGGTGGTGGTCCTGCAGGTGGCGGCACGGGAGCCGCAGGGGGTGGCGCTGCAGCCACAGGTGGTGAAGCAGAAGGTGGCTGAACGGGCTCCTCAGGCCCTCCAGCTGACGAAGCATGAGGCTGGACGGGCTCCTCGGGCCCGCCAGCTGACGTGGCGTGGTGCTGGACGGGCTCCTCGGGCCCGCCAGCTGACGTGGCGTGGTGCTGGACGGGCTCCTCGGGCCCGCCAGCTGACGTGGCGTGGTGCTGGACGGGCTCCTCGGGCCCGCCAGCTGACGTGGCGTGGTGCTGGACGGGCTCCTCGGGCCCGCCAGCTGACGAGGCGTGGTGCTGGACGGGCTCCTCGGGCCCGCCAGCCGACGTGGCTTGAGGCTGGACGGGCTCCTCGGGCCCCCCAGCCGACGTGGCTTGAGGCTGGACGGGCTCCTCGGGCCCCCCAGCCGACGTGGCTTGAGGCTGGACGGGCTCCTCGGGCCCTCCAGCTGACGCTGAAATAGGCTGCACAAACTCCAACTCAGCCCCTGGCTCCAACCTGGCCTGGATCTCGGTCCCACAGTGGCTTAGCTGAGCCTCATGGCTAGCACTTCCAGTGCAAAATGTCTTATAATTTGGCTTCTTGGAAGCAAAGTTCATAGCATGATCAATACACTGGGATGCTAGGTAGTTGTGCAGAGGGATAAGATATTCCGTGGAAGACTTGGCTGGTGATTTTTCAGTCTTAGTCATTTCATAAACATGCCCATGAACCTTTAAGGCAGTGTTTGTTCCAATATTGTCCTTAGAAAAAACGCGTGGATTCAGGATACAATCACCCACCTCATGTTGCTGTGAGCCGTGGTGACGACCTGGACGCCGCCTCCTCCTGGAAGCGGTGGTTGTGGAGGCCGGCGCCGCTACAGCTGAGGTGAATGTAGCACTGGAAGCAGCCACCGGTTGAGGTGAGGGAAACGCAGCACTTCTCTGCTGCAGTGGCGACATGGACATGGAGACCGGTGAGAGACTGAATAAGCCGACTCTTACTCCTGTAGCCGGTGAAGGAAGAGCTGCATCACCGCAGGGCTGGTGTGATTCAGCCTGCACACTGGGCACCTGCTCAGACGATGATGGTGAGGCAGAGGAGATCGTGGCTGTAGCAAACTTCTTTAAATCTGCAGGCAGGCAGTCCATAAAACCTGGGTTAGCCGTGGCTATCCGGGTCAACTGAGCCCGAATAGCCTCCTTCTCCTCCCCCTGCTTCCCTGCACAGGAGATAATCCAAAGTCCACGAAGCTGTGTAACACGAATCTTGAATTCAAAAAAGTCACTGAAATAAATGTCCGCTGGGTCCAGCATGGTCAGGTCGTTCTGTCACAGTCTGGCAAGAGCAGACTGTATGTATTGTGAAGAGTGGACCCAAAATGCAGACACCAAGGAACTTGGATCAAAACTTGAGTAACAAAAGGCGAGCCGTTTAATGAGGCTGGCAGAAAAGGTACAAATAACGGGCAAGGCAAACAGAAATAAAACTAACATTAACCTAAACTGGGAGAACTAAACAAACAACATGGAAAAACCTGGACATGAAACATGGCATGGAGAACATGGCGTGAACAACAGACGACCTGACAATCACACACTGAAAACAGAGGACTTAAATACACAGGAGGTGATTAGGGGAAGTGGAGACACATGAGGAAACAGCTGGCACACATGAACATAATGACGTCACAGTGGGAGAGTAAAACTGAACATGATGAACACAGAACACCAGACCTCTTCACAATAAAACAGGAAACATAATGAGACATAGACATGACAACCCGAACTTGACAACGTAAGACACAGACATGAAACGCATGAAGAGCAGGGGAGATTTAACATGGTTGGAAACACGAGGGGAAAGTAATAACTAGAAACACTTAGACATAATAATACAAACTTGATAACAAATGACACGCAGCATGAAACACGAAGGTTGAGGGGAAACTTAAATACAGGGGAAGAAAACACAAGGAGTCTAATAACCAAATGAACTTAGATAACCTAATGAACAAAATGAACTCAAACTTAAAACGCTGGGTCAAAAGACCCAGGATCATGACAAAAAGCTCATATCTCTCCAAAAACAGTTCACTCATGTGTCAAAACTACATTTCTTTCTAATCTGAATAGTCAGTGCCCCCAAAATGCATCGTCCCTTTGGCATTGTGTGAGTACTGCCATACAAAATGTTTAGATGTTTTGTCACTATGGGAGAGGACCAACAATATACAACAGAAAAGAGTAGCCTCCAAGGTTTGACATCACAGATTGCACTCACACTACCAAGGAAATTATAACCATTTTTTATTCACACGCAAAGAAAGTTTCATACATATGTAAAAAGAAAATGTACATTACAGTAGTAAATTGTATGAACACAAAATCAAAAAACAAGGACTTATTCAGTGGTCGCTGTACTCATTCTCCTGCTCTTGTCCACTGTCTTCACCCTCCTGATTATTTACACGCTGTTGTCCGTCTGGCCACAGATTCTCGTCCACATCACAGCGGATACTTTCTCTTGCGATGCAACGAGGGAAGAAACGGCGTGCATGCCGCAACCATCCCCTGCATTGATCTCCTGTAATGTCGTCACACGCTGCGTCCATAGCATGGAGCAGGGACGGCTGATCCTGAGCATGATTCTCATACACTATCCACCTCCAAGCAGAGAAAAACTCCTCTATCGGATTGAGGAAAGGAGTGTAAGGTGGTAGGAACCCCATGACCATCCTTGGATGCGTTGCAAACCAGCCCCTAATGAGTGGGCTATGGTGGAAATTGACATTGTCCCACACAATTAGATAAATGGGTAGGTGAGGCCCTATGAGACCTCTCTCATTTTCAGGGATAAAATCGGTATAAAGGCGATCCAAGAAGATGAGCTTGTGTGTGTTGTATGGGCCAAGACTGGGGGTGTGAGTGGCCACACCATTCTCAGAAATGGCAGCACACATAGTTATATTGCCCCCTCGCTGACCTGGGACATCCACTGTGGCCCGGTGGCCAATAATATTATGGCCACGTCTTCGGCCCTTGGCCAGGTTGAAGGCTTCATCCACGAACACCAGGATGTGAGGGGTCTCATGTCCTTCCAATGCCATCATTCTCTAAAATAGAGTAAAGAGCATAAAATCAGTCATACAGTACAGAAGAGCCATATACTACAGTTAGACAATTACATGTTCTCCCCCACAGGTTCAATATACTACAGGCCACTACTCCAGTGGTTCTAAACTAGTGATAGGCCTATGAGGAAGTACTGCAGGGGTATTTGATAGAAAGGGGAGTGGGAAATACTGATGACTTACTGAGATGTTACAGTAAAACCTACAGTAGTAGATAGATTTGATTGGGAGACAACAAAATAAGGATTATAATGAGAATTGTATCATACAGTAAACTGCAGTTTTCTGTTGAAATTGTTGAAGTCAGATGAAGCAAATACTGATTCTGAAATCAGGTAAAGGAGGTATTGAAACCAAATAAGTGAACAACTGCTTACTGTGATTACAGGTAAGGTTATAATGAGAGACAACCAGTAACTGACTTACATTTACATACTGGTAGCGCAGCTCCTTCACTCTGTCAGAGTTCCTCTCAAATGGTACCCTGGAGATTTGTTTCATTGTCATCTGATGCTTCTTCAAAACCCGGTCTATTGTGGAGATGCTTATTGTGTTTATATTCTGGAATATATGATTGTCCTGAAGGATGGCATCACGGATCTGTCTCAATGTGATGGCCAGTGTGTGGATGTGTGCGTGAATGGGTGGATGACTGGATATGTAAAGCGCTTTGGGGTCCTTAGGGACTAGAAAAGCGCTATATAAATACAGGCCATTTACCATTTATTTGTGGCCTCTTCCCATTATTATTATTATTATTATTATTATTCCTCTTCTTCCTCTTCTTCCTCCTCTTCCTTGAGGAAGAACTTCCCCTTGTCCGTTTGCTTGGCCTTGTCTATCCATGTTCAGAGATCGGACTGGCTCTGGTCAAGCTCTATATATCTGTGTTTGGCAGCACACAATCATGGAACACACCTGTGTGTGACACTCCCCCTTCGTTAGTCTAGTTTCACCTGACTGTCAATGACTGTCATCAATTTATCAAATATTCAAAGAAATTCATATATGGTATTCATGGTATTATGTTCTTGACCAATTTTGACAATTGAGCAGACAGTTGTGCATGCGAGTACTTATACAATGAAATCATGCTGACATGTTTTGGAGGGAATGATCATTAGACTGAGAATCAATTAATCAGTTTAGATCTACGAGATCTATTCATTTGGAAATTGTGCTAAATGTGGGCTAACTGTATAACTGTAGGCTACCTGTACTTAATCATTTGCAAAGATGCACTGAGACAATTGAGACATGTACTAAGGCATTTGCCATTTGATAAAATGAATGAGAAATGCCATTCTGTTGTGAACATTTGCCAAGAGGTTTGGAGGTTTGTCTGTGTTATTTTGAGAATGTAATTTCTGTTTCAAGAAATGAGCCAAACCAATGGAGAAAAACTGTAAGACAACTATAAATAGAATGGACATTAATAGCACTCCATAGCCTTTAATACATTCTACAATCAGCTATCTCAGATTACTTTTTATAAATTATTATTTTTTGAAGGTGGTTTGTACAGCTTACTTAAGATACAAAAACTATGAGTGTAATCGGCATTACAAAACACAAAACAGCTAATAAGCACTGAAGCCAGAAAGCAACTGTACTGTGACTCCATGGCATGAAATTACTGAGCGGTAAGAGAGGAAAGAACCTACCGGTTTCACAGCACTGAAGGCATAACACCTCATTTAGACTCAATTTAATTAAAGCACATAATAAAGAAGGCATACGTCATGTGTTTATGTAATTCACACTGAATATTTCATCAAAGCACAGATGTAAAAGCAGAAAATCTAAATTTTTTCTGTGTACTGTGGAGCAGGGAAATTATTTTACTGCTATTGTTAAATAATTGTCATCATTACCATTGCATTAATAATATAATCTGGAGTTTATATTGCGTTTAGAGGTTTAAACAGTGTGTCTTTCAGAAAGGCTAAAAGTAACAGGACAGGAAACAGGCTTGGAGAGTTTTGCAGAAGTGAAAGTTATTTTGAGCAGCAGGCTAAGACGAGGCTTTAACAATGTAACAGATAGCTTTAAGAAGGCCTTAAGATGTTATGCATACAGTTATTATGTTGACCTTGTATTTCAGGTGCAGTTATGACTATTTTATACACAATGCATATCTGTGCTTATTAAAGAGTTGGAGCTCGGTCAATTAATTGGGGGTTGGAAGCTTTGTTCGGCGCGATGTCCGGACAATCTATTGTGCAAGTGACTTGGAGCCATAGAAGGAACTGCATACATGCTTACAAAACACTTATATCAGGTCATTTTATATTAAGGTTTTAAGTAGAGGTTCTTGGTTAAAACATTTATTTAGTAGAAGACATACATATAGTCTCAGTGAGCCTCTGGTCTGGTGAAAGGTCAGAAGTGCAACAGGTGAATTGAGAAAGAGCATTTGAGGACGAGACACAGACAGTTAGTAGGTGAAGAGGTGACACAAAGAGCATGTGAGGTCAACATACACACACACATGAGTTAGATTTATTTAGAGGAGAGATTAGTCATGTCTCGGTAAGAAAGAGGAACAATTCACTTTAAGACAAGAACGGAAAGTAC
Source organism: Rhamphochromis longiceps (assembly GCF_057381845.1). NCBI lineage: Eukaryota > Metazoa > Chordata > Actinopteri > Cichliformes > Cichlidae > Rhamphochromis > Rhamphochromis longiceps. The sequence continues at coordinate 29,502,916 of NC_140577.1, read as the reverse complement.
CAGCCATGAAAATAGAAGATGATCTTCTGGGTTAAAAGTCATTGTGGTGTTGATCTGATCTATGTATAAAATGTATTTGTGACGCATGAAGGGGCGTCAGTAAATCAAACCCTGATGCTATAAAATATCTGTTCATGCTTTGATTAAGTTGAAGCTCAACTGCTGTCGGCATACAGAGTTGTCTTCCCACACGTGTGTGTTCATTAAAATCATTGTTTGACCAAGAGCTTCTGGACCAAGGGTGGTTTGTACTCTCCCTCCTCAATTTTGAACCTTAACAGTACTGAGCAGAAAGAAGAAATAATGACTTTTAGCTGTATAGGTCATGAAGGAAAAAGCAAAGTTATTATTGACCAAACTGTGAAGGGGATTCATGTAAATAGCGCCTCACCAATTAGGACTGATTAACCATCGACCATGCTTGTGATTACATCCTTAAAAAGAGAAAGATTAATCAGGAACATTAAATGCCGTGTATTTCTTTTCAAATCCCAAACTGTGAATCATCTAACTTTGTCTCAGCTGCTGCAGACTGATATGTTTCTGTGAAATCTGTGTAGACCCATCCACATACAAGCTCATGGCCATCTGGTGTAATTTGCACTCAGCCTACTCAGAATTTGTGAAATATTTTACAAATCATTAACCTTCTTGTCCTTTTTACACGTTTCAGCAAAAAGCTCCAGTTGTATTTGTGTGGGAGTCTACAGATAGCTGAACAACTGAATAATTCAACTTCTCATTATCTGTCTCTTCCACACAAGTCGGTGTCAATGACCTGAACTTGAACTGTATCAGACTATACATGTATGTATGTATGTATGTATGTATGTATGTATGTATGTATGTATGTATGTATGTATGTATAGATAGATAGATAGATAGATAGATAGATAGATAGATAGATAGATAGATAGATAGATAGATAGATAGATAGATAGATAGATAGATAGATAGATAGATAGATAGATAGATAGATAGATAGATAGATAGATAGATAGATAGATTTATATGTATGACATGCTCTTGCTAATATAGTATGCCTTGCCATGAGTGTGTTGACAAGAATCTTGTACAATGACATCTCCACTAGACAAAATCAGAGAGGCAAGGCTGAGATGCTTTGGACATGTGCACAGGAGGGAAGTGGAATTGGATAAAGGGTGTTGAAGATGTAGCAATGGAGCTGCCAGGCAGAAGGAAAAGAGGAAGGCCATGCAGAGGGTTGGTGTGACAGAGGAGGATGTTATGGGACCCTCAAAAGGAGCAATGGAAAGATGAAGACAGAAGACACATGTCAATGTCAGTCACATGACACAGGTTGTTTTTACATTTTAAACTTTTTAATGTTAACTCTAATTAACAAATCTAGCAAATATGTAGAACAGCAAAACTGATCTTTTTTTAATATTGAAGGGTTGAATACTTTTGTCTGAAGCATCTGTGCCGCATCACTGCTGATACTCTGTAAAGGTTCAGAAAATCATGAGCCCGTTTTCTGTAGTTTTCTGTGGGTGACTGGCCTGGGCTGCAGTCACACCAGTTTTGCACATGGTCTTCTTTTTTTTTAAACCACAAAGCTACGCTGCTGGAATAGCCGTGCTGTTGAATATCTTCTGGGTTAAGCAAGACCTTCCCTGAAAAGGCATCATCTGGAGAGGACCGTTTTTTGTTTTATAACCTGTATCACTCAAGAGAAATGTTGCTCCTCTCTTTTTGAGCCTTGAGGACAGGGTGTCTGTGATTTCTAAAAAAATAACTAAAATGTTTTGTTCACTGTGTTTGAGTTAGGCTTACACTAAATGACTGAACTTTCTTTGATATAAATCACTAACAAATTCCAACAAGATATCAGTAAAAAAAAACGAATACAAAGGAAACAAAAAGGCTTGAACAGATATAAGAAACCAGCTGAGCTGTTGTAGGAATTTTCCAGCCTAATGTGTGTCAGACCGTGTGTTTAACAATTTTCTGTAAAACTAAATGAAGTCACCCATTCTTTTCATTGGAGCCTTTATTTTGTGTCTTAGTCTTACATACATCCATCTTCACAGCTAGTGTGTGTGTGAAGACTGAAACAACTGCACTACTTACAGTTTATTTAAACGATAAACAATGAATACAGTTTGAAAAGTGCCAGTTCATACTGAATCATATAATACCAAATCAAAACACGTTAATGCTGACCCACGTTTTTGTCCACTAGGTGGCAGTATTCCCTGCTCCCTGTATGACACATTCACACCACTGTTGTTTTCTGTGGCAGCTGAATGAATTCATGGTGACAGGAAAAACCAAATTGTGGTTTGTCTCTGTGTGTGCGGGAATGAAGAAAAGACACCGGCCATACAAATGTCTCTAATCTGTTACAAGGCACACAGAGCAAATCATAGCCTGTTACTGAAGCTAAGCCTAACTCCTGCATCATCTGAACAAGCACAACATTTCAGGTCAGATGTCTGTGAGTAAAAATAAGAAGGTGAGAGTTCAGTGTGATCAGCAAGCTAATAAAGTCTGGACAAAACAGAGCGACACCTCATCAAAAAGTGCAAAACATGTTGGCATCTTACTGACAATAAATGAGACAGCTATACTGTGTGTACCAAGCATATGAGTGTCAGATTTACACAACAATACAGTACACTTTAACTGTAAGGCACTTTACACATACTTTTCATTTACAAACTGTGTCACATAATACATCAAAAAATTTATACTACATCACTGATTTCAATGATAAGGCACCCCTGTATAGGCTGGTTCGTATGTCAGGTGTTAATGATCGATGACAAAGAACCCGCTGTTTGTGTTACGCTGCAAACACTGAAAACCTTTCTATCATTTTTCCATCACACCCAATGGCACAATCTCATTGATTGCTTTGCTATAACACAACTCTTAATCCACAGGTAGCTGCAGGTCTCCAGTAGAGTCCTTTTGGCCCAGCAGATTTAATAAAAGAAACAAATTCCAAGCACCAAACTTTCTTTCTGTCTAGAACAGAAACTAAGTTGGTGTTGGTATTCTACAATTTCAAATGTAGAATGTGCTGAAATTGTGAAAAACATCAAAAGCTGACCCCCTTCACCTCAGCTCAACAAGAGAGCGAGAGAGAGCCACAGTGGTTAGTGGTGAGAGAGAGAGAGAGAGAGAGAGAGAGAGAAGTGATCACGGGAACAAATAAGAGCAATAAAACATTATTTTCTGTTTCACTTCGGTTACATTTTACATATTAACACGCCCACACCGCCACATAAAGCCGCAGGAAGGTGCCACATTATGGTATTTTTAGTGAAAGCAGCTGAAGCACACGCTGCATCCTGTCTAATGTAATGTCTGTGCTCTGAATATGTAGCTCAGGCCAGCCCTCTGTCAAAGAGATGGAAATAATTCATATAATTCATGAAAATTTCAAGAGATTTTTCATTACAGTCATCTCTCCTAATACACACTGGGTATGTAACACTTAAACTGTGGGTAGAAAATTCGATACTACAACTAGAGAAAATGAAAATGACTGAACTGGTGTCCTTTGAAGAAGTTGCTTTGAAAACAAAGACTGGGTCTGGGACTACTCTCATCCTTGCTGACTTCAAGGATTGCAATGCAACAGCAATAAGATGGAGTTAGTCTGCTATCAGTTTGCAATTGAATGGGGTCAAGTTAGCGTTTAAATGCGGTCAGATTTTGTTAATATGGTGATCAACTGTGTAAAACTGGTGAAAAATACAAATTCATTGCTGTCTGTATCCACAGAAATTCATATTAAACAGAAATTTACATTAACTGCTACTGCCAACCAGAACCATGGATTTAAAATTCAGAAATCCCTCCACAAATAATGTAGTTGCTGCATTACGGTCATTTAACTGCAAGATGACATTGGCGCTCAGCAACTTTGCTTATATATAAAGACATAATGAGAATATAATTTTGGTGGCAAGCTGTTGAATTACAAGTTGTTGACTGTTACACACTTAACCTTTAGGCAACCAGTTGTTGGTCCCAACTATTTAAAATAAGTCGCCAATGTGAAAAAAGTCAGTACAAACAATGACTGATTTTTCCTAGTCACAAGGAGGTGGTCATTCTATTGTTCTCTATGTGACTGAGACATATCTGAAAAAGCCAAGGATAGAGGAGGTGGATACTGTAATGTAGCCCATGAGTACCAGCGTGCTAGCTCAGATTTGTGTGTCTACTTCTCAACCATCACAGTCAAGAAATATCCAACAAAATAAGAAGAATAAGATTAAAAAGCTAAGTCTTATTTGTACCCTCAGTGCGCAGCGAGCACAGAGAGTGACAACTAAGGAACTAGCTTATTAATTTTTTTTAGTGTCACCGTGCTAATTCTGACTTGCTAGGAGATACACACTTGTGTCACAAAAAACACTACAGCCCACAAATCTTCAACAAAATAAGGAGAAAATAAGATTAAGTGTGGGAAAATTAAAACACTGCATATACCAGCAGCTCTGAGACACAGGCGAACTTGGGCTCAATACTAGCATGCTAAAATGCTCTTTATGATAATGCTAGCATTATTAGCAGAAGGAATGTTTAACATGTTCCCCATCATAGCTTAGCAGGTTAGACAGCTAACATTTGGCTCGAAATACATAGCACTATTGAAGCTTATTAGACGCAAAACAAAGTGCATAGTCATTTTTAGACTCTTTTTGATAGAGACTTAATTTTTGCTCTAGCATTGACAATATGGTTATTTTTTAAACTATACTGCAAAACTTAGTATGTAGGGATGACAAAGTGTTTGACATTTGGACTGAACACTTAAGTATTTCCCATAGATGTGGCTGTAGTCCTGGGGGTTTTCTGTAAATGTCCCAATGTAGTAAAATAATTTCTTGGGGCTAGATTTTGGGTTCAATTTTAAGCACCCCTTTAGTGTCATTAAACTTTATTTTACAGCTGTAATCAGGAAAGCAAGTTAATAAATCGCTTTTTAGTGCAGGTTGCACATTAAAAAATTGGTGGGTCTGACAAAAAACAGCAGAATTTCTCGCATGTCCATCACTACAAAGTAAAAAACCAATGCCATATTGTGAAAATGCATTTTGATGTTAGGTCTGTAGGGTTTTGCTTTAAATGCTTTTACATTTATTGGGTATCAATTTAAACTTAAACAGTTTGCAACAGAGGCAATTGAATGACATTAACGGTAATTACGGCACTTGGTCTGATCATTAGCATACAAAGCTTTTGGCGGCCACAGTGCTGGACATCATTACCGTATATAGAAAAGCGACACATGGATTATACACATACTATGTAGTAGAACTTCAGCTTTTTATAATAACATGCTTATTAACATACATCTTCGTCTCCCTTCTACTATTATCTGCTCGGTCTCCCATGGCAGTGCTGATTTTGTCTTATGGATGGCCTGTCCTCGTCTCCTGGTGTGACAATAGAAGTGACATTTGTTAAACAGCCACTTCAGTAAATGACAGGAAACTGGGCTGAGCAGAATAGTGAAAATGTCTTTGGAATCTGTAAAATAAAGAAATAAAATGAAAACAAAATTCTTCTTTTGGTGGGTAACGAACATTAAAAGGCTGCTGAGGTTCATTTGGTGGTTATCCAGCTGCACATATGGGCTCGGTATCATCTGCCTTTAAACATTCGGATTTTGTGCTTGTCTGCCAGCAGCAGGGTGACATTATATTCGTAATCTCCATCGTGGACTCCTGTGTGTCGGAAAGCTCCGGCCAAATGGTTCTCCTCCCAGTAGTGGTGCCAGTTTCCATACTGGTCTGCACCGAATCCAAACACACTGACCTGTAAGAGACAAGGTTAATCACAGTGAAACTACCACAGATGCTCTTAGTGCATAATAACATACTTTGCAGTATCTCCAAAGTTCTCCAAATGCCTTTTTTTAATCATCAACAGAGCGATCTTTGCTTCACAAGTCCAGTTGTGGAAGCATTTTGCAAACTTTGAAATTGATTTTTTACAGAAATACACTGTGCAGTATCACCACATGAGGCCAGTGATATGTGATGAGATTTTGGTGACACTAGAAAACAATTTTGTTTCTACTACCTATTTTTTTTTATTTAAAAAGAGAAATTGTTGTAATTTGTAGATGGTCTGGATGCACTCATCCCACAGCCTGTTACACAGAAACTGAATTCAATTTGGCTAGATCAGATGATGGCTCATTTTGATGAAAATTTGGTTCTAGCCCATTGTCTACACAAAATAGTTCGCTGTTGTCACTAATGATGCCATTTAACCAATACAAGCCTGATCAATTCAACAAGCAATGGAAACAATCTGAGGAGAAGAGGTGGAGCCAGGTCAAGAAAAGTAATTTCAGGTGAGCAACTGAATTTAAACACAACCTATAATTTCTCTTTTTTTTTAAAGAAGGGAGACATATCTCAGCCATTGTCCATTTTTGTTTTTGCTTCATATTTTTGTAGACTTCTAAGACATCAATATGAGGTTTAAAGGCCTGGGATACATCCCCTGAACACTGTGCTTTTCATTGTTTCATCTAGGGTGTACTGAAAGCTTAGTTCTGTTCTTATTTTTACTCTCTGTATGCATGAGCAGACCATTGTGTGGTTCTGACCACAGATAAAACTGTTTGGATGGGTTTTTAGATTTTGCCAGAAGAATCAACGGTTTTGCGAATGTAGTTTGAGAATTGGGTTTTGTTTTTAGAGTTATGAGAAAAGGGTGAAATGTTTCAAGAAATGTGTCTCTACAAGTGAAACAACTACAGCAACTGGAGGAAAGTGTTTCTTTAATTTGAACAATATTTCATTAAGGCGATATTGACATTGGAAGTTTAGTCAACATCTTTGCAGAAGCACTTCTGAACGCTACCAGATAGTGATAGCAATGGTTAAAAAAAAGACTTCAGCGTTTATGTCCTCAGTCACTCATTTTGGGTCATATTGAATAAAAAACTTCATTCTTTTTATTGTTTTGTTCTTCCACACTGAGGGCACATTCAAATCTCGCATTAAGAGATTTGAATGTGCAATCCAGTGTCAGTAATGGAAAGGAACGAATGGGATGCTATCAGTGATTGTACAGCCAGTGTGCAGTGGCTCTTCAGACCAGTCGATCGGCCCCAAAAGTGCGTTGGCACACTGGAAATATGCCAGATTACCAGTGATGGTAGAAACGTTTATCTCGAGGCTTTAAATTGATCTATGGTAGCTGTTTCTCTTCTACACTCTCTATGGGTATACTTAGTTCTTAATTACTACATCAAAGCACATTGGCATGGAGGCACTCAGCTTGTGGCACTGGTTAGGAATTAGCCCAGGTTGCTTTTATAGTGCTCTTCCATTGGTCTTTTTTTTTTTTTGGTCTGGAGTTTCTCATCTTTCTCTTGTCAATATGTCATAAATTTTCTATGGGGTTCAAGTTAGGCAAGCTGGCTCATCAGTCAAGCACACTAAAACAACCTTGACAGTAAACCGTTTTGTAGCAGTACTGGCTGTGTGAGGAGGTGCTAAGTCCAGCTGGAAAATTAAATTGGCATCTCCATAAAGCTTGGATTCTTTTCAGATTCTGTGCCTCTCCATTCTTACTCCAGACTTTGAGACAGACAGACTTTCAAATGAAATGCTGAATGTCCTCATCTTAAGTCCAGTGTCCTCCACTGAAAAGAGGACACTGGACTACTGAACATAAATCTCTAACTTTCCATTGATGTGCCCTGATATAGCACTTTGAAAACAGCCAGGCTTTTCAGCAATGACCTTCTGTGGTTTGCACTCTTTCTGTGGGGTGTTGATGATAGTCATCTGGACAGCTGTCAAGTCAGCAGTCTTCCCCACGATTGTGATTGTGTGTATTGAACTAAACCAGGAGATCCATGATGTTTCTAATACTTGAATACTAATTTACTTAAACTCAAAATAATATATTCTAATAATATTTTATTTTTGATTTCCATTACCTGTAAGCCATAATGATCAAAATGAAAACAAAGAAGGTCTGAAATAGCTCACTTTAGGTTTATTAAATACTCAATTTCTTGATATGTGCGGATATTTTATCTGTGTCTGTTCCTCAATCTTTGCCAGGTCACAACTCTATCATTTTACCTTGATGTAATTGAGTATGACATCACTGCAGGCTGAAATTATCTGCAGTGTTTGGACTGTATTTCTAAAACAATCTGACATCTTAGAACACATCAGATAAACACACAAAAATATGGATACCAGGATGACAGTTATTCATAATGAAGTTTGAGGGTCACACAAATTAGAGGACTATCCAAGGAAAAACAATAAATAAGGAATTGGCAGGGAAATATGGGAGAAACTTATGAAAAATGGAGGTGTTGGCAGGAATGACTGAGGAGTCACATATGTTACCTATTAGAGTAGTTCTCCTTACCTCATCACATATGTGGACAGCGAGCAGCAAACTGAGGAAACCGGTCGAAGGATATCGTCCATGACTGTCAAGCCACGATTCGTAGACGTATTTGAAAAATGTTGGACTGTAAATCAACACCTGAAAAAGAGTGAGAAGAATTTCTACTCCTTTGTCATTTATCAAAATCAGGAAATGAAGAAATGTAAGTCACCAGTGCAGACTGCTTTTTAGATATTCGGTCTAGAGCAGATTGTGCTGGGCCCCAAATCGAATTCTTTATGGTACACTTCAGAAAAGTGGATAATGGTATAAACTTAGAGACAACAAAATAAAGCCAAGATGTGCCCAGAATGTGCTTTGTGTGCCCTTTCTAGGAAAATAAACCCTCTTACCACATCATGCTTTGTAAAGTGTAAAAGAAAATAAGATACACTCTCCACTTCACCTTGATCACACAACACACAAAATTTTTTTCTCTTGAATATTATGGAATCAATTGACGTCAGTAGCCACTGAAAAACACCCTGCTATCATCTGTGTGATTAAAGAGCGTTGACTTCAAGTTGAAAACAGGACTTGTGTCTTCTATTTGATTTTATAAAGATATTTTTAAAGAACTGGCATGACCTGTTAGCGTGATGCTACACTCGGTCGACGCTACACTCGTGTGGCTGTAGTTGTTAGAAATTGTCTTGACTGCATTAAAATATTTTTTTATTGCCACTGATCCTCTAATACAGTGCTGTGCATATTTGCAACTTTAAATATTTCAGATCATTAAACAATTTTAGTATTAGATAAAGATAACAGAGTAAAACCAAACAGCATTTTTTAAATGATGATTTTCATTTATTAATGGCCTGGTGTGAAAGTACTTGACCCCTAAAACTAAAAAATGCTTGTGGCACCCTTGGCAGCAAGAACCACAATGAAGTGTTTGCGAGGAGTCTTTTCAGTCTTTTGTCGCACTCTTCCTTTTAGGTTAGTCTTTATTCAGTCATACTAAAGAGTTTTCGTGCATGAGCGGCCTGTATAAGGTCTTAATTAATCATCTGAATCAGATTTAAGTCTGGACTTTGACTAGGCCACTCCTAAATCTTCATTTTGTTTTTTGTTTTTTGAGCCATGCAGATGACTTGCTGGTGTTCTTCAGATCATTGTCCTGCTGCATAATCAAGCCCATGAGCTTCAGAGCTCAAACTGAAGGGTGGACAATCTCCGTCAGGATTTTTCTGGAGAGCAGAATTCATGAATCCATCAATTTGGAAAGCTGTCCAGGTCTTGAAGCAGCAAACAGCCTCAGACCATCACACGATCAACACCATGTTTGACTGTTGATATGATCTCCTTTTTATTAAATGCTATTCTTTTCAATCCAGATGTAAGAGAACTCAAACTTTCCAAAAAGGTCAACTTTTGTCTTGTCAGTCCACAGAATATTTCTCCAAAAGTTCATTAAGATGTTTTTTTTTGGAAATGTGAGATGAGCCTTTGTGTTGTTTTTTTTCTCAGAAGTGATTCTCACCTTGGAAATCTCAGTTCTTTAGATGTTTTTTCTGGGTTCTTTTGTGGACATCTGGATTAGTCATTAATGTAATGTTGGAGTAATTTTCGTAGGCTGGCCACTCCTGTTAAGGTTCGCCAGCGTTCCACCAGGTTTTCTCATTTGTGGTTCACTGGAGTCCTAAGCCATGAGAAATGACCTTTTAACTCTTTCCATGACTTTGTTTCTCACCTGCTTCTTTATATCATGTCATAGTTAGTTTTTAGATCTTTTAGCCTAGTTTACTTTATCAGACTTAAATTATTTCTTGATTTAACATATCTGGAAGTAATGAAGCCTGGATTTTGACTTGTGACATTTACCTTGTGAAATTACATCTTCCAGGTAGGTTTGGATATTTTTTCCCCCTAATAAATAAAATCATCATTAAAAAATACTGGTGGCTGCAAGTGCTACCCATCAGCTTCCAACAGATGCACCTATGGTTTCAATTTCAAAATCCTACATCGCTTCAATGTTGAGTTATCGCATTCACAAGATTTTCAGAAAACCTGACCTCTGACCTTATCCTTTAAGTTTATGTCACTGAGATTCAAACTCGTCCTAAATTTTAAGAAGATGCACCTATGGTTTCAATTTCAAAATCCTACCTCACCTCATTCGCTCGTTTTTGCATTTAAAAACTCTGATGCCAAGGCAGCCGATCATGTAATGGCAATAACCCATCAGCCTTTCACAGCTGAGGGTGAAACACTGCATTCTATTTTTTGACAAGCTATAGTTGAATAATATTGTAATTTGTTTGATGGGCTGAATCTTTTAAATGTGACGATTATTTAAAAAGAATATGCAATCGGGAAGTGTGCAATTACCTCAAAGCACTGAACTTCTGCTATGATTGCAGTGAAGACCACCGCATGTGATTCACATAATTTTCATACACAATAAACCACTCCATGACCCTTTCTGACCAGTGGATGAGTGCACTGTCATCATTGGAGCCATTCTGTTATAGTTTGAAGGACTTTGGACCCAAAAGCTTTACAAGCAGGCAGAAACTCTACAGGCAGGCAGGTTTAACTAAAGGCTCACCTTTAATGGTGGAAAACTGTCCAAAAATTCAGAGAAACAGAATACATGACAGTCAAACACATAAAAACAAACAACAGTGAGATAAACAGACATTGCGACAAACACAAAGGGCAACTGAAGCTATTAAAAACACAAAGGCCTAATCAGGTGAAAAGGGAGCAGTTGGCTGGACAGACGGAATAAGGCACAGACGGACGGAAATATAAGGCACCAGGAGCAAAAGACTACCAAACAAAACAGGAGGTATAATAAGAAACATCTGGCACAGGGATGGAGATTTGACAACAAATTACAGGGAAACACCAGAGAGGCAGAAAACCTGAAACCTAAGGAAGTGATCTATACAACATAACTATGATCAAAGAAGACTAGATCAGAAAACTAAAGGTAAGAAAACATAAATATAAAACTGAGGCTACAAGGAAAATATTGTTAAATAGAAAATGAAACCCAAAGACTCAGAACACTAAATATAGGAAATCAAACAGTAAATGCCAAAAACCCAGGGTCTGTGACACGTTCACATCAGGATAGAAATGATTCAGTGCATTTCATAAAAATTCAAGTACTCACTCAAAACTTTGTATGGATTTGCAGTGACTCTAACCCTGCTGGGGTTCTCACAACGGCAGTCTAATTTTGTGAAGTGAACAAAAAACATAACCGATTGCACCTTTACTTTATACGCAGTTCAAGTCATACTAAAATATGGCACAAACATTTCAATGTCAGTACTTTTATTATAAAATATTTATGCATTCTAATCGTCCTGATCATTTTCTAAAGCCTTTAAAGCCTGAACCATGAAACAACTGCCAGAAAATTCAAATAAATTTGCATCTATAAGTTTTAGTTTGTATAACTTTTGCTACATCTGGCATTTCTGTGCAATTTACTGCTCACAGTTAGTTTATCTTAAATCAACAAAAACATATAAGGGAATTAAAGTTATGGTTAAAAACAATCACAATGATGACGCAGAGGCCTCAAAAACTCATGTATCAAATGTGATACACTTGGCATTACTGTTGCTAATGCCAAGAAATTCAACATGTTGTCTCACAAATGGTTAAAAATATATATAAAGGAGTTAAAAAATGACAAAATCACTCTCCTTTGAACAAGGAGGTCACAAACAAGAGCTGAAAGTAACACTTGCATTGCAAGAGGGACTGAAATTACAACGCAAACCTCAACACGCTACAGAGTGACCGATGACTGATCACCGGCGTGAAGGGAAATAAGGGCCGCTGCTGTAGCCTACATTCATTATATTTCGGGCAGACATTTCACATCTGGAATGACTTATTCATTACAACAGCTGAATACAGTTATGAGTTTGGCATCAAGTCTCAGAGCTCATCAGCCCCTGCAAATATGATACAGATACAAATTTGGGAGAGATGAGTAAAAATTCCCCAGGAGCCTAGAGGTGAATGCTGGGAAGCTGGTGTAAGGGTTGAACATGTGAACATGAAAAATTCTGCGTCTTTAATAGACGGCCAAATTGATGTGGTATGCTTGAAGTGGAAACTATCAGAGTGCAGCTCTCGACAAGCTCGCAAGCCTTGCTACATTAGCGGGAGGGTTCATAACCACTCCACAGGCTCTCCTGTGCTGTTGTATGTTCCAAATAAATTATTGGTTTTGGAACTATGTTGTTTAATGCGTGGAAATTTTCTTAATGCGTTACTCTTACATGTTCACCCATGCACTCATCTACTTGTTGAGAACTTGGTGAAGGATGACTCATCTGGCCTTCAAGCATGTTCTTACTGGCAGTCTGATCACGTCGTCATTGAGATTCTCACTTGGCTGAGGGAGAATTGCTCTTCTGTTTTTCCTTTTATATCACACTGATGCATAAGAATAACTCAGTTGGCTTCAGTGTAGCTGTTTCTATTAAAACACTATCCAGGTGAGCAGTTTGTTTTTAAGTGAATCTCCAACAGTGAACCCTCTTTAAAAGTCATTTACCCATTTTCCTCTTGAAACAAAGGCGCCTACTGATGCTGTAATAAAGTCATAACTCACCTTATCTTTATTTGCCTTTATCCTGGACATCACAGGTAAATATGTGCTGTAAGACAAGAAAAATTACAGGAGTTTAGACCATTGAATTGTCTAAAGCAGGGTTGTCAAACATAAGGCCCTGGGGCCAGAATTGGCCCAACAAAGACTCCAACCCAGCTAGCTGGAGTGCTTTGGAGAATGTGAAGGATGGCATAAATTTTGGATTTCTAACTTTATTTTCATAAATTTTAAATCTCTTCTTACTAAAAAAGACTTCTCTCATGACCATAGCAGTCCTACTATAACAAAGTGAGTAAATAATAGATAAACAGAGTTTTTACAATCGTTGAAACAAAATTTGTTAAAAAAATATAAACTTTCAGTTTTATACTTACAGGACAGTCTGGAGTTACCAGAACTGCTTCTGTAATTTTACACATTCACTTCTAATAATTTAAGCCCAAATCATGTATTACAGAAACATACTTTTGCATGTATTTTCCTTATATTAAGAAAATATTAATCTTCAGGATTAAATGTACAAATAAACTTCTCTATACTGACAGAAAAGGGACTTTAGCTGGTGCAGCCCACTTGAGATCAAAGTGGGCTGTATGGGGCCCATAATGTAAAATGAGTTTGATACCCCAGCTCTAAAGCATCCCCTGAAATGTTCTGCTGAACACCATCTGGCAGGTTACATGTTTGTAATGAAATGCCACTGATGATGTATAAAAATGAATGCCCAGTGTCCCTCCTCACCTGTATCAGGCAAAGTAATTAAAACCTCATGAACAGAGTTTGCAGTCATTACAGTGACTAATGCTCACCGTCAGCCTCTTTTTTTGCATCGTTCCCCACATCAGAGCTGTTAGTGACAACACATGATTTTTAAATAGAGGTGTGTGTGCAGTGCTGTGAGGTGGCTGCATTTAGGCTGTGTGGATTGTAGCGCATCACAAATGGAAACAGAGACACATGCAAAAAATGGGACTCTCTACTTTCCTAAATAAAGAAGCTAATAAACTTAATTTACACTCCATGGGAATTCCACACTCTGCTTGTGCATATGTTCACACACTGCATGATAAACTACTAGGCTCAAATGAAAACTAAATACATGGCAAACTACAATAAAGATAAAGATGTTTAATTAGAAAAAAGGTTAATCAAGGTTGTGGCCTCAGAGGCAGCATGTAGGGTATTTTTCAGAAGAGATTTTTTTGGAAACCCTCAGATTTATTCTTCATAAAGAACCAAAAGAAAATGCAGCAAAGTGAAGAAAGAAAAAATGTTTACACTCAATTGTTAATAGAGGTTTCTTCTACTTGAACATAGTATAAATTTGTTAAACTTATTAAATGGTAAAAAAAAAAATAGGAATAACATACATTCTTTTCGAATAGGATAACACAAACTCTTGGCCTTTGCAAAGTAATTGTGCTTACATTTTAGTCACCCATCCTAGCTGTCAGAAAAACCCTAAGTGTGTCTCATTTAAAGAAAGAAGATGGTACAGAGAAAAGTGTTTCCAGGAATTCAAGTGGGCACAGTGGGGGCAAAGACCCAGTCAAGAGGAGCCTGTGGGAAATAAATATGCATCCATTTGATATTTGTCTGAAAATTCCTAAATATTTTAGTTGCGGACAGACCTGCAGCCTCCATAAACGTGCATTAGGAGACATGGCTGTCCTACAACAATATAGTCACTAAAGTGAAAGACAGGACTCTATTGTGAGAGAAAGGAGAGTCTCACAGATCCTATTTAAGATTCACATACGCAAAGCAAATTCAATTTAATTCAATTTAATTCATCTAGTGCAAAATGAGAGACCCTAGAACAATACTGAGAAAACCCCAGCAATCAAACAGCTTCCTTTGAACAAGCACTTGGTGACATTGGGAAGGAAAAACTCCCTTTTAACAGGAAGAGACCTCATGCTCAGGGACGGCCAGCCATCTGCTGCGACCACTATGAAGGTGGGAATCGACTTTTCAAGCCTTAAAAAACAGTTTTTCATGGACCCAACAGATTTCTATGCATATCAGATTATTAGTTATACTTAAAACTCAGCATATACCAATTAAAATTTTTTACAGCTTCAATATAATACAGATTCATTGGTTCATGGTCTTATAACAATGTTGTTGAATAAACTCCCCACTTTCAACTTTCTTCTGTAGAAATAAAATTTATAAAATCCTTCCAGGAATATATATATATTACCGAACTGATTTTAATAAATCAAATAATTTAAAAAAATAATAAAAATAAATTACAATTTATGCAATTATTTGCACTGCAATCTAATTAGAGCTCTTTTTTGCAGACACAAAACGCCTCCAATTTGCTTAATCTTTTGTGGTTAGCTTTCTCTTGGTAATGCTAGGTCTTCCACTAGTAATCGTTCCACAAAGTGGCACAACAGCTTTATAGAGTTGCATCTAAAGAAACCTTAAAAAAAACCCTCTTTAAACAATGTCCTTTCCACTAATGAGATCAACGTAGCGATGTCTAGCTATCACGCACAGCATGATATTTGGCAAAAAACTAAAAACTACCTCTGTAACTTTGCTCTGCTTCACTTCAGCAGCATCAGGTAATGTTCAGATGTTGATTAATGGTTTTCTTTCGTTGTTGATCTACTACAGAATATTTTTTTTTTGAATCCCAGGCCAGGAAAATCACCTTCGTGTTTTTTTGTGTTTTATCCTCAGTTACTTTGACACAGGCATCTGCTGTGATGCTTACACCTTTGATAAAGTCTCGCAAGTGTCAGCTTTATTTTTATAGATATAAAAATATGGACATGTACTGATGCATGATCTGAATTATAATATTTCTGACTGTCTGAGGCAAAATTTCCCCGATTCAAATCGACTTGAATCGAATCGTAGATCGAATTGATTCGGGACCTTGTGAATCGGAATCGAAACGATTCTAGAAATCAGTGACGATACCCAGCCCTAGTTTGCATAAACAATACCTGCGAATCTCAATGAACTAAAGCAACCTTGTAAATAAGAGTGGGTCAAAGCAATGACGTGAGTGACCGACAGTCATACAGAAAATTCCTGCATCAAAGATGGTTCTACAAGCTATAGAAGTGTCCTTAGTTTTTCACAGTACTGCACATGACAACTTGTTTTCAGGCCCTTCTGGTTCTTTTATTTAACTACAGGCTGTTATGCAGATTTGTCAGATTTTATTTTTTGTGCGTGTACAGCAAGGTTTGTTCCTATCCAGAAACAGAAAGCCATATGTCCATTTAACTAGTTCTGTCCTTTCAAAGCCCCATTTAATTTAACAAGCTTAGAAAATGTAAAACAATATAAATAACTGATAATAACTCATATCTCCCACTTAAGATCTACTGGCTGTTGGGTTAATGCTGACATTACTCTCAGCAAAGTGAAATTTAATGATGCAGAATGATTGCTTTGGCAGAGTTGGAAGACAACTGCATATTTATGGGCAATATTTGTTTGGCTACTTGCACCATCTAACATGCTGGCGTGATTGAGTTATTGGCAGTGGCATTAATTGGCGGTGACTTCATTTTTTTCCCTGGATGTCCAGTAATCAAGCTAATGATTATGGTTCGCTGGGGGTGAAACAACTGAAGGTGAAATTTACTGGAAAATTTCAAAGTGAGTGATTATCCTTGTTATGGCTATGTGACAAACAGCAATATTGAGCAAGTCTGATTGCTGTGACAATCTGGTATTTGAAGGATGTAAATGAATCTGGGAATGCTGCACATGAAGTATGCCTGATTATGCATTTGGGGCTTTTACATTTCCATGCTAGTGAAAATGTTTGAGCTGATTCCAGTGACAAATGAGATGGTAAATGAAGCAAATCACATCCAACTCGGAATAAAAGAGAATGTCTGTGAAGGTTCTCAGTCATCCAGGTCATCGTAGTCAAAGGAGATTGCAAAGAAAAGTGTCTGGACTTCTTTAAGTTGCTTGAAGACGTTTCGCCTCTCATCCGAGAAGCTTCTTCAGTTCTAAGGTCCCCACCATTTGACCTTAGAACTGAAGAAGCTTCTCGGATGATCTATGCTACATGAAACCTGTGTGGAAAAACATTTTTATTGTCTAGTTACACAATAAAAATAGACTAACTGAACTCTGTGTAACTATTGAGAATTAAACTCTATTTGACCTCATGGCTATGCTTACATGCTGGCACTGCCACAGTATGCTGTCATACAGTCAGCAGGCAGAACACAGTGGGAGTAGATGGGATGTGTTGTGTAGCAGGCATGCTGGAAAGGTCAAGCTGTGCCTGATATGTTTGCCATATGAGTGACGATTCATGGTGTAGCCAGCATATCGATCCTTGTATATTGTGTATGCTTGTGATACATGACATGATTTTTACTTTAAATAACAAAGACAAGAGTCGGTGGCTCTTTGCTCTACAGGGTGGGCCATTTATATGGATACACCATAATAAAATGGGAATGGTTGGTGATATTAAAGTCCTGTTTGTGGCACATTAGTATATGTGAGGGGGCAAACTCCTCAAGATGGGTGGTGACCATGGTGGCCATTTAGAAGTCGGCCATCTTGGATACAACTTTTGTTTTTTCAATAGGAAGAGGGCCATGTGACACATCAAACTTATTGGTAATGTCACAAGAAAAACAATGGTGTGCTTGGTTTCAACATAACTTTATTCTTTTAAGAGTTATTTACAAGTTTCTCTTTGTTCACAGCCATTAACATGTCGAAGAGGTTAACACGTGAGGAGCGGATCGAAATTGTTTTGATATCTGGTGAACGCAGTAACCGGGCCATTGCAGCAGATTTCAATGCAAGACACCCTACCAGACCACCCATCTCCCATGCTACAGTTAGAAAACTGCTTGCTAAGTTTCGTGAAACTGGTTCAGTGTTGGATTTGCCAAAATGTTGATGCAAGAAAACTGTCACTAATCAAGAAACATCAGTGGCTGTCCTAGCTTCATTCAGCAAGAGCCCACAGCGTAGCACTCGCCGCATGTCACTGGAGAGTGGCATTAGTCGAACATCCCTTCGGCGGATAAACTCCAGCTACTGCAGCATCTTAACGAGGATGACCCAGATCGGCGCATAGAATTTGCAGAATGGGCAAAACAAAAATTGGAACAGGACCCTCAGTTCACACAGAAGATTTTGTTCAGTGATGAGGCAAACTGTTATGTGAATGGTGAAGTTAACAAACAAAACCACCGCTATAGGTCTGACACTAACCCACATTGGATGGATCCCTCCAAGACTGTTGGACCAACAAAAGGTTTGGTGTGGTATATGGGGTACAATGATAGTGGGTCCATTCTTCATCAATGGAAACCTCAAGGCCACTGGATATTTGAAATTGCTACATGATGATGTGATTCCCTCTTTATGTACTGAAGCTGGCACGTTCCCTGAGTTTTTCCAGCAAGATGGTGCACCACCACATTATGGGTGCCAGGTCCGAGCATTCCTAGATGAACAGTTTCCTGGAAAGTGGATTGGTTGTTGTGGGCCAGTTGAATGGCCCCCAAGGTCTCCCGATCTGACCCCCTTAGACTTTTATCTTTGGGGTCATCTGAAGCCAATTGTCTATAGTGTGAAGATACGAGATGTGCAGCACCTGAAACTACGGATACTGGATGCCTGTGCTGGCATTTCTCCTGCGGTGTTGCTATCAGTGTGTGAAGAGAGGGAGAAGTAGGGTTGCATTGACAATCCAACACAATGGGCAGCACATTGAACACAGTTTATAAGTGTTCAGAAACTTGTAAATAACTCATGAAAGAATAAAGTTATGTTGAAACCAAGCACACCATTGTTTTTCTTGTGACATTACCAATAAGTTTGATGTGTGTAAGTTTGATGTGTCACATGGCAGCACGGTGGCACGGTGGTTAGCACTGTTGCCGCACAGCAAGAAGGTCCTGAGTTCAATTCTACCATCACATCTTTCTGTGTGGAGTTTGCATGTTCTCCCCATGTTTGCGTGGGTTCCCTCCGGGTACTCCGGCTTCCTCCCACCGTCCAAAGACATGCAGCTTGTGGGGATAGGTTTATTGGTCAATCCAAATTGCCACTAGGTGTGAATGTTCGAGTGAATGTGAGTGCGAAAGGTTGTCTGTCCCTGTGTGTTGGCCCTGCGAGAGACTGCCGACCTGTCCAGGGTGTACCCCGCCTCTTGCCCTATGACAGCTGGGATAGGCTCCAGCACCCCCCGCGACCCTGAAAAAGGATAAGCGGAAGCGAATGGATGGATGGATGGATGGATGGTGTCACATGGCCCTCTTCCTATTAAAAAAAACAAAAGTTGTATCCAAGATGGCCGACTTCTAAATGGCCACCATGGTCACCACCCATCTTGAGGAGTTTGCCCCCTCACATATACTAATGTGCCGCAAACAGGACTTTAATATCACCAACCATTCCCATGTTATTACGGTGTATCCATATAAATGGCCCACCCTGTATATAAGTGAGGGCCCAGAAGAGTCTCTTTTCACTGTTGGAGCATGTGCTTATGGGAAACATTCTGGGGACACTTTTGATTCTTTGACTAATGACCCTGCTCTTTTTGTCAACAATCAGTTTTGCAGCAAACTCTGTTTTTTCCCAGAGGTTCTTTTTTGAGTGTTGTTACTTTTTAATAGACTAAAAAGCGAGATTCCAAAAGTGATCGGCCAGAGAAAGATTATCATTTTGGCTCCGGATTTTTGACACACTTTTGTGCTAATTATATATGAAAAAATTACCTGTGATCTGTGTTTATGCTTTACTGTAATTAACTTCTTATAAATACATTATGGTCGGTCTAGAATTAATACAGTTCAAAAGAACAAAATATTTTTCCTGCATAAAAACTGGCTGCTGCAGGTCTGGCTAAATCTATTTTTGGACCTAAAAATTCTGACTTAAGTTATTTTTATTGATCAATTTTAAGTGTCAATATAGTTATACATAAAAATATGATATGTTAAATGATTCCACAATTTAATACATTTTGTTTAATACATTTCTTTAAAGCTAAAATAACAAAACCTTCTAATGAGCTCATACTGACTAAACATTTATGTATCCATTCTGGAAAACCTGTGACATCTACTGTTACAGCTCTAAATTCTGGATAAGCATCAACTGGCCTTTTTTATTATCTTTGAGTTCATCTGCAATAGGCTAGTGACATGTTCAAGGTCAGTTGTGGGCAATGCAACAGTCACTTTAGACCTTGTTAACAACAAACTACCCATTTAAGATGGGCATACACTGTGCGATTTTTGGCCCATTTTGGGATGATTTTTCACTTATGCAACCATTTTGGGGATCGGCACGAGTTTCGCCTTAATCGTGTGTCATGCATCGTGTAGTATACATGGGATAATGTGAAGCAATTAACACCTCGCCGCCAGCTCCCAATCAGCAATCGTGTGGCCACGAGAAAATCAAACCTGTTTGAAATCCTGGTCGCCTCCTGTGAGGGTATTGCACTGCTGAAGCAGTGCCACGAGTCGATTTAACGCAACCTCTCACACTGCGCATGCACAAACACAGAAATGGAAATGACAGAGACAGAGCAGAATGGCAGTGCAGCGTGTGATCTGGACACAAGCGGTGGAGGCCCAACTTGTAGAACTTTGGCAAACCTTTTCGATGTGGCCTCACAAAACTATCACGACTGCAACAACCGAGAAAAGAGCTGGATGGACATTGCTGCTCAATTATGTTCTTCATTAGCAATTTAGCAAAGTTGATGGTGGTACGTGTGTGTGTGTCTGTGTGAGTGAAAGACAGAGAGGGAGAGAGAGACAGATTTTGTGTTATATATTAGTTATATAATATTTAGACGCAAATTTGGACGCACAGTGTGAGCACTCAGGTCGTATCAAAGCTTCGAGCCGTATAGCCGTATATATGCCCAGCTTTAGGCATGCAGAAGGTTCAAAGCGCCATTTCTCCATTGATTTGGAGTTCACTGAAAAACATAGGATTTCTCAGGAAAAAAAAGAACTCTTTAGCTGCTAAATAGTGAATATGTTGCTGTTAAATTTGGCAGCAATTTGGTGGTGAACAGATGGAGCCTGTCCACCGCCTACAGGTGGAAACAGTAAAGATGAGAGCGGGTGAATTTAAACAAGTTGCTGCCCATAATATAAGATTAGTGAGAAGAATGACATTATGTTACAACTCTCTGTGGGTTCTTCACTGACAGTCTTTCACATTATGCATCAATATTTAATCCATTTTGAATGTGGAATTATAGATGAGTGCAGCTTTAATGTTCACTTACTGTTTAATAGTGCCAGTGGTCAGAGCACTAATAATCCACTGCAGATCCAGAGTCTTGAAAGGGATCAGCACCAGACTAGTAATATTGTCCAGGTCTATGGCACTTTCTGGATACATGACGTGATGAGTTGTCCTGCTGCCCACATCCTCCTCAAAACCACTGGTGGGAGCCTGGTTCATCCTGCAGAAATAGAAGAAGACTTTTCTGAGTTATTTGTCACACATTCTCTTTCCACTTTAGTGCTTTTGCCATCTTTGTCTTTCATTCGACAGTTCAAAGTGAGTTTTATTTCACCCACATGTTACAAAGATGGAAACCATTTGGCTGCTGTTATGCGAATCCCTATAATCTTCAAAGGGTCTGTCTTATAGACCATGTGTTTAATTATCAAGATTCTCTCATGTCACCCAAACCACATGTCGCTGAGTCATACAAAACCAGCCATGATTGTGAGAGACAAAGACAACAATAAAAAGCACAATTTGTCCTGCTCTCCCATTTTTGGGCATCCAGACAGTAATTTTGAGATCAACAATTACCACCTGGCAAGCTAGGCGAAACATCCCTTTCATTATGTCAAACAATACTCTCTTAAACTGGAGCGGTAATTGGCAGGAACATAGCTTGACACTGGCAGTTGGTTTTGGTCAATGGCAGAAAGTGACACAGAGGAAAGAGAAATCATGAAGCTGACCTCCTATGTAACTAGCAACACCTTTTTGAGCGCTCTGGTCTGGGCAATATCATCTTCCTCATTACTGACTCTTGGGTGACAGAGATGTGATATTTTCAGACTGCTTCTTGAATCATTTTGACTCCTGACAGACTAGTTGTTTTTTTTCTTCTTCTTTTTGCTGCAGCTATTTATGGTTGACCAAAATGTTTGGGTTATTTGATGTTGCGACTTTTCATTTGAAATGACCTTGCACAAATTGAGACAGTGACAGTCTGGGTATAAAAGTAAAATTTAAGAAAGCGGTTGCAGCATCTGGAAAATATTTCCCGAGCGGATGATTGTTACTTTACTTCTAATTGGTGCTGAAATGCTTGGCCCAGGGCTTAAGATATTATATTATTTTTTATTTTAGACCGGATATGGTAGTAGAATATTTCAATTCTTTAGTGAATTTCAGGTATTTGAACATATAAAAATTGGAAATTCCCTCTTTTTTCTCAGAAAACCTTCTTTTAAAACCTCATGAACTTATTTTTAATTTGATATGGCAAATGATTTTGATCCTTAAATATCCATCCATCCATCTTTAGCAACTTATCTGGTACTAGGTCACAGACGCAGCAGCCTAAGCCTCCCTTTCACATCAAACAGCTTATCTGGGGTCCATCCCAGGCCTCTTCCCAGTAGGACATGCCCAGAACACCTCACCCAGAGGTGCCCAGTTGGCATCATGCCTGAACCAGCTGGCTCCTATCCATGTGGAGGAGTAGCAGCTCTACTCTGAGTCCTTTTCAAATGACTTTACTCCTGCCTGTAAGGAACGGTCCAGCCAAAGATCCACAGTCAGGACGACAACAGCATTGTTTCCCCTGAATCTGAGTTTCAACTAATGGGTTGACTCTCTTCTCCAGTATACTAGCATCGACCTTTTTTCCTTCCCACTGTCGCCAAGTGTTTGCTCAAAGGTGGTTGTTTGACTGCTGGGTTTGCTCTGTATTATTGTAGGATGAGGTGACTGTTGCTGTGATCTGGCACTATTATCTAAAACTGAATTGAACTGATTTGAAACAACCCCCTTTTATTTATAGTACTGTATCACCCAGAGCCTGTCTTTGTCCTGTCTTCATCCACTCACCCCAGCTTGTTGAGGCAGATGGCTGCCTGTTCCTGAGTCTGGTTTTGCTGGGGGTTTCTTGCTGTTAAAAGGGAGTTTTTCTTTCTCACTGTTGCCATAGTGCTTGCCCATACAGGGTTATATGATTATTAGGATATTCTCTGTTTTCTTGGTAATATTGTAGAGTTTTTACCTTACGATATAAAGGGCTTTGAGGCAACTGTTTTTGTGATTTGGTATGATATACATAAAAAATGAAACGAATTGCCCGTGTCCTTGTCTTGTAAAAAACACTCAACATACAGGCAGCAAGCACACACACACAAAATACTATGAGAAGGCTGGATGATTATGCTACACATGGGAAACGTTTAGTAATGAGGTCAGCCAGTGTTTAAGTAGTTTCTAAAGCCCAAAAGCTCGGGCATCAGGCTGCTCTAAAAATTCAGTTTTTAGCTTTTAACTTTTGAATCTGTATGATGTAAATTAGAATAGATTTGGTCGTCTCAGAGAGCTCGAGGTGGGATCATCAAAGGCACCACACACATACCATTAGATCATCTGTTTACATCGGGGAGCCAATCAGAAGAAAGTTCAGCTAAAGGGAAAGCAGCTAAAAAGGTTCGTTCTAAACAATGGATAAACTGAGGGGCTGCACCGAGAACCTGAGCAAGCATCAATGAGAATAATTTTGAACTGTTATTCGTGCAAAGCCATTGAGTCTAAGAATAAAGTATATGTAGCTGTAACTGTAAATATGTAATTGAACCATTAAGCCTTTTATAAAAAAGCATCAAACATTAAACAAGCTCATGAAAACGAAGACAGTGTTAATGCAACAGATGACAAAAGTAGCTGTGGAGCGGTAGGAATGGCAGTTACTCACAGAGGAGAGTGCTGTGTTACTAGTAATAAAGCTGCGGCACCAGATGTGACTGCGGTTATTAACAGCACACCACTGAATATTATGATACATAAAGCATTTAAACTACATAATATCTCCATTCATATTAATACACCTACAGAACTCCTAAAGACACTGTTTAGTCTACTTTATACTTGACGTGACAGAAGAAGCATTGGTTTATTTTCTATTTGTAAGTAATGGTACCATTTCAGGGAAAAAACAGTCAGGTTTCAACAGCTGTTTGGTAGTCCTTTGTTACTTTGATGAGGTTCATGTATAACAAACTAGGTTTATGGCTCTGACTGAGCTCAAACTGTCAAGTATGGAAGAAGAGAAGCACTGATGATAGGCTTTATGGTGCAATATGTCACTAGAAGAAAAGCACTTTTTGACAGGAATACTTTGGTAGATTTCTTCCTTAATGGTAACTGCAGCATCTGGGAGTTTTAAAATTGCCCTACAAATGGATGCATCCCGTCGAGAGCAGATGAAAAAGTATGCCGAAGAGGGCCAAGCAACACGAAATAGTAAAATGTGAAGACTTCATTACTCCTGCAGTGCATTCAGATATATTCTTCATCTGCACCACATTACTTTGTGTTAGCTTTTCTTAGCCCTTAATTTACATCCCAGCTATTATGCAGGTGTTTGGGAGACAACTGGAATCAAGATTAGGCTTTAATAGAATTCGATGCAGATATTGTTCCTTTTCCACTGACACACAATAGGAAAACAGACCCTGCTCCATCTTCCCAGAAATAACCCCAACAGCAAACTATATCTAATTTAACATCTTACAAAACCAGTGCAGGCACTGTGAGGCACTTTTCTATCATCTTTCTCTCAATAGTAGAAAATTGCTACTCATTTTAACTAGAAGAATGGACGTGATTCGTCTGAAGACCTGCTGTGCACATAGAAAAGATGTGTGTAGATGTAAAAGATAGACGTAACCACTGGTGACATTATTCCCCACTTTGTAGACTTGTTAACGTTTTGGCTGCGTAGCATGTGTCGGTTTGTGACCATATTTGGAGGACAGGGCGGGGTTATCAGTCAGTCATCATCTTTAAATGGGAACTGACAAGTGGTTGTTAAAGGAACTGCAGTTTTTAGCACTTCTGTGTTGGCTTCATTTTTCAGCCTCTGCATACATGTTGCCATGCATCTCTACAGAGGTCAGTACTACATGAATGCAAATGTGTATGGGCACACAACAAGCCACCTTGTTGTGGGCTGCTCGCTCACTTAATGTTGTGGCGTGCGTGTGGAGTCAGCTATGTTAAGGAAGCAAATATATCAGACAATATTCAATCAATATTCAACTTATGCTTCAACTACCCCTTTGGCACTGGAAATTTGCACCAGATGGGCTTGAAACAAACCAAAGCAGATGTAGTGGGCCTTTGAAAAGCCCATCTCATGCACAGGAAACCCACAAATACCCAGGAAAAGACAGAAGACATCAATGGGCAAAAAAAAACCGCCTAAAAAACGTATTTAATGGCTCTGACTGATATCTTTTTGAACCGATCAAACAATAGTTAATATTCAGATCCTGAAGCAACATAGAGTTGCTTCAGGATAGATAGATTCAGGAAATTAGATTCAGGAAATTATAAAATGTCAACAGTGTTTTAAGGGAATGCATAAAAACAGGACACATAACTCATTCTCAGTGAAGGGAGGAAAATCAGAGAGGAAATCTTTTTATTTATGACAGATCTCTTAAGTGGTATTTATAGCAGAGGTGAATGAGGCTTATAAGTTTAAAAAAAATAAATAAATGCAGTAATTTGAGCATCAACCAGCCTCACTCAAGTTTAGTGGCTCAAATCTAAGAGGCAGGTTGAAATGTGCATATATTTACAGGATTCATTTGAATTTTTTTCCACCTCAGATGGTTTTCTGGAGTTGAAGCATTTCATTTCAAACAGGAGCACTGCGTGGGTTTAACACTGCAGCAAACCTGACAGTGTGGATTAACAGCTGCTTCGTGCTTATCAATTCATGGCATCGTAACTTATTGAATGTTTATTTATGGATGAAATCAAACAGTGACTGAAAGTTTGTTGTCTGTGTGGTTCAGCGATGATCGGTTCATCTGGTGCCAGTTCCTAAAGATGTTATCAGTCCGTAAGTGTGGACCAAGCTAAGAAATGAACCCAACATGGAAGTGCCAGGCACTGCAGTTCCTCTAACAACCGCTTGAGGTGAGTCAGTCCCCACAGACCGTGCCTGCTACCTGTACCTGTGTACACACCCATACAGCTTGTGGATGTGGCTTGCTAATCAGTGTTGCTAATGTTAGCTGATATCTTGGAACTCCTCAGAGTAGCTTAAAGCTTGTGAGATCAATGGGAGAGCCACATTAGCCGGCAAGTCTGAGGGTCCTCTCCCTTGAGTTTTAAGCATCAGACACATTTCTTACATTCTAATTATTTTGTATGCAGCATTTGAACACTTTTTTGCACAATTTTATAGCTTAAATGTCTAAAAAAATCAAAAATAACAGGGGCAAAATGCATCCATCCATTCTCTTCCGCTTATTCTTTTCAGCCCCTGGAGCTGGGATAGGCTCCAGGGGCTGGACCCTATCCCAGCTGTCTTAGGGCAAGAGGCAGGGTACACCCTGGACAGGCTGCCAGTCTGTCGAAGGGCTAACACATAGAGACAAACAAACATTCACACATATGGGCAATTTAGAGTTTCCAGTTGACCTATCCCCACTAACTGCATGTCTTTGGAAAGTGGGAGGAAGCCGGAGTACCCATGCAAACATGGGGAGAACATGCAAACTCCACACAGAAAGACTCCAGCCTGATGGTGGAATTGAACTCAGGACCTTCTTGCTGTGAGGCAACAGTGCTAAGTGCACGGTGCCAACTTTATCATCACTCTAGCCAAGAACCCAGAGTGATGATAAAGTTGAGTGCATGCCGACTCCAGCCGAGCAGCAGCAGCCTGAACTTGAACTGGTAACAAAGGCAATGATGGGCAGTCAGCCTCGCAGCCTCCATTTCTATTTGTTCATGTTTTTACTGTAGAAATGACAGTAACGATCATGGTCATCATTTTATTGTGTAAATATAAAAAAAAAAACATTCTATGTGTGTCCTCGACTGGATGGGAATTTCTGCTGGTGCGTGGGACTGCAGCCTAAGATTTATATTGTTAACTGCTAATCATGTGACAGCATATTTCAGATCATTTTACAGAGTAGCGTGAAAGTAATGTAACAAGTAGTGTAACAAACTGCTTTCTCTGGAGTAATGTAATGTATTACTTTTACGAAAGGTAACAAGTAACGTGTAATACTTCCCTGCTTTTACGTAACGACCCCAACACTGGTCTAGGCTCAGTTAAGATAATATATTTACATTGTTACTGTACGTCTTCATATTTTCAGTCAAGACAACTGATAGCCTTGAGACTGAAACATCACTGGAATCAGATGGACTTCAGTTTGCACTCAGGCTAGAAGTGAAAACCTGCAAATGTGCAGGTCCCGGTCCATGAGTGTGTGGAATTGTATTTTTAAATTGTTTATTTACTTACTTAAAAAAGGATAAAAACAGGAGTGTGAGGCTGATAAATGAATAATGACATCTTTAATATCAGGACTGTTTGCCTGCCGGCATGTGGTTGCACATTACTTGTCCAATTATTATGTATTTGCACCCAAAATGCTCACAGCCAAGAACCCCAGAGTTCCATAAGGCAGCCTGATGCTTACGGATCACGCAGCATGTAATAGCTGACTAACACTTTAAAGGTCACTGGTGTTTCAGAATCCTCTCTATTCTCCACATTGCTGCTGCTTTCCTTTGAAAACCCGAGTGTCTGTACATTTTTTAAAACCTAACAGTTAAGTTTCCACTGACCAATAATCGCAATTTACATTTTTATCGAATGAGTAAAGCTATGGGACCACGAATGAGGCAAGAACTGAGACAAAAGAAGAGATGTCCCAGTGTTTTAAAGGACACCAATTATGCTCATTTTCAGCCCCATATTTTCTATTCTTGGAATAGCTGTGAATGACTCAGAATTAAAAAAAATAAAAAATAAATCTTGACCTTATGTCTGAAAGAAGTTGTTTCATCACCCCTTCCATTGCCTTTAAACCAGCTTCTGATTTGCTGCCCTGGTAAAGAAAAGAGTTGAACAGTAGGTGGGAGGAGCCAAAGCTGTTTGCCTTAAAAACAACAGATTAAGAAATATCTGCTTTTTACTGACATCATTCAGAGCAATGAATAAAAAATAATGCGAATCTTTAAGTTGACACACATTACTTATAAACATCTGTCTGTATCTGACCTCTTTGTTTTACACTTTTTTATATGAGCAACCACCGTTGTCATTTGTAAGCATTTTCTAAGATAACATTTATTTTTACGCTAGTTGGAACATAAACACTGCATGCATAGAATAACCTGTCATATTTGATATGCTTGGAAGCATTTTCTTCGCTCCTGGAAGTTATATTTCTAACACCATCTGTACGATTGTAAAATCCACCCATAGATTACATTTCAGGATTCTCTGAGCCATATCTCTCCCTTATTATGTCTCTACAACAGTCTGGCACCGCCTGCTCGGTATAGTAAATAGCTTGCAGTTGTCCTGGAACGACAGCTGATATTATCTACCTGCCTTCCGAGCACGGTCTGATGTATAGCAGCAGTCTGCTCTGTGGACACCCAAAGAAAGCTTGGCTACTACACTGTGAGCTTTTTATAGTTAAGTAGCAGGATGTTTCAATCAATTCTTCATCTAATAGGCATTCACCAGGACAGCCAACAACCATTAATGTCCTTTCCCTGACACAGCAAACACACCCGTGCACACTCCCTCACCTCACCTCACACTTCTTGTTAAAGCAGCCCTCAACTTGTAGAATGTGCAAACACATAATGAGCACTCAGACTTGTTAAGTGAGCACTAACGAAGCCTCCCTCATCTTGTACATCACACTCGATGAGCAGTTATTAACCTTTGGATGGAAAAGTGATGGAATGGAAACTAACTATAAGCAAGAATAATCTTTTGACTGAATTACAACACAATTTGGGGGAAATGTTGAGGAATCCGCAGGATAGGTTATTGCACACATCCACCAGACCCACTATGACTTCATTCTTTCTCTCCTTTACACACACAGGCATTCACCTTCACAAGCACACACACACAAACCCATACATCTCCTCATTATCATACTCTGTGTGACAAGCTGAACTGCATCCCCTCAGAAGATACAGTATCTCCTTGTGTTTCTGTTGTAAATCTTTATGCGTAGCACAAAGTGGACAAAACTGGCTTTGCTTTATAAAAGCACGTTTCACATCCCAAATTAAATTTCTTGCCATTATATATACAGATTTTAGGGGATTCCTCTTTTTTCTTCATTCAGTTAAAATATAATCGGCTGCTAAATAATTAAAGATTGTATATACTGTATTAGTGTTAGCATTAAATCATATATCGAAACAACCAATTTGGCAGTCTATTTAAGCTGCAAAGCATTTCGACCCCTCCATCACTCCATATTTCTTCTTTAATTTTCTTTCGTATTTGGCAGAAAAACAACTAAACAGAATCTGATCGATCTACATTAAACTTCATCCTTTAGGAGTTCAGAGCTCAGCAAATAAATTTAAAGACTTTCAGCAAGCCTGGCTAATAAAAGCAGAGCTGGGTACAACTGAAGACTCAAAAAAGCCTTCTTGTCTTTTCCTTGACCTTAAGACAACAAAGAAAGATGTGGGGAATTCATAAGAGTATCGCTGTGCTCAGCTTCACTTATTCTTGTCTGGGTGTCAAATTTTATGATTGATATATTATTAGGGACCCTAAAGCTTCCCCAAAATAGGGAGAAATATTTTTTTCCCCCAAAATTAAAAAGTCGTGCAATAGAGGGTTAATAATGTCACAGCAATTGTTTCTTACATGTAGCTGCTTTGTTAAAGCATAACTCAGATACTTGTCCCTCTGCCCATGTTGTTTTATGGCTGTATAAGCATTTTAGTAAGGCTTTCAACACTTGTGCTGAAAGACTGAGTATGACTGCATTTCACCGAATTAAAAAAGGCTCATTTATAAGCCCATGGTACAAAACACTTCACACAAGAAAAGAACTTCAGAACAAGCTAAGGTGAGCTGTTATTATGGCTGCCATGGAGATATTTTCAGGTCCCTTCATTCAGTTGGGAATCTAAGCAGAACTGACTACTCTTTCATGGTTCTTTCCAATCTTTATCCATCCATTGCTGGGTAGCAATCTAAGCAGACAAGCCCAGACCGCCTCTCTCCAGCTCATCTGAGGGTACACCAAGGTGTTCCCAAGCCAAACGAGGGATATAATCCTTGGTTGGTTTGACCTACTGGGACCTCCTCAGAAGGTCAAACACCTCAGTTAGAAGGTAGATACCCAAACCACATCCACTGGCTCTGATGGATTTGAAGGAATAGCAGCAATATCCTGAACCCCTTCCAAATTGCCAAGCTCCATACCACATCTCATATCTGCTCTGATAAAAAGTGTTTGTGGCAGGGATGTGGTCTCGGGCCTGCTGCAGTGGAGGGGTGGTACTGTGAGCTCTCAGAGCGGCGCTGAGGTGTGGCAGAGAGGGCAGGTGTGAGCACTCACTGTAATGATCTTCTTCTTCTCTGTGTATATATAGTGACGGCGGAGACGGAGGAGGGTGTGTGGAATGGAGCAGCTGTTACGGAGTGACTGGTACCGAAAACAGTTGCTAAAACAAAATAAAACGGACCTGCACTTGCATGAAATCCTGTGTGTGTGTTGGGTCCCTATCACAGTGTTCCTTTAATTTTTATGCGCAGTATATTAGTCTTTGATTCATGTTTTTGTTGTACTTGTTTTCTGCTGTACTCTGAATATCATATAAAACTTTCTGAAACTGTTTACCAATTTTTTTCTTTTTAAAAGGTTCAAAATTTCTTTGAACAAGTCAAACACCAATCCCAAAGTGTACCACAGACTGAAGTACAGATTCTGCAGCCCAGCATAGTTAGAAAAAACAATAACTCAGAGTCTAATTAACATCAGTTACAGTGGACCCACAACAGCTGTTTTGCATGTCAACCTCACCCCAGCACATTACCGCACAGCTGTGCCCTCACTGAACCGGATTCATCAACACTGGAGAGCAACTGAAAAATAAGCATTCCTGCAACCCCTGGCCTCCATACTGACGCTTCCTGGAGATGAGTCCCTGAGACAGCTGCAATAGACATGCAAATTAGATACCAGAAGGTCCTCTGATTTATGGTTTTTCCACAAAGAAGAATGTTATGTGTACTTTTGTTTCCAGGTCACCAAAAAGTTTGCCTGAATAAGTTAATTTACAACCAGCAGTATTTCATCAGGAAGTGTGCTGGGACATCAAACTTATGTGGCTACAAAGTAGTCCTGGGGGCTTCACACGTGGGGCTCAGCATTCCCAGCATCATTCCTGATGGGTGTGCTACTAAGTTGTAGGTTTTAGATCAGCTGCTGGTGCTTTCACCTGCATTTAACAGCACTCATAAACACCAGGATGAACCCCTCCTTCTTTATTGGACAGACGCAGTGAAGAGTGACAGGAAAGCAGAGGGAGACATGCGGCAAAATGGTCGGGTTCAAACCCAGGCCCGCTCATCCCAGTGAGCTAAACCGGCAGATGTGGCAGCTGTATCAAGGGCCTGGGTGAGGAGTGACTTGGTGCAATTATTACTGAATTCTTGAATTGTATTTTTTATTGTGTGGTGGTAAAGATAAATGAGCAGGGCTGCTGCATCTTGGAAAACAGGAGGTGATACACAGGAGACTGAGGAAGGCACTGGGGAGTTTCCAGTATAAAAAGACAAAACCTACTTAACCAAGACTGAATCACAGTTTACTTCATTCATATACAGAGATAAATCTTTTTGTTGACCTCGCTTAACAGATATCTGAGGATAAATGCCAGCTGAACATATAAAATGGTATTGAGTAATAATATCGACGGCTAATAACATCACGGAGAAGCTCGCAGCTATTAATGGGAGATTGAGAGACCAGTGTCGGAGTGTTAAAAACAGCTTGAAATTCTCAATTACCATCATAATGCGGCTACCCCTTCGGCGCCAGCTGTGGGCTCAAGGCCGGAGCTCAAGGCTGGAGCCGAACAAAAACTCCCTGATAACGACTGTGTTGAGTCTGTTCCTTCCCATTCCATGCGAGGCCACCTGGGTTGGCTGGAAGACTGTTTACTTAGCCTGGCAGGGCGAAGGACACTGTCTCAGCTGAACTATGGACACGCACACACATACATATACTGATACTGGTAAGCACTCACTGACGCATCACCCTCCCTACCCCGGATCCAACGCCACCTCCAACGCTTACCTCCCCCATGATGTGGACATCGGGTCAGCTGGAGGCGCAGTCGAAAGATTGCAGCGGTCCCAGATCAGATGTACACACTGGAACACTTTACCATGTTGCTTGTCTGTGTTTATTGTGTTATGGTGTGTTGATATTTGTGCATTCCTGTATTATCCTTTTGTGTTGCACATTTCAATGTTTTTTTTTCCTCGCTACCTGGCCTGACCTGTCTCCCCAATGTGATGTTTGTATTGTATGTACGGTCGGCAAGGTCTGTCATCTCAGTTGTGGGCAAAAGACCTGCAACTGACAAATAAAGGCTATCTCATCATCTCAATATCTGCTTACTTCACTCTGCTGTTTTCTTAAATGTTCATTAATGTTTTTTCAAGTTGTTGTGTGATATTTGGATTATCTGAAAGTTTTCTCTGGGATTCCCAGAACTGTCATGGATGAGTCTGCTTTGACTACCACCAACCTCAAGCAAATTAGAAACTGCCAACTTGAGGGTGTGTCTATCAAAAAAGAAAAAGACAAGCAAACATCAGTTGACACACAAAGCAGAAGATAAAAATGTATATGAAGAATATGAACAATACGGAGGCTGCATCACCTTTCAACAGCTTGAATTTTCTCCTCAAGTTTCAAATGTTTTGGGAAAAATGTTGTCAGAAAAGGCCAATGCCAATCCCAGCACTTATCATTCGAATCCAGAAAAGCTCCAAAGGTGAGCCTTCTGCGTGCTGTGGTTAACTTTTTACGGAAGTGAATGAAACAGTGCTAACACAGCATTTGCACAACAATGCCCTCTTATTCAGTAATGACACAAGGGAGACATTATCACTTTTTGTGTTGCTATATCAGAAAATGAACACAACAACACTTACTGAAGGGAATATTGCTGCCAGGATGCATCCTACTACTGTAGCGTGGGAGTTGAAAGTATATCCCTTTTTTCCGTGTGTTTTAAGATATTTAAAACAAATGAAATGATCTGTTCTTGCTGCAAATGTCTTCAGGCACCTCTTATTTTTTCTTATTTTGCTTCCAAAGAGACATATTTTCCTGTCATTTTGAAAGTGGTCTTTCTGAACCAGGTTTTCTGAAGCCAAAGTTTTTTGTTTGTTTTTTACAGTCTAAGGAGCCTTGGAAAGAAAAGCACTTGGACTTCTATAAGTTTCCTTGAAGACGTTTCACTTCTTGTCCGAGAAACTTGATTTGATTTGATAATACTTTATTCATCCCGAGGGAAATTGGGTTAAGGCTGCCAGCCGTGCCAGCGCCATCTTACCCTTCCGACCATACATACATTACACAAACATCACGTGGGGTTGACAGGTCAGAGAGGTATAACAATGGAAAGTGCACAACATGAGGAAAGACGAGAAATAATCCTAAAGACCCTGTTAATATAGTACACGCATAGCTGGATGCAACACGATCAGTCAAGAGCCCAGACCAACAGCCAGCAAATATCCAAAGAAGAGCTTTGAATGTCCTTCAGGAAGTCTGGATAACTTAAAGAAATGACAAGAAAGCTTGCCTAAGAGTTCAGACTGTTCAGACAGACAAATATTGACTTTCACGTTTATTAAAATAGTAAAAACTCTGGTTTTAAATTGTACACTGTATGTCCATTTATGTTTGCACATGTTCCCCTTAACAGCTATACCTATTTCCAGTTTACCTTCCAAACACAAAGAAATGAGGGATCTCTTAACATTTTCGTATCATCATTGAAACACTTAGTATCAAATATTCTTTGCTGATCACTGTACATCAGGGTATATGCAAAAAAAACGAAAGAAAAAAAGATGATCATGACCCGATCAAGTGAATTTCATACAGCAAATCTAAATTTCCTACAGTGCCCTGGTGGCACTCATTTGTAGTGTGACGTAGCCTGAGTAGCAATCAAGCCAGAGACCTCAATTGTTCTTTGCCTCACAATAACACAAAGGTCCGCTGAGCCAAGGACAGCACTGATTGCAAAGTGGATTGGGTGCCCATGAAAATAAAGTCTTTAATGGAAATTTTAGGAAAAAATAATCTTTGAAGGCACCACTCTCATTGTGCAGTAATAATAACCAGGAGGAGGAGGAATAATGGAAGGACTAGCTTTTAATACTAGATCTTTGTTTGAACTTTAAACTACTGATTACCAACACCAAAGTGCAGCTTATTTATCCTTAGACAGGGTTAAGAGGCATCACATGGAGCTTTCTGGCCATTCATCAGCCCCCAGGAACATATCAATATCTTAATGAGTCTCTCACTGAGAAAGGCAACCCCCCCCCCCCCCCCCCCCCCCCCCACACACACACACCCAACTTCTTTCTTATAAACAAGTATATAAACAAAGAAAAAGATTGAGAGAAGACCGAAGAGAAGCAAAGCGAGAAAGCATGTGCATTACTTGTGTTAAAATCCCAGTTTTAAAGCCAATTTCATCCAGAGACTTTGAGTCACAAATGCCTGCCTATTACATCTGCTGGCTCCAAGATCCATCTTAATGAAGTTATTTGCAAGGGCTTACATTATCATGTCGACTATAAGCTTGACTGATCCTCAATTCAGCAGAGTAAATAAAAATGATGAGACAATCATACATCCCAGACAGACTACTTCTATTTCAAATGAAATATGCTAGTGTACCCGCAGAGCATACAGACTACTAAGAGAATGCAATTGCTGATAGTCTCTGTTCAGACGTGCCTCGAGTGATTAGACTTTTTATAAAAATAAATTCCCAGGTTTTGTATGTGTTATAGTGGTTATTCTGGTATAGATTGACTAACATCATGACTTATCCCAATACCACCTCTAGAAATATTGAAAAGATGACTTTACCAGACAAGAAACAGCACAAAAGTTCTTTAAAAAGTGCTGGTTGATTTTGAGAGCCATATGTCACCAGTGAGCGGAGTGCTAACTAATGCTAGCAAGCAGTGACTAATTATTGAAAAACGAGCATCACAAACTTCTTGAACAGGCTTCACCACATATTATTGGACATATTATTTGCCAGCTAATTTCAATGTGCTTCAAGGATCAGTGTGTTGTGCATTCAGAGATGCTATTGTACTTTAGTTGTAAGAAGTGCTAATTTCTGTCGAGCTGATAGGCAACAAAGCATTTTTCCCCCAGAGAACTGCCTGTCACTGGATGTCTTCTGTTTTTTGGGACTTTAGAAATGGATGTGCATTAAAATCCCAGTCAGCAATTTCTGAAATACTCAGGTAATACTCTGGCACCAGCAAGTATGCCAAATTCATTGGAATAAGGGGAAGAAAGGTAATTTAAGTCACTTGAATCCCCTTTTACCTTGCATCCTGTCGATGCTCAGTTTGAACATCAGCAGGTTGTTTTGACCCAAATGGCCTAAATCCACTGAGCAGCAGCCACGTGATTGGCTGACTAGATATCATGTTAATGAGCAGTTGAACAAAAATTGTGTGTTCCCATATGTGGATAGACCTGCTATTGTAGCCAGTGCCATGTGGCTAGTTTTTGGAACTTGGTTTCTAATTGAATATGATGTATGCTAAACTTTTACCTATTAACTAATCTATCCAGTTTTTCTCCTGAAAACTGCACAACGGGTCATATGAATTCAAAATGAGGTCATAGAGACAATTTTTACACTTTACCTTTCAACCAAATTTAGCAATAAAGGGATGTCTTTTTAAAGGTCAAAGCTGATGATCTTTAATCCAGAAAATAACTTCCATGGACATCTGATGCTTGGTGACTTTTTGTTTTTGTTATTTTCCTCTCCACTTAGTTGCCATTTTTAATTGTGTCTCTTGTATTTCTATTCAGCTATTCATGAAAGTATTAATTTGTAATTATAGTTCCTCACCTTTATGCTGCCCTTTCCATTACGCTTTCCATTAAGTTTTGTCTGGTGTTTGCCCCTTATTACTCTCCCTTATCTCTACTACAGTGCAGGACAGATGAAATGTGATTCCACTATTTGTGTCTTCACCTCCATAAAGTTAGCTGTATTTTTACATTTACTAGACAAAAACATTGACTTTGTGTCTAAAATGTCCTTATCTGCAGATACAAACTGGAATTGAGCATAGTGTAACACTGTAACATTCCCTAAGACAAGCTGAAAACAAAAAAAACATCTTGAATGAAATTTTAATAATTACAGTGACTTACTGGTGCTTCAACAGCATATCTCTTATAAGATTTCATCATTCAAAAGCCAATGAGCTCACTATTGTCTGTCAAAGGAAAATGCACAGCTCTTTTTATGAGTCAAATCTATTTTTTAATGAAATCTGCTGAGCAAACAAGAGGCTTTAGCAGATACGCCAGTGCCATTCAATATTCATAATAGTCTGTGAAGGAGGCTTTAGAGGATCTGAGTGAACTGAACTGTGGATATTTGGAATCCTTTGTTTTCAGCCTGCTCGTTCTTACTGGACAGTGCTCCCAGCGAGTGTCAGCCACTGCTTTAGAAATTTGCATGTAGACGTTAGTCCAATCAGCGCAACAGTTTATTTCAGGTTTGTAAAAAAACAAGAAAAAGAAAAGAAAAAATGTATGTACCCCTTAGTGGTCCCTTTCCTATTCACTGTTGTTGTGACCTTTTGGCTCAGCACCACAGCTTCCAACCAAGCATGACTGAAAATGTGACGCTCAGCCTACAGTAAATAAAAAGACAGCAAACATTTTCAAAGCATACGTCTAGAGGAAGCTCTTCTGCTAATAGCAAAGTAATAACTCTTGTCTTGCTGCTGTCCTGTCATTCTATAATTGAATTGGTTGACAGTATCATGCTGTTGCCATGGAGGGGGCTGCCAGAGAAGATAAGTGCAATAATATGGTTTTATACAGAGGCAAAATGTCATAGCAGGTTGGCAAAGCCATGCTGGGTTGAATTAAAAGCCTTGTAAGAATAATGCAAGAAATTTGCTTTTGGATATTTGCTTAATGGTTAATCTGTTGATATGACCATCATGCTGAATAGATTATCTATCTGTTTGCTATCGATCATAACTGAGTGCTTGTCCACAGAATTGGGCTAATGTTTGTCCCTGCTCCTCTAAAAGCATCCAATTTTTTCAGGCTCAAGTTACTATATTTAGTTTTAAAATGTCACTTCAATTTGAAGTAGTAATAGACTTTCCAAAAAGGTCTTATCTTAAAAGCATTGTATATATATACAATGTTTTTAAGACAAGAAAATGTGGTATGTTTTTATATATAAAAGACACCACAAAAGCCCTGCCCTATGAGTCTCAAAAAAGAAGCCAAT
This sequence comes from Rhamphochromis longiceps, assembly GCF_057381845.1. Lineage (NCBI taxonomy): Eukaryota > Metazoa > Chordata > Actinopteri > Cichliformes > Cichlidae > Rhamphochromis > Rhamphochromis longiceps. The sequence goes on along the minus strand of NC_140577.1, from coordinate 29,465,301 downwards.
TGCCAAAATCTGCAGTTCCTCTAATGGCCACTTGAGACAGGCCCCATATAATTCCATGTTGAAATTCAGCCATGAAATTAATATGTTTGCAGCCTCGTCCTAAAAAGAGTTTTGGTAATTAATGTTACTACATTACTTAATAAACATTAGTAACTCTGTAACTACTGTTCCCTTTGCTGACAACTGTATCAACTGTATAAATAATATCAGATTAATCAACTAGTTCAGGCCTAGCTAACAAAAATATGTGGCTCCAGTAGTTTAGTGGTTAGCATTTACTTGGCAAGCAAAAGCTGGGTTTAATTCTAGCTTGACACAAGTCTCCCTTGGGATTGTGTCTGGTATACAAACATGTGGAACTACATGCTGTGGTGACCCCTGGTGGCAAGGGTGCAGCTGAAAGTTACTTTTTATCTGAATAATATGGTCTTCTTTTAGGCAAAGTTTGCACCTTGTCAACGAAGTTAGGTAGAACTTGCTCAGTTAGCAACCCACCCTCTTTTCTAGATGTGGTGACACCTGGGTCTAAAAAGCTAATATGGCTAACACTGAGGTTTTAAAGGTGGACTCTAGAAACTATTGGCTGAAACCACAACAGTAATGCTCATCTTTTGGGTATAGCCTATAGTCCCTCCTCATGCTATTCATAAAAACTATATTTGTCTGGCAAAACTCAAATGGACCATCATATCAGATGGACAACATAGTGGGCCTAACCGTAACACCTTGTAGCTAGGATAGGCTCCAGCCTGCCCATCCCCTTAACCCTGATCAGGATAAGCAGAAGAGAATAGACAGATGGATGTATGCGTTAAGTGTGGCTTATCAATTACTATGTTTTAGAAGAACATAAACTATTTCTATCCATTGTTATTTTTATATCCTTATATCCATTAAAGTAACTTGAAATATTTATCTAGAGTTCATGCACGTTATTTTGCACTTTCTATGGCACTGGCTGTAATTTTAAACAAGCACAGACATTCCAGGCCACGCTTATTTGCTCTTTATTCCAAATTATTCTCCCTTCTCTTCCCTATTTGTGAACTATAAAACAGATGAAATGTGATTCCAAGTCTTTGTCTAAAATGTACTTCTTATCTGAATTCCCACGCCAACAGGAAGTGGACTTTTGTGGACTGGTGCATTTCAGAAAGATAAGACAACCCCACCCCAAACAAAAAAACGGAGGTTTTAGTGATCATGTGCATCGGCTTATCAATTATACCGCCTTAGAAGAACAAAAACTGTCTGTGAAAGGAAGATGCAAAGGCTGCTTTTATGACTCAAATCTATTTTCCACTTCAATCTGCTGAACAAACAAGAGGCTCTAGCAGACAGGCCAGTGCTGTTCAATATTCATAATAATCCATAAAGGAGGCTTTAGAGGATCTGGGTGAAATGCATTGTTTTATTGTTGTTGTTTTTTTTTTAAACCCTCTGCTTACTGTTCACTAATCAATTCTGATCTGATATAAAACATTTAGTAGGTATGGTATTTAATAAAACTATTTCACAATCTGTAGTGCAGACATTATTGTTCAGAAAAAAAAACTTTGAATACTGATGAAGTTTTATCTCTTGTAGTTGAAGAGGATAATTCCGATGCAGACTGTAACAGCCTTCAGAGTTGTTAAATACTATTCTGAGAACTCCCTCTAGATAATACAAATCCACTCTCGAGGAATATACATTTCCCACCCCTGCAGCCTTTAGCTTATTCTGAGTCAGAGCTCAACAAGTCTCATTCAAATCCAAACTGCAAAGTGATAAAACAGAATCAGGACATAGCAAAGGCTTCAGTTTGGCATCAATGTTATAGTATTTGTTTAATTCTTTTATGTTTTGTGCCAATTGAAAAGTTGAAAACACATTTGAAGCAAGGTTTTGTCTTTAAGTGGTCATCCTCATCTTCTTCAAGTCATCTTTTAAATTTTGATGTTAATCTGCTTTAAAAAAACAAGCTGTACTACACTTCAGTCTTCAGATATAATAACTATCAATTTGATTTTTCTCCTAAGTTGTTTAAGAATGCAATCAGTGACTTCTCTACTCTGGAGAAACAGCATCAACAAAGTCTGAGCGAGCATGTTTTTTAACCCTTTCATGTACATTCTTGTCATTTATACCTCAGAGAGCAAACTCTGTTGTTTTTTATCTATTCAAATTCCTTCTCTGCTGTGCTGTAATTGATATGTGAGAACACAGAGAGCAACAGACTCTTCTTCTGTTTCTCATCACCGCAAGGCACGGGAGAAACATTATAATATTCAAACTGCATGGTTTTTATCTCCTGCATTGTTGAGGCAATTTACTCAAATGGTTATCTAACCCAGAATGAGGATGTGGGACAGTCAAATCTCTAGCCCCACCTTTCTTTCTGGAAAGCTTCACGGCAGAGCATAAATGTGTGAGTGAGACAGGACTGATGAGTGCAGTCGGCAAATCAAATACAGAGAGAGAGATATGAGTCATGAGAGAAATCAGTAAAATAAAAACTGAGTGCATCTACTCTTTTAAAACAAGATCACAAAGACACATACTTTATGTGTGCCAAATACTGCAGTTCCTCTAACGACCACTTGAGCCTCTGTGTCTCCAAACGTCATAGATGTTAAAATGAATTTCCAACTTAACAGTATTAAAATCTGTGTTTACAACCTGACAAAGAATAAAACGAAAACACAAAAACAAACTTGTTTCTATGCTTTACTCCTTTATATGTATGTTATATGTATGTTGGGTGTTTGGTCCAATTAATAGACAATAGCATTTAGCAGGTTAGCAAGTATCAGTGTCTGTGTAATGGACCCATAAAATTTTTTGTTGCATTTAGTAACTAAATGTTCATCTAAATGCAGCCACTTTTGTCATGGCGACTATGTCCATCTTTTATATACAGTCTATGGCAATAATAAGATAGATAGAGAGATAGTAGGGCTGGGCGATAAATTCATATCTCGATATTTTTTATCTGGATGGCGATATACGATATATATCTCGATATATTTTTTTAAGCCATAAGGTAAGAACACAAAGAGAGTTCTTAGTCAAAGCTGTGTCCCAGATGTCACACAGGCACTTTTATTAACATACAGCACAGATGTACATGAAGAAATTACTCAAAAATAATATTATTAAATAATAATGCTCCATAAATAAAAGAAAACAATGTTGTTTTTGTGCATAACAAAAAGCTCACAATTGTGCAGTCAAAATGTAAACTAAAAGACGCTGAGCATAATAACAAAGACAGATTTCACAGCTGCTCTATTCCCATGTTCTACTGTGTGGCTGACAGCCTGGAGTTTGAAATCTGCTTCGTAACCGTGTCTTTTAACAGGTGCCATTTATGGCCATAAGCGCACTGTCGTTTTTTGAGAAAATGAAAGGATTTTAGGCCATGCATGTCGTTAGCGCGGTTAGCTCGCGGTTGATGGCGTGCAGCCCCACGCACGGGCGATCCGCGGTAACTCGTTAACGGAGATTTGTCGTGTCCATCTTGTCGTTGCCTGCAGGTGAAGTGATGGGGGAGGAGGAGTTGTGTTCAGTGAAGGAGAGGCGAGGCCCAGTAACGTTGCATAGAGACAAAAGTGGACGAAAGAGAGGCAAACTTGTGGCTCCACAAGTATAATTATAACGTAACATAGACTATATCGATATAAACGATAATGTCATATCTTATATCTTGTATGAAAATATATCGATATTTTTTAAAAACTCGATATATCGCGCAGTCCTAAGAGACAGATCATTATTAATCCATCGGGTAGGTTCCTCTGGGGAATTCGGTTTCCAGTAGCAGAACACCGATAGAAATTTGCATAGTAAAAGTTTTGTTAAGCTGAAAATTTTGATAGTTAACTGCAGTACTTTTGTATCTTCTGTGGCGGTAAATACTGGTTGGACTGAACAAGCAAGAGCTGCTTTTGTTAAAAGCAGCAAACCCCTCAGTTCATTTTTAAATCCAGGGAAAGAAAAGACATCTGACGAGGCAATAACAGTAAGACAAGGATGCCTCCAGGTTAATAAATTATGAAATGAAAGAACAAAGACAAAATTAAAAATGATAAAACATCTGGCACATTTAACCAGGTTCCTGGGCCGACTTTGATTTGTTGTACCAGCAAAGTAAAAATTATTTTAGGGGCATAACCAGGAATGATGACCTAAATATTAGAAATCTTTCACTGCCTTAATATTCTACCTCTATATCTATAGATCTATCTCTAAATATAGAGATGAGTTTAAAGAATGCCAGATTCTCACATTCCAAGAATACACACTGAGAACAAGACCTCATAGAGTCAATGGTGCACTCAGCCCTGAGCAGACTTCTTTCAGTATTATCTCTAAATTAAATGGGAAGCATATTTTGGCTACAGTGTTTTCTAATCATTTTACTGCACGACTTTCTGCTCTATTTGAGTTTGTCGTAGCAGTAATTAGCTGGAAAGAATATATTCATACGATATAGGGAAATAAGTATAGTTAATATTTTAATATTATTTTGAACTTATGAAATATCTAAGAAGTAGAGTTTATTATTGAAATATACATGTTGCTTCAGTGTTGGGATGTAGGCATGCCTGATGTTCTTTATGGTAGTCATAACAACAACCAGCCACTTGAAAGGCAAAGTAGCTAAGCTTCAGTTAGCAATCATTATTATTGATGCCAGCTGCCAGCAAACTTTCTTCTTCTACAACTAATAGACTGGTTATAAATGATGGATGAAACTACAGTGTGGGCTTCAAAGCAGAAGCCTTCTTGTTAGAGTGCAAAATTTAAACCCTGTCTGATATATTGACCTTGATATTTAGCTACTTGCTGATCTATTGGTGTCTGCAATTATAACAAGCGATAAATGGGATTTTAAAAAGTAAAAAAGAGAAGGGAGAAACACCCTTCAACCATGTAATCTGGGCTGATATTACACATTTTGTCCACCGGGGGCACTCTGCAACTTGGCATCACACATGTTTGGAAACGCACAAACAAGGAACTGGGCCCTGTTTCAGGAAGCCGGTTTAGTGGAAAAACTGAGTAAGTATACCCTGAGTTAACGAAAACTCTGGGTTTTCGGTTTCACAAAGCGAGTTCAGATGAAGCCTGAGTGAGTCACTATGACGACACACTCCGTGAAGCTAACCTGCCCCCTAGCAGGTTTACTACAACTAACCCTGACTGTCTCCGCCCCTTTGTCGGAAACCTGACAGTAGGAAGTGTCAGACATGGCGTGTCCCTTCCTTGAAGAGCCAGTAGATCGTGAAGCCCAAATTCTCCGCAGAGCTCTCCGCCGGGAGAGAGTGATTAGAGCGCGTTTGGACATTTTATCATTTCCTGATGATTGTCTGTGCGAACGTTACCGTTTCTCAGCACAATCTATAATTTATTTGAATAACATCCTCAGGCCATATATTACGCATGTGACACATCGCGGACATGCTCTCAGTTCTGTACATATTATTTGTATTGCACTTCGGTTTTTTGCAAACGGGAGCTTTCTGTATAATATTGGTGACGCTGAGCACGTTTCCAAGGCTACCGTCTGTCGGGCAGTCAGGAATGTTACAGTTGCACTGAAACGTCTCCTGTACACGTTTGTGGTGTTCCCCGGTCATAGACCCACAAGATTCATCAAAGAGGGATGCCACAAAATTGCAGGTATCAGGATGACCAAAACTTAATTTATGATGTGGTGATACTTGAACTACTACTTAAATTTTACATTTATTTTCAGGGTTCCCAGGCGTGATTGGCTGTACAGATGGCACTCACATTCCAATCATTGCTCCTTCAGTAAATGAAGGAGACTATGTGAACAGGAAGTCTTTCCACAGCATTAATGTACAGGTACATAGTTCCCTGTAGCATTTCAAACTAACAAATTATTTCATCATAGTAATGGATGCTAATTTGTGTTCTCTGCACTGTGAAGATCATATGTGATGCTGCCAACATTATCACAAATGTGGAAGCCAAGTGGCCAGGCTCTGTCCATGACTCACAAATATTCCGTGAATGTACACTGAGCACAAAATTTGGACATGGTGAGTTGAAAATACTTTAAAATATATAAAGACCAATTGCTTCAGGGACATTTGAACTGAAGTGTATCCTTCTGTCTTAGGAGAGTTCACTGGCTACTTGCTTGGTGATAGGGGGTATCCATGTTTACCCTATTTGCTTACCCCTTACTCTGACCCTGAACCGGGCCCACAGCAGCGATATAATCTGGCTAATTGCAGGACAAGAGCCAGAGTTGAAATGACTATCGGAATGCTTAAGGCCCGGTTCCAGTGCCTGCAAAGACTCAGGGTCACCCCAGAAAGGGCATGTGACATTATTGTGGCATGTGTGATTCTTCACAACATTGCCACAATTAGAGGAGAACACTGTCCTTCTGAACCAAACAGCAGTGATCCAAACCATGAACATCCTGACCCTCCCACGGACATACAAGATGGAAGAGCAGTCAGAGACACAATATGTCACAATCATTTCTTTTGACCCATCACCTCAACATGTTGAAAGAAGAATAAACAGATTTTTTGTTCAACTGGCTTTATTGGTCGCCTGTGTTTCCTGTACACAAAGTATTAAAAGATGTAAACCTCATAAAGTGTCTCTGTTGCTTCCTCCTCTGTAACAGCTGTCAATGTTTCTTCATTATTTTCCTGTAGTAAAGAAATAAACAACATTGCTGTTCTACTGTAAACTCATATAATCTGTGGAGTATTACTCACAACTGCATGTTGGTCTGGCTCAACAGGAGGCTGCACCAGATGCAGTACACCATCACCATCAACTGATAGAATATGAGGTTTATACAGGTCACTTATAACTTACAAGGGACCAAATGGCAATTAACAAACATACCAATCACCTTACACTTCATTGTCATTATGCTCTCAAAGACAACCAAGACTGAGGGAAGGCAAAATCAGTAGGAAAATAACTTCACTACAAAATAATCCATTATGGTAAAGAGTTTATCAAATGAATGAGTAGCACTGCAAAGGTGACTGTGAAGAAAGGATGTATGCACATCATGTATTATTTTGAATTTACCCCCTATGTAGGCACTTGTGTCTTGCGGGGTTATTGACTCAGAGGATGTCCCCACAGAGATGCCTTCGGCCACAGGGCGCCCACTGTTTTGGCTGAGGGCCAACTGCTCAGCCTCTGTGAGTGGTGGTGGTGGAGGACCCCCACCTGTTTTTCAGGCCTCCGCTTTTTTTCTGTTGGCTATAACGGGTCACATTTGAGCATACAGAGTAAGCAAATATGTACTTGTAATGTGCTCAGATAATTTCAATAAGTGCTTACAGACAGAAAATTAATGTAGCCTCTAACTGCAATTGATTTACATCGGACAAACAGACCAAGCACTATGGCTCATAATACAATTACACCTTACCTGTTTGGACTATATTTTTATATTTCATTTTTACTTGCTGCCAGGAACGTTTGGGGCCTGTTGGGTTGCACCTGCGCTCACATCACGTCACAAAATAAAATGTATGAAATAAAAAATAAAATAAAATATAATAAAATAACGTGTTAAATGGGTGGAAATCCCTAGATCAATGTTTAAATTAACACTCACGCATTGACTCTGTCGGCTATGTTTTGCCATGCATGCTCACTTTCTTTTGCAGCTGTCGCTGTGTTACTTTTTTCCGCGGAATTTGCATGTTATCGGCATATGCTGCCATCAGAATTTCGGCCTCAAGCGCTGTAAAATTACATTGACCGCGCCTTCTTTCCCTCCGTCTCCATGGTGACTCACTTAATCTGTGCTCCACTGATCAGGGCTTTATGTATCCTCGTCCGCGCGCTTCACTTGGGGTTAAAGCAACTCCGCGTTGACTGAACTACTTGTTATCAGCCTTTCTGAAACCGAATATTCCGAGTTGGACAGTTCGGGGTTACTCAACCCTGCGTATCGTTTTTCACTCTGAGTTTTCTAAACTGGCTTCCTGAAACAGGGCCCTGATCCTAGCAGAGTCAGGGAGAACGTAAACAAGTACTCCACAACTTCTTGTGACAATAAAATACCTTTATTCTGCACCCCCATATTTCTATTCTTAACTAAAAAAAAAACAATAAAAATACAAATAATTTCACATAAAAATATTTAGAATGTCTGTTTATGTTTTTGACAGCTGAAAGATTTTTAAAGCACCAAATATCTGTATCATTTCATATATAAGACAACACATTTTATCGTTCTAAAATATAAGTGGTGATCTCAGTAAAATAGTAAATGGCAACAGAACCTAAATAAATCCAAAAGAAATGTAAGCAAGTTATTCATTTTTCAAATTTACACTAGTCTGTAGTTAGTAAGCTACTGCATCTACTGCGGCTGTTTAAAGCTGTGCTCATCTTTACTTTCCCTGCACTGCCTGTAAGCACACCTCCTCACACACCACATATCATATATGGAGTGGTGCTGACAAAAGACAGATGGAGCAAAATAATATTAATCTAGTCAATATTAATCAAATGTTCTCTAACCACGAGTGCAATAAAAGCAAATATTTCCTTGAACATAATGAAAGGGAGTGAAAGAGAGAGCTAGAAGCGTCATCATCTGAGCTCTTCAGTTACGTCGGAATACTTAACCACAGTTTGCAAATAAATCAAAAACTACCGTAAAAATGAGAAGAAAAGCTTTTGGTATCGCAGGTATGAAAAACCTCCAAGCTACTGAACCTTCAAAATGACCTTCCTCCGTGGTATGTTAGCTCTCTTACTCCAAGATAAAGCATGGCACACTTAAAGGCAGAGCAAGAAAGAACTGTATCAGTCGCACATATCGACCTGTCCCAGATACCCAGTGTTTTTAGTCAGGAGTGGAGCCAGTAGGCAGTAGGCCATATTATTAGTCAGATAATTCCAGGGTAGAGACATCCAGCTCAGTTCAACCATGGTGGGCTGTGATGCTGGGCCTCCACAGAGGGTAAAGCTGCTATTGTACCAGGCTGTAATTATACTTTTTAATGTTGTTTGGTTGGGAATTTTACATGGAAGTCTTGCTTTTGGAATCATCCTCATGTGCCCATTAGGGGAACTGCAATTTTTGACATTTGTGTGGCAGTTTTCAGCTCAGAGGTTGCCGCTTGCTTTTCTTTCTTCTTGTTTTTTTGTAATTCTGATGTCTAACGACAGGCTGCACTGGCAGCTACCTTGCCCTCGTGTGATGCTTTCATAACATGAACTGACTTGTGAAGCTTGAAAAATTAAATTCAACTCTTAAATTCACTCTGCCCAAGCAGAGTGAAGCAACAGATCCACAATTCAATTTTCACAGTGCAGAGTAAATAGAAGTGAGAGCTTCAAAATCAAACCTCTGATTGACGTGTTTACTGACCTTATGATGAAATCACTAGAGTCGATGAGGCCACCGTAATGGGACCCCTTCAGGTTCCCGGAGTTCCCCACGACGGCGCAAGTCCTGCAGCGCTCGGGACCGGCATCCATGTAAAGCACCTCATCGGGGATGACTTGGAACAGCTCCTCCACCACTTCGTTGAAGTTGGCCGGCTGCCTCTCTGACTGCAACCACTGGTGACAGAGCACATGCAGGCCTCAGAGACAGACACACAGCTCCAGGGCCACTTTAAGTAGAAGTGATTGAACAAGGGCAGTGGAGCTCAAGACACCGAGCACATTTCTGAAAGAACCTGAGGGGCGGCTTAGCTCCGTCTGCGGGGGCTCTTTTGGCCCTGCTTTCTTCTGGCAGCTTTGAACTCGGAGAGTCAGCAAATAAGCGCAGGAATGTGCGTGTGCTGTCTGCTGAATGGATACAGGACATTCTACATCAATCTAATTTTAAAGCATGGCTTTGGATACATGTGGTTCAAAATTTTCATTCAGCCTTTTCTATCATATTTAAACAACTGGGCAATAAGGTTTTAGGTGGACAGCAGGCAAGTTTAGAATATGCAGCAATTGATGCAGGAATTACATTTAGCTGTGTAACATGTAAATTGTGACAGCTCCTTGGAGAAAAGTGCTCAGATGCACCTTATGGTCATGCCCTTGCCTTGGAGCAGAGCAGGCCACACCATCTGGCCGGGCAACCGTTGATATGTGATGCTTGCCTCATCAAGCTTCCTGTGAGAAGCACTTTCTGGAATGAATAGTGACAGGAGGCAACCTTGCAGTAATTTGCCTATTCCTGCCTCTAATTGGACATGGTGTGAGGTGAATGTGGGAATACTGGATGCCTTCCACACAAAGGTAGGATCATTTCTGTGAATAGCTCTTTCTGATTTAGAGAGCTGCAGTTTAATGATGACATATAGAGAAAGTAAACTATATATTGGGCTGGTACATAAGTACTTATGTAGATGGGGCAAGGGATCCATAAAACACTAAGCGCCATGGTATCCAGCGACCGTGGATTCCTTTTTATGTTTGCTGCGTTTTATGTTCCCCACACGCGACAGGCCAAATGTAGGGGGCGTGACATCCATTAAGCTTTTTTTCCGGTGGAGAGAAAATGGAGGTTGATATGGGGGAAATCTCAGTAAATAACAGTAAAAAAAAAAGTGGATTTCCTGTCACTCTGCATCCAAGGGCTTCTACTCTCAGGGGGCCATTTAGTCAGTGATGCCCAGCAATCTGTAGAATAAGGAGGGGATGTTTTTCTCATTATCATTTAATATTTTAATATGGCATTATTAGTTCATTAGAAGTATATAACCAGCTTTGCATTAAGCATAAATTGAAGTTTTTGATCTTACATTATTCTTTGCATTACAGTGATGGTGATAACTTTAGTTTGATCTTTTCTTACAGGTACCAGAATAATAACATGATTTTCCATTGCAGATGTAACCATGATCATTCCATACACATTGCAGTTTGTTGCTTATTCTAGAGTTGTGCTCAAGGTAATTAAAGGTTAAAAGCTACAGCCAGCGCGAGTCTGGCTGATCTATGGAGGGCAAAGGCTTTGAGCTTGGAAGGCCGCACGCGCTTACACAGCACTTATAAGATGTTATTCTTGGTGATTTTGTGCTTAGTCATGTTTTAATATGTTTTAAGTAGAAGTAGCTGATCCAGCAATATTCATTTAATATTATATACTTGATTTAGAGCAATACACACTGATGGTCTTAACAAATGAAAGAGTCCTTGTAGCTGCCATGTTGTGTCTTAGCAGGGTACAGACGGTTCCAGGAGACGGGGGCAGTCAGCGTCTGCCCTCGGGAAGGAGACAATGTTATTCTTTGTGTTAAATAAAATTGTCAACATTGATTGTATTACACCTGTCACTACGCATGAGGGGGCGTTCTAATACCCTGATTTCATAAAACTATGGTGATGTGTTTTTTGAGATGAGATCTGAGACTGTCTGCATACAGTGTCCATCTCCCACGTGTGTGATCATTAAATCATCGTTTGACTCAACCCGACCGGACCAGTATTGTTATTGTGGGTTTTTCCTCTGGTGTCCATCCCCAATATTTTTGAACCATAACAAATCACACAGGTGACAAAATCCATCTTGGAAGAGGCAGAGATAACAATTCCTCTGCTGACTGCCATGTCAAGTCATGGTGCTCATGTCAAAACAAATACATTATGTTTAGTCTGACACTAGACAGTTGCCAGATGGAGACTTCAGTGACTTGAAAAGACTGGGATGCACTGAGTTTTCACTGTTACAGTAATAGTAAGATTAAACAGAGACTTTTATGCTTTGTCTCATTTCCTCTCACGCATATATGTTACAGCGTTGGATGCTCATCTTAAGTGTGGCCAAGATTTCAAATGAGGTTGATTTTTTCAATTCTTATCTCCATATGATGTCAGTAGAAAAGGATTTACAAAAAATAGTAAAACATGTTCTGCTGTTTAGAGTAGGGCAGCCCATTCAGAGGAAAGTTGTCACGAAGCATTAGCCAAACCTTTTCTGAAAGAAATGAGGTCCTGCACCTCACACTTTTTGTCACTTGCAGTGATGAAAATGTTATAATTTTGGTGAAATATTAGTCAAGTTAGTGAACTTCAAATGTTTGTGATTTGGGAACAGAGCCATGTGAGATAGTTGCGTTCCTTGTGGTTTGTTATTACAAGGAAACAGACATACAGTGTTACCGATGTTTTTGTTAACTTTCTAGCAACAAAGTCACTAAAGTAAAGCTTTCTGAAAGCTCTTGTAAAAGTTTACTGCTAAACTAGTTTTATGACTGTTTAATTGCCTACAGCAGGGGTGTTAAACATAAGGCCCGGTGGCCAGAAACGGCCCGGTTTGAGCTCAAATCTGACCCACTGGATGGGTTTGGAAAATGTGAAATATTTTTTAATATGTTTTACAACATTTACTGATAATTAAGTTATAACCTTTAATACCACACCAAAGTATTTACATTAACGATAAACAATTCTGCTATTTTTTTAACTACTGACTATAAAAATTGTTTTTTTTTAAATGGGTATGGCTAAAAAAATAAGAAACAAGGGACTTTCTGTGAATTAGCAGAAACTGTTTCATATTTACCGGACAGTGAGAGCAATGAGCTACCAGAACTTTGCAATTTAAGTCCAAAGAGTCATGTTGGCAAATTTCCTTTCATTTACCTCAGCAACATTTCTTTATCATGTAGAAAAACTGACATGTACTGTTAAAAATTTAACTTCTTTTCCTTATAATAAGATATCTACATGTATATTTAACCTTCTTTACACTGACTTCACTGGTCCCGGTGTCCTGCAGGGGAATCAAAATTTGATTCCCCTGCGTCGGGAGCATGTGTTGGGCTCTCCAAATCACAAACAAACAGGATCTCACATTCTTGATTTTTAGTTCCCAAACACTTCTTATAATGACTTATTACTCCTGAAACTTTGGAAGTTTTAGCTCTTTAAACAGTAAAGTTACAGGAGGATACAAATAATTATCAGGCAAAATGTCCTTGGTTTGTTGAAATAATCCCATTGAATACCACGTGAGAACAATAAATGTATGATTTTCTGTTGTAACGCTCAACAATGCAATGCAACAACACTCATTTTTCACTTTTTTACAAAACTAAAACATCACTACATTCACGTCTACTTGACTGTAATGGAGGCGGAGTAAACTGGATCCGCCTCCCTGCTCAGCGAACGCTCCCGACGCAGGGGAAACAAATTTTGTCGGGGACACCATCCTCGGTACAACATCGGCTCACTTAAGTGGCCCAACACTAAGGCCTACAATGGAGTTTGACAACCCTGGCCTAAAGTGTGATGGAGACAGATTCCAGTGAGTGAACAGTTAAAGCATCTTTTACACTTTCAAGTCATGTATGGAAAATGTCTCTCGTTATCTACAGATTCTCTGGGAGAGAATTTCCATATTCTCCATCTTGCTTGTTAAATATGAACAAATTGTGCGTGGGAGTTTGCTTCACAACTTGATCCTGGTAAGGACTTGTTGGATTTGAAACAATCAATGTGGCAAACACAAATGTGTCGTGGGAGCATTACAGCAGTGTGTAAACTCTGTTCTTTATTCATGATCTTTCCTTTTCAGCACCTCACCTTCTCTCGAATGCTGAATGTGCTTTTTTATTACCAATCTTGTGTAGAAACAGCATTGCAAATTCCCCCCACACACATCCCCTGAATCTTACCTGCCACCACTTAAAGGTTTCATCCGAGAGGGCACTGTTCTCTCTGGTCATCAGAGGGTGGATGGACTGATTAAAGCGTTCGGCGAACCACGGGTCATCCTCCAGCTCTGCTATGCACTGACGACAGGCACACAGCCCTTTGGAGAAGAAGTTGTCCGACAGGCGAAATGCGTACTTAAAGAAGTAGAGTGAAGGGTCCCGGAAGGTATAGCTGAACAGGAAAGTTGTAAATGTAATCACACAAAAAAGGAGAGCAAAAGTCCTGATTTTCCTGACTTTGAGCAGAGGCATGTTGTCGATAGTCAAATTCCGCTTGTGGGAAACTCCGAGAGCGCAACAGAAAAAAGCAGCATCACGATAAATCTAGAGTCCAAAAGGTATGAGAAAAGAGCAAGCCCATTGACCACATGGTACAGGTGACTCAGATGTGTCAAAACACGGCGTCAAAATGACTTGCGATTATTTTTCAGACAACTCGGGGTTTCAGTCAAAAACGTCCTTAATTAAATCCATCAATGTGACTTCTTTGCAGATTCCTTTCAAATCAAAGGAAGATAAATCTGCTGTGTGGTTCTTCCAGCCTGGTGGTCCCAGGTTTATGAGTGTAAATCCGATTTACTGACTGCTCTGATGTTGACTCTTTGAGGTCAGTGACTGTTGTGTCATCCATTGTTTAATAATCCACCTAGAAGGCAAATAAAAGGACATTGTGTAACATCGACTTCTTGAATTCCCCCAGCTCACTGACAAACCACTTAAGCGTAGGGTTAGATTGCATTTTATGCTAAGAAAGCCTAGAATCACAGATTACAACATGTTACCCTTAAAATCAAGGTTTTTTTCCACCATTCTGGCCTTACACAAATGGATATCATAGGATATCCATTTGTGTGTCAAATAGGAGAATTCCATACATAGGTTTACAGGCAAACCTAATACTAACCCAAATCCTAACCACCTGCGGTCTCAAGGCTGGAGCCGAACAAACACACCCTGATAACGACTGTGTTTAGTCTGTTCTTCCCATTCCATGCAAGGCCACCTGGATTGGCTGGAAGACTGTTTACTTAGCCTAGCAGGGTGAAGGACACTGTCTCTGCCGAACTCTGGACACGCACACACATACATCTTATAAATCTTATTCCCTTCCGATGCTGACGGTGGATCAAGGAGACCAGCGCACAGGCTGCAGGCCCGGATGTACTGTCTCAATCGGCTGTCTCTCACCTTTACCCATCCCTGTTGCTTGTCATGTGTTTCTTTGGTGCATTAAGAGTTTTTTTCATGTGCTATGTGCAGAGGTGTTTTTTTCTGTTCTCAAACTGATCTCCCTATTGGAGCTCAGTCTGGGGGGAGTTATTTTTTTCTCTTTCCTCATGTGGTGCATTTTTCCATTGTTATACCTCTCTGACCTGTCTTCCCCATGTGATGTTTTGTGTAATGTACGTATGGTCAGAGGGTAAGATGGCGCCGCCATTGCGTGCAATAGGTCGGCAGCCTTATGAAATTTCCCCTTGTGGGACTAATAAAGGTATATCAAATCAAATCAAACACATTGCCAGAAAGCTGGTGGCTCAGTACACATCACAACACACATTCTTCAAAGCTGGCTTCTTGTAATTTCACAGCACTAACAGTTCCAAGAGGAGACTGTACTGCAGTACAATTTGCAAGACTGTGAAAAATGTTTTCTTTATTGTTCTGTTGTTGCCAAATTACACAGGATGCATCAAAGTCTTTTAGCTCTTAAAAAAGACCATCATCAAAAACCATAAATGTCTTCAGCAAAATCATATCAGCTTTTCTGGAATGAAACAGGAAGCAACCGTAATCCCCTTTTTCATCCCCCCACTCCCCTGTGGCATACATAAAAAGACAGACTGAACATAGAAATCATTGACTAACTGGAGAATAACTACTTTTTGGTTGTAAAACTCCAGTACGAACAGTCACGCTGCTGTTTTCATCCATGTTTCTTTGCAGACATTAGTATTGCAGTTTTGCACTTGCCATCAGCCACATTAATTAGGAATATCAACAATGAACTAGCTAGCTACCTAGCAACCTGGCCGGTTGGCCAGTCAGCTGGTAAAACACGAGAAACACGAGACAGGAAAACCTGGAGTCTGCTAGTTAGCATCGGGGAAACATTTAGATAAAAAACAACTACCCTGCTACTTCCAAAGGTGGGTTACCAACAGCAAGACCTGCTTGTCGGTACTACCATGCACTACCGGATACTACCATGCGAGTGGCAACATCAAGGGTTAAAGCAGGATTAAAAATAATTCTTAGACTTCAAAATGCACAACCTAAAATCAGGGGCAACTGCCATCATTTATATACCGTCTTTGAGACCAGAGCATAGCTAGTTAGTTGGGATAAGCTGACAGATACCACTTTGGTGATATTTACTCATCTCAACAATCCCATTTTGATGTCAAAAAGGCATCAAGGTACAGATGCATGGGGACAAGTGTTCGGTTGGCCCTAGCTAATTGGATTTGGTGTTAAATCTTCTTTTTCTTTTATAATTAGACACATTCACATTCATTCGTCTAGGCAAAATAAGAATATTCCCTTCGGAGGGTAGATTTATGGTGAAACTTCACTTTTAAGGAGACAGCAGATCAGCACATCATTACATCATTGTTACAACATTAGTGGTTATTTGCTTCTCCAGCTAGTTTGGCCTCTTCCTTTAGCTCTGACCACACTTTCAGGTCATGAGTCCACTGTGATGGTTGCAGCAGCTAACGTCTGGATTAACTTGCTTATTTCATGCCCACAAGAAGTGGGCAACTTGCTGTCACGGAGTTGACCAAGAACACCTCCGAATATCAAAGTATTCTAGAGTCAAATGTGAGGTTATCTGTCTGGCAGCTAAAGCTTGGCCAAAATTGCCTCGTGCAATAAGACAATGATCCCAAGGACAGGAGCAAATCTACAACAGAATGGCTGAAAACAGAATCCAGGTGTTAATCCAAGCAAACCTGATCAGGACCATTAGAAAGCCCTACATAACAAACATCTCAAAGAACTGAAGTAACGCAAAAAAGAGTGGGACAAAATTCCACAACAATTTGAAAGACTAATAAAGTCATGCGGAAAATGATTAACTTAGTGCTGCTGAAGGTTGTTTTACAAACTACTAAATCATAGAGTGTATTTGGTTTTTCACAGGACTGCTTAGAATCCCGTGAAATGTTCTGTTTTGCATGGCTGTATAATGTATGGTTTCAAAACTAGTGGTTGAACAGAATAAAAATCTGAAAGTCTTTTTTTTTTTTTCCAGAAGGATCAGAAGGGCTTCCCACTGTCCACAGGCCTCTAGGCCAGGGGTCTCGAACTCCAGGCCTTGAGTGCTGGTGTCCTGCAGGTTTTAGATGTGTCCTTGTCCTCCAACACAGCTGATTCAAATGGCTAAATTACCTCCCCAACATGGCTTGAAGTTCTCCAGAGGCCAGTTTTAGATAACCACAGGATGATATCTAAAACCTGCAGGACACCGGCACTCAAGGCCTGGAGTTGCCTACCCCTGCTTTGGGCCAATACCCAGAATACACACTGGATAATCCACAAATCCCAGCAAAATCAAGACCAAAAAACCCCTAAAAAGCAAACACAAAGAAGAATTTGACCACGGTAATTATTTAGAGAAACTGTGATATAATATGACAAGCCCTGTGTTAAAATTCAAATACATTTACAGCATGACATGTAGTGTCAGTGAAAGCGTACTCAAACTGCTCCATGAGGGGTGTCTGCTAAAAATAGTTGGGAAGCAATAGTAAAAACCACGTTCAACCTACTACGGAGCCTATAGAGTTATTCAGAAACACACTGCTGATAAAATTTCCAGAATATCATTAAGTATTTTTTGGAACGTGGCTTTTCTTGACGCACAAAGCAGGCAGACCTCCTGGGGTTTCATTTCCAACATGAAAAGGCCACCTCTGCCTTTATCCAGGGCCCGGGCTTCATTGTGATGTGCAGTGGTGTTTAGGATTCCACAAATACCTCTATATTTAGGTAACAGCAGATTCACACTGGTGATAAAATGCATTCATTGCAATGCAGGTCAAAAAAGACATCAGAAAAATGAACCCTAGAAAACATGCAACCTACCCTTTGCTCTTAACAATTTCAGAGCAAGCCTGCCATATAGAAGATCTGTGGGAAACTCCATTACAACGAGAGAAAGGCTGCAGGTCTTTCCTGATTAGAAATTGATCAGGTCATTCAAATTCCACCCTGGAGGGAAGCAAAGAGGATTGGGTTTAAGACTGCCTGAAAAAGACTACACAGCGACACAGCTTGCCTGTTGATTTCATTCTCGCTATCGGAGCAGGAAAACAAACTGTACAGGCATTTATCTGCTGCACTGACACAGACCAATGCACAGGCAGGCTTAGAAGTGATCCCGTCTGCTGTTTGAGAGTCAGTAACTCACGGCGCAACACACATTTGCATAGAGCCCAAGGTTGGTTATTGTCAAAGGCAGCGAGTTTGACAAGGATACCTGGGGACACGTCTAATGGACATATCAATGAAGAGGCCTACTTCTATAAAACAAGCTGTTGACTCCACTCAGTTTGAAGCTCTTTGGCATTAAGGGTGCAGGTAGATGGGAGAGTGAGCAGAATTTATTCTCAAACAGGTGGCGCCTCCCTGCTTTTGACAACACACAGACTGTCATCTCGCTCCTCTGACCTTGTCCGACTGAAGGCTGGCAACCCTGCGTTGATCAAAGATTGCCAAGCTGAGACAGCAAAGCGTCTGTTCACACTTCACAGACTCCAGGGGGGTTTAGGGAGAGAGAGGGAGGGAGAACGAGATGGGGTGGCAAACAGTAAAGGGGGGGGAAGTGCACCCCCCCCCTAATCTTCAGTTCTGAGAAGTCATCAACTTTGCAGGGTGTAGTTACAGTAAAGTGTTTTCAGTTTGTGTTCTGTGGAAATAGTTTTTTCTCTCCAGCTTACCTCTGCCACAATTTTAGAAATCAAAATTCTGCAGTTTTTGAACTCCTTTGTATTATATAGTTGAGAAAGGTATCTGCTGAGCTGTGAACTTGCTGAGTTAAACCAAGCCTCTTAGTTGGAGTTAACTCTCAGAAGTGCTGCAACCACTGTTTCAATGTCATTTTTACATAAAAATAATAATATACTTGCAATGTGGCACACTGCCAGACTGAGTGAATGGGTAATCTTTTCATGTAGGATGGAAAAATCTCCCCCCTTGTGTTGCAGAACAAGAAAAGTCTTCATTCATGGGACACTTTATAAAACTAAATGCCTGATTGTGTCAAATTTAAATAAGTAATCCTAATTTACAGCAACATTGTCTAGTCAACAAAACATCCATCCAGCCATCATTTTTCACAACATAAAATAATGTGTGTTTGATTGCACACGATCTGATATCCCTCTGTTGGTGTCGTTCCTGCATCATGTTGGTCCTGGATCAATATTGCATCACATTGTCAGCTTTTAGTTAGCCAAGAGGTGACATAATGCTGTAAAATGCTGTCACAAGGAGACTAACATGTGTAACCTAAATTTAATAACCTAAAAATCTTCAACCTTACCACTTGTTGTAGAATATTTTTGTATAAACAAAGGTATTCTTTCCCCTCCATGTCCCAAAGCTATAGCATCACAGCGATGTGTCTGGTAAGCTGCCATGCTGATCAAATACAAATTAACTCCTTACAGTTCCTGTTAGATCTATCATCACCCACTGATTTCTGGATTTTATAGCAAAAGGCATAGCCGTTCTTTGAAACCAGGAACTGCTAACTAGTGAAACCAGTGATCATTAACGATATCAGTAATCATTCATCAATGTTACCCCAACTTTAAAAAAAATATAGTGATATCCAAGTCCCAGCCTGACTGCAAACTAAAAGTCAAACCCAAACCCACCTGATTCTAGTAATGCTTCAATATTAAAAATATCAGTTGTTTTAACTTAAATATGAAGTGATTAATTTAGACAATAGTGAGCGTCACATTTCAACGCCTTCCTCTGTGGTTTAGTTGGTTTCTTTTTGTTGCACCTTCTGTTTCAAGAATCAGTTTTTCTTATTTACCAGTCATTACTCTAGGTTATGTGTGGGTGGGGCAGTGTGTCACCGCCACTGCTGCAACTGTTGATCATCATGATTAGTGGACCAGGCTCCAGTAACTACCCTTTGTTTATAGAACGTTGGCGTACACCCTTTGCCTCACAGTCCTCCCTCTAGCTCTCCTTACAAGTCGGCCACTTGTCCCTTTCGATTTGAAATACTGTCAGACTTTTAGTAGCTTAGAAACACATAGGAGTACAAGAGTGGCTCATTTTATAACACATTCTTTACCTGCTTAGTTAAGCTAAGATAGCCCAGTATCATGTGGAAAAGCCCAATGTGGCAACACTGAAGCAGGGAAGATGTGTCCACATCACAGGCTGTATATAAAAGACAGGCGTACTGTTTTGTGGATTTTAAAGCCTTGGTGTTGGCATTTTGGCAGCATTCTTCTTGCTATTTTGAAGCCAGAAATGACCAGTGTTGGTTTAGCTCTCCAGAGAGTAGAATTCTAGCTTATCAGCTCATGCTAGCAAACTTGGTTAGCAAGCTGCATTCTTAAACTGCAGTAGTGCGTCACATATATATGCAAATCTGTGCCAAGCTACCGAACCACATTTTCTTTGACTACCTGTAACATTAAATCAAATATCTCCATTAAATATGATTAAAATGATGCTACACTGAAATTCCCCTACTATACAACTGATAAGCTATTTTATAAGGCCATTGAAATAAACCAGCTCAATGCACGAGTTAATCTTTTGGAGGTATTTTATCTGTCATACTAGCTAACAAAGCTAGAAAATTCAGACAAGTAGCATATCTCACAATTTGATGGTTGTATAAATTAATAACATAACAATACTCATCAATTTTCTTTCTGCATCCACTGTTACATTATATCATGTATTTTTGGAATTAGCACACATAGAGCTTTCACTTTAGAACCACAGCACCTTACCAAAGGATAGTAGGGAAACTTTTTTGCTGACCAACGCTAGACTCCCACTGTGTACCCAGAATGCCTTCTGTTCCAAATGAATGATGGGGCAGCATTTCTTCATGCAGGGCCGCAGCCGATCTCTACATGGTCAAAAGAAGAGCATTTATAACGTGAAACCCATCTGAATGGCAAAATGCCTTTACTCTCAACAACACGTACAGCCAGTGATGATACATAGTCCATGTCTGAAAAGGGCTTTATAAACACTTATTGTACAAATATAGGAGCCTACCAGCTCAATTATTTAATAAAACAACATTATAACAAACCTAAGTGTAAGAAAACCTCTTTTATCATCAGCATTCAATATCCCAAAGTGCACCAGACAGGATGAATAAGAAAAGCTGTTTAAAGCAACCAAGAAGAAATCCAGAGGGATTTTCTGTGAAATTTCTGCTTCATAACTAATAATACCTCTCAGTGAATAAAAAAATGAAACAGCTCCAGATTTTACATTTGATGGCATCACATCTATGAGTCTTCATGTTCTGGTCTCTGCCTTTGATGGAGAGTATTTCATTTTCACAGTTATTGACTTTCAGCTCAGTGCTCTATTTTAATAAAAGGGGGGTTATGGTTATGTTTCTTGCTCTAGCAGATAAAGAGGATTCCAGGGTCACTGAGGGATTGAACAGTGAGGGCAAAGTCTTCTGAGGTGATTTGAATAAGCTGAGAAATGTTTTTGAGGTCAGTTCACACATGTGAATGGAGCATGGGATCAGTTGGTAGATAACTGAAGCTAAATAACTGGTGAAAATTTGCCAGCTGGAATTTACTAATACTTTTTTTTTGAAAACTTCAAAGCATGAAAGTTTTAAGACATATCCTTTTTCATTGTTTGGCAAATTAATACTGAACTGAAGACTGATGTTACACTTTATTTTTAGTCAATATCAGCATGTTAGCTTAACACATACACTGGAAAAAGTCAAACAGGTAGCCTTAAAGTTTAATCCTAAACACTTTACATCATCTTTATTTTATTCATACAAAAAAGAAGTACAAAATAAAAACATGTCCGTTTTCTTTAGCACCCACTTTGGTTTTCTTCACTTGTTATTCAAATTGTCACCTCTCGCCAAGGAGGTTATTTTGCTTGTGTGCGTGTCATTCTGTCTTTCACATTAGCTTGAAACGCTTTAAATGAATTCTAAGAAAACGTTAGGCTGTAGATTTGGGTCATGTTAACAAGCCATTAAAGTTTATAATAAAGTTTTCAAGGTCAACTTCATGATTAATTGGTCAAAAAGCAGCAACTTTATACAAGCGTGGTGTGTATTGTCAACATATAGAAAGTACTGTATAAAGATTAAAAACATCAAGTCACACTTGATCTTTAACCTCTCAATCAATGTCAAATTGATCATAAAACAAACTTTACTAAACAATGAAATGAATGCTACACATATACTAAATAAATAAAAAATAATTTTACTCCAAATGATCTCAAGCATATGAAAATTGGTTTCAGGAAGTAAGCAAATAAGAAAATAAGGAAAGCCTGCACTTTGCACTTGTTTTTACTGGACTGCAAACTACTTAAAGTGCATTTCGAAAGAACAAAGAAGTAAAAATATATACAATAGTATTTCCCTAAAAGCTAATGCTGCCCAGAGGTGTGTTTTACATTACATTTTATTCTGAGGTGTCTACCCAAACCAATTTTGGGGAGTTATTTGAACCTAACCCTAACCAGTCATCAGACTTATCTGCCTAAATCTATCAGTTTTAGACAGCTCTAAAACCTTTCAATGCCAACATACAGGTTTGTCAGGGATTAAGAGAAGGGTAGAGAGAAGTAAAACATTACTTCTAGTACTAATAGAGTCTCTTCTGGCGGTCTGACAACTGCTCAGAGCCAGAAATAATCCAGCAAAGCACAACATGAAACTTTTTTTTTTCCAATCTGTGCCAGGTTAAGTTAACTGACTGCTGGCTTTTTATTTAATGAAGCTATGAGAGTAAGATTGATTGTCAAATGCAAATTTCTCACAGAAAGCGTATTTTCCTGAAACCATTCCTTTTATGTGTTCCACTGTTTTCAGGAGGAATCACTAGGTTTACGTCCAGAGCCAACGGCAGTGTAGTAAAGTCAGAAAGTCATGGGATCTGTCGAAAATAATAACACAATATGAAAACTTGGATGTTATTTAAGCCTGAGGTCTACAAGTTTCATAACGTTAATGCCTACATATTATAGATGAAAAAATAGCTGTTTTAAGAATGGTAGATTATATACCACCACCACCACATACACACACACCTCCACTGCTCTTTTGAAAAAAGTATCAAACTTTACATCACACTCCACCTCTGGGCATGTCGCTTCATTTGACTGAAGGTCACTGGGTTTGTCACACTCTCTCACAGTAACTAGAATGTGTAGATTTTAAACAAATAAAGCATCTCACTACTGCACAGCTGCACGCGTGGAAAGAAATGCTCTCCGTGCCCTTGATCTCTCGCAGACTTGTGTAAATGACTGTGACGTGCTTCACTGCTACAAAGCAGCACAGATTCTTTCCATTTACATCCCCGCCTGCTTTCTTCTTTAACGCCCTTGCTGAAATCAGGTTTACTTTTATTAACACAGCCGTAATAAACCTTTACTCATTTGCCTTGAGTCAGCAGCTGATTATATATCTAATTTTATTGCTGCAAAATTACATTATCCACTCACTTTCACCCTCTCATTGCATTTCCACTGATTACTGCAGACTTTCATTCGTCACATCCTTCACAGCCCTCCATGTACCTGCAGTTGCCTGAAGCAATAAACTTTCTCTGGTGTGTTAACTCCCTGTGAGGCTGCCTTATTCACTTCAGGCTGATGTCACCAAGTACAAACAGAGAGCAGTGCACTTTGAGATGAATCTTCACACCATGTTTCCAAGCAATTCCCTCAGCTCAGGCTTACCATTTTAAATGCCTTAACATCCCCCCCCCCCCCCCCCCCCCCCGTTCCTTTCCCTCCAGCTTGGTTCCAACTACCTCACTCTGACAGTGTCACATATATTCTGTGCCACGTTGTGCAAGCTTCTAGCGATATATGATGTTTACACAGTGAAATATTTAAAACTCTGTACTTTTTTTATGGCTGTACTAGTCAATCAAATAAAAGATGTCTTGTGCAATTTCTCTAAACCACCCCCTCTCCAAGTGTGGTACCTTTGAATACTTGGCTTCTCTACCTGAATTGAAAATAAGCTTTTGTCAGTTCTGAATGTTTTCATGTAGAGAATAAGTTTGCAAAGAGCGACCCAGCAGGCCAGGATGCGTTTGAATTCATTTTTGAATATAAGGTTAAAGACTGTGTCAGCAAGGGTTTAAAGGTTAAATTCATTGACTGATATGAAGAATCAAGGAAACAGACTTCTATAAAGGGTCAACGCTTAATAATCTTTATATCATAGTTGAAAACCAGCCAAGAAAATTTCAGATGAATAAAAGAAAGGCTCATGGATACAGCGATTATACTTTCACCCTGAGCTCAGAGACATTTGGACTCCAGCATGGAACCTGATCTTCTTATTACTTTTACACCGCTTTCATTCATTTAGTTAGTTCAGGTTTTTTTTCAAACCTCGGTTTTCTTAGTTGCCATGGTGATTTTACATCCCAGATGAGTCTTGTATTTCCTATTTAAATACATTTGTTTAAAAGTCATGCTGGCTGTAATGCAAACAGGGGGGAAATGTGTTGCGTTCTTGTCACTACTAAAAGTTTTGCCATGATACATGCTTCGGTTTATGTCATGATTTTATTTCTATTGGATCTTTTCTTGTTTTTCATTTGTCAAATAAACTTTGCTACCTCAGCAAGTGCAGCAACTTTTAAAAGCTATTTTTGTGTGCGTTATTTTACTGGCACTTCTACTGAAGATTTTTATCATTCAAAATGAGAAAGGTTTTGCTGCAAAATGAAAAAAAAAACACAAAAGGATCAGAGCCCCTTGTTAAGACCATGCCTTTGTGTAGTGCTGCACAACTTTTAGGCTTAGATTGCTCTTGGCAAATGCTATTCTGATCGCCTGCGTGTTCAAATGGTGATTTAAACTCTTACTTTCTCTCTCTTTTTTTTTTTTGCCTGTCCCGTTTGGTTCTTTTGCCATCAGAATTGTTGTCTAAAGGCAAAGAAAGATGCCCAACGGATTTACTTTATCAAATGGACCATCCTAGCCTTGCCGTATTGGTCTATTTGATTCACCTTTGCTTTTATTGTTTATTTTATTTTCATTTGCTGAACACGGGGCAGACTTGACTGGGGAAAAGGAAAGGGAGAAAGAAAGAGGGAAAGAAAAAGAGAGGGAAGAGGGACGGTGATAAAGGGCAAAAACCAACAAAATAAACAGACAAAAAATACATATATCAATTAGGGCTGCCACGGTTAGTCGACTAGTCACGATTACGTCGACTATCAAAATCGTCGACGACTGATATGATAGTTGACGCGTCGTTTGAAGCTTTGTAAGATCCCAAAAGATGCAGGAATAAGTAGGATTTAAGAGTGTAATAACGGACTGAAACAGAAGATGTCTTTCGCTACTCAGGTTAAACATGATAAATAAGTCACTTAGATAACTTAAAAATGTTATTGTTTGGCTTTTTTTAGTATTTTATTTGTTCCTGAGTAAATCGGTTTGGCTGAGATTAAAGCTGTACGTTTTATGTCCAGTGGATGATGATCTGATTAGTCGACTAATCGCAAAAATAATCGGTGACTAGTCGACTATCAAAATAATCGTTTGTGGCAGCCCTAATATCAATCACCTTGATCACCTGTTGAGAAAGAAAAAAGAGAAAAAAAGCAAAGAAAAAGAGAGCAATATAATAAACAACTCAAGGTAAACGCAAGGATCGTATTTGTGGGTTGAGGATAAGCAGGTGACCATATGCCACATGGCTGAGAGTGGCTAGCCCGGCTTCGAATCTGTCCCGTGGCCCTTTGCCAAATGTCTTCCCCTTTCTCTCTCCTGTCCCTCTTCACTGTACCCTTTCAAAATAAAACTGTAAAATATTTTTTAAAAAGGGTAATCTTTGGTGATCTTTCACTGAGTATGCTTGTTTTGTTCTTGTTGCTTTTTTGACAGCTACAAGAGTTTTTATTATAATAACAATGTAAGGCGTTTTGCCAGATATAACTGTCACAATGCATTAAAATTTGGGGGGCACTAGCAAGAAAACTGTCAAGATTCAACGTGTGAAGTCAATGCTGCCACACAGGTCCATTGCCCCAATGGACCTGTGTGGCAGCATTGACTTCACACATTGCTGTACACACCCAGTTAAATTGTAAATGAAAAACTAAAGAGCCAAGGATGGGCTGCAAGAGGACAGTGGACAAATTTAGGCACAGTTGGGTTTTTTTACTCAACGTCTTTTACTCAGTGTTGCGTCTATTGTGTCCTGTAATTCCAATTTGACAAATACTGTATACCAAAGAGAAGCCGTCTTCTGATGTTTTAATATGCTGTCACATGCTTGCAAATTGCAGTTGGTTGTACACTACAGGTAAATCTTTCACTAGAACAGAGCCCCATGAAATCTGTTTAACTCCCTGATTGAGGCTTTTGTGCCATTTTGGTGTTTGGAACAATGTGTTTGGCTGTCAAACACAACAAACACAAGTCGATGTTCACTTTAAATATTTTTTCTTTACTCTGCTATAGTGTCATGACACAGAAAAAATAAAACATGAATGTGATAATGAAGCCCCCCATTCCAAAAAACACACGAGGTACAGGTGCACATTTTGTACAAACCATTTGCCCTCTCTAACTCGGTATCGGCCAGCTAATGATTTTCAGATTTGATGAGCTCTTTGTGTAGTAAAAAACAAACTCAGGTAGAGGCAGGCACAGCTACAGCCTCCTGTGAAAATTGGGTTTGATGTTCACTCTCAAATGAAAATCTCTGACCAATTTTGCATGCAGTCAAATGTCGTCCGCTCCCATCCACGCACGTTAACTGAGAGGTGGACAGAATGTAAAGCAGGCTGTGATTATTGATGTCTGTTGTCAAGCACATTCTGTGTCCAAAATGAGAAGTCTCACTCATTAATCATTAACAAAAATGCACAATGCCTCCAATAGAATGAAATGTGTAGTTCATTTGGCAACACACAATCCATGTTCCCATGATACTACAGCTTTTTTCCCCCCTCCAGTTTCGGTGTTTTTATCTCTAGTTTTGATTAGGCCATTTTGCATGCAGACAAATGATTTTCCTGCACTTTCACTGATAGATGCAGCCAGAAAGAGAATGTAAAACAGGTCTCAGTATTAATGTG
This sequence comes from Rhamphochromis longiceps, assembly GCF_057381845.1. Taxonomy (NCBI): domain Eukaryota; kingdom Metazoa; phylum Chordata; class Actinopteri; order Cichliformes; family Cichlidae; genus Rhamphochromis; species Rhamphochromis longiceps. Next base: position 29,438,300 of record NC_140577.1, on the reverse strand, counting down.
TTTTGTCGAGGAAGTTCTCCATCCGAAAGGCGACGCCTCTCCCATTAATCATGAGCACCAGGGTAAGGTGTGGGAAGAAATAAAGCAGTCCATTTGCATTTCTGGCAGACATAAAAATGTCCACCATGATGCAGCACATTCTTTACGTTTAGTCTTTCTGATCGTTGACTGTTTTACTGTAAAGCAGTTTTACACCCGAATGCCTTTTCCCTCTTTATGTAGATGCAAAAATACAAGCCGCAAAAGGAGATCAGATGGCACAGCAGCATGTTTACTGAGGACTGAGGTCCTTGGAGGATTCTTCAACACTGTAAGCTATTTTGCCATGTGGAGTCAAAAATTTGGCACACAACTAGGAAACATGTTTCCAGCAGCATGTTTCATCATGAAAGTGGTCCTATTTAACTGCTAGGCACAAGGACACTCCCTTTGTTTAATTTCTGACAGTCATTATTCAGGCATCAGGTGGGATGGTGGATCTGTCACTACATCAATGCCACAGAATGTTGGGTTTTTTGTTTTTGTATCAAATGATTTCTCTATCAGCGTGCCAGTCAGATCCACTGAGGATTTCACTCTGTCTCTGATCTTGTTCCAGATTCACTCCTGCATTTGGAAGAAATCCTCTTCTGTCAAGAAGAACATGAAAAGCAAAGTGTCCTCTCCAGAGAACCAAAGCATTGGTTGTTTGTTCAAATTTTAAAGAACCAATGTTTATGTTTACTACCGTGGCACAGCAGGAAGTGTGGTAGGAGATCCTGCAGTGAAAATGATCCACGCACAGGTGTGTGGTTGGTTAACAGAAAATGGTAAAAAGAAAAGACTATGAGTTTAGCACTTAATAATAACTTTCCATGCGCTGTAGCCTCTATACAGTTTATTTTGTTAACTGGTAATTACCCTGGAAATACCCAAAATGATCACAGACATGTTTGCCATGGTTTGAATATGAATAGAAATCCTAGTGAAACAGATCTGAGTGACAACAAAAAAAGGTGTTGATACGTTTCCAATATATAAATGTATAAGTGGTGTGAACAGTTGCCACATGCACATTAAGCAGGTTGCTTCCCCAGACAAAAGAAAACGAAAGTATTCTGACCTTCACATCTAAACCCAAGCAAACCCACATGAGTACAGAAGAGACTGTTGACTCAGTAGGGATAATATTTAACAAGGACAGATGAGAATGATTATTTGAAAGTAATACAAAATGCATGAGAGCCTCAGTGCGTTTCTGCCACAAACTGATGCAGAAAAGGTCTAAATTAGTTCATACAAATTCACCAGAATTCTGAAAATTAAGAGTCTGATATCCAGCTTACTGTGTCTGATCCACAGCTCAAATGAAACCTAAAGCAATCTGCGAAGGTTCACACAAAACAAACTTTCTTTAGAAATATGACTATGCCTTAACTCTTCTTGCCTGAAGCTATTAAAAGCCTAACCCCAGGTAGGCAGATAAGTATGAAGCTCATTAACAGTCTGTTTTAAGGCTGTTTTTGGTGTATGCGCTCGGCTCTCACCCTCCACTGAAAGATCCAGATTCAGTTAGCTCAGGCACCATAACACTGCATATCCACACAGAATTCATAGTGATGCTGATCAATACCAGTACTGTGACGAGTACACGTCTCACTGGTGACATTTCAGGCTTTCACAGCATCTCCCTGTTCAGGAACAAAGATTCTCATCCATCCAAAATGTAAATACTAATGCACTCACTAATAACCACTTCTGACAGAAACAGCAACTCAGGTAAAAGCAGAGGAGGGGGGCTATGTGTTTACGTGCATAACGAGTGGTGTTGTAACAGCAGGATCATTCACACACACTGTTCTCCTGATTTGGAGGTTCTGGCAGTCTCGTGCAGACCTTTTTACATCCCGAGGGAGTTTACAGTAGTTATTGTGATAGCTGCTTATATACCGCCGGATGCTAACGTTAGCACGGCTCTCAGCCTCTTGCTCAACACCATAAACAAACAACAGCTTGCCCACCCCGATGGGGTTTTTATTGTCGCCGGCGACTTTAACAAAGCGTGCCTAAAGACTGTGCTTCCTAAATTTGTCCAGTTTGTGGACTTTGCTACGAGAGGAGAACACACTTTGGACCATGTCTATTCAAACATCAGGCATGCTTTCAGAGCGACACCCCTCCCCCACCTGGCTGGATCTGACCACCTCTGCATGTCCCTCACCCCCACCTACACCCCCCTGCTGAGAAAAACAAAGCCCCAGACAAAGACAATAAAAACCTGGCCTGAAGGAGCCCTTTCTCAACTGCAGGACTGCTTCTCAACAACTGTATGGGATTTATTCTCCAGCCACAACCTCCAGGAGTACACGGACACTGTACTCTCGTACATCAGGAACTGTGTTGACAATGTCACCGTCAACAAAAGGGTCAGGGTGTTTCCAAATCAAAAACCCTGGATGAATAGCGAAGTGCAATCCCTCCTAAAAAGCCGCAACACTGCCTTCAAGTCAGGGGACAGGGCTGCGTATAGGGCGGCCAGGGCAGACCTGAGTAGAGGCATCAGGAAAGCTAAGGCTGCCTATAGGAGGAGGATTGAAGATCACTTTGCTGACAACGACCCCAGAAAAATGTGGCAGGGGATCAATCACATTACCAACTACAGAAGCAATAACCAGGCAACATCTAGGACTGATGCCTCACTGGCTGAGGATCTAAACCGTTTCTTCTTTGAGACGACCAAGCCCTCAGCTGCCACACCACTTCCACCCGCCCCCAGCACTGGCACACTAACACTTAGGGAGCACCAAGTGAGGTGTGTTCTAAGGTCAGTGAATCCCAGGAAGGCGGCAGGTCCTGATGGAATACATGGAAAGGTTCTCAGAGCATGTGCTGACGAACTGACCGGAGTCTTCACTAAAATCTTCAACCTTTCCTTGTCATCAAACACCGTCCCGCCCTGCCTCAAAACCTCCACCATCATCCCCATCGCCAAGAAGACAGCTGTGGCCAGCCCAAATGACTACAGGCCTGTTGCACTTACGCCTGTAGTGATGAAGTGCTTTGAGAGACTGGTCTGTCAGCACATCAGGGCCGGTCTGCCTCCCACTCTGGACCCCCACCAATTTGCCTACAGGACAAATCGTTCCACCGAGGACGCTATCACCATAGCGCTCCACACTGCGCTGAGTCACCTGGAGCACCGAGGAAGCTATGTGAGAATGCTCTTTCTGGACTTCAGCTCAGCATTCAATCATATCATCCCTGAGATCCTGGTCCAGAAACTGTCTCACCTGGGACTCTCCACCCCCATCTGCCTCTGGATCAAGGACTTCCTGACAAATAGACCACAGTCTGTCAGACTCGGCCCCCACCGGTCCAGCACCATCACACTCAGCACCGGGTCTCCACAAGGATGTGTTTTGAGTCCCCTCCTGTTTACGCTCTACACATCCGACTGCTCCCCTACCCATCTCTCAAACACCATCATAAAGTTCGCGGATGACACCACAGTGGTTGGACTCATCTCAAGGGGGGATGAGTCGGACTACAGAGATGAGGTCAACAGACTGACTGAGTGGTGTTCAGTTAACAACCTCCAACTGAACACCACGAAAACTAAAGAACTTATCTTGGACTTCAGGAAGGGCAGAGCAGACCCGGCCCCACTTTACATTCACGGGAGCTGTGTGGAGAGGGTACACTCCATGAGGTTTCTGGGCGTGCAGATCTCTGATGACCTCTCCTGGACTGCAAATACTACAGCGGTGGTTAAAAAGGCCCAGCAGCGTCTCCACTTTCTGAGAGTGCTCAGGAGGAACAACCTGGAGGAGAGGCTGCTGGTGACATTTTACAGAGCCACCATAGAGAGCATCCTAACGTACGGCATAACAACATGGTATGCAGGGTGCTCAGCTGCAGACAGGAAAGTACTGCAGAGGGTCATCAACACAGCCCAGAAGATCACTGGCTGCTCTCTGCCCAGCCTGGAGGTCACTGCAAACTCTCGGTACCTCAGCAGAGCTGGCAATATCATCAAGGACCACTCTCACCTCAGCAACCAACTGTCTGAACTATTACCGTCAGGCCGACGGTACAGGTCACATAAAACCAGGACAAACAGATTCAGGGATAGCTTCTTTCCCAGAGCTATCACCGTAGTAAATAAGCACAAAAACAATTGAACCTATTCCATACCGTCACTGTCATTATATTATGCTGCTATTCATACTGTCATTATATTAATGCTGCTATCCTGTATATATTGTACATACTATTGTTTGAGTACTTACGATTGTTTTTTTTTGTACCTTTTATATTTTACATTTATATTTATTATTGAAACTTGCACCAAGGGAGTGGCACTCCAATTTCGTTGTACTCTGTACAATGACAATAAAGGCTATTCTATTCTATTCTGTGAATATTTTTTCAGAGAGCTTTTTAGTGTTTAATCTAACCCCAATCAGCTTTTTCTATGTATTCCTAGTTATACGGCTTTATACGGCCAACACCAAGCACAGTTTTAATTTGTACAATGATTTTGCTTTTAACCTCATACCAACCAAAACTGTACTTCATGTTTCAATTCACAAATGTCAGCATTAGTGCTGTCAAAATTAACGCATTAAGGCAAATTAGTCCACCGTTACAGTCAGCGCGATTAAAATTTTGTAACGCAATTAATGCATCTGGAGTGCAGAATGACTAAAAATCCCTAAAATGTTTCTGTCAATGCATTTCGGGCAGTTTTCGGGCAGCGAGTTACCCTCGCACATCTGCAAACGGGCAGTTGATCTGGTAGTGACGGGTAGCTGAACCAATCAACTCAATATGGAAGATGATAAATGCACATTGGCCCTTGCAGCTTAAAATATCCCATTGACGCGAAGCATACGTTAGCCGGGCATGCTGTTAGCACTTTGGCTAACGCGTCACACAGCTTGCGACAAACCACTCGCGGAGCATCGGAGGCTCAGTGAGTCTACCTCGGACATATTGACTGACACAATTGGCAAGTGAATTGCAACAAACTGCAGACCTGTTAATGTCGTTGAGAACATGAGTTTTACATAGTTTTGGTTCCTCGTTTCAAGGACTTGAAGTGCCTCCCCAAGAGTGACAGAGAGAGGTTAAATGTCTACAGAGTTTTTGGTTTTTTGTTAACATGAATGTGCAAGATGTTCAACAAACATGTTAAGTGCCGGAGGAGCCCGCACCGCCAGCTGCCTGAGCCAGCATGCCTGAGCAGGAGCTCGGCGAGCCGGAGGAGCCCGCTCTGCCAGCTGAGGAGCTCAGCGAGCCGGAGGAGGAGCTCTCGCTGCCGGCCGAGGAGGAGCTCTCGCTGCCGGCCGAGGAGGGTCCCGCTCGGCCGGAGGTCAGCGGACCGGAGGGACCTCCACGTCTAGCGCGGCCTCCTCGCCGTCCACGTCCGGTGCGTCCACGTCAGCGATCGGCACGTCATGGACCTGGTGCCACGCCTCGCTGTTGCTCACCGGAGCAGCGCCGCCGCCACCGGACCCGTGGCAGGCCACCAGAACCGTTCCGCCGCCACCGGACCCGTGGCAGGCCGCCGGAGGAGCAGCGCCGCCGCCACCGGACCCGTGGCAGGCCCCCTGAACTGTTTTGCTGCTGCTGCCGGACCCGGGGCCGTCCGCCGGAGCTGCTACGTCGCCGCCGTTGGGCTCGAGGTAGGCCCCCCGAACTCTCTTGTTGTGTTGATGGGCCGCCTGTGACTGTTTGTGGCGTCTTTTCGTTTTCTTTTTGCACCGCTGCGGGATGCGCGGTCTGACTCTGAGACTGTGGACTGGGTCGGTTTGTTGTTTTGTTGTTTTTGCCAGGGTCCTGGGACTGGGCGACCCAGGATCCCTGAGCAGTTATGTATTATATTATTATTATTATTATTATTATTATTATTATTATTATATGTATTTTGGTGTTGCTGCTGCTCTTCTCCATGCTTGTAGATGTGAGTGTGTGTGTGGGTGTGTGTACGTCTGCGGGTATGCTTGGAGGATGGAGCTCAGCCACCTGCAGGCCTGAGGGGTGTGGCCCTGTGGAAGGACTGGCCACACCCGAAGCCACACACCTGCCGCTGATCAGGGCTCGTCGGGGGAGCTACTTAGGAGAGTCTTGGAGCTCCCACCGACGCGGGATCATTGCATGAGACTCCACGTTAGTCACCCTGTCTAAGCTAAATCTGAAAGTGTATGCCTGCCATTCTGAGTGTCCTGACAGCTGCCGTTATTGTTTCCCGCAGGAAGAGCGTGGAAGGCACGGAGAGCAGCGAGCACCGGTGGGTGCTGAAACGGGAGCAGAGAGCACACGGACTATTCACGGGAGACACGACACGGGAGTCTGGGAGAATACGGGGATTTATTGTTACGTTGTTTTCACTCTGTAAATAAACACTGTTTGTACATAGAGCACCGCGCCTGGGTCCTCCTTCCCCCACTCCTTCCACGGTGTGCCATGCCATACCGTGACAATTTTCCCTTTTTTCTCGAGTCTGTTTGCTCATGCAAAATGAAATGCGATTAATATAGAATAAAAATTAATGATAATTAATCGTGATTAATCAAAATTAATCCACAGTAACCCTGTGATGAATCTCATTAAACATTTTAATTGTTTGACAGCACTAATATATATTACATATTAGAGATGGCACGATACCACTTTTTTATGTCCGATACCGATATCATAAATTTGGATATCTGCCGATACCGATATGAATCCGATATAGTGTTTTTTAATCAACAAAACTGCTTTTTTAAATATCTTGCTGCATTTTGTATAAGTTCATACTCAAGTTTAAAACAACAACTACACTAAAGCTATTCTGTTATACCTGTATGCAAAAAAAATATTTCATAGTTCAGCAATACTGATCAATCTAATAAACTTAAACCTACACCATCCTCCCTATTCTGGTATTTTAAAGAGTACTTAGCATAAATATTAAGCAACCTAACTAATAGGGTTCCAACTCCCAGCAACAACAAAAATAAATAAATAAAAAATAGGGAACCACCCCTCACGCTCCACCTCATGATGCTTAATCGACGTAATCAACCTTAATTTGATGCAGTGTGAAAAAAAATGCACAGAAATCAATTATTTTTCAAGAAATATTAAATAGATTCAACATCTTTCTTCAACAAAATTGCAGACTGCACAGATGGTACCTTCCCAAAGGAAAAAGTACTATAGCTTACTAGGGTATATATATTAGACCTAATAGTCACTATATACAGTAATTGACTTCTATTCATTTTACATCAAATTAAAACTTTGGGTGTCAGATAATTATTTATTAAAAGCTACACATTTTAAATGAGAATAAGAAAGAAAAGTATGTCTTTGTGCCCCCTTTTCCCTGTTAATGCCCTATCGGCCCCCTGGCTAAACTTTGCTAGATCCGCCCCTGCACATTACCAGCGTCAGCTACGTAGAAAAAGATCCTGGAGTAGAAAGTAATATTAAATACATTCTAACAATAGCTGATCAAGCTTAAACGTGCTGCTGTTGTAAATCCGCTGGTTTCCTCTTTCTGGTGCAAAGTGGGCCAAAAGCAAACTAGAGAGACGGACTCGCGACAGAAAAGCCGATCAGCTGATCGTTAAGCAGTTTCATGATTGAAGTAGCAGCAGGAGAGGCAGTCGCTCGTTAAGCTTAACGCAGGAATGCTTTACAAACATTCAGAGATGGACTTACACACTTGCTTTACTTCTCTCGGGATAACTTTGTCGGAGATGAAATGCCGGGTTGCTAGCGAAGCTCCACATGCTATCCAGACCACCGACAGGTCCCGAATGCCACCGCCGCTCTATCACGTGATGCATACTGCTCCGACGTGCTAACGTTCTGAGGTGAGTTACGGCGTGTTGCAAGTTTTGTGAGGTGCTTTCGTGATATTTAATGGATCGGATTACATTTTTTATTTTTCTCCGATATCCGATCCAGTAATTTAGGTCAGTATCGGACCGATACCGATACGTAATATCGGATCGGTCCATCTCTATTACATATTAGTGAATACTTACCTATTACTATTTAGGTTTTTTAAAAAGTTGTATTTCACAGGAGAGAACCTGTGCTAAAAGAAAGCTATTCAAATTCTCTTTGAATTTAAGCACACACTCTTTGTGTTTATTCTGCATTTATTTCGTTATATTGCATAAATGTCAGTTACAAGCTTAAGTATAAAGTTAAAAAAATACAATTACAACCAGGCAGTTGATCAAGTAATTGCAATTAATCACGAGTGATTACAGAAAACTGTGCGATTTATTAGTTAATTTCTTTTAATCTATTGACAGCACTACTTAGCATGCTAAAACTCTGGATGAATGTGATTAGTCAGCTTCTCACAGTTTTTTTCTTCTTTTTTTTACTGTTTCAATTGTAATTGTGATGCTGATTTTGCAATAGGAATCTTAAACAAACATTGAAATTACATTTCAATTATTACACACACATATATTCATGTAGCCCCTTCCGCCAGGGTTACTTGCGCAGTAGCATTCCAACAACGCCCTGTTTTCGTCTCTTGCCCACCGATGCCTTCCTGTTCCAGTAGCCCACTTGTCGTCAGGGTGCCCTGGTTCCTCAACACCTGACGCGGACCTTGTTGATCCGGGCAACGTCCGAGCCGGCATGCCTTCATATTTATCTGTCTCGCTCATGTCTGCGGTAGGCTCGCTTAGCATAGGGGGTCTAACCTTAGGACCCTTACTGGATACAGACGCCCCAGGCAGGAATAGAACTTGCGATCCTCTGCTCCAAAGGCGTGTAGTCTAACCACTACGCTATCCAGCAGATCCTGTGGGACTTCCAGATACTGACGGACAAAGTGGTGGTGGACAAACAGAAGAAGACGGCCGTAGCGGTTCCGAATGACAGCAATATCAGGAAGAAGGAACACGAGGAGCTGGAGAAATACCAAGGGCTCAGAGAAGAGCTCGAGAGGATGTGGAGGGTGGAGGTAACAGTGGTCCCGGTAATCGGAGCACTAGGTGCGGTGACTCCCAAGCTAGGCGAGTGGCTCCAGCAGATCCCGGGAACAACATCGGAGATCTCTGTCCAGAAGAGCGCAGTCCTGGGAACAGCTAAGATACTGCGCAGGACCCTCAAGCTCCCAGGCCTCTGGTAGAGGACCTGAGCTTGAAGGATAAACCGCCCGATAAACTTCACACATATATAAGTGTTAAAGTGTTAGATGCCTGTTTTTATTCAGGCACCTAACAGTGGTGGTGAAATCTGTCTGTGTTAGCAAGAAATAAAATCAGCCAATGAATAAAGAGTACAGCAACATCTAGCATAGTGTTTATTGCCCGTTTTATCATATATATATATATATATATATATATATATATATATATATATATATATATATATATATATGTATATGTATGTATGTATATGTATGTATATGTATGTATATATGTATATATATATATATATATATATATATATATATATATATATGTATGTATGTATGTATATGTATGTATATGTATGTATATATGTATATATATATATATATATATATATATATATATATATATATATATATATATATATATATATATGTATATATATATATATATATATATGTATATATATATATATATATATATGTATATATATATATATGTATATATATATATTCAAAGTCCACACGTCATAAACAGCAAACAGCAAATTCTGAGTAATGAAGGTGCTAAACGCAGCCTACAGTGGTAACTCCATCAAAACCCAGGCTGGTGAGGTGATGGGCACAGTCTGTGCCACACCAGATTGCGGGATACACTTAACTCTAAATACCACTGTCAAAATGTGCAACAAGCACCAATAAAGTGCATTTTGGAGGCATGAAAGCACTCTTTGGCTGGCCTTCGTATGCAGCGATCGGCTAGTGAACATGAATAATATCCTGTCATATATGGATTTGTAGCAGTGCAGTAGCTGAGCGCGCTCACTAAAGCTTTTCAGGAAAAAATGCTAATGGACACAAATGACTACCACTACATTACTTTGCATGCTGTTCACTGGAACTTTGGGTTGGTTATTCGCCACTAACAGATGAGGGAGCGAAAAGGTAGGCAGTGTAGAGGCTTGTGTGGGAGGAGATATTTTCTATCAGTGTTTTCTGGTTCCCAAGAGAAAAGTGAAGCTACAAAACGGTTAAGCACCAACTATAAATATTTCCACATGTAGTTCCACATAATTACTTTTAATGCTGTTTTGAACCAATGTCATCAAGCCCCAAACTTTTAAAACTTCATATGTATAAATTATAAACATTATACACACCTATATGCAGGGAACAGATGGGCTTCTTTGGGATTAAGACAGGCTGCATTAAATAACCTGAAACTTCTCAGGAAGAACAGCCGGCTCTGCCCTGTCTAATCTATTGCCACAGTGTTATCAGACCACTGCAGGTTGTTAATAATGTGACACCCCACCGCCATGCAGAGCAGTCAGGATGGGTGCTGCCATGTGGAGTGCTAGATGGACTTGAAGTGGTGAAATCTGTCTGTGTTAGCAAGAAATAAAATCAGCCAGTGAATAAAGAGTACAGCAACATCTAGCATAGTGTTTATTGCCTGTTTTATTATATATTATATCATATATATATATATATAAATTAATATATATATTAATTTATTCATTTGTACATGTTATGCAATTCAAAACTGTAGCGTAATTGTAGTGTAACATGTAGTGTAATCTATTAGTGCTCATGTACCGCACATTAATGTTGGCACAGTAAATACTGCTGTGTAATTTAAACCAAACGAAACACATCACACAGCTTGTTTATTAATGTGTGTATGTGTATCTATACATCATGTTAATGTAGTGAAGTAAAAGATGCAATATTAGGAATACTGATTTAAAGTATAGTGTAGCAAAATTCTAATTATCAAGCATTTTCACAGTTTTTCTACACTAAGTAGAATATGCTAAAGATAGCTTTTCCTTTCTGAAAACAAAAGATTAGAGTAGAGGCAACATTTAATGAGATGTGTATTTACTGTTGTATGTAGCTGAGAAAAGTGCACAACCAAAAGATCACAGATGTTAATAGCAACATTACTTATGGGTCAAATTTTATGTTCTGGGCATAAAATTTGAGTCCTGACCTCAGTCTGTCAATTAGACTTGCAGATGAATGTGCTCTTAGCACATAGCCAACAATCATATTTACATTTTACTCTTGGTTATCTACTAAATGATTAATTATTATTAACACAGTCATGTAAAAAATAAACTTCCCATAGAGTTCTGTGAGAAACTATAGCAATAGCTTTAGGTGCAATAACTTGAAGTAATCATTGGTGGTATAGCTTCGTCAGTCTCTTCCGTTTGTGTCATTGTCTTTCAGTCGCACCGTAACAGTGGGTCAAGATTTTATGTTTTTAATTTGCCATATTTTTATAGCTTATTTTAGTCTAATATTTTTCAGGTGCAGGATTTAGCCACAAGACATTTCCAGGGCTGGAAAATATTTTATGAATTGTCATAAAAACTTTAGCCGGGCTCACAGTGCAAGGCTTTTCAACAATCTCTTCAGGAGCCAAAGCTGCTGACAGAACCAAATATGTGTGTCCAAATCATTATAACGAACATGAAAACACCAAGTTAATTATCAGTTTCACAGCCGTTAGTTACATTCATGTTAAAATATGGCTATAATAAGAAATTATGTTGAGATAGAAGAAACCTACATCCTGTTGATAAACAGGGTGTAGGTTTTAATTGGTTATCTTTGTCCAAGTGTGAGAAACATGCAAACAAACTAAGAAATCAGAAAGATGGAAAACACGTTTAGAAAATCATCACAAATCATTTGAAAATCAAGTGGAGCTATAACATCATCTGCTTATTCTTCTTCTTACAAAACCACTATCAAACCTTATAAAGTGAACCCTTCTGCAAACACATCCTCGTGTCATCCATTCTCACAGCGAACTTCAGGACTCAGTTCACTACAAATTATTCTAAATGTTAAGAAACGAGACCATCTGCAAGCCTTTTATGATTGTACAGAGTCATAAAACTTATCATTTATGAGAGTCATCCCTCTCATAAATGTTAAATCCTGTGACTGAGTTACTTTACGGTCAGAGAGATGTGAAGATCAAATAGGAGATAAGAAGGCAAATGAAAGATAACAGGATGGTGCCTTGGGGTGGCTCCTGGAACAGTACCAACAGGAGCCTTTTGGCAAGATAGTTTGTAATCCAGGACACCGCAGGGCCATCCACCTGCATCCCCCACAGCTTATCCCCCTACAGCAGTTTGATGTTAAAGGGAAAAAAGAAAAAGAAATGCTCAGCACTGTGCAACCCCAGTCACTTAAACTGCAAGAAGTATGCGGCCGGGCGATGGCATCTGCCAGAGTATGAGACTGGATGGTAATGACATAAAATTTCCATAAACTCAAATAATCAATGTTAACCTGATAAAGACTCTGAGTGCAAGATTATCATTTAGATTGTTTTATTCGATTAGCTAAATCGGAGTACGCGTTCCACTAAAGCTACAATTAGGTTTATGTCCTCAACTGAAACAGGAAAACACTTCTTTACATTTTCATTTTAAAACTTAAAATTCTTACAATTACACACACCAAAAGAAATGCAGGCCCTGCAAATGCTTGTTGTAATGTTTTTGTCCTCTCAGACCTTTGGATCAATAGCATGGACCCAGTAAAAAGCCAAGTCAGTGGATTAGAAATACCATTGATCACAATGATTCTCACTAATCCAATACTGTTTGTGTAACGGTACTTGAGCACTCAATGCAGCAGGAACCCTGGAGATGGCTGAGTTCTCTGTTTACGGAGGACTGTCTGCATTTCAAAGTTCACAACCATTTCACTCGAAGTACATACAATTTATATTGGATATTTATGTTTATCTGTCTGTCTACTACTCATTGGGAAATGCTCATATTAATGACACTTTTGCTAAACTTCTTTAATTTAAGCTAAATGTCTACATGTCAATACAATCTTGATTATTTGTTTTAAACATAATCAAGCTGGTGATATAGAACATGATGGGCCTATGATGCATACTTTCACTAATTAGACTCAAAATAATGACATGCTCATTTAAACCACAAATTTCTATTTATACACTCACTCAATGCCAGGATGCATATATGTGCTTCTGAGGCACCCATTGTTCTGGCACAAATGGACATGGTGCTCAAAAATAGTGGAGCAGTAGGGGATCGAGAGCTTGAAATATCAGTGCACTAAATATTCTTTATGGGGTTGAAAGTTATCCCAATACAATTGGTTATCTGGGTAGATAATTTCTCCATTTGGATCTTTCTACTTTGTAAAACTGGCTGGAGGTACACCCATCATCCATCTGGTTCACTGCCTATAGGTCCATTTTTTTTTTTTCAATTTTATACCACCAGAATAGCGCTAACATCTCTGATCCCATCCCCCACCCTCATTTTATGAAGTCCTTCATGAAATATCCCTTCAATTCATTCTTTCTGCTAACCCCTGACCACATTTCAGAAAAATTATTTATTCACATAATAATTGCTTAATATACAATACAGAACAGACTTTTCTCAAAAGTGGTATTAACGTAGATTTATTAAGTTCATTTCCTTCTACTACTAGAATTCATATGCTTGATTCACAGTTAAACATCCTAATTTATGTTCTACTGAATTAGCTTTATTCCTTTTAACAACGTAGCAACTCATTAATCATTCAAAACCAGATAGATAGATAGATAGATAGATAGATAGATAGATAGATAGATAGATAGATGTTTTCTTCTGATTGGCTGTCTATCTTTGAACAGGATGTTTGAACAGGTGGCTTGGGCTACTGTGCTAAAACCTGACCTGTGTGCCTGAGATGATTACATTAGAGATATACCCTCTCACTGACATAAGACAGAATAATTTACTTCCTTGTATCGGATTAAGACCTTATAATTATTGTAAACCTTTGCAATAATTACAATCTAATGTTGTGGTGTAAAGAGGAAAATTTAAAAAGCTGTCACTGTCCAAATACTTGCTCTAACTGTATAACGCAGCAGCTGGTCTGCTAATCAACTCCTGATGAGCTTTGCTAAATCAAAAAGGGGTGTCTTTTTATGCCCTTCATAATATTTAGAAAAGGGTAAAAAAAAAACCAAAAACATTCCAGCACATTTACTTTTAGAGACAGTGTTGGAGAAAGGAATTTCACAGGACTTCATTTTATTTCTTTTCAATACAAGTGAAAACAGAGGACACCCACCCATCTAGCAATTCTAAAAGGAGTCGGTGTAACACTTGAAAGCAGTAAGAAGGTCAGAGCAATTCTGTAAAGATGCTAAGAATATCTTGTTATTAACTAAACATAAGAAATGACCAGCAAGTGGTACAACATGATTTGCCAGCGAGCTACTTGTCAACAGCGCATGTGGAGTGGATTGCTGCCTACACACCGGCTTTCTCCTTTCACCCAAATTTCTTGAATCCCCCACTCAGCTCAGATGGAGTACTTTGCATAAATGTCAAAGAAATGTATTTCAGTCTGAAGTGAGAAAAAAAATGTGCAAAGCAAACACTTTTTATGGCTGAACCATGGGGACTGTAAGCAGAGGTTACAGGAAACATTTTTGCCCATTTGATTTCTGCAGATCTCTATTTTTGGCACGTCTTCTTTTTAAATGGAGCAGATACCTTAAAGTGCACACATCTAAATGTTGCATGTGTCGAAGACTGTGCTTTTTGGCACATTTATGTCTTACACACTTCACTCACTTATTACCATTACTTATTAAAATTATTCATGATGAACAGACAGACGTTCATGTTACTTGGACTTATATTTTTAATATTTAAATGTCTCCTTTTTGTAAATGTCCTGGATCCCCTTTTTTTCAGCTTCCACACAGCTTTATAAAGCTACTGCACACTCAGAAAATTCAAATTGTTTCATAGCTCTTTCAGTGTTGCCATCAAAGTCCATTCATTTCAGCTGTCAGGCTAGTCTGTAATGTAGGCCGATTAAAGCTGACAAAGCTAATAATTCTGAAATATAATGAATATGAATATTTTTAACTTAGTGTTAGCACTAAATGAGAATTCTGCTGTCAGAAACATTCATACAGTCTCTACATGGATGCAGATACTTGACACTGTAACTGCCTTTACATCATGGAGCCCTGCTCTCAAAGACTTACACAGATGTATCTCTATCTGTGTAGCAGGATTTAAGAAATAAGCACTCAAAGTTTTAAAAACATGTTTAGAGCCGTGTTCTGTCTGTATGAAACGTGATGCCATGTAGCTGGTTGACTGATTGCAACTAATAGACTTACATTAGTTAGCTAGTTAGCTAGCTAGTGAAAGAATCGATAACTCAGGGGAAAATAAGGACACTAAAACTAAAAATCAGTTTGAGGGAATCACTGTTGGGCTGCCTCTGACTGCAACAATGAGTTTTATGTTAAAATACCAAAGATATACTGTCCACTTTCGCTCTCTGTCTCTTTAGCAGTAAGTGGTAGGGGTGCAACGATATTCGTATCGATATTGAACCGTTCGATACAGTGCTTTCGGTTCGGTACGCATATGTATCGAACAATACAACATTTGTAATTTATTTTATCAACTTTCCTTCTGACAATGCTGTCTGTGTTGAGCGCTCAGTGAATCTGCGTTCGACTACTCCGCCTAGGCTGCACTGTCGAGCGCAGATCCACTGAGCGCTCAACACAGACAGCATAGTCAGGAGGAAGAGCGCAGGGCAAGCTAGCGAGACAGAAGTTAAGCTCTCCTTGCAAGATGGACCTCCCCCACCCTCATTCAGATCTGGCGTTTGGAATTATTTTGGTTTTCATGTGACGTATGACCCTGAAGGTAAGCGAGTCATGGACTAAAGTAAAACAGTATGTTGGATGTGCCATGCAATGCTTAATTACATTGGTGTGAACTAGTGTGTTAGCGCAGTTAGCTCGTTAACGTGTTGGCCGTCTAGCCCCATGCACGGGGCGATCGGCGGTAGCTCGTTAACGGAGATTTGCCGTGTTGTGGCGTTAAGGTCATTTCAACGAGATTAACCTGAAAGCACTAGTGGGAACACAACGAATATGACTGCACATTTACGCCGACATCATCCTAGTGCAAAGACAAAAACAACAAGCATGCTACTAACTTTAGCCGAGTCATTTAGACAGCTGTTAGCACGTGATTCTCCTTATGCTGCTGAGAATATAGCCCAGAAGAAGCGGATAGTATAGCTTTTATTTTGGAAAGAGACATTTCTCTGTAATAAACTCTCTTTTCCAAAGATGAGTGATTCCTCAATCAGATACAGGGCTTGCAAAATCGCTAGCCCGACGTCCCGGAGCTAGCGATCTTTCCAGTCGGGCTACAAAAATCTATCTCTTCCCTGCCCGTCGGGCTATTGTAGGAAAAATATATGTCAATGCTTTTGCATTCTTTCAGAAATGTAGCTGGGTAATTATGTCATTGGCATCGGTGAGCCACTGTCAATATGTGACATATTGAAATCGCGTTTGAATTTGCGCTTGTATTTTGCTTTCACTTTGCAATGACAGCACTGATCTGTGAGTGATGATAATTTGTGCACCAATTCCTCTGACATCGTCTTATTAATCGTTAGCTTACTATGCAAACATGACAAGTGAAATCTCCCGCAGCAAGCTTAAACATGTGAGAGGTTGATCGCGCAGAGAATCGCTGAGCTTATGTGAGTCCGTGTGTAAAAGTAGCAGTATATATATTTTAGTTCTGCTGAGCCAAATAAGACAGGTCGGGGTGAAGAAGTGACAGCCAAAGAAAAGCTTACCACAAAACGGAGAAGTTATGACAAATGAGACTATAAGGCAAAAAGAAAGTGCAGCTTTATGGTTTCATGGACAAAAGAATTTCTGTGGCTGCAATATGACGAGCTAAATAACCAGGGGTGCACATAAGTGGTCCGCAGGTGCGCATTCGCTGTCAAAATAAAAAACGCGCACAAGGGTTAGGGTTAAATTTAAAAACTGTACTTTTGAGTTAAAATATATATTTATAATTTTAATAAATGACAAATTAAAAAGGCATGAACATTTTTTGTATCGAAAAAATATCGAACCGTGACACCAAAGTATCGAACCGAACCGAACCGTGAATTTTGTGTATCGTTGCACCCCTAGTAAGTGGCTATGCATTGTTTAGCTAGCAATGAAACGGAAAAATCCAGCCGTTAGCCGTAATGCTCGGGTTTGTAAAGCGCTTTATAAATGAGCACTATGTCAGTTTTTGAGAGCAGAGCACCATGATGTAAATTAGCCTTTATATGTTTATTGTTTAATGTACTCTTTAATCAGGACCAAATTACCTCTGTAAACACAGTCACCATTCAAACCACTGCTGCCCATATGAATATAAAATATGTTCAATATTTAAAATTCAATAAACAAAAAAACAAACAGAGACATACACACACATATATTTACTGCTGGCCTTTATATATAATATTTGTAATACTGCTTTTAAAACTATTTCTTATCAAACAGACAAATAAGCACATTTCCAGAGTATTAGCTCCACTTTAATCCCTGTGGATAATTGTGTTGCCGTGTACCACATTCTTGGATCAGCATTAATTTAACTGCAGAGTAAATGCTCTCAGAAATGTCCAACTTTAGCCTTGTAAAAAAAACACATGTATGCAAATATGGTTTGGTATAGTCATGACATTATCAACAAAAGCAGAATATGCAGGCGACTCATTTATGGTCAAACACTGCTCCAGACAGTGGTACATGCGCATCACTCGTTTAGACTAACCACACATTCATATAAGAATAGCAACAAGTGAAATATTAAAGGTTTTAAAACAAACACTATTTCAGAAACAAAGTATGTCCTCAACAGACCAGCTGCTCTGAAGCTGTACTTAAGCTAAACGCTAATGCCAGCATACTGACATGCTCACATGGCCTAATTCACAAACAGTGGATAGCCACACATCTCAGATTATACTGAGTGTATGATTGTTTCACACACACAAAGCCAGGATTCATCAACATTTTCTCAACTGAATTTGTTATACAACACTTTTTTAATTTAACTGGGCAACAATTTCCCGGCTAGGTTTCATCAACACAGAGAACAAACAAAACAGTAAATAAAAGAAAAAAAAATAGATGATCATGCTGCTGTTTCACATGTGCAGTATATAAAATACATCCCAGGGGGGCAGAACCAGCTCATGAACTATCTCAATCTCCATAAAGGAAAGATAAACAACTTCTACCTACTGCGAAAAAGGTAATCAAAAAGAAACATTTTGTTAATGAGTTTGAGGTGTACGACTGTAATAATTCATTCTAACATAAAGTTCTTGGGTTTTGAAGTATTTTTTTGTCTACCATAATTCACCTTTGTTTGTTTTTTGTTTTTCAGCATAATTTCAAAGTGTGGCTCTTTGCTTACTACTTTGCTTAGTGTCTATGAAGAAAAATGTTGCTTACTCCTGGTTTAGCATATTAAAACTGCATTGACTAAAACAAGATTTCCATCCTTGTTGGATGTCATCACTTACAGTTTAATCCATCTCTTAAGTCTGATCTCAATAGCCGTTTCCGGGTCCAAACTCCTCTTCAGTTTCTAAACTCAAGCAAACAGTGCTGCATCACTGAGAGTTAAAAACTGTCTAAATGCTTTCATCTTTTTAATAAAATGATCAGTGTGTCTTCTCTACCAGGTGTAACAAGGAAGATATTAACCCTAAATTCCTTTTTGAAGCATCCTTTAATGCTTTGAGTACTCCAGGAGGGTAGAAAAGCACTACATAAGAATCAGCCCATTTACTTTTTGGAAAGGTTTGCCTTTTTTGGCTTCCTCCTCGTTGTTTTGTCTTTCTCTGGGTTTCTCACTTAGAATGACATCATCTACTCCATGATCCACCTCAAATTAAACACACTTCATTCTTTAAAAGAAGACAGGCATGGGTATATGCAGATTGCAGATAGCAAGCATGTGCTCATGTATACAGAATTATTCTGACTCCCTAACCTAAACATATGGTAAGAACAAAACTTGTCCATGCGTATGTTTTATTAGTGTAACTGTAATGTTGCATGTGCATTTATTTTCTGCACAGGATAAACAGAATTTGTGTGCATAAATTAATAAATTACACCCAGTAAGTAGCTAACAAGTTTTCGCTATCTTGGTTTAGCAGATTAGTATGCTAATGTTTGCTAAGCACATTGCAAGATACCAAATGGGACACTGGCAGTGGATCCTTTTGGTTGTAGATTACAAAGTTGGCTATTTGTGGACTTGGCTTGTATAGTGGTTCCCACAGGAAGTGTTGATGCATTGTATGGATGTGCTTTGTGTGCAGCAACGTTTAGATAGTTGGTGCATGTCGAAATAAAATTCAGTTGAATGAAGACATTTGCAAGCAGAGCATTACATTGTAATGAGATACTTCAAGTTATAATGTTTCAGTGTATATGAATTATGCTAATAGCAGCTAGCTGTACTCAAGATTAAGTAAAAATACTTGAGTTTGATAGGCTACAAGGCTTCCGGGCATTATAATAATATTTCCTGATCCTGAAACTATCCTGTTCAGCAAACAGGGATTAGGGCATATTTATTTTGCCTCATGCATGCTGTCCTCCCTGTAAATGTAGAACTCAGAGTGGGAGTTCGCATTCGTTTTGATTTTGATTAGTCACTCTTTGTTGTGCCTGCAGGGGGTGCTATTTTACATAAATCTTACATAATCTACCTTTGAGCTGAAGAGGGATGGGGTGGAGGGGATTTCATGGGATTTCTTTCAGCACCAAAATATCTCCTAGAAGTATAGGTCTTATTCTCTGTAGAAGGCAGCTTTAACATCTAACATGTATTTTTCCATTTTCTGCCAGGCAGTCTCTGTTTGGCATGCGTTACCTTCCTAGAGCTTATATATTGGAAGTAAAAGCATCCTTCAGTGTAGTTTAAATAAGTAGGGTGCTTTCAGGGTGCTTCAAAAACATTTTTTATTTTGGGGTGGGGGCTACAAAGGTTCCAGCAGGAACCCTCTGAGGCTTCTCTCCAGTTGTTTAAAGATTACTTTTCTTTCTGCTTACCTTTCCACATTAACTTTTAATACTGCTCCAAGAAATCTCTGAAATACTTATTAAAGCTGTAGTCTACAGTTTTTCAGGACCAAGCCTCAAGTTTAACAATGATGCATGGTGGTGTGTGGGACTCTGACATGAAATTTGCTTCAGTGCTTCTTAGACCATTGTCAGATACCCTGTCCTCCTAAAACATTAACAATACCGAAATATCTGATGAGTTCATACTGTGAAACAGGTAGAAAATGTTAGTCAACAGTGTGCTGCAGACAAAACACTGCTTTAAATATGGGTTTAAACATTGATGTGAGGTTGCACTTCATGTCATGCATATCCCACATCATAGGATAAAAACAATTCTTTGAATGGCTGTGGTATAGTATATGTGTATTAGCAGTGTTTTTCTTTGCAGTGTTAACATTTGTGGCCAACAGCAAGAGGAACATTTGGAAGATTCTAACGATATAAACCCTCCTCGTTAGTCACACACCCTGTATTAATGAGCAAATATAGAAGCAATTTACTTTTTGTGGCTGGTAAATTAATCAATTAGTATCAGTTGTTGTTTTTCAGTTTATCTACATTGCGCTTTATCTGAAATCAAAGATGAGAGGTTCAGGGTTGATTATGATTCTGTTCTTTCGTCCTGCCTCAACAGTTCTCAGTGTTGATTAGGCTGATCAGCAGTACTTGATATCTGCGCTTTTAATTATGCTGCAAATGCGTCTTAAAAATAAAACATGAAGCACAGGATTTAGCAAGACTTGTATGCTGACATAAAGTGACTGCTCTAGCTGAATGGAAATTTGCATTTTTATATTTATCACAGAATTTATTGACACCAATAACCAGATAATATAAACCAACTGGGAACCAGCAGACAATCATGTGCTTATTTCACAGCAAATAGGCACCCAATTTGAATTTAAATCAGGGTTTACCTGTGTCAGTGCAACTATATAGAGCTGGTTAATTAGTCCTTTAAAACAAAATACTGTAAGCTGTCTCTGTCTTTGAAAATTAAATAGTTCATTTGAACATTCTTAAGATATTTTTGTCATTAAGCAGTAAAAACATTTTGGTTTATGAAAAATGTCACGTTTTCATTTTCTGCATGGAGGGAAAAACTGGAAAACTCTCAAAGCTAATTTGTGCAGCATAGTGAGCACATACAAACTTCACACATGGACAAAACCCGAGTTAAAAGACCAACACAGTAACCATGAAGCCATCTACTGGTTTTAGACTTGTTACCATGTTGATTATAAGAGTGTTAGGACCACTTTGGTATCAGATTGGCGACCTGTCCAGGGTGTACCCGCCTCGCCCTATGGTAGCTGTGATAGGCTGCAGCCCCCTTCCCTCCATGACCCTGATAAGGATAAGCTGAAGAGAATGGATGCATGGATACAAGTGTTTGAGACTGATTTTACTTTTGAAGTCAGCCTCAAGTATAGTTGGTATTCCACACTTGACTTGAAGAACCAGAAGTTGCTGTGTTGACCCTTTTGGAACGATATAACAACGTCTCAAAAGCAGGAATGCTTGTTCTGCGAGCTAAACTGTTACAGTCCCGGCATACTATTTTTGGCTCCATTTTCCCCTTCTTTTTGTTATCCAGTCACCCATCCAGATCCAGCAACATCCTGACTCTTCACATTATTTTCTGCTCTGTGTATAACCTATTAAATGAACTAAGAATGGTGAAAGGTGGAGGAAACAACAGGAAGGACTAAACAATTATACAGCGATTAAGAATTGGTCATTCCAACTTCAGCAGACATCAAACTTGTGATTTCAATCAGTGTAAATAAAAAATATCACTGAAAAATGGAAGCATGTTCTGTTTTCATGTGAGAAAGATGAAGAAGAAAGAAGGGCTGCACCTACAGGACCACAACATCTGAGTGTGGGGACTCGGCTCAGAGAGGAAAATTAATATTTATGTTTTGAAGCAAAATGTACCAATGTTACACAACTGAACAACAGTACAGACTGTGGAAAACAATAGAAGACCATAATCTAAAGGAAGCAGTAATGCAACTGGGATACCCCTCCAATGATGTCACTCCTGCAACTCAAGTGAAATCATTCGAGGCATCTCTGTGCTTGTTTTTGCCTCACACAACACTCAAGACACCCTGGACAGAGGGTACATCTCTTGATCGCCACTTCACACCACATAACCCCTCTCTCCACACAAACCAGCTACAGGGTGGGCCATTCACCGTAATAACGTTGCGTTGAAACCAAGTGACATTACCAATAAGTTTGATGTGTCACATGGCCCTCTTCCTATTGAAAAAACAAAAGTTGTATCCAAGATGGCCGACTTCTAAATGTCCACCATGGTCACCACCCATCTGGAGTTTGCCCCCTCACATATACTAATGTGCCACAAACAGGACTTTAATATCACCAACCATTCCCATTTTATTACGGTGTATCCATATAAATGGCCCACCCTGTAGTTTCCACCAGTCCTTACAAGGATATCCAGCTACTCGGCTGCATCAGCCAGCTTCTAATTACCTAAAGCTTAGATCTAAAAAATATCTAACTGTTTTGTAATTACATGAAGCCTTGTTCTGCTGTGGTAATTCTAATTTCTCAGTTCTTCTTTTCCCTCTTGTGTAATCAAATTCCTACCACATTTTTCCCCCAGGAGCTAATATTATTATATTATTCTCGAGGTCTGCTATACAGAGACATCTTCAGGAATGTAAATCCAGAGGTGCAAAGCACTGGTTACACTGAATAACAGGAAGGCCTGATTAAAGAGCTGGCACAGTTCTGGAAAGAAATTCTTTGGACAGATAAAACCAGGATTAACCTGTACTAGAATCAAGAGAAAAGTAGCAGGATGAATTCTGAAGTGTACAGGGAAATACTCTCAGCTCACGTTCAGTCAAACGATGCAGAAGTGATCAGAGAGCACTTCACAGTGCAAATGAATAATTACCGAAAAGGTGCTTCAAAAGCAACCCAAGGGTTTCTCAAGGCAATTATATAGGATATTTTTCAATGGCCAAGTGATTCACCTGATCTCAGCAGAGGTTGCTTTTCAGTTACTGAAGACACAGGTGACGGTAGTGAGACCCACAAACATGCAGCAGCTGGAGGTGGTTGCAGTAAAGTCCTGGCAGAGCATCTCAAGGGAGGAAGGTAAGCATTTGATGATGTCCATGTTTTCTAGACTTCAGACAGTCGCTGACTGCACAGGACTTTCATTCAACTAGATTGAAATAGTCCAGTTACTTTGGAGACTAACATAAAAATGCTCAAATTAGATTACACAACCTATATTACACAGCATAATATCTCCATACAGAAAGCCCCCAAATATAAAAGAAGAATCAGCAGACTCCATATTTGATAACTTTATTACAATACTGTTCAGCTTTGTGAAATTGCTATAGCGTCCACTGAAATGGATGTGGGCATAATTTTAAATTAAATATAAGTTCATCACCTTATTCTAATTGAATATTGGTTTTCTGCAGGCAGTGAAGTTAGGTAACATTAATTTGTCCTTACTCTCTCATCTCAGCTTGGCTGTTTTTTCTTCTTCTTCTTTTTCAATTAAACATCCATCTGGAAAACAGACATCTCCAGTGAGTGAGGGTTTGTTCAAATGCTTCAGTTCACTGCCCATAAATGCACTTTAGGGTGCTAGGGCTGTCAGGCCAGCTCTTTTTGCTGGATAATATATTGTTCCAGAAATAATTGCAATAAACAATAATAGTCATTTTAAGACCTCAGAGCACAGAGAAAGGGTGGGGGTACAGAAACACAGCATGTCTTTTCTGCTCATTTGATTTAGGTAATGTGAAAAAACATCTGTCTGTATTTTGTTACTTTTGTTCTGTGTCCAGAAATGATTTTTGATAATAATTAATGTCTGTAGCATTGCTTTGATAAATTCAACAAGTCCAATTTTGTCTTGAGGATACAAAATTCACAATTCTCATGGAAGTCCTAGGCACTCCCCACCTTTGTGCTGAAACCATAGTACCTTCACCATACAACATATGGTCATCATACAATGACCATACTTAATTAAAATGAGTAACTAAATTGACGCTGTTTGTTTTTTAACATTTACTCAGTAGTTTCTTTCTATATCTTTGGCCACACAATGATGTACCGGAGCAAACTTGTTTTGTTTTTCTATTTGACTTTTCTAAGTATAGAAGACTTCTGCACTGGCAAGCGCAAAGACTCATGAGATGGTTAATGTTTAACAACAAATTGTTAATTTAGTAGTGTTGTGATCATTATTTCAGCCATGTTGTGTTTAGACTCTGATTCCTGTGAATGTGTTATGTTGTTTCTAGTGCTGTGTGCACAGATTTAGCTAGAAATGGGCCACCGTGACTGAGGCTTCTCTGGCAACTGACTTTATTTTCACCCTGTTTTACAGCAACAACAGCAATGACAAATTCTTTGGTAAGTCATTTCTCAGCTGGCTTCAACAAATAAGAAACACATATTAATAAATTAATTATTCTAAAAATAGAACAAAGATGGTTTATCATCTCATCCACATTTACCTCCTCTTCACCTAACCTACAGCCTCTCTCTCATCCACCGTTCACATTGCTCTGCCTCGGTCTGCAGCTCGATTTGTGTGATTTGCTCGTAGTAGTTCTCCACAATCTGCCCTGGCTTAACATGTCATCCATGGCAATTTCAGTCCTGCAGTAATTTTTCATCTTTTATCTAACTCCAGTCCTATATATATTTATTTATCAATCACATCTAGCTAGGTGGTTCATGTTTGTAACAGAAGATCCATGCACACAGCATTGCAAGGTAAGTGGATGTTTCCTCAACTGCTTGTGCAGCTTTCAAGCTCCCACAATTCTTTTCCATCCAGCAACGCTCTCTTATCAGGTCCTATGAATCCCACTCAAATAGGGGATGCATGATTAGATGATGGAGATCTGCTCAGCCTCGCCTGACACCACACCCTAAACCCACTGCTCCACCCCTGCCCTGCAGCTGAGCCAGAAACCATACCCTGCCACAATGTTATATGTTGTGCAAACAACATATGTTACAAATTTTAAGAGTAGCTTTTTACATTGAAATGTGGTCAAAATAATTCTGTGTATAAGTGATTCTTGGTATAAGTGGCTGCAATGGTTCTTTTACTTCCTCCCCCCCCTTTGAATTATAAATTGACCAATTTTAGGAAAAGTCATGAAATATCAGATGATGACATTTTATTTAAAGAGAGTTACATGATTTGTAAAATGCCAAAGAGTCAAAATAACCTGTAGTGGTGATGCAAACAGAGAAAAATAAACCATACAATGGTGATTTGAAAACTAAAGGAACGGTGAAAAGTAGACACCGAGTTGGGATTGTTTGTTTCAAAAAACAGCTTTCATACTCAAGAATAAAACTTGAACACAAAATTGATTTTTTCTTCATGTGCCCATGCTTTGACTTCAGAGATTACACTGGGATTCGCATCAGCAGCAAGGAGTCAGTAACATAAAAGAAATGAAACCAAATTTGGGGGATTTAAAGAAGGAGAACATTACTGGAGCAGAAGATACTGACAGGCAGGCACTTTTATTTATTTGCAAGTCAAACCTGTAACCCTTTTGAAAACTTTAATAACTGTAATAACAGAGTTTGCATACATCACCTGCATGTAAAAGCAGGGTTAATACAACCAATGTGTTAATTGTTACAGTTATTGCTTTATATCCCAGAATGCTAACTAACCAACTAAGGTCATGTTTAAGTGGGAAAACATCTTTCACGAGGGGGAGGCCAGACTATCAGCACTGCATATTCATGAAAAGCTCGACTGAGTGACTGTGACTGGTGATTATGAATTTGTCTACTTTCATCACATTCATTCTGGTGGAAGGCTACAAAGTATTAAGCCTATACAAAAGTCTTTTCATGCACTCAGGAGGAAATGGAAGCAATAAAAGAAGCTAAACCAAATTTGTAGATAGCAAAGAGAAATTGTCAGAGGTGGATACAGGAGATCACTAGCCATTGGAGATAAGGAAAAACTCAATAATGGCGATATTATCCTTTAAGCTGATTACTAGCCCCCATGAGATGAACTGACCTAATCTGACAAAGAGATTTTGTGTGTTTACTTGGATGATGAGAAAGTTTCAGGTCTGATTCAGATATTTACTAGATCCAACAGAAGAAAGCAGTTCTTTTCTAAGAACTCCGGTCCTTTTATTAACCGGAGGTGAGCATCTGCCTGTTTCGCCTCCTCCTCCCTCTATTCTTTTCTGCAGCTCTGCTTTGATAACAACATCTGTGACATAAACTTTATAGAAGAATTTGGCTGTTTGATCAATGGAAATGAAAACGATACAGTTTGTAAGCCACACAGGCACTAGTCTGTGTTCGCAATTCTAAGAAATGAGATGAAGTCTCTCCTGCTGTGAAGCTCAGCGGGTAAGTCCAGCACAACAGTGAATCAAAAGTTGAGTAACACCACCAGCTGCAAATTCATGTCTTCACTCACTCAAAGAAAGTTTTATAACAAAATCTGGACTCCCATCTGTGGTGTGCACCAACCCAGTTTCCCAGAAATTACCTTTTCATAAATTCAATTACGTTTTTGCAACATAAGGTAACAGGTAGCATGTTTTTAGAGTTGACAATGATGCCACGGAGGCAAAAAATGAAAAGTTAGTGTCAGAGAAAGTTTGTCATTTTGTCTAAATGTAAATAAGATATCTTAATTTACCATTGTCTGCAATCCCTACTCTTAATTTCACTGCAGTTACTGAACTGACAACTTATTCAGCATCAGTACTACATCCATTTTTATTCCAGCATCAGAGAACTGATTTTGTCAAACTTACACATACATCCACACTGAGCTGGACTATTAAAAAGGCACCAGAGCCACAGGGTTGATCTATCCATATAAAGAGAGCATGAGCAGTATAAAAGATATACATAGCTTCTGCTTGCTAAAGAGAAGCAGTGCAGAAGTGCCTATCACCCAGATAATTTTTAATGGCATGAAGGGGGTGACACTCTTTAGAAGTCCATGTGAAAACAGCTCTTGGCTTCCTCACTCTGTCACTCAAGTAAACATTTTCCTGATTAGTTTCAGGTCTTGTTGAATAAATTATGAAGTTCAGTTTGTGACTTATGATCATTATAAGAGGCAGAAAGGAAGATTGCCCAGTGATTGCTAACAACTTGTCATCATTAACAAGTCGTTAGCCAATGAGCATGCAGTGTCCTGTTTGTCTGTGAGATCCACCGCTGGCTTGTTAAATCCTATATTTAATTGAAATAGTACAAAGATACTATATCCTATATTGGAACAGGTAATTATTTGCTGTTTTGCTGGGAGTAGGACAACAATAAACTGATTGGTTCATTAGTAACATGACTGGGTAGAAATGAGTTTTAGGAGTAATGACAGGGAGAAAATCAAGCATTGCTTATTTCAGCAGGACAATACAAAGAGCATGGGTCCTTACTAAAGCGAAAGGCTAAAGTGGGCTGTCTGATATCTAGGCTGGTTAAATTTTGAAAACATTTGACACTTAGTACAAAGATACTATATCCTATAATATACTATCTCACCTTTTTTCCCCCTCAAGGAATATCCCCGCACAAGAAACGTCTGCATACATACAGCACAGCTTCAGACAGCAGGTCTGCTAAGGAAAATCAATTTTACATCTCAACATCATTTTCTAGAACATTTTTCTGTAAGAATATAAGCCAACCTCAATTCACATTTATTCACAAGAAATTACATTAGAGGTATACCAATAAAGCAAATAAGTGTGGATCTACTGTCTGCAACACAGATCTTATTTTTATATAAGACAAAACCTGATGATACCGACGACAGCTCTAAACTTTACCCATGTGACTGCATAGAGGATGCAAATATCTGTATAATGGGTGGTTTCTCAGTTTGGCTTTAAATGCGATCTAAGATATGATATGCTTAAAAGCAACAAAAACCTTCTTATTCACTTTCTTGCAGAGGGGTGGATGAAAAATCTGTGTTAAACCCCTACGTGTCCATATAGCCAGAGGCAGGCTAGCTCAGCTTTGCATAAAACAGCTAGACTAACTCAGCCCAAAGCTAACAAAATCCTCCTACCAGCACATATAAAGTTCAGACTACTTGGTTTAAAACAGCAGAGTAAAAATGACACATTGCGGATTCATGGCAGGTATTCAGTTTTTAATTTTAAGGTGTTTTATATTGTAAGTTATAGATCCTGCAATATTACTGTGCTGGTCTGATTGTTTCCCCTCCGTTTTGTCTTTTACATAATTAACAATGAGTGAAATTTAGGGGCAATCATTGTCATCATAGCTGGAGAAACAACAGCTGCAATTAAATTTTTCACTCGATATGCATAGACACATTTATTCTAATAATTATTCACTGAAAATCCCAATTAAAGCCGTGAAAGCAGCACTCTTTATGTACTTACAATTAACTTCCTGAAGCTGCTGTAGGTTTTTATGACACCATATTTAAAAATCAATAAGGAAGTATTAACAAGGACCCATAATAGCAGACACCCTAAACGGTTCGGTAGTGTTGCAAAGAAATATATGTGCATTGTTAAGTGGACATTATAATGCTATATAGTAACTCTTTGAACACTCACAGAAAAGCAGCTGAGTAAATGAGCGGGGAAGAGACTGCATATCGTCAGTGTCCCACTTCAAGAGCTAATGTGGGGCACAAAACACACAAAAAAAGAAAGAGTGAGGAGAGCAGGACCACAAAACTCTAGCTACACTCGCTTTTTTAAACATAAACTATGCCCAATAACGACTATTTATCAGGTTATTACTGCCATTACATCAAGATGCAAGTGTTGTGAAACAAATCACATGTTCATGCATTGGGCACCTCAGCCATGTGTTTGTACACCACTTTGCATTATCATTAGTTATTATTAATCTTTGGTTCTCTTGCACAGTGTGTCTTTTCTCCAGTTTCCTCCCCTCACCCCCAGCCCCTCAGCCTAAGGTAAAAGGGAGTTTTTCCTTCCCACTCTCATAATCGGTCGTCTGATTGTTGGGGTTTTCTTTGTATTATTATCCTGTTGGTATTTTACAATATAAAGTGCCTTGATGTGATTTGTTGTCGTGATTTGGCACTGCATGCCTGCTGCTATGCAACAATGCCATGTTTTGCATCTTCCACAGTGACAGTTCAGTGTGGTGCTGCTGCGATGTATTAATGACTTATCATCAGGATGTGAAAAAGCTGTGTTAGCTGAACAGTTCCATACATGTTATTACTTGTTGAGACAACTGTTGAGCAGAAGCTGCTGCAGAAGGAGGTATCTGGATTGAGATTGATGGAGGCTGAGTTTGAGCTAAACGTGTTCTGTGCTGCTCATGATATTCAGACTCATATTAAAAGTAGCTGGCGGAGATTTGGCTTTTGTTCCTTTGTTCCAAGCTGTGCACTGAGTGAAGGAGGACAGGCTGCTTAGGCATTTGTTAAATTATGAAAATGCCATTGTAAAAATCTGACCTGTTATCAAATGCTGATCAAGAAGCAAGAAATTGGAGTAATTTATATATATTTTAATGTAGCTTATTCTGATATTCAAAAGAGTTTTTATTGGCCTATTGTCCTGCCCACCATGAAGATGATTTAAAATAATGAAAAAAAGTGAGAAGTTGGGGTAATTCCTTACTTAAACTTTTTCTTGTACTATACAGGAGGTAAATTGCATCCTTTTTTGCATCTCTTTAAAAGGCAAGCTCACTCGCCACTTTAGTCAGCTTGAGCCAAGATCTAAATCTAGATCCATCTGATCTAGCTAGAGAAGAGCAACTAGATGAGCTAGAGGAAGTTTACAAAAATGTTCTTGTGCAGCCACCTTTTTATCTGGCTCCTTCTGGGTCTCCCTCACACTCCACTTTCTATAGTGTACAAAAGTTCGGCTCTCTGTTGCTTGCCCATAACCACCATGCAGGTTTCCCAAGGTATGCGACTGGGGCTCTGTCCGCCACCTTCTTTACTCTCACAGAGGCTGCTTTTGTAAGACTGGCTATACAAAAACACCCCCTAGCCATGCCCAAACTCCCAGCCAGACAACCATATTCAGTAAATGCACGATATGTGTTATGTTTCTGAATAATCGTAGTAAATAAGCAACATAACAATAGCAACCAAAAAACGTGTGATTACGACTTTTGCTATAATTAAGCAGTCTTCCTCTGGGCACTTGGAGGGTGCATCATCTGCCACATTTTGCCACAATGACCAGGATTGCCACAATGACCAGGATTGCCACAAAAGCTGACAGGCTCTTGATTTGCTTCTTTTCCACCTTTACCCAAATTTCATGAAATTTGGCTCTGCAGTTTTTACATAACCTTGATCACAAATACTTAAATAAATGGAAAACATACCTCTGCTTTGGCTCTTGCTTTAGTGGAGGAATGACACTGGTACGCTTCTTGAAGTGCTACATCATGCCACAGGCTGGACAGGGGCTCTGGTCAGTGTAGAGGGGAAGATGAATGGCTCCAAACACCAAGTTGTTTGAGGCGACAATCTGCTGCCCTCTGGAAGAAAAATACACTGCTAATGTCAAAGAAGAATTTCATCTTTCAACTTGACAACAACCCAAAGAACACAGTCAAGTCAACCACCCAGTCAGCCTAAAGGATGTCTTTTTCCTGGATCCCTCCATTTGTACAAACTCTGTGGACAGAACCAAAAAGAAAACTGCGTATAGGCTCATGAGCTGAAGACACAAATGTGGGACAATTTCTAAATCAGATTACTCGGGTGGTAGAAATCTTTTCAAAACAGTCATACCTATTATCAAAGCAAAAATTACGGGATGTTCAGCATTACGCAACGATGGAGGTTTTGCTTCCCCTTTTTTAATACATTGCCCGAAATTAGCTGCTTCTCATTTCTACCTTTGGCTCTTTATTTCAGCATATCCAAAGGAAAATGGAAAAATCAGCTTTGATTTAATAGGGTTTCATTCCAGCCTACAAGGCAATAAATACTAGAAAATTAGAAAGAGTCTGTACATTTCTGATATCCCTGGTATACCCATGCAGAAGCCAGCCAGATGTACTTCCAATACTGATTACAGAACTGAAGACAGTAATTATTCATAACCATTTCAGAAGCCAACTAGCATGTCTGTGTTGCTCTGATGAAGACTGGTGCCCATTCTCCTCCATTTCAAGGATTTCTCGAACGAAACATTAATAAGCTCGACTGCAAAGTGTTCAGAAAATAAAAGTTCTAAAATTATAAGACGGTTATGAGAGGTTTAGAGCACTAATAAACTCTCAGTAAACTCTCAGTAAAACGAATGCTGATAAAGTGACACAAATTAGTTGTGTATGATTTGTATGCTGTAAATGAAGGTGTAGCTTTTGGTAGTCCAAATGTCCCGATTTAGAAAAACTGGCCCAGTACAAATTAGAGATGGACCGATCCGATATTACGTATCGGTATCGGTCCGATACTGACCTAAATTACTGGATCAGATATCGGAGAAAAATAAAAAATGTAATCCGATCCATTAAATATCACGAAAGCACCTCACAAAACTTGCAACGTGCCGTAACTCACCTCAGAACGTTAGCACTCGGAGCAGTATGCATCACGTGATAGAGCAGCTGTGGCATGCGGGACCTGTCGGTGGTCTGGATAGCATGTGGAGCTTCGCTAGCAACCCGGCATTTCATCTCCGACAAAGTTATCCCCGAGAGAAGTAAAGCAAGTGTGTAAGTCCATCTCTGAATGTTTGTAAAGCATTCCTGCGTTAAGCTTAACAAGCGACTGCCTCTCCTGCTGCTACTTCAATCATGAAACTGCTTAATGATCAGCTGATCGGCTTTTCTGTCGCGAGTCCGTCTCTCTAGTTTGCTTTTGGCCCACTTTGCACCAGACAGAGGAAACCAGCGGCTGAACAACAGCAGAACGTTTAAGCTTGATCAGCTGTTGTTAGAATTTATTTAATATTACTTTCTACTCGAGGATCTTTTTCTATGTAGCTGACGCTGGTAACTGTGCAGGGGCGGATCTAGCAAAGTTTAGCCAGGGGGGCCGATAGGGCATTAACAGGGAAAAGGGGGCACAAAGACATACTTTTCTTTCTTATTCTCATTTAAAATGTCGAGCTTTTAATAAATAATTATCCAAATCTTACACCCAAAGTTTTAATCTGATGTAAAAGGAATAGAAGTCAATTACTGTATATAGTAACTATTAAGTCTAATATATATACCCTAGTAAGCTATAGTACTTTTTCCTTTGGGAAGGTACCATCTGTGCAGTCTGCAATTTTGTTGAAGAAAGATGTTGAATCTATTTAATATTTCTTGAAAAATAATTGATTTCTGTGCATTTTTTTCACACTGCATCAAATTAAGGTTGATTACATCGATTAAGCATCATGAGGTGGAGCGTGAGGGGTGGTTCCCTATTTTTTATTTATTTATTTTTGTTGTTGCTGGGAGTTGGAATCCTATTAGTTAGGTTGCTTAATATTTACGCTAAGTACTCTTTAAAATACCAGAATAGGGAGGATGGTGTAGGTTTAAGTTTATTAGATTGATCAGTATTGCTGAACTATGAAAATTTTTTTTTTGCATACAGGTATAACAGAATAGCTTTAGTGTAGTTGTTGTTTTAAACTTGAGTATGAACTTATACAAAATGCAGCAAGATATTTAAAAAACAGTTTTGTTGATTAAAAAACACTATATCGGATTCATATCGGTATCGGCAGATATCCAAATTTATGATATCGGTATCGGTATCGGACATAAAAAAGTGGTATCATGCCATCTCTAGTACAAATGTTCAACATAACAATTTTTCTGTTAGCCACAACTATTGCGCTTTACTATAGTCAACCAATTCTGACTGGTTATTATTGGTTATTATTGTTTGAGGGATGTCTGTTTGACTGACAGGTGTACCGACACAGGGAGCTGGAGCTGATAGCTGTCTACTGGGCCTCATCTGGTCACTCAAGTTGTGGACCAAAAGCACTCATGTTGAGGCAAAGTCCAAATCCGGTGTATGACATCCAAAGGCTATGTCCATCTATTATATATACAGTGTAGCCTGTTGAAAAGGCACATATACAGAGTATATTGGTCCAACTGTATTTATTCACAATGTATCTTGTTGTGAAATAAGAAAATCAATGCAGAGCCTGTGCATAAACACGATATAATCCATGCTGGTTTACACTTTCAAAGGTTATATCAAATCAGTGTGTATGAAACTCAACGATTACACATGAGGTGTTTCAACTGCTATACTGGGATTAACTGAATTGCAATTTGCTTTAGTTTCAAAGCTGTTTTCATCAGAGATAGCTGCACCCAGTCACAAGGTTCAGAAAACCCACCACTCGCTATCTACCCAGCATCAAATGACAGTCTCATTAGTAACATGCTGGGCAACAGTGGTGATTACTGCACAGTAAAAGGACCGATTCCCTTCCCTGAGGTGTTAGCACTGACACAGAGCTTAAAGGCGAAAAGATATTGGACTTGCAATTACAAGTTACCACAAACATGACTGCAAATAAATGGTAATAATACCCTGTAGCTGTCATTGTCTTACAAATTCACTTGTTGTTGCTGTCCATGCAACGTTTGAGCAACATTAAGATTAACTTAGTTTACCTTGAAGACTGGAGGGGGACAGCAATACAGCAGGGTTATTTCTAAAAGCTGCCAAACATCCCTTTGACAGGGTAACTTATTGCCTGTCTTTCAGCCCTTGCACTGAAGTAAGCTAACTTCTTCATCTCCATATTTATAGTCACAGGCAAGAATTCCCAATGTCACACCAATGAGATAAGAGGGTTTTCCATCCATCCATTCGTTGATCCATCCTCCTGTGCATATTCCAATTCAGGTATTTTTGGCATAGCAAAAATCTCTGTTTTTCACTCCACTGGTCCAGCTTGTATCATAATAAGCTCCTCATTACGAACCTAAATCTCAAATTTGGCTTGTCTCAGGTATTCTAAGTGCTCTGGCAGTTAAGCAAACAGGAGTATTTACATTTCTCCCACCTCATTATTCCTGAGATGACCTCCAGAGCAAAGTAAAGCTACAGTGGGCCCAGTCTAGAAGTCCTTTCCATTGAGCCAAAGTGCAGAGTTGCAGTGTTGCTGTTTTTCATAGTATGTTTAATTAATGAAGTGTTATTAACGGTGGTTGCAGTGAAGCATTAGGGGAAGTAATGATTTCACTATCAGTAATTATAGCAGTGATAGGCCTGTTTATTCCAATTAGTCTTCATATGGCAGTAATTTGCTGTTTTTGTTATTCTTTATGGTTTGTCGATTTTTATACATATATATTAAATGGACTCTTGCAACTTAGTTAAGACTAATTGTTGCTGGTGCTTAATATCCTGCTGATAATAACTCACTTTCTCATCGATGACGTGCTTCATATAATATACTGATATGCAGAATTCGTAGGCTGCTATCATAAAGCACACACTGCCAAAGCTCTGCGCCTAAACACAACATTTCCTGGAAAAATAAACAGAAAAAACAACAATTCAAACACATCCACATCATCCCCAGCTCTCTTGTAGAGCGTTAACATTTTTTGCCTACAGCTGCAAACACAACGCAGCTCCAAAGCGTTTTTTAAGCGCTTCTTCTATTGCTCCATCCATCAAGATATGGCACATTGTCTAAATCCGCTTTACATCTCAAATTCCCATTGTGATCAAAGAACAAAGGCACGACACATTCGGGTATTACTGTGAACCCTAGATGCTGGAGCTGCAAGACAAAAACAAAGCTTTTGACTTTGTGGCACAAAAAGACAGAGGTCTTTTGTCCTCCGGAGCACGGCGACGCTGGGCACATTTTGCTTGAGTCATACACAGGTCACACTTCCTTGGCCTCTTCTACAGACTTTATGATTGGGCATTGTGATTGCTGCAGATTTGGACCAGTTAGTCAAGATTAATGGGGGTCAAAGATGGATTTTCTCCCATGGCAGAGACGCATCATGACTCTCAATCACGCGTGGGAAAAAAAAATCTCACACTATTCCAGCTTACTTTGTGGGATCCTGGTGTGAGTTTCCAGCGCGCTGTGAAAAGCAGCAGCATTCTCTCTTGATTGAATTGCCGCCTTTTCTCCGCAGATTTTACCTCCACGTTGCAACTGCACTGAATTAAAAATTTAGAATGTGGCTTTAATTGATTTGAACATTCATATTTCCCCCGCAAAGAGCAAAACAGACTTAATTACACAATTGTTCTCTTATCTGCTCTGTACTCTGTGGACAGAACCTCTCTGATGCCAGCTATTGTTCAGTCACAGGATGAACTTATTTTTCCTCTGTAAAGCACAGGTAAACAAACCCTGCACAGGCTGCGCTTGGTGTTGATGTGCTGCCACCTCACATCGCCTGAAGTGTTAGAAATCCGAAACAAAGAGGTGTGATGTGTGACGACATGTGTATCAAAAGATTACACTAATTTTTCAGAACCTTTCTTTCATGCCGGCTTCCAAAAAAAAAAGGCTTGCTCAGCTACGTAGCATGAAATAACCTTTTGCAGCTGTTTTTCAGCTTCGCCATTTCAGCAAAGTTGTCCTGATATGGTGCCCACCCTCTTCCCCTCTCCTCTATCTGTCTGTCTCCGCTGTCTGCCTTCGTTTAAGAGGCCACAGCTACATAATGCCAAGGCCAGTGGCTTTGCTGGGAGCACCTGGTGAGTTAAAGGCTGGGCCAGGTGGTACACAGCTTTGACTGCCAATTAGTGCGGTGACCATGTGAGAGCTGCCCGAGATAACTTCTAATTAACGACGGACCTCCGAGGCATAACAATTAGCCTTTCCTTCAAATAAATCCACAAAAAACGTATCCACGTGTCAAGCCCACTAACTAAATTACTTTGTGCTGGCAAATAAAACCCTCATGAAGACAAAACAGCAGTTAAAGTTAAGTAGAAAGTAGCTGCAAATGACAGCCTGTATATCATAGTGACTTACTGTTGATACGTATTGTAACAGTAAGTCTCTATTAAAGAAGAGAATGAAGGCATTTTCCCTGACAAGGTCATAGATACTGCGGTGCTGTCAACAGGACTATAAGTAGAATGAAAGGAAGCAAAGATGCTTTACATTGAGGACGACACTGAAGTAGGCATGCACGCTTTCAGACTAACTGATTGGACCAGAAAATGATTAGACAGCACTGGAACAATTTGTGTAGACAATGACAAGATGAAAGTCAAGGACGAGGCACGTGCGTCCATGGGAAAGACAATGAAAAAAATCACAGGAAGAACTCCCGAGTACGCCGCTGTGATATGGAGATGTATGGTTATGTCGCTGGGAGGAAACATCTGCCTGCACGATACAGTATGGCTTTACATAATGCATCAGCTGTGGGCTCCCTTCCTCTGCTCCTCCAAAGGCACCTGCCAATAAGCATTATCAAACAAGCAGTCGCGGATAAAAAGCCACGCTGTAATTTTGACAAGCCTAATTGCAGGACTGATGTGCAGTCTCGATGTTGTTGATTGCACTCGGGAAAGATTACGGCAGCAATCACAGGAACGGCTCGCTTTGTTGCCGCATTCAAATTGTCATTTTGTAATCGTCTGTGATTAAAACCTCAGAAGGGGGGGGGTGCAGCCTAGGTGCTGTGTGACAGAGCACAGAAGCCTGAACAAAAGACACTAAGTATTAGTGAAATACCCTTGTACAGGCTGCAGATGCATGTGGACCACCACCCCGGGGAACTGGAAACATTTTTTGCTGTTGCTGCTGCTGCTGCACTCGCGGTCCCAGACCTTGCTCTAAAGCTGTGTACTTAAAGGGCCTGATTGGGTTTGTGGTGAGCCACGGGGATTCCTCTGTCTGGAGCGGAGACTCTGAATGCCAGAGCTGAATAACTGATTACAGTAAAGCCTTCACTGACTTAGCACAGCCTTTACACCACGGCAGCTTAAGCTGGAAATACCTCGCAGGAAAGATCTGAAAACAAAACTGGAAGTCAGATTGTTAGAGAAACTTACTCAAACTTTGAACGAGCTGTTAGGCGTGCTCGTGGAACGCTATACGTTATACCACGGCGTGCTTTGAAGTAGAAAGAGCAGCACACAAGTGCGGCTGCAGTTTCGTCAGACTTTTTGCTTGCAGCGTGTCTTCATCTGGCTGGCAGCTGGTGAGAGGCTGCCATGATTCACTGTGACTCATTGCCTCTTCCATGCACCGTTGTTGAAAGGAGCTCACAAAGGACTTTTCATTCTGAAGAATCATACCTTTCTTTTAAATTAAAAGACGCACATTAAGATGAGACGGCCGACACCCAGAGCTGTCCGAAGTACATATTATCAGAATAACACACATTTCTCTCCAAATAGCCCCACTATCTTATACGGCGTAACAAATGGCAATTGCTTATGGCAACCACATTTTCTTGATATAATTGGGTTCCTTGATAACGGATGCCACCAAAAGCAACCCATCTCCGTCTCTGCCACCCTCCTTTCTAAATGCTGCAGCACGGTCCCCCACCCACCCACCCACCCCAAGGTCACGCCATCCAGTCTGATTGGAGACATGATGAGTCTAATGGGTTCTACTTGCTTATTATTTATAATGGCAAGGAGAGGTTTCAGGAGAAAATGAACCAGCCTGCTGGCAGACGCCTTCATTAGTAAATGAGGTGACGTCTGGTGCAAAATACAGATCATTACAAAACTCATAAACCTGGAGTTTATGAACACTGGGATATTAAGCATACAATGGAACCCGGAGTGATTAATGTTTACAACAAACTGAAAGGATTTCTGACAGCGAACATTGTTGCTTTAACTTAATGAGGCTGCTTGCAGCATCCCCCAGACAGCTCCTGAAATGTACTCAGCACAGACCTGTTTCCCTTTCAGTAGATATTGACAGTCATTGATACCAACACTGGTATCGGACTAATACTGGCATGATAGGATCGATACTTTGTTTCTACCCCGTAAGTTCAGTATATAGCCCGACTGAATTGTGTTAAACATATACCTTAAACGTTTTTGCATTTACTCTCATGGTTATTTTATTCATAGCCTAGAGCACATTTAAACAACAGCAGTTAACCATAAGTACTTTAGAAACAGCTACATTTAAATTCTAGGTCTCCAAAAACACACACAGTTTGAAAATACACGGAAAGTTGACAAAGCTGACCCATGACACGAAGCTCTCGCCTACATAAGCTGCCTTAACAAGTAAAAAGTATCAGTATAGTCAGTACTGGCCCTCTTGGTACCTTTTTGGCACTGCTACTGTATATTCAACAGTTACCCTGAACGCAGTGAATGGTCCATGCAGCATATCTCTGCCTTCTTTGGATGCTTTGATGGGATAAGAGTATAAGAGGATGAGTTTGTCCTTTTGGTCATTTTTCTCTTAAATCTCGAAGAACAGAAATGTGGGAAATCCAATCCAGTCCTCAAAGAGAATAAGTTGTTTTTCTCAACATGACCCTCCAGTGCGAGCTGTTTCCTTTATTAAGAGATATTTACACAAAGAGAGTGAAATATGATTTACGGCCACTGATAACTGTTCTCCTAACTGTGCACATTTCAGCATGACACTTTCTCAACATTAGAAAGCATGCATCTCTTTTCTCTCAGTGCGCAACTGAATAATTGTGCAGATTTTTTATTTTTGTTGCAGCAGAAAGTTGCAGCGCAACACCTTCTCAGCCGCACTTTAAAATACTTTAAAAACCTGCACGCGCGCCGCTCACTGTAAGGCACCTAAGCTTAAAAGCTATACGTAGAATAGGACGTGATTATTACCGCAGTCCACACAGTTAGAGCCACGCGCGGTGATCCCACACTCACCTAAAGTCAGTCCCCGGAGCTGCGGGCGAAGTCCCTTTATTCCCGCGCGGAGTGACGGTGGCTTCAGCTTCAGCTCCACAAACAACGGAATAATGCAAATCAGCCACAAGCTACAGCTCCAAAGGTCCAATTTAAAGGAGCAGGGAGGAAGAGGGGGGGATAGCGCCAAACTGGCAACCTCGCACCGTTGCCTGTTTGAATGTGACAGCGCTGGGAGGAGGTTTACTCCCCCCCTCCTGGAACAAGCGGCACATCCGTGCGTTTTTGCTTTTCTTGGGGGGGGGGTCAGTTTGTTTCCGTGAAGGAGGGAAGGCTGGAAACAGGTTTTCTCACGTAAACGGGCTACACGTTACTCTCTCCCAGGCAGTGAGGAGCATGCATTTTAATTCCTGAGCGCTGACCATGAGGGGCACAGCGCTGCTACGCCCCTCAGCATCCTCACTCGCACACACTTGCATCAGGATGTTTTTATTTTTTCTTCCTTTCCCTTCCTTTGGCATGCGTGACCGGGTCCTGGTGTTAGCCCGCAGCTCGGTGCCGCAGGAATCACCAAGCGCTTATAAAGTGATAAAGAATTTATTTCATCAATTTATGGGTCTTTTTTCATCATTCTCTCTCACTCATTCCTTTTCCTCTATTAAAATAAATATATAAATAAATGCAAGGGTAAATGACAAGCTCATCCCCAGTTAATATCTGCCGAGAATCTTTAAGGTTAAAACTTTGGAAAGCTTCCAATGAATTTTGCTTACAAGACCAGTACGGCTGATTTCCATACTGTACTGTAAGTGCTGCTGACTAATAGGATAATAGAGGTGACTGGTAGCTTAACTGCAGTGAGTTTAAGCAGGGTGAACTCACCCAAGCTGAAGTTCACTCAGCCATAATAGCCTCAGGCCTGCAGAGACCTGTTAGTTTTTCATGCCCTTGGCTAAGGTGACTGCATACCCTCACACCCTCAGGCCATAGGAAATATTTACTGTCATTGGGTTTCATTGAAAGTGTCTGGAATTATTTTTGCAGCAACCTTTATCAGATCCATTGAGTCAGCCGAATCATATTTCAAGGCCTGCAATGTGAACTCACAGTGTGAAGAAATATGTGGCAAATAAGTTATTGATACTTTTTTTAAAGCATACAAAAAATTAGGTGTAACTAGAAGGAAAAACTGTATTTTAATGGTTAGAAATTGAAATACATGAGGTTAAAAGGAAGCACATTGCTTGCTTAATCAAAGCCAAGACTACGTCTTTTATAAGTGAAGCCTCGCCTGTAGTTCTGTGGCATGCCCTGCATGAGTTCTGAGCCCAGAGGCCCTGAAAGCTGCTGTTTGAATGCAGATAAGTTCATCATTTGATAGAACATTTCCTTTCTGGTTTCAGAGCTGCATGCTGTCTTAGGCTCAACAGATGGTTGGGCACTTGGCTAGATGGGGACTTGACGGGCCAGCTGAACATACACGGTGGAATGATGGCTTCTAGCAGAGAGAGCGTGTGTGTGCAGGGGGGCTGGTGGGAATGGAGTTTGTGAAGAGTGAGGGAGGAGGTGCAGATAATGTGGTTAGGCTGGAAGCCGGGCAGTAGGAATGGAGTCCCATTTAGAGCGATGTCCCATAATATCTTTTTCTCTCTCTTTTTGTCTTTTTTTCCCTGCTCTGGGCAACATCTCTGGTTGTGATGGAGGATGTGGTTTCCTTTGTTGCCATGGGGTTTAGGACCAAATCTACTGGCTTATAATACTGCGTTTAAAATATTGAAGATACTCATTGTGGTTGTTGTATTTCCTTGACCTTCAATATTTAACCAAGGGTGACAAACATTTGGCCCGTAGGCCAGAACTGGTCCCTCAGACACACAAAAGGTCCTGGTCACATTAGCAGTAATACACAGTCATGCAAATGAAATAAAAGTTATAATTATTTCTCAACCTTGATTAAAATAATTTTTTTAACAAGTTTGGAAATCCATTGTAATCTTAATATTGTAGTTCACATGTAATGAGACAAAGGGAATATGAATAAACGATTATCATCCAGTGGTTTCTAAATATACTGACTTCATTATATAAAACTTTGGCAATGTGTAATATGAACATTTATCTTTGTAATTTTTTTCTTTAATAAGACAAAAATAATTAAAAGTAAATTAAGATGTATTATTGCATTGGTGCTCCATCCCCATCTGCAAAATAGCAAGACTCTGGACCTCCTATAGCAGGTCAGCACTTCCAGTATCTAGTGTGTAAGTGTGTGAGGATGCACAACACCCACTTTTTAGAGAACTTTCTAGAACTGGTGAGGTTAAAAGGCCCTATGTAAGTGCAGAGCATTTACCTTTTTTACACCAGATATTTTGGCATATCATAGCAGGGAAAGCTGAAGTATCTG
Source organism: Rhamphochromis longiceps (assembly GCF_057381845.1). Lineage (NCBI taxonomy): Eukaryota > Metazoa > Chordata > Actinopteri > Cichliformes > Cichlidae > Rhamphochromis > Rhamphochromis longiceps. Next base: position 29,396,932 of record NC_140577.1, on the reverse strand, counting down.
CTGTGAGTCCTATTTCATTCTACTTTGAATGTAACTCAAAATCAAGCAGTCTGTAGTACTGTTCAAGATTGTTTTTTTGTTCTTGTAATTTTAGAATTCATTTTGGCACCAATCAACAGTATTTTTAATTAACTAGTCAGTTTGTTCTCTTAGATGTTTATTGTATTGAACAGTCAGGAGATAGTTGAGGACAGCTTTACTACTCACTTTAAATGGAAAAACACACATTCTTGCAAACAGCAAAATAAAAGACTAGCAGCAATCTATACAATTTCAAAACCAAAATGTGATCAATTAACAGTCAAGGGAAATGGCGTATTATATACATATATATGTATTAACTACAGGCTAATAGCAACTACCTACACACAAAGATGTATAGCTAGAGCTTTACATTCCCTAGGCATACTGTATAAAGGTGAGTGACTCAATAAAATAATAGTCTTATTATTGAAGTCGTTTATTCTTTTGAGCATATGACTCTTGGGGAAAGGGGATAAAAAAATATTCTGCTTCTACATATCCCTTTTAGTTCTTAAGCTTGAACTCCAGCTTCAGGGTCCGAAAATGAGTTTTGTTAAAGGGGGGATAATGCAGACCTTCCTTTGATGTGGCTCTAACATTAACGTCCCAATTCCTTTGCTGATCGGCAGTCCTGATCTGCAGAGAGGGCCGGGGGTGTCAGCCTGTCACAAGACTGTGTGTTGGTAATTGTGTTTGAAGGTGTGAGTTGTGAAGGTATAAATTCATGTGGATACCCTCCAGTGGTCACATGCCTCACTCTTCTAACCACTGGTGTGTTTTAAATTTAGAAAAAGCTCATATTTCTTTTTTCCCCTTCTTGATAGGAGAGCTAATGAAACCTAAAGTGTGTAGCCATGTGTTTGAGTTTGTTGATCAAAGAAAAATCTTGGGCTGCCTGTCACCCCTTTTTGGTTGTTATTTGCATATTTAATGTTGATGATGTAATAACCTTGAACCCAACAAACTTAGTGCATTTAGCTAATGCTTCTGGCTCTAAAAGTATGCTTGGTTCTGGCTGTCGATAAATGTATTATCTGAAAATGCTAAGCTAAGTATACAAAACTACAGTGTTGGGTAAGTTACTTTAAATTAGTAACTTAGTTACATTACTAGTTACTTCTATCAAAAGTAAATCAGTTACTTCAAATTAGTCGTTACTTTCAAAGTAACTAGTTACTAGGGAAAGTAACTTTGGCTTTACTCAGAATTCTCTTCTTAATGTGTTAGCACTATCCTGCCACAACTGCACTGTGCCACCTACCAATAGAAGGGAAAAAATAATGTGCATATTTCCACGAGAGAAATCCCACGCCTGGACTGTCGTCAACTGCCGCTATGATTCTAACCTACATCACAGCGTCATGTGCGCTTTTTACATCCAACAGGAAAACTGCAGTTGTGGTGCTTTCGATTGTACTCAGAGCTCGGAAATTCTGCCTTCCGTGTAGGAAGATGTAGGTAACACCAGACTGCAGATGAGCTGCATACTGGACTGGGACAAAAAATCGGCCCGCCATTATAGGAAAAACCATAAAGCCTTTGAACGAAAACAAACGCTGTTGTGACAGTGATGTACACTGTCTTGTCGTATTAAAAAAAAGGATCCTTTGTGTTATTTGTCTCTCAGAAACAGTTCATAACTTCCCTTCAACTCATTCATGTCACCTAAAAGGTAAACCTGTTTCTCCATCCCCTGTTCAGCTCTTATGATTCATACGGAGCCCTGCAGGAGACATGGGAGAAAAAAAAACAATTAAGATGGACTTTTGCGAGATCTCGCAAAAGTTTTGCGAGATCCCGAGTTAGTTTTGCGAGATCTCGCAAAAGTCCGTCTTAATTTTTTTTCTCCCATGTCCCCTGCGGGGCTCCGTAGATTCAGTAAGGACGTCTCCTGGTTTTATCTTCATGTTTCCCTCTCACCAGAAAACCAAACCGATATTATGACCAGCAGCTTTTACGGCCCTGGCTCCAGCAAACATCAGCTGATAGTAGAAGGTAATGTTAAATAAATTCTAACAACAGCTGACCAAGCTTAAACATGCTGCTGTTGTTTAACGCGACCTCCGCTGGTTTCTTCTTTCTGGCGCAAAGTGAAAACAAAAATAAACAAACAAGAGAGACGGGACTTAGGACAGAAAAGCCGATCAGCTGATCATTGATCAGCTTCATGATTGAAGTAGCAACAGGAGAGGGAGGGGGAGAGAATGAGAGAAGAAGAGACAGCTGCAGCGTAAAGACACAGAATAACTCCAGCTTTGTGTCTTTTTTTCATTGTAGCTGAAGTACGGGCCAAATTGCATTCCTTTTCACCTCAATATGAAATATTTTCTCTGAATATGGGACGATTATGTTTTTTACAGGACGGTTGGCAACTCTTATAACTAACCTTACGAATAAAATAAAGTTCACTATCAGTAACATCATAGCACCCGCCCAGCAGTATATAAACTCCGTCATGCTAGCTAGTACGCAGTATGAGTGATTGTAACTGACTGTAAAAAGTCAGCATAACGAAAATAAACTACACACACCATCGGCCCACCGAGTCCAGCTATGGCTGCATATGTGTTTAGTAGTAATTTCTTTTTGTAGAGGGCTAGCAAAACAACAGTTTTCAAGGGCATGGCCATATTGGAATCCCGACTTCTCTGACAAGGCTAACCAGAACGCCGTTTACTCGAGTGTGACATTATTCCCAGGTCCGTGTTCCGATTTCGAGGTAAGTCAAACGCAACACACAAAGTAACGAATAACGACCCTATCTAAATCCCAGTAACGATTAACGCGTTCCTGATTTCGGCATAATAACTAGTTACCATGGTCGTTACCACAATAATAACGTAGTTGCTGTGATGCGTTACACAATAACGCGTTAGTCCCACTGCAAAACAATACCTATTTTTCAGTTCTTATAGCCTACTCCTGTTAGTAGTTACCTTTCCATGTAGTTGTCAGTTATATACAGCAACACTTGGGTGAATTTTGATAACCTATATAGGGTGGTCACCAAAATGTACAGTTACTGAAAATAATGACTAGCAACGTTAAGCAGTTCCTGAAAAAAACTGTAACTGTTGTTGTTAGCTAGCTAATAATAATATGATGCAGTTTATTTTTAAAGCACGTGTCAAAGTCAGCATTAAAAAGTAAGTGGAAATGAAAAATAAATCAGAAATCAGTTGAAATAGGTCACTCAAGATTCATGTGGGGCAACATGGTGGCATGGTGATTTGCACTGTTGCCTCGCATCAAGAACATCCTGAGTTTAACCTTCCTGCCTTCTTGGGACCTTTTTGTGCCACTGCTATGTGTTAAATGGCTGCCATTTCCACTGTGTTCAGTGGAATATAACCAAACTTGCCACAGGATAGTTTTTACCTGTCAATGTTAATATTCCAGTGTGAATTCCTTAAATCAGCCTAAAATGGCTGAGCAGCAGAAATCCCCACACCCATCACCCTGGGGACCATTTTCTGCCCATTGACTTCCATTATAAACGCTATTTTTCAACCCCAAATTATCATCATATGATTTTATTTTTTCTTCTTTTCTTGGATGTCAATGAAGACTCAGGGCCTTGAAGTTTTAATTTTTAAATTGCAAAAAAAATGCAAAAAAAATAATGGCAGGTCAAAATGTATGTTGGTGCCAATCTTTGGTCCATCTAAAGGCCTACTTATAATGACAATCACATATTACTTCAACTGGTTTTTTGTGGAAATATTTAGTTTCGTTTTTTGGTTTTTGGGGCTTATAACACAGGGCGCTCATGTAATAACACTGGGATTTGAAGGGTTAAAACAACGAAAATATAATTAAAACTTTACATGAATATTTCAGGGAGAAGTAGTTTTACAAGGTTGGCTAATTTAAAGTGGAATAAGATATGGATATATGGTCTTTTTATGGCGTGGCTGAGAATGGTCCCTAGGGTGATGGGTGTGAGTTTTTTAAAGGATGGCAGGAGGGTTAAAGCCATCATTTGGCCATTGCTTCTCTGTACAGGGTTTGCATGTTCTCCCCATTCCTGCGTGGGATCTTTCTGGGTACTCCAGCTTCAGCTTCAGTTTTATTTGTCATATGGAAGTTAGCACAGGGTCAACATTGCAATGAAATGTATTTAAATGTATTCCTCCTACAGTCCAAAAACATAGTTATTCACATTAGGTTAATTTACTTAGATTAATATGTATGAATGATATCAGGCTCTCTGTGTTAGCCATGTGACAGACTGGTGGCTGGGGCCAAAATAGTGTCCATTTAGGGTTGGAAGGCTACAGCGTTTCACTTTTCAACTACTGTTAGTAAACCACCTGAAACCATTAACCCAGACTTTCTCTGTTTCCATTTTGGAAAACCTCAACATACACAACCCTCTAGACTGTTACTAGTAATAGAAGCAATGTATATATGCTATATATGCTTGCTAAGATATAATTAGACCATCACTGATTAAACAGGACCTTAGTAATCTGTAAATTGAAGCTATATGTCTTTACTGCAAAAGTAGAAAACATAAAAGCAGCCACAAACTAAATAAATAAATAAATAAATAATTAACTGGTTCATTTTTTGATTGACAGCATGCCTTTGTCCCCAGGTCATGAAATTTTAATGTATGGGATAATGTCAGCTGGTAATTACAAAAAAAGGCGGCAAGATTGGATTTGTGCACTCTCTGCAGTGCCGCCAGTGTTACTCTGAAGGCCGGGTACAGGGGAATCAATACTGTGAACATTCACAATTCTCCTCAAATGCTACCCTGGAGTTGTTCAATTAACAATGAATGGTAGATGGATTTTGTGGTTTCAAATGTTGTCAGGATTTGTGCCTTCAAAAAAGCTTTAAATTCTATTGAATCTGTCAGTTTTAAATTAGGAAGAGTGTTTGCTGGAGAAACAGCTTACAGTCAGCATTTTCCTTTTCATTTTATTTTGTCATTAGACATCTTAGATTAGAAACCAAGACAATATATTTTTGTTGCCTTGACTCATTAATGCTGTGTCTCAAGAAGTACAGCTGGGTTAAGAATAGTTGTAGGAGAAAAAAAAAAGTACAAGTACTGAATTCATTTTCTACTGCTGGCAAATCTTCAACATCTGAAATTGGTACAGGGTCTGGCAGGTTAAATGAAGCATAGGTTAATTAATTTCAGTATGTGGGGCTAAGAGGTCGGCTCACACTGGTTTTGAACATCCTCGGAGAGGAAAGAGAGTTTGTCTGTTGTCACTATGAGAGAAAGATAACCAATGAAAAATGATCATTTCCCCTGAAATATTAAATATATATATATACTTATATATATATATGAAAAAACATTCTGTACTGTAAACAACACCAAACAGCAAAATAAAAGACTTGCAAGAATGTGTGTTTTTTTTTAAACACAGAAAGTGCAATGCATGCTGGGCTTCAGCTGCAGTATCTGTGCGCCAAATAGCAGTATCTCCCAGCATGAGTCGTACAGCCCTCTGGCAATATCCTTCTCACACAGAGCCAAGGTCACTTGGCTAACTACAGTATCTCATCTCACAATGCAAAAGGATTACCATTTTTTGGGCTACTGTCCATTGGGGAAGCTTCCTCACTATCGCTCTTCTTCAATAGCCGCTCCAACATCAAGTGCTGTCGACTCCGAGCTTGCGCTGCCCTTTGTCATTCAGTGCGTGTGAAGTGTTGCTTGTATTTTCGCAGTTTTCCAGGTGCACACCTAATTACACTTGTGGAAAAAAATGAACCAGAGCCTTTTTTGGCTCGTTTCCAAGGATGGGTCTTTCACCTCCTCCCACTCTTCTCTCTTCTCTTTCACCAGGAGTGAGCAGTTAGGTGTTAGGGATAAATCCTTCTTTGCTGCTTCTCCGTATAGTTTATTTGTCAGAGTGGTCAAATGAAATCACCAGCCTTCAAGCTGGTTTGATAAAAATGGTATCTAAGGAGAGAAGTCCCCATAACAACCATTTTCAAGAATTTACTTGGCGAGGGAAGTAAGCTTTGCTGTCCTGACAGTGCCATTTTACACTGTATGAGTGTAAAAAAAAAAAGTCAGATTAACAAGCAAAAGTTTCAAAGTTATCCTCACAGCAGCAAACTACTCATGATTTGTGGATATAGTAACAAATGAATTAAAGCCTGTGTCATGTAATTAATTGCTTTTTTTGGCATGTTAGTGTTTTGTGGCTCTGCAGTCATGGGCAATTAGGATTAGACGATTTGAGATATGGAGAATTGAGTGTTGCGCCCGTCTTCCAAGCAACAGCTCCACAAGAGAGTGAGGACCCCAGGAGTATTTTACAAAGCGGATTATCAATTCACTGCTGCCAGGAGAAAAACTCTCTCTCCACTGGGAGATGCTGTTATTTCAAATCTTTGTCCAATTATATTATGCTCGCAGGGGCTGTGTGCATGTGTGTGTTTGTGCTCGCATGCATGGTGTACGTGCAGGTTAAGCAGGCTTGAGAGGAGGACACTGTGTAGTAGGGATATAATCAAAAGTTGTGCTTGCAATCAGTTGGAATAGCTGGAGAGCTGCATAGCTTCCAAGGAGAGATGTGAGTCAGGGTCTCCAAGGAGGAGGTGTTAGAATGTTTTGTTGATGGAAAATCATAATCAAGCGCGTTTGGAGCGCTGGGGGTGAAGACAGAAATGTAGCCCACGGACTCTGTCTTGGTGTCGTCTTGTGAAGTATTGATTCTGCAACAGCTTCGCTTTTGATTTTGAGTAGTTTTTGTTCCTGAAGTCCTTGCCTGTCAATTTGTAAAAGAGCCTCAGAGTTGGTTCACAGCGTGGGTGTTAGATGGGTTATTGGCAGTGTGTGACTCTTGCCATGCCTTGGCCTCTCCGAGTCGCTCAACTCTCTTTGTTGTTATTCGAGTAAAGAGCAAAGTTCATTGAAACTTTGCAGAGGCCTATTTGAAAGCAAAAGAAAAACAGATTGAGAAAGCCTTCCAAGCAGTTTGCACAGGTTGTGTGGCTAAAATGTGAGTTTTGTCCTTTAGAATGGAGCGAAAGTAAAGGATCACATATTAATTTGAGATAATAAAGAGCTGACCGTGGGACTAAGAATTCAGTCTTTTACATGGGGACAATTTTGATTGCTAGGCTACCTGATGATTTTTTTTTTTTTCATGTCCCGTTTGGATCTTTAGCCATCAGAATTGTTGTCTTAAGGCCAAGAAAGATGCCAAGCGGATTTATTTTACCAAGTGGATCATCATGGCCTTGCCATATTGGTCCATTTGATTGACCTTTATTATAATTATGAATTTATTTTATTTTCAGTTGCTACAAACGGGACAGACATGACTGGGGGATAGGACAGGGAGAAAGAATGAAAGAAAGAGAGGGAGAGAAAGAAAACCAAAGAGGAGAAGAGACTGTGAGAAGGGGGGGAAGAAAAAAACAAACAAACAAACAAAAAAACAAACAAAACACCTGGGTCACCTGTATGGAGAAAAAAAACAGAAGAGAAAGCAAACAACAAAGAGCAACATAATAAAAAAAACAGCACCATCACAATAAACTAGCTAGCAGTAGATATCAGTAGATACTAAATAATAAACGATATTGTGCAGCACGCAAGATAGACAGCGCACAATGTGCTTTGAGGCAGCAGCCAAGAAAGCTGTAGTCCGCGTCTGTGAATACCCGTGTGTACACCTGTGTGGATCAGCATGCTTGCATTCCAAAGGTTTCTCCATGTAACGATCTGCTAGGGAGTGTGGGGAGCCACAGCCCCGTCCTCCAGGGCATGAGGAGATCAAAACTCCAGACATCCAGAGGCCCCCAGAACACAAGAGACCAAGGAAGACCAACAGAGGGGCAGCCGCGCCACTGTCCCAGTAAGAGCTGAGGAGAGTCCCAGATGAGGGCTCACTCAGCAGCCGCGGAGCAGAAGCCAGGGGGGAGTTGCAGTGACGCGCCCGTGAGCTCCGCCGGCAGCCAGCTGTGCCTGAGTGACCGAGCCCCAGGCCGAGAGGCCGGGGGCACCCCACCTCCGAAGTGGCCCGAGCGAGCCCCAGGCTCCAGGCCCCGATAAGCGGCCGCCAAGGAGTGAGCCGGTGTGCACCCGGACGCCCATCCCCAGACACAAAGAACCACCAACGCACCGATACCTGAGGGAGTCCGCCACTGGCAGGGGAAGTGGTGGTGGGTGGAGATAGGCCTCCAAACCTTGGAGGGCCTGAGATGTCCCCAGAGAGGTGGCGTCTGATACCCAACCTGACATATAGACACAGACATACAGGCACACACAGACACAAACATCCATTCCCACCCTCATGCTCTCATATGCACTTACTCCACACTCAACCAACGTGGAGACAGATATAAAGCACCGCAGCAATTTCCTAATGTTGTAAACCTGCTCAACATTTGGCAATAAAACCCTTTCTGATTCTGATTCTAAAGAGACACTGTACACACGATCACACTCCCCAAGCGTACTCTATGAACCGGGTCTAGGTACCCTTGCCCCTGGAGGGGGGAACTGCACCCAGACCCAGGTGGTGTTACCCTTTTCCCTGCGGTGGGGAGAAGCAGACCGCCCCGACTCCGTAGCAGCAGGGAGGCCCCACACTCCAGACCGCAGTCGGACGGCCACCTCGGAAGGCTACCTGATGATTAACAGGAAAGAAAAAAGAAGATAAGAACAGGAAACCAGTATATATGATAAATATGAAATACAGTGTAGGAATGTGCCCCAAAAGACATTTAATACATGAAGAGTGGCATCTCATAAGAATTTAATCATCATTTTGTATTGAATAACAGGTTTGCAAAGTGGCCAAACAAGCACGGACTCCATACTGTAGATCATAATTAATGATACATTAAGATTCACCTTTAGCTATTATGATGTAGCAAATTAGCAGACACAGACGCAAGCATAATCCTGCGAACTTGTAACTGGTGATGGGAAAAAAAATCCTGGTACAAAGAATAAAAGGAATACAAACATTAAATTAACTAAAAAGAAAGATATAATAAATAATAACACTAATAAAAATGTGCTGCCTCTGGGTTAATAATATGCAATTAAAAATAAAAATCAAATCGTACACTTTGTGAATGCTAGGCTCTTTCTAGACACACTTGCTCCTGAAACAAAAACACACATACACACAACAAAATACACACACATACATACACACTGTTACGTTTCCAAGACCACAAAAAGCCCAGCTTCCCCACAACATTAACTAAAAGTTATTAAAAAAAAGCCCAGAGGCAGTCTGACCTCTAATTAATAAAGAGTCTTCTATTAGCTAAACCTATACACCAAGCAGAGGAGCAACCCCGTCCCACCCCACAGCTAAAACTTTAAAATGAAAAACAATAAAATAGCAGCATAAATTCTAAAAGGAAAATAAAACCAGACAGGTATTTTTCCTGTGCAACCTCCACACAAGGAAAATAACCTACACACATAACAGCATCAGGAAAAAGCACTGAAGATAAAAGACAAATATCAAAAGACTCACGTCTGCAGCAAAGACTGTGTATAAAAGTTGAATGTAGCTCCTTTGACATTAGTCTCAAGCTTAGTGTTTTGGGCTGATGCTATAGTACCTTTCGGTACTTCACACACTCCAATAAATGGTAAATGGCCTGTATTTGTATAGCACCTTACTTAGTCCCTAAGGACCCCAAAGCGCTTTACACTACATTCAGTCATCCACCCATTCACACACTGGTGATGGTAAGCTACATTGTAGCCACAGCTGCCCTGGGGCACACTGACAATAACCTGAGAATTGTGCTGAATCATGACCCAGTTGACTTTCTTGCTCGTCTTACCTTCATGAACATTTTTCTTTGTCCGTGCACTTTTTGTGTTTCAACTGTTTGTTTCTCCGGCTAGCTTCTCTTGTCATCTTCTCTTCCCTTTTTAAACTGGAATACCTGCCACCTTCTGCAGCACCTTTTGTTTGGTCACGTACATTTTAAGCATGAAAATGATTTATTTCATCAGTTATTTATAAAAAAAAAGAATAGATTAATTTTTAATTTTTAAGTTATTTTAACTTTTAATGTTTTTTTATTTTATTTTATTTTTACAATATTTAATTCATTTAACAACCTGCCTTCAGGCTCTTTTATGCGTTTTTCTAAATGGCTCTTCTTACGAACTTTACCAGCTTTATCAAACTGTGATACTTAAACTATTGGAGAAATAAAGATTTCTAGGAGTCCATAGTTATTGTAATTCATATTTCATCTCCACTCTAGTCTTCTATCATTCTGTTTTTCTTCAAAAATAAGAACTTTGACCTGTTGGTGGCACTAAAGGGATCACTAAAGACAGCATTCATCCTCAAAGACCCACTGATGTTCACTTTCCGTTTTATCACTGACTTGGTGGGAGCTGGCAGCAGGCATCAGTGGAATGTGAGAGCGATAAACAAGTTTATGGAAACCATATGAAGCACTACCACTACTCCTGTTTCAAAAACAGGGCTTTGGAAAATTTGATTTACAGTTGCAGAAAAAAAACATTTTATGAACAAGAATGTTTTTGAGATTGGTCAACAAAAATGAAATGAAATAAAATAAAACAAAAGCCAAAAACAACCCAGTCAAAAATGAAATTTCAATCAATTTCAAGTAGGGCTGCCACGATAAGTCGACTAGTCACGATTACGTCGACTATCAAAATCGTTGACGACTAATTTAATAGTCGACGCGTCGTTTGAAGCTTTCTAAGATCCCAAAAGACGCAGGAATAAATAGTAGGATTTAAGAGTGTAATAACAGACTGAAACAGAAGATGGCAGCACTGCATGTACAAGGATGCCAGGTGCCGTTAAACCCCGAAGAAGAATCAGTGTCCCAGAATTCATAGCGCGGCCCTGCTTGTCACTACCGGAAACCCGATCGGTACCCCGCATGCGCAAATCTTACGCCACTTCCTCTCTTTGCCAACATTTCGACATTCAATATATTTGAATGACACGGTTAGCGCCCAGTTAGCTCCTAGCATTTCTCAGAAACTGTTTTATTGCTAACTTACATTGCTGTCTGTATTATTGCTGAAGTCCTAAATGATCACCTTTAAAGTGTTTGTGCTAATAACATCATGTACAGTCAGACAGGCATGGAGAACAGCACTGACTGGGAGGCTTTGAACAGATCACATAGTTCAATTCAACATATAAGACTTTAAGAATGCACAGGCATCTACTTAAAATCTATTGAATTTATCATCTGTCATATTATCACGTACAATTCCAATGTTTGTTCATCTCACCTGAACCTGTGCTTTACTTGTGTTGTTGTTGTTGGTGGTGATGTGTACAGTTGGCAGCGGGAGAGCTGCAGCCTGTTGAATGTACTGTTACAGCAACCGTGTGATTATTGTAAGAATAAATGATGCTGCGAAGCATGAAAATGCCATCAGGTCTGTCGTGGTGGTTTAGTTATCAAGTTTTTTTCTTAAAGTGCACGCAAACCAGTAAACAAATTCAAACAAGTACTGCTGAGAAACTATAATCCAAAAAATTACAATTCAAATTCTCAACAACAAAAACAACTGGTGAAAATATAATTAATATGTAAACAACTTAACAACCCCCGAAGCGTCTAAGTCACGTCACATGACAGCGCAACACCTAAACACAAGAGGGGGGAGGGGGAGCAAAGTGTGCCTGCTCTGCGCTGACACAGGAGCGGCGAGTCCGGCGACCTGGCTGTTTCATCTTTGCCGAAACACGGCACTGCAAACAAGAGCAAAACTTAAAGTAAAGAATCGATCTCACCAGGCTAGTATATGATACCAATGCCTACTTGGTATCGATACAGTCGATATTTGGATTGATCCGCCCACCACTACCGTTCATCGACAGTTCGCCTTATAATACTGTGCGCCTTATGGTCCGAAAAACACGGCAGCTGTTTCCTGGAAGTTTGCCCAGCTGGAACCAATGAAACCAAACTGAACTAACTGCACCCAAACCCTTAAACCAAACTAAATATGGCATTTAAATTTTTTTTATTACACAATCAGGCCCACTTGTTGCGCCCCCCCCAAAAAAAAAGAAAAAAAAAAGAGGATCATACATCATGATGTGATTTAGATTCCCATAACATAAGTAATCCCTGGACTCTAACACCTACACACACACTCCTACACACACACACACACACACACACACAAACTCTAATTCGTGGGGATGGACATTTTGTCCCCACACACAAACAAACACATCCTATACCCTCAACTATACCAGATGATCAAAATAGCTTCATGGGGATTCTGGGACCAAATGTCCCATCCCTTCCACCCATGTCTTTTCTTGCCTTTTGTGCCTGTTTTCCTTTCACACTCTCAGCTTCTTAGCAGCAGGAGTGCAGCAGCGCTGTTGCCGAGGTACTAACAGACATTTTGCCAGATTGCTAAGAACTTCAAAGTGTGTTTGACATGTACACTTGGGAGGCACACACTGGGAGCGAGAGTGGCTCATGCTGAGACCTTAGAAGAGGCCTTAAAAGCACCACGTGTATATATATATATATATATATATATATATATATATATATATATATATATATATATATATATGTATATATACTATTAACATTCAAAGAGACTTGCACTTAGCTGACTCTCACATAGCGCCTTTGAATTAAGTGTGTGTCATATTTGTTTATAGCAGCAACAGTAATGTACTGCAGGTTATACTGCTGTGTGTGACTGATAAGGAGTGAAGAGACCCACGTTTTATGGCCTAGATAGCAATTAAATGACTCTTTCCAGCTTTTTGTTTGTCATTTGACTTTATTGTCCTGGCTACCACATTTGTGTATGTCCTTGTTTAATATGATGAAACTTCCTATTTGGGTAAACAACTGTTAATTCTTCTCCACGGTGAATGTTTTAAAGGGGAATAGCTTTTCCGTATTTAATTCAGCACTTCTTCCACAGAACAGGACAAGTCTGCATACAAAAAGCTTTCAATCCTCTCAGTGCACTTGAAATCTTTTCATTTCATTATGATACGCCAGGGTTTTCCTGCCTTGTCTTTTTTATCTTTGCAGCCTCTGTGCTCACCAGTGACAACACTCAATTTACTACAATCCTCAAGTGGACTTTAAAATCTGAAAAGTGCAGAGAAATTGATTTAAAGCAAGAGAAAGCATGAATGAGTAATGAATTCAGTAAACACTAGGGTAGAATTGAATTGAAATAATGTTCCTGTCATTAAAATTTTGTTCATACTGCACGTGCACTAAAAAAAGGGGGTGCAGAAGAAAGAGAAACAATCCTCTACTATCCAGAATTTTTCACAACATAAATGAGCTTTCATTGTGTGAATGTTCAGGAAAAGATTGTTTTATACCATGAAACCTCGGCAATCAGGGATGGGCTGTAAAGATACGAAGAAGACAAAGACAGAAAATATCGACTGAAACAATGAACATGGTATTTGTTTTAGACACATTTGCTTGGGGAGGTACACTCGGCATTTCTGGCTTCATCAATCTGTTAAAGTGATGACTTCTGTCATTCAGATGTCAGTCACTGTTGTGTTATTGTTCGTCACAGCTTCATTCAGACCTTGTCATAAATGATGTGAAGTGTAAAATGTTTTGTTTTCTTTGTTTCTTCATTGTGTTGCAGCTCCACCGCCCTTTGCACATGGACTCAAAGAGAAAGCTTTCGAAAATACTTCATAGAAGGATGTGTTTTTATTAAACTGCAAAGCTGGAAACAAAAGCAGAAAAGAAATAAAGACATGCATAGCCATAACCCTGTGAGTCAGAGAATGCTGCTCAAGGTGTTTTTTTGTCTAAATCTGAGTTAGAAATGATTATTCATGCTTTTATTTCTTCTCGCTTAGATTACTGTAACAGTCTTTTTCTTTGTTTGAGCAAAAAGGGTCTTGACCTCCAGTCAGTCTAGAATGCTACAGCAAGGCTTTTAATAAAGACACAAAAAAGAGAGCACATTACACCAGTTTTACGCTCATTACACTGGCTTCCAGTACATTTTAGAATTCATTTTAAAATCTTAGCTTTGAATCATGACGCTCCTGTCTATATTTCTGATCTCTTAGAACCTCACACTCACTCTTGCAGCCTGAGATCATCTAATCAAAGGCTGTTGGTTCGAGTAATGCGTAAAGTAAGGGATAACTATTGCAAAAAAGGTAATTAGATTACTGTTACTTTCCCGTAAGCATGCTGCGTTACTGCGTTACTAAAACTGTGATTTTTTTGCCAGAGTGTCTCATGACAATGACGTAAGCGAGTGCGACGTTCGTGACAACAGCTGTGTGCAGATCAACAATGGATAATATAACGAGTGCAGGAGAGAGTATGCGTGCAGCGTTTAAAGTGTGGAAGTACTGACCTTACTTTGAGTTTGATTCCGTAAAAAGTGACGAAAACAACGAGTACGCTGCCACGGAATGGGCAATTCACAGAGAAACTCCCAGATCCTTCCACTGACCGCTGCAGCACACCTGCACCAGGGCAAACCTCCGCCTGCCCCACACCTGCTATACAGGTGAAAATAGAGCAACAGGACCGCTGAGTCTTTGATTTTATTTATTTTCTGCTGTGTTTTACTTACATCTATTTGAAAGAGTGAGTGTAAACACAAAAAACTATTTTATTTTATGTGCTGGAATGTGCAGAAAATAGGTTTAAATGTTAAACTAATTTCTTCCAGTCAGAGAATGTTGCATATAATTTAATATTTGCTTGATGCGTAAAGTTAAAAGATTAAAACTAATAAAACAAGTTTTAAAAAGAGACTTTTCCATTTGATTACATTTTATATGATGGATTATGCAGAAAAAGTAGAATTGGGCTGAAAGATCTATCGCTTTATCACCTATTTAGGGAATAAATCATGTTTTAAAAATTAACTAAGTAACTAATTACTTTTGAAAATAAGTAATCAGTAATGTAACGGGATTACTTTTTTCGGGAAGTAATCAGTCATTAGTTACTGATTACGTTTTTCAAGTAACTTGACCAACACTGGTTGGTAGTTCCCTGAACAAGTTTTAAAGCCACAGGTGATAGATCTTTTAGAGCGGTGGGCCCAAGGTTGTGGAATTCTCTCCCTCCATCTCTACGTTGCCTGGATTGTATTTATTCTTTTAAACATCATCTTAAGACTCATTTATTTAGACTAGTTTTTAATCAGATTTGTGCTGTATGTTTGATTGTACTGTTTTATGTTTATCTGTTTTATATCATTGTGAAGCACTTTGTGGTTTTTATCCTGTGAAGAGTGCAATATAAATCTATAAAGTAAAGTAAGTTTAGACTTCAAACAATATTGAAAGTGATTTGTTAATCACATCAGGGTAGACCTGGGAAGATTGCCTTCGCACCTTTATAATGGACATGTTATATATCTAATTTATTTCTGGATGTCAGACAAAACTTTACTATTATCGTTCGTGATGAACAATAATCCATATTTGAGTTTCTGGCTACTTGGGGCACTGAAAGAAGATATAAGCACAAGAATGTCATATTTAAAATTCTTAAATCACCTTCGTAAATAGTTATCATGAATAGAATAAGTTATTGTTGGTTGGAGTGACAGGCTGGTAGAGAAAAGTTTTTACAATTTTACGCCACCCAAATTGTCGGGAATATTAATCATCATTCAAAGTCAGCTTCTGAGAAAGTCCAGCTTTAGCTTCAATTTTAAATACTCGGTTGTGTCCTTTAGCTGGTCTCTATGATTGCCACTTTACCATTTGACACTGGTCGGGAATGTGCAGTGTGTTCATCAAGGTTGTCTTTTCATTAGGTGGAAACAGCAACCATCTGCATCTTGAAATGAGGTTGGTGAAAACTATGAGCGAACAAAAACACCAAAGCTGCATGCTGTAAAAAATACTGAAAAATCCTTAATGCAGCTTTATTACTACCATAATTATCATACACATATACTGCTACACATTCTAAAATGTTAGCCTTAGTTCAAATGAGAGATTGGCATTTACTTAGAATGTTTTGCTTTTCTAGTGGGGTTAATTGTTATATATAGTACTGTGCAAAGGTTTTAGGCAGGTGTGAAAATGCTGTAAACAAAGAATGCTTTCAGAAATATAAATGACTGTTTGTTGGCCCCAAATGTATTCTGCAGCAGGACAATGACCCCAAACATACAGCCAAAGTCATTAAGAGCTATCTTCAGCATAAAGAAGAACAAGAAGTGCTGGAAGTGATGGTTTGGCCCCCACAGAGCCCTGATCTCAACATCATCAAGTGTGTCTGGGATTAAATGAAGAGACAGAAGGATGTGAAGAAGCCTACATCCACAGAAGATCTGTGGTTAGTTCTCCAAGATGTTTGGAACAACCCAGCCGAGCTATTTCAAAAACTGTGTGCAAGTGTACCTAGAAGAATTGATGCTGTTTCGAAGGCATAGGGTGGTCACACCAAATACTGATCTGATTTGATAGATTTCTCTTTTGTTCATTCTCTGCATTTTGTTGATTGACAAAAATAAATGATTAAAACTTCAATTTTTGAAAGCATTCTTTCTTTATAGCATTTTTTCTATATACTTTAGTTCAGTATATATATGTGTGTGTGTGTGTGTGTGTGTGTGTGTGTGTGTGTGTGTGTGTGTGTGTGTGTGTGTGTGTTTGTGTGTGTAGATAATGACATTTCAGATGTTTTAAAAATAATGAACATACGATGGCCGTGAGAGCTCAAATACACTGCAGCTTGACCCTGAAAAAGATGAACCATGAAATAATTACCAGAAAATTCTAATTTGTTGAAAATGAAGTGTTTATTGTCCCGTCTGCCAGTTTAGATTTTTTTGCATACTTAAGTTTCAATTTGTATGATCTTTTCTACATCCAACATTTTTATGCCCTTTATTTATTTATATAGGTTCTTTGGGGGGAAATAATTACAAGGATGTTGCAGAAGTCTCAAAAACCCATGAACCAACATGATACACTTGCTGTTACAGGATCAAGCAAACACCAGCAAACAAAAATTGCTTCAGAAGCACACTTTAATAGAAGTTGAATAAAACACAGCAGAAATAGAAAAAACAAACTAACAGAAACAACACAAAAGCTCACAAAGAAGCGCAAAACACTACAGAAGTGTTTTTGGGGACACACTAATGGCTAAACAGCTGTGACGTGAAAGTGGTTAGCCAGTGTCTTTTGACTACTTTCACATCTATGTTCTGGATTTGCTCTGAATTGGGCCTTCAGTGTTGGGGAGTAACGGAATACATGTACCGACGTTACGTATTTAAAATACAAAATATGAGTAACTGTATTCCGTTACAGTTACCGTTTAAAAAGGTGGTATTCAGAATACAGTTACTTTGTTGAAATAAATGGATTACACTGCGGTACTTTCCTGTTTCATATTGTCGCGGGTCAGGACTGTTTGGGTTTTGTTTGACAGCTACGTTCTGTTGTTCCAGGCGGCAGCGTTACGGTTGCCATGGTTACAGGGCGACGCTCTCTCTCTCTCTGCGACTGTGTGTTTCCTGGGTGAGAGAGCGCCTTTTCGTTGTTGTTGTTGTTGTGCTAAGCTAACAGGCAGAATGCTACAAGCATAGCTCTAAAGAATGTAGCATCATGGGCAGTGTAGTCCGTGTTGCAGGGAGAATGGACTGCCATACACGTTATGTGTCTGTTGTCATCGAGGAAAAACGGGAGCTGGAAGCATGTAAATATAATAATAACCACTTCAGCCAAGAAGAGTGCCTGACGAGCCCAGTTGTAAGTAAGCTATTAAGACTCGACTGTACACTTTGTTCGTGTTTTCCTCCGAAAACAATAAGTTCCGTTGGAGCAGCCTTTCAACACCTCTCTCTGTCTCTCGCAAGAAAAGTTGACCCACACAACAAAGTAAAGCTATTATTCGGCTACAAGCCGACAGGGACCCCGACGTATTAGTCAGAGGTCCCTTTACTACAGTTCGGAGTCGCGGACCTTCAGTAATAGTAATAAATCACACAGCAATAGTACATTCACGTTGTTGTAAAAAGCATGATAATATATTAAGTAATCCAAAGTATTCAGAATACGTTACTGTCATTGAGTAACGTAACGGAATACGTTACAGAATACATTTTGGGGCATGTAATCTGTATTCTGTAATGGAATACATTTTAAAAGTAACCTTCCCAACACTGTGGGCCTTCACTAACCTGAGGTCTAGACTGTCAGTTGCTTTTAGCTGATCTTAACTTGAGGACGCAGTCACTTGTTCCAGTTCCTCTGTGTCATATATTCCAGTATCTGAAATGGGAGTTTTATAGTGGTACTGACATGCTCTCATCCGACCTGGGTATAGGGGTGGAAGACCAATCTAATGTGTCTCTATAAAATAGACTAATGTTCTGTTTTACATGTGTTACGTATTAAATAACTAATGAAAAAAACTGTGATGACGATGATGATGTTAATTTGTTTTGCAAGCATGTTCCTGAGAACAGGGGGAATCTCTTCATTCCTTGTCTGTGGCTGCTTTTTTCTCATCTCTCTTTGGAGGACAAACAAAAAAAAAGGATGATGTTGTGTTGCTGCAGATAGCAGCAGACAACATCCATCTTTTTATTTGGCAGCACCTGACATGGCTGATCTTAACTGACATTGTTTTACTTTTACAGGATTTCAGTCTTTGTGAAAACTGTTGTGAAAACAGTTTCTGTGTTCTTTATGATTCCCCTTGCAAATTACTCATTGCAAACATTGAATCAGAAGAAAAGCTTTCTTGCAGCTAAACAGGTCATGTGAGGAAAATCTTCCACGTCAAAAGTGCAGGGGTTAGTAAGGAGAGCCTGCCTGCTCTTTGCTTACCTTTCTGCAGGATGAGATTTCCATGGCAGCTAATGATGTGCACACCCTGTGTGTCTCATGCTATCCTAATAGCATTACCAAGGGGATTGGACTGCAGGACAAAATGTGTTTGGACAGGTATGTCAACATGATCACCTCTCAGCTAATAAGATTTGAGAAATCAGTGGGAGGAAATGCACAGGGCCATTTAGTATGTGGGGATTTCACAAGGAAATCTTCTATATTGCACATATATTTTCATTATGCGTCTATGGGGATTAATGAAATGATTTAAAGCAGAAAGCTGGCAGTTTATTCACATTTTGTTCTGCCATTCCACAAAAACAAGATCATAAAAGAAGTATTGCCAGTATCCACAGCCTGCTTTTATCCTCTGTGCTGAAGAGGTCCATTGTTGTTACAAAACTATTAATAAAACATCAGTGAGTCATAGCGGTGAATAGACTGCCATGTGTTAGGATGCCTGGGTCGTTGACCCAGGGTTTTTGAGTTTATTATATTATGTATACTTTCTAGTCTTTGGTTTCTTTGAGTTCTGTCTTATGGTTTATGTCTCTGTCTTCTTTAGTTGCTCTGTCTCCCCTATCACCTGTATCCCCTTGTCTAGTTCGCGTCTCTGTGTATCCTTAGTTCCTATATCCCCGTGTTCAGTCAGTGTTTGTGTCTGCCCTGGTCCCACGTCTCTGTTCCCTCTGTAGTGCCTGCATGTGAGTCTGTGTTATGTGTTTCCTGTTTTACTTTGAAGGTCTCTGTCTTATCTCAGTGTGTTCAGTTTACGCTTCTTTGGTCTCGTCAGTTCTGATTTGTCCCAGCTGTGTTTTCCTCCTGTTATTCATTCCCTGATTGCTCCTTCTGTGTATTTAAGCCCTGTGTTTCTCTGTGTCCGTGTCGTGATCTACCGTTTACCTTGCTGTGTGTTCTGTCATTCCTCCAGTTTAAGTTTATTTTGAGTTTTTTCAGTTATGATATATTTTGAGTATCACATTAAAGCCATTTTGAGTTCCCGACTGTCTCCGGAGTCTGCACCTTGGGTCCTATTCCTGTCTGCACACAGCCACTCATAACACCATGTTCCTTCACTACCACAACACTGTAACCTACCTCTATTTTACATATACCACAGCGTCCTGACAGAAATGACAGGTAATATCACTGAATTGATTGATCAGCCTTTTTGGTGCTGCCAAAACTATCTTAGGCTACGCTCACACTGCAGGTCTTAATGCTCAATGCCGAGTTTTTTTTTTTTTTCTTTTTTCGTCTGGTTGTTCACACTACAAATAAAATGTGACAGCAAACGTGCTCTAGTGTGAATGGTTCAAGGCCCTCAAAGTGGCCCACATTCGCAAAAGATGACGTCACACATGACGCGCACTGTTTGCGGAAGTATAAATGGCGGCTACCGAGCTAGTAGGTGTTGTTGCAGCAGTCTATCAATTTCTGCACAGTCGATTCAGTCACAATTCAGTAACCAACAGAATTTTGACAAATTAGTTAGAGAAAGAAGGACACTGTGAAAAGGAGAGCCCGTGCTTTAACAATGGCCTTGTTTGGAGTAGTGGCTGCTACCTCCGTGCAGAGGTATATATGGACACTGAGTCGGAACCAAGAGTGGTGGGATTGGGATGTGAGAGGCTTCACTGACTGTCCATTGACTCGCTCCATCTCTGGCGCTGATAATTGGCGACCGTTCAAACAGCAGTCACTTTCTAAAACATCGGATATGTATCGGATTCAGTACCACATACGAAAGTGACCCAGATCAGATTTGAAAATATCTGATTTGTGCCGTTCACACTGTCATACCATGATCGGATATGGGTCGCATAGGGTCAAAAAAGTCAGATTTGATGCGCTTTCGCCTGCAGTGCCTTAGACTTGGAATACACCGATTTTCCACTGGTGCATCCATCCGTGCAATTCATATTCACTGCTTTATTCTTGACTTCTATGTTTTATTATTCTAACAATTCAGTGCTTCATTGTGTCTGATGCTTTTATCCATCATCAGATACGTGTACCAGCCTAAATTGTATGTGGCTTTAGTGCTAAGCAGTGATTTGTCTCATATCTATCTAACAGACTCCAGTTTGTTCATGTAAATGGAGAGTCCTCTTCACACACTAAGGTTAATTATGGACTTCCACAGGGTTCAGTGCTAGGACCAATTCTGTTTACATTATACATGCAGTATCATCAGAAGACATAGTACACAATTTCACAGCTTTGCAGATGACACCCAGCTCTATCTGTCCATGAAGCCAGAAAACACACACCAATTAGTTAAACTGCAGGAATGTCTTAAAGACACAGAGACCTAGATGACCTTGAATTTTCTGCTTCTAAATTCAGATAAAACTGAGGTTATTGTGCAGAAAATCGTTTAAACATGGTTTAAAACCAGATACTTAGTCTGGATGGCATTACCTTGGCCTCCAGTAACACTGTGATGACCCTAGGAGTCATTTTTCACCAGGATGTGTCCTTCAATGCAAAATATTAATTCGATTTCAATTCATTCAATTTTATTCATACAGCACCAAATGACAACAAAAGCCACCTCAAGGTGCTTTATATTGTTAGTTAAAGACCCAACAATCATATGGCCCCTTATGAGCACTTTGGTGACAGTGGGAAGGAAAAACTGCCTTTTAACAGGAAGAAACCTCCGGGGCCATCTGCTGCGACCGGTTGGGGTGAGAGAAGGAAGACAGGATAAAAGACATGCTGTGGAAGAAAGCCAGAGATTAATAACAAGTATGATTCAATGCAGAGAGGACAATTAACACATAATGAGTGAGAAAGGTGACTGAAGAAGAAATACTCAGTGCATCATGGGAATCTGATCCAGCCCTAACTATATGCTTTAACAAAAAGGAAAGTCTTAATCTTAAAAGTAGAGATAGCGTCTGACTCCCGAATCCAAACTGGAAGCTGGTTCCACAGAAGGTTTCTCCCTGTTGCCAAAGTGCTTGCTCATAGGGGGTCACATGATTGTTGGGTTTTTCTCTGTATGCATCATTGTAGGGTCTACCTTGCAATATAAAGCATCTTGAGGCGACTGTTGTTGTGATTTGGCGCTGTATAAAATTAATAAAATTGAATTGAATTAAACATGTTACGTGCTAAAAAACATCATACTCGAGTCACCCTGAGAGTGGCGCAAAAAGTGAATCAGTCCACAGAGACTTCCATGTCAAGATGCCAAAATGCATCTTGCAGTTGAACCTTTCACACACTTTTGACATCAAAAAACCAAGATGGTGATGGTCAAAACCCTCATGTTGAGACTTTGGAATAGGGAGTCCAGAAACCAGTGGTGATGTGTAATGGTTGCTATTTATCTTTTATATACAGTCTGTGCTGTAGACTCTTGCAGTTTTTACTTTCTTCTTGGATTAAAGAACCTATGTCATGGTCCCTGTGTCTATCTGGCCGGCTCACTCCTGGCCACGTTGTTATTGTTTTCCTCTCTCTATCTTTCTCGCTCTCTCCTCATTCTCCTGTCTGCCTGGGTGGAGCATATTGTGGACTCCTGTCATCGGCCCACGCACCTGGCCTGATTATCCACCTGCTGTTGCTCATTGACCCAGTTTTCCTGCCACTACTTAAGGCAGTGGCTCAGAGCTTCTCATCCCTGGATTGTTGAGCTATCTGAGTTTGTGTTTCTGGCATATTCCTAGTTCTCCTCCTTGTGTTTGCTTACTATTTTTCTGACCTAGTGTCTCCTGTACATAGTTTCCCTGGACCTGTCCCTTAACCTTCCTGGATACCTGTTTGCATGGAGTGTGACGGAGCATGAGTGGCTGGAGAGGACCAAGAATGTGGACTGTTTTCCCCTCTTCCTTCACTGGGGCCCTGGACCCTTTGCCACACACCTTACATAAATATTGCACTGTGGACTGAAAATATATTTGTGAACTCTCTTTCAAAAGTCCGAGTCTGCACCAGGATCCGCTCCGGACTCTAAAGTTATGTTTAAAGTTAACTTTAAACACAAAATTAACTTTAAACATAACTTTAGATCATGTCATTACCATTCTTGAGTGTAACATTTTCCAAACTAATGTGTTACTGGTTTCATGTTATGACCCAAGGAGTGTTCCATTTTAAAACAGAACCTTTTAAATTAGACAGAGAAACAGTAACAAACTAAATGGAGGTAGCACACGCAAACTTGAATATAGATTTTAACCATGATTTCAGATCATGTCCCAGTTTGAATTTCACTTTCATTGCTAATTTCCAAACCATCTGAAGCTGACAAAACAAGCACGCATATCATTTGCAGTTATTCACAGGCTATGACGTTGCCAATAAATGCTTCACCTGGCAGCCTGCCCAGGGCGTGCCCAAATGATGAAGTTACAGAAACCTGTTAGGCCCTAGAGTCAGGTTCATGTTATGAGAGAGAAGACAAATATGCTCAAAGTGCATTTTCTTAAATTTATTAAGCAGTTAAAGGTTCAAGTTAAAAACGAACAAAAGAGCACCACGCCCAGGCAGTAAACACTTTTATTGCAGGTCACAGAAACAGAATGTTAACATGATTAGTTGCAACAGCTGAGGGTGGTCTTAGGTCCGATATCTGGCTCGTGTTTCATCTTATGCACCTTCTTGACATCCTCCTGTAGTAGATGACTCTTTCCTCTTCACCATGGCAACCATCTGTAGGTTGGTGTCCGGCCTGCAGAGGTAGAGAAGGGGACAAATAGAGGAATCCCTAACACCAAAATTTTTTATATCCCTGTTTTTCTCTTGCAGAGTCAGCCTTAACCTCCTGGGACCCGAACTCTTCCACAGCATGCATTTTTAATTTCTCTTTGATATTTGGACATATTGGGGCCCGATGAATGTAAAAACAAAGAATTACCAGATTTTTTTTTTTTTTACCTTATTTTTGTTTTTAAGAAAAATAAGAGCCACATATGAGGATATTTAAAATTTTGATAGAACAGTAGCAGTATAATGTCCTCGTAAGTGGATATCAGGCCCTTGTAGAGCAAAATTGAGTATTTTGGTCTAAATAACCCAAAATGTGATGTCCACATATGTGGACGCCAGGTCCTAGGAGGTTAAAGTTTTGCACCTTCTGGTGCCATCGCCAGTCTAGGCAGACCATCCCCCTCAAATTCCTCAGAGAAGGGGCTTCTCCCTGTTCATATCTGTTATGGCTGAGTGTAACAGTCTGAATCCAAAACAATACTTATTTGTGTGCAATAAGGATAACACAAATTACGAGTTATATAGCCTTAAAGATAAAAATGAATTCCAGCGACGTTGTTTTTAAATGATCAAACTTTTTTTTCCTTTGTCCGATAATTGGACACAACACACAGACGTGTACATAGATATAAAAATAATATTTTCAAATGGTGAGCACTGTACCTTATTGGAAAAAATTAATAGTAACCAACACAAAACAGGTTAGTGTCTGATATTAATGCAAAATGAAGCAGCCAGGGCTTTTCAACGTATTTTATAAAGATAAAACTATGCTTTTGCACCACAGATGAGCTATCATTCAAAACTGCTTTCTTTCTCCACAAAACTTTGCATGCTTTACTTTGTAACTCACCTTGAGAATGTCTTCTTGTAAACACAGCTACAGCTCTACAGTAAACTAATTAGAGCAGTCTTTGAATGGAATTAAGGTATTTCCTCCTCAGATACTTCTATCGTGAGCATGCCCATTAGAGGTAATTGGATTATTTCTACTCTGTTTATCTCTTAATTCTCCGCATCTGTAGTTTAGGGAGGTTGGGGTAGCCTGGAAAAAGGAGAAGCACCAGGGGAGCATTTCCACAGTGGGATTTCATCCCTTCCCGTCGGTCTCCAGGGGACGAAGCCTGAACATGTGATATTAGAACCTAGACGAGGGAAGACAAGGGCTTATCCATCCTCCATTACACACCGCAAAGGAGGGACAACTTCATGCTTTAATGTGACTGTTTGATCCTTGTGACACAACGCACACGGTACCAGACACGATTACCTTCCAATCTAACCAGAAATTTTAATTTGTGGCAGCAGATGAATACATAGTACAAGCCCATTGATTTTTCTCAGAATTACATCAATGTGACAAGCTAAAAGTGGAAAAGAAAATCTGTCATTTTATTTTTTTTCTTTCTGATGCATATGTTTAGGCGGCAGACCTGATGAAAGAGAAAATTAGCTTTCTCTTTCTTCTCTCTTCCTCATGAGTTGGATTTTTGTGTACCTACGGCTTCACGAGGGTGAAAAGTAAACCCCTCGAACCATGTAATCTGGTCACGCTACCTGACTTTCTTTCCCACTGCGGAGAAAACTGTGAAGCAAGACCTTGGCTTGCAAATAAATTTCTCTGCAAAAAAAGGATCAGTGCACTCCGCAAGAGTGACATTCACCTCTCCTTCTTCTTTGCCTCCCCACTATTTGATTTCAATACTGCTTATACATTCTTTGTCTCTCATTAGTTGAAAATTTCTCCAGAGCTTCAATGCCGCTGATTAATTATGCATTGTCCGACCTACATTTTTTTTTCTTGCTGGGATTGTTTCTTTCTATTTGAAGCCTGCAAAAATAATTATACTCTAAAATCTGTTCTTACATTAAAATCAATCCTGGGTGTTATGTGCTGAGAGACTGTAGCAGCAGCTGCAGCAGCAGGAGCAGCACTGCCAGAAGGAAAAAACGAGCTTCCGGGCTCGCTGCAAATTCCCTACACAACTTACACACAACAGGACTTTTTACACAACCGTGACATAAACAGTAGTCAGTCTGCCACCCTCTCCAAACCCCCCTTTACCCCACCGTCGCAGCCTCTTCCTTCCATAAAATTCATTATTTAGCTTGATGTCATTGTCACTTCTGTGCACATCACAGTCTGCTCCGTTGACCTTTTTCTGGCAGATATAAGGCTGTGCGATTTCTGTGTGCTGTTGCTGATCTGCCCATTTATAATAGTGAAATAAAGGAGATTGCAAGGTTATACACATTTCGAGAGCAACAAAGAAGCGCGGGAGAGGCTGCTTACATCTGCTACATACTTCGCTTTCAACCTTGGCAGACCTTGAAGTGCTATGCCTGCATGACTGGCAGCTAGAAAATAGTCTTTGGTTTGGGATGACAATCTCAAAGAGATGTGGAAGTGGGTGGCATTTGTTCTCCAAGATACTTTTTTTTGCATAGCAATGTAAAGCCTTGAGTGTCGCAATAAAAGTGCAGGACACACATTGTTTCTTCAAGGGAAAATCGAATTCCATTTTTATGGAGTTTTTTGAATTTACGACAAGGAAAAATAAAGCGGTTATTTTAAATAATATCACAGTATGAGCACAGATTCACCAGGCACCTCAGTGAGAAAGCGCTCAACCCTACGCTGTACAGCCATTCTCGCTTATTATGAATGGCATCTTCACCGCTTCACGAGTCAACTGATTGTATGAATTACAGTCTCTGGAGTAATAAAGTCATTTGCATTGCCCTGGTTTACACAGCTGAGAAGAGGGGCATCTATTTTCTCCCTTTGTCTCTGTTGCAGCAGCGATCTGCCTAAGCATTTGCCAGGTCTGTCCTGCGGCGACCACATCTGGCCCCTTCCTCGCTCTGTGAGGAAGGGGCCATCCTTGCTTTTTCAGACTTGCATTAAGTTGATTTCAGTTGGTGTGTGGGAGAACGAAAATGGCAGAGCAGTCTACAACTTTTCAGGTGTGTTGATATGAGCATTACTTTTAATTTTATTCTACAAAAAGATGACAAGCCAACGGTAAAGTGCAAACTGGATCCTGCATAGAACTTCAGCTCTTTGCAAACATCTGTGCAGCCAGCATGCTAATGCTAAGCTAGCCAAGAACCCAGAGAGATTGTAAAGCCGATTGCATGCTGACCCTAGCCCAGCAGCCAGAGCCAGATCTTCAAGAGATAACAAACTGATGAGCAGTTAGTCTGCAGCCTTATTTTCTACCTGTTCATGTTTCTAAAGTTTGATCACTGTGGTGATAACTTTGAAGTCTCTTTGAAGTGTTTTTTTAAAAAAGAAAAATCATTTTGTTGATACGTAAAAACTAAAAGAAAGATCATTTTTCTGTGAATAGGCCCATATGGAAAAGAAATAGTAAAAACTTCTGAAAGACTTGCATAAGATGTGGCCTACTTCATATAGTGAATCATATAAGGCCTATATGATTTACTCATGAAAGTGGCCACTTTCTCATTACTTTCATATATTGCTTTAGTAAGTATCCAAAACATACAAGTTTCAATTATATAATTTTCTTTTAAAGCATACACTCTTGTATGCTTTCCATACAAGTTTCACACAAGACAGATACAAACTTTATAAGATTTATATATATATCTTTTCCATATAGGGGATTTGTGTTGGTGTGTTGAACTGTAGCCTCAGGTTTATATTGTTAACTGGAAATTATATGACATTGTGTTTCAGGTGTAGTTTGGTAAGAAATTACTTTCTTTGGTGAATAATTAAACAATGCACTGCATTACTTTTAAGAAGAGTAATGAGTAATGTGTTATACATTACTTTTCTTTTTGGAATAACGAAACCAAAACTAATGATTACTGCCATTTTAAAGTAATCTGTTACTCTATAAAGTCACCTACTATCTAGTTAACTTTTGTGTTGCCAAAAATAAAAAGCTTTTGCAATTAGCTTGCTAACTTTAGAGTCAGGAGGTGTGGACTCTAGGGTTGTGCCAGTAGATGATAATATCAAAGTTAATAATGATAGGTTCCCAATCAAGGCAATCTAATTTCCCCACTGATGTGTTATATTAATATTCTCTTTGTGCTGAGATTCAAAACAAATTACTTATCCAAAGTCACAGTTTCATATTACACTTCCATATACAACCCATACAAACATGTCTGGTTGTGTTTATTGGGGGAAATCTGGGTTTTTCAAAGAATCGTTCTGTTTTAAAGTCAAGTTCATGTCTGGGCTTCTGCTCACAGTTTAACTGAAGTTAATGGGTGTGTGTGTGTGTGTGTGTGTGTGTGTGTGTGTGTGTGTGTGTGTGTGTGTGTGGAGTGACTACATGATTACATCATCATAAAGTGAGAGAAAACAGGAGGTTATTTCTGACTACCTGATTGATTTTTGAGTCAGGGCTTAATGTGACGGCATCTGCCGAGACACTGGTTTCTCTCATCTCCTTTGCTTTTTCCATCAGGCCTTTTTGTTGATGAAAACCTCATAGATAATTTGGGATCCTTCTGGGGAAAACTTGGTCTTATTAGGAGAGATGGCATCCATCCCACTTTAGATGGAACAGCTCTCAATTCCAGAAATCTGGCCAAATTTATTAAACCCCCCAAAATGTGACTATCCAGAGTTAGGATGAGGAAGCAGACTCTCTGCAGCTTCTGTCCTCCTGTCATCCCCATAGACATTGTGTCTGCTCTTGTATCATCAAAAGACAAGCCCCCCAAAAGTATACAAATTAACAAAGAAAGACTGATATAACACCTTCAACTTCACCTGAGAATAAATCAATTAAATGTGGACCTTCTACTGATATTCCTTCTCCTCAAATACAAAATCTTGAATACTGAGGCAATATCTTAAAGACCTCATAGTATCTTATGAACACTTCACTCTCAGGCTACGTCCACACGTACCCGGGTATTTTTGAAAACGCAGATTTTTCTATGCGTTTGCACCTTTCATCCACACGTAAACGGCGTTTTCAGTCACTGAAAACAGAGATTTTTAAAAACTCCTGCCAGGGTGGATATTTTCAAAAACTCAGTTTTTGCGTTTACGTGTGGACGAGGTAAACGGAGAAAACGCAGCGTCAAAGGTGTGCGCATTTTTTGACGTCACACTGTGCGCCACGTTATTGTTTCGGTGAAATGAATTTCTACAATGGCGGACGTAGACAAAATACTGTTACGGTTAATTTTTCTCTCTGCAGTGTTTACAGTTTTTCTGAATGCTTAAACCCTAACTGTGATTCCTGTAGCACAATCTCTAAAACTATTCAGACTTATAGCAAAACCACTCACTGAGTTTGCAAAACTAAAAGCACAAAAACTGCTTTGCACTCAGTTTGCAATTTTGTAACACACACTTTGCAAAACTGCAGGCACAATTCACTGCACAACACTCAATTACCAAATTTCCAACACACTCCTAGCAAAAGTATACACATGTATGGCTATCATTAACACTAATTTGCCAACTGTCTGGCACACTTTCACATGTGAAAACTTTTTTAGATAATTAGTTCACTTTGCAATCAGCCTAAGCACTATAATACAGGTAAGCTGTGTGTGCGGAGTACAATGGAGGGAGCAGAAAGAGTGAGAAGTAGAGGAGGCCGAGGAAGAGGACGTGGAGGTGAAGAAGTAGGATGAAGAGGATGACAAGGACAAGGAGGAGCAAGAGGAAGACGAGGAGGGGGGAGAGGAAGATGAGGAGGGGGGATAGGAAGGGTAGGAAGAGTAAGAAATAGAATTGCTGATGACATCAGAGCTACAATAGTGGACCATGTAATCAACCGTGGAATGACCCTGAGGGAAGCTGGCCAATGGGTTCAGCCTAACTCGAGCCGCTACACTGTAGCAAGCATCATAAGGACATTTTGAGAATCGGTTAGTACAGTCACTTCGCACAAAGATTTGTAGCACTGCCGTATGCCAATGAGAAACACAACAATACCACTGATGTAAAAATACTGAAATTGTTACTTTACAGAATTGCTAGATGACCAGATGCTGGGGGCAGAGGAAGCATGTTCACTGCAGACCAAGTAACCCATATAGTCATTATGGCGATTGCAAATAATCCTATACTTGGAAATAAACACTTGTGTTTGTTTTGATGTGTTTGAATAAACACCAGTACTTGAAGTTTGGATCCCTCTATGCTTATGGATCTATGACAGAAGTATGAGCTCAAACTGACATAGCCTACCTTGTGCACAGAGAAAGCAAAAGCCAGATGTGTTTTGTATTCATACCATCAGTGTGCAGTTGGCGCATTGTGTGCTTAGTAGATGATGGCTTGTGTGTACTGTTTGATATGGAAACACCATTTTTACGAAGGTGTGAAGAGTTAATCTAGCTGTGTTTGCTTTTGCAAGAGAACTACAATGTTTTGATGATTGGGTGACAGGTTTTCTTATTTGTGTGAAGAGTTTTGCAAAATTAGCAAATAGTTACAAAAAATGTGCTTAAGCAATCAGAAAAAACTGTAAATGCTTACATATACACACACAGTTACTGTCCCTCCACACATACGACTCAGTTCTGCTTCTGTGCGCCATCTTTGTTTACTCTTTCCCACCCAGGCTTATTGACTTCTGATTGGCCAACATTTCTACACAGATAGGAATATAGCGCCTGCTGCTTTGGCATGTTCATAGCAGAGTTTTCCTTCGTTTTTGGCTTTTAAGTGTGGACAGGATTTTTTTTATAAACGAAAACGGAAAATCTTTGTTTACAAAAATACACGTGTACGTGTGGATGTAGCCTCAGACTGCAGGCTTAATGGTGGAGTTTTCTCAGTCCCTGTCTGTACTTGTATTAGTTCTTTCCCCGATTTGTTTTTCTTCCATCCTCTCTTGTCAGGTCTCCTTATATTAAATTGTGTCCCTGTTTAGTTATTGTACTTCACTTCCTGCTTTATTTTGTCAGTTATTTGTTCCTTGTGCCTTGCTTTTAGTTTTACTTCCCCTTTCTTGTCTTCTGATTTATTTCAGCTGTGGTTTGTCCCAGGTGTCTCCCCTTTGCGCTAATCACCTTTCTGTGTATGAATAGTTGCTGTCTCTGTTTTTTAATGGACCAATGGACATTTATTTATTTATTTATTTTTAAAATCAAGTTCTCCCTCATAAGTCCACATTTGGGTCCTTTTTCATACAATCCTTGATAGAAGGCTCTGACAACAACATAAACCAGGCAGACTCTGGGTTTGTTTTGGAAGAGCAGCTGAGGTGTTTCAAGTTAACTCTCATTTTTCTGTATAGGGAGTTGTTCAAATTTTTTCTCCATTCCCATCACAATCCACTTGTTGCCATTACATTTAGCTAATTCTTCTCTCTTGGAGCAGCAGCCCAGCACTCAAGCCACATCACCAGGAGTCAGCAAGAGAAGCCAAGGCTCACAGCGGTGGATTCATGAATGTGAGCCTGGAGTCACAATTACCTCAGCTTTCATCCTTCTTGCTGTCTGAGTGTCTTCTTGCAGTGCTGCCCAGCTTTCCAGCCGCTTCCCTGGCTAGGCTGTGGGCAGAGGACTATAAGCCTGTAGCTGTTGCTCTGGCTGGTCTCTCATCCAAAAGGATGAGCCTTTGTCTCTTTTTCCCAGCCAGAGACAGCTTCTTTGCCCATGTTTGCTAATTCCTGTGGCTCTGAAAATATCTCCAGTGCTGGTAAATTGTAATAGTGAGTTGGCCAGTAATAAAATGGCACCATTAAGACTGAATTTTCTTTTTCTGAGCCTGATAGTATAGAAAATGAGTTTTTTAATGCTGAGCATCCTGAGTTCGAGCTAGAGCTCCTAGAGCTCCAGCTATCAGAGGAGACTGCTCTGCTGAGCAGTCCCAGCTTTTAGAGCTACCTGAATATCCTGCACCACTGAGTGTCCTGGATATTCAAGACAGACAAAATCGGAACCTACAGAGCCTGCAGAGACCCAGGCAGTGGATCTTGTGCCGCCTAAGGCTGAACCAATGGACTGTACGTTTCTATCAAGTTCAAAGGTCTCAGCCTCATCTTGGCCAAGTGTCATTCTTCCAGAAGGGTTCCACCTCCTCTGTCATCAATAACCCCCAGCCAAACCAGAATTGCCCTATTGCCTCTGCTGACACTGGCCTCCAAGGGGTCTTCTTTGTCTCTGACGTTCATCACCTCATTCACCACTGCTGGCTGCATATTAGGTGGAAGGTGCCTCAGAAATTCGAATTATTAAACTCTCTCTCTCTCTCTCTCTCTCTCTCTCTCTCTCTCTCTCTCTCTCTCTCCCACAATGTGTCTCTTGTCCTCTCTCTTTTTTCTGTCTTCTCTTTCCCTTTATTTCAAAAAGGTTGGAACAGATGGACTCTGTTTACTGAACACTTTACACTTTTTACACAGAAAAAAAACAAACTGGATGAGTTGGTTAAACTATAGGTCTTGAGTTTAAAAGTTAAACTCAGCCAGCAAATGTCATGACTTAATGTTATAGCTGGTCAGCTGATATCCAGCCATTTAATGATTGGCTAAAGTCAGTATTATGTAAGTGTAAAATATGTCTGGAAGTGGAAAATTAATGCCAAGTAAGTGTGTTTCTCTCTCACCTGTGTGCTTTCGTTGTGGCACACATTTTTACATTGCACACAGTGGATAGCGCTGCCATAATGGTATGCTCCTCTGGTGCCTGGCAGTGATACAATCAATCATTGCCAATGCCAAATGAGGTACATTTACCTCTGCAAGAATGACTAAAAGAATAACACTTTTTTTTCCTTTTGCATTGAATGACATAGTGCAAAAATACACTAACAAAGTATAAGGTGGCAGATATTTTTAGGTTTTCTGAGGTAGTGCTGGACCATAAAGCAGGGCGATATGACCAAAAATATTTATCACAATATACATTTGAAAATTTGCGATAACGATATAACTGACGATGTAATTGACACTAGACAAAATACTTTACAACTCCACAACTTTATTAGTGCAAAAAAACCCATAAATGTATTTTCACTTAAACAAGCAGCTGTTTTTTATGTGCATTAAAGTTATATAAAAATTTAACAGTGCAAATGCAAATTCCTTGCTGACAGTTTAACCAAAAGGCATTTCCAGTGGAAATTGGCCAACATATCCTGAGGATAACCATGTATAATATCCACAAAACTTCAAAAGAGGTTATACACACACAATGCGGTAACATTATGTTGAAGCACAGTACGTATCACTCCGCGAGGCTCCTGCCTACGATAGCCGTAATGCTCCAACAATCCATCAAGCGGTGCGGCTTCGTAGCTTAGCAAAGTCGTACTAAAACATTTGACAGATTTTTGAGCGCCGTGTACGACATAAAATCGTTTTGAGGTCAGTAAACACAACCAGAATTCATACATAAGGCACACGGGATTATAAGGGGCGCTGTCGACTTTCAGAAAAATCAAAGGATTTGATTTTAAGTGTGCCGTATTTTCCAAAAAACACGGTAATAACGACGGCCCGCTAGCATGTGCTATTAAAAATAGTGCTTTGTTGTGTAACTGACAGACGAAAGCATGTGCAAATGAAAAAAAGGCACTGCGCATGCGCGTTTTACCCATATTCTATCGCGATATTTCATTTTCTTATCGTTGCCCAATATTATACTGGTATTACCATGAACGGTATGATATGACCCAGCCCTACTGGACCATACTGTAGTTTGTTGCTGATCAAAAAGAGTTGATAAGCTAGACTGCCTGTTTGGTTGCTAGAAGACTTTTGTTAACTTCAATCTGAGAAACAACACTTTTTAGACACAAATCAATATGTTCTGCAGTTAAATTAACACTGCCTATTAACATTACACATGGCTAGGACCGATGACATTTTCCCCTAGCTCCAACAATAATGTATGTAGTAGCCACTACCCTAACAGTTGGCTTACATTTTTAGTATCACTTTTTCGATAAACCTACTCTGTGCTGACTTTAGCTAACTGAGATAACCTTGAAATCTGCTCAGTGCCACTCTTGCTTGCTTCTTCTCTGTGGCAAGGTGAATTTTCCGACAAGTATTGTTTTCTATTATCCTTTTATACTGTTAAACAAAATAAAAAATTCTGGCTTGTGGAAAGAGTAAGAAGCTCGTACAATGCTAATCTCTTGCTTTGTCCAACATAAATGCCAACAAAGGTTTATAGGGCTGGGTAGGGATAGAAAGACATCATCAGGAAGCTCTGACAATAAACTTCAGCAAGCAAGGCAACAATTAATATGATCCACCCACTTTGAATGCTGACCACCATTGTCTGTAAAAATAACATGCAATCTGTGGGTTCATGGTTCAGTATTTGTACACACACAAAGTCATGTTCACTGAAAAACAACGAGCTGGTTAAATGTTCTAAATGCTAACCATTGTGTTTTTCTGCAGGATAGGGACTGGTTGTGAGGCTAGTCAGTGAGCTTCACAACCTGTGTTGTGGAGCTGTACTAGGTGCTTCTTCAAAATGTGAAGTAGCACTTCTTAGCAACTGACAGAAACTTGAAATCACCCAGTTTATATTATTTATATACTTATTTGACAAAGTTACCTTAATTTCAGGTCTCATAGGTAGAAGGTGGGCTACAGTCTGATAGATTTATCTTTTTTAATTAAAACCAACACAGAAGGGCAGCGAGCACTCATTCTGTTCTCCAGTGCACGTTAGTGATGTGTGGATCGATCCTGAAATATCGATTCCTCCGATACCAGTCATTTATGTTCTAGAATCGATTCTCACATTAAAATATCGATATTTTAGTAATTTAGGGTAAATTTGTAGTTTATCATTAACAGGAACACAGTGGAAAGGAACTATAACATTTGGATTGTCTACATTCGAAGGAACTACTTCCTCTGCCGCCTTTCATAGTCATGTGTGAAATACGGCTGTATAAATGTGTGGCAGCCCCTGGCGTGCGCACTCATAACAATGGCTGAACGTAATTGGAGTCATGTGTGGACGTATTTTACCTCCACAAACAGCTGAGATGTGGTTTGCGATACATGTGGCAAAAAAGTGAGGTGTTGCCGCAACACCACTGACCTTGTCAAACACCTCAGAGGAAACCATATCACAGAATATGACAAGCGTATGTTGAGGCGAACTGAAGAGGAGGAGAGGGACAGGTGCTGCTAGGGCGAGACAGACGTCTCTCACTGAGTCCTTTAGTGCTGCAGGCAGGCAAGGTGTTCAAATAGCGCACAACTTCAGTTTTTTTATTTCTATATGATGAACTCTGCATTATTAAGTGATAAGAACAAGTAATCTGATGTCCTGTAATCATTATGACGCTATAATTTGAGATACAAAAACTAAAAAAAGTTTTTGTACAAAGTATCAGTATCGGATCAGTATCGTCGATACCACCCTGAATTTTACTTGGTATCGGATCGGAAAGGAAATCAGTGGTATCGCACATCACTAGTGCACGTATTACCCAGAGAATGTAACAACCTAAACAGTCCCAACATAAACAGTGACAAGTAGGAACCAAAATTACCCTGGACAAAGAGTTGTACTATAATACATAACTCAAATGTTCTTGTACACATTATGAAAGTCATATAAAATCATGTTTTACATTAAACTGTTGGCTGCTAATCAAGGTTGCAGGGGGACAGTTTAATAATAAACACAAATGAATATGTACTCAGTTAAAATGATAAAGGTGTACTAACGAAGGGTGCAGCAGCTAAAAAACTGATTTCTTGAATTGAAAAACAAGTCCATTTGTTATTAGTTTCAACAAAGAGCACTCTAATGTCAAATGTCAGCACCCAGAGCTGACATTTGGCTACTGTGAGCCCTCGGCCTCTCTCACCTTACCACCTGATAAAATCCCATTAGCCATAAAAACACTTGCTAAACAATGTGAAACCTAATCCTGTCCGAGTTCATCTGCGGCTTTCGCTGCATTTTCTTCCCATTTCTCGCTCCTGAAATGTGTTTCACAGATGGAGAGTGCCAAGGTGCATCACTAACTGTCTTTGAGTTTTAAGTCTGCAGTGATTCAGTGTCGGCAATGGAGTAAATGCATATCCGATTCCGGAGGCACAGGTGAGCCAGACAATGAGAACTGTCAGCATGTCCAGTTTGATATATAGTGTTTGCCGGTGTGAATGAAATGTATAATTCCAGCTACGTATTAAGATGGGCAGACTCCATGCTTCCTGTAAATGAGATACTCTCACACGGACATATATTTATCTGCGTTTTATGGCACACAAGTGCATTTGGAAGTTCTAATGAAGAAATCCTTTCACAAGATGCTTCTAGATGTCGTAGAGAAATTGCTCTGCTTCATGTTTATTAATTATAGGGATATATCCCCAAGCTGGGAGGGGGGAAAAATACAATTTGCTGCACCACAGGACAAGAAATTCATCCTTGGGTGCTGTGGGTTCAGGCTTGTTTGTGGATTCAATGTGTGTATTCCATTTTTTTTCTACAGAGAGAAAAAACTTGGAGGGAGGAGGATCTGAGATTCAATTTACGGGCAAGATGGAAAGCCAACACAGATGTCAGGAGTGAAAAATAGTTTCAGTTGACAAGTGAAAGAAGTTTGCAGTTTGGGGCTGGCAGATGTGTTTCTGTCCTTGGCACTGTGTTACAGCTGACGAGCATGGCTGACATCCTGCAAACTTATTTACAGGTTTTTTCTTTTCTAACTTGAAAATCCTACAATACAACAGGTTGGAAAGACAAGAGGCATAACTGATGTGTAGTGTGTGTACAATTTATTTCACAGTCATCGTGATCAAAAGCAGCCGGTGCCATGTTGCTTCTCACTGCACTGTAAGACGACAAGTGTCCTACCTGTAACGCAACGTCTGTGACTGACGGAGCAGCTGTAATCCCTGCTCACACTCACCAACTGGAATTCACCAATATCCAAGGGTATTGCCTAATCAGAGCTTGTTCAGGATGGAGTGAATAGCCAGACTTTTTCATTTGGGAGGAAGCGAATAGCAGCGCATTTAGCCTGGGTGACTGTAGGGCAGGGAATATCAGTTGCCTGGCTGACCAACGTTTTTGGCACTTAATATCACAAACACTTGTACCATAATTTTGTTTACTAGTGTTGTCCCAAGAAAATAAAAATTATTCTGATCATCAGTGGAACCACAGCTTTTTTCACAGGTTGTTGACTTTTGTTTTGATGCATGTCCAATCATCCAGGTAAGTAAATCCCAAAAGGTTTATATTGTTGGGGAATCCTGCAGTCAGCTGAGACTGAGGAAGTCACTTGAATGAGCAACGAAACGTTTCTCCCACTGAAAAAGTTACATCCAGATGAACAGAATCAACCTTTTGGGGTTGTTGACTTTTATGTTTTATCTCTTAAATTTCAGAAGTTCAGTTTATCCGTGTTGATTTATAACAACATTTCTGTAAATGTCACAGCTATACTTGTACTGGTGCTTCAGTGGTACATTCAGTGCTACCTAGGAGATAATAGCATGCTTGTCTGCTTGGTAAGCAATACAAACAACCTCTTAAAACTGTGTGACTGGTGAACAAGCAACAACCTTCAACAATGAAAAATTAAGCCAGCATGGAAAGGCCACAAACTGCAGTTCCTCAAGTATCCTCCTGAAGCTAGCCTAAAACACGAGTTCAACTCCACAGGCTCAAAAGGTTACAATGTTCAACTTTACAAAAATAAACTGCATGCTTCCAACATCTTTACCACCAGTTTCAATTTGTAACTGCCAGCAACGCTCTCCAACCATTTGGCAACCCCGTTTTTTCCCCCTAGTGTTGCGTGGTTGCTTTAAATGCTTTCCATAAATGAAACAAACATTGTTAAGCACGCACCCCGTTCCCCCCCTGCAAATGCTGTATTCTTCCCCGTCAGTGTTTGTTCATTTTCAGTTTCCTTTGTCATGCATCACTTTTAAAATCTCCCCTGTCTGGGTGGAGGTGTTTTATGTTTACCGGAGTTAATAACTCATTCGTTCACCTGAGAATACAATGGAGTGGCAGGAAGCGTCAGCACAAGCTGCATGTAATTCATAAAGATGAAGTAAGGAGAATGCCTTCTGAAGACAAAACCAACTACTGCGGCACTTTTTGAGGCACGCTATGGACACAGGTCATTTCATATCATTTCATGCTGAATCTCCCAGAAATATACTTTATGATATGCTTTGTAGCCATTTTGGAGTTAAGGCACTCCTCAGAATGTGAAAAGCTTGTGAAGAATCAATGAAAAATAGGCACAGGTGTAATATGAGTCTGGTTTTAATGGATCAGTGAATACCCATTCTTCTGTATGTATGACTTATTGTTGCTCTGTTCAAAATTCATCTTAGGAAAAGGTAATCCCTGCTATTGTGTTTGAGTAAACCTCGGGCCATATGGAGCTGCAGAACATGTTTATGCAGTTCTCATTGTGTGTGTAAGGGTACACTTGTACTGGTGCTTCAGTGGTACATTAAGTGCTAGTTAGGAAACAATAATATGCTGGTGTACTTGGTAAGCAATACACACAACCTCTTAAAACTGTGTGACTGCTGAACAAGCAACAACATTCGACAATGAAAAATTAAGCCAGCATGGAAAGGCCACAAACTGCAGTTTATGACTGCCATCCACTCTCTAGGCCTGTGTGACTGAGGACTTATGAATGCAGCTTGCTGACCAAGTAATCCACCTCCTCATTCATTTCTAGACACATTTGACTCCTGATAACCAACCTTGCAGAGGACACTAATGTTGATTTTTCAAAATGTAGAGTCCAGAATGATTAGGTGATGCCACAGTACCGGTAGTTATTTCCATGTTTAATATAGTCTATGGTCTCAACTAACTTAGGAGAGAAGCTCTGCTGCATGTCTTTTACTGGAAGGTTTCGTATAATGTGGGGGAAATGAAGTTTGTGAATTAGTGTTTTCTAAATTAAAACAGTTAGATAAAAAAGGTAGTAACCCATCAGAAATACACCTCAAAAATGAGAAGAACTGCAGATCCATTTGACCTTTTGTGGAAACTTGAATTATTTTTTAAGGGTTAAAGACTTATCAGATTCATGTTGCTACTTTCCCACATACACATAATTCATGATGTCAAGTAAATCCTCATGCGCACACTTGGCAAGAAATCCTGTTGCACTGATACAGCAATCTATATTATTGGGCTTTGCCCTTCACTGTCTTAAGTGATGGAGTCACTATGTAGATGCCCCCATTCTGGCAAAGCAAGTCAGTGGATCATTTATCATCTATCATAGAGGACTTGGCTGGTATATAAGGTTATAAAAATGCAGCCAAACCAATGCAGTCCTAAATGGCTAAAGGAGGAAACGAACCATTTCATTTCATCAGAGCATTCGGGTTTTCAGAAAGCCTATAAGAAGCATTGGGACTGAGCCTAGTAATATTTTTTCTATAATGTGATCACGATGCTGTTTGATGCTCCTGGAGCTGTTTGATAGTCTTATGCTGACATGCTGTGCAGCTGTAACACTCTTCATAATTTCCAACTAACATGACAAATGCTTTCACTGAAGAGAAAGATTAGCTGCTTACCTCTGCTGGAGCAAATGTTCAATTAAACACTTCACAGTCTGGAGGATTTCATAATTTATTGTTTGAGAATTTGCCATAAGGACGATAATTTGCAACAGAGATGGCTGGATATTTTCTTCAGGTACTGCTGAGCTTTGGTAAAATGAAAGTGAGTGCAGTAGAAAACATGCTGCATTTTAAAGTGTATGCTAGTTATTTGTTCACATCTGTGCACAAAATACAGTGGGTGCAATTTTTTCCCCCTTTTTGACCACTGTGGAAACAAAAATGCTGACTGCGGTGAGAGATATTCGCCCTCTGGGTGAGAATATTTCCATGTCACATCAGGGTGAGCTTAATGAAAAATGAAGATCCAGCCCCAAAGTGGAAAGTCACCCTTAAAATGTTATCTGATAATGCAATTACTAATTCTAAGAGCAGAGTCATAAATATGACAGGACTGCTTTAAGAGTCTCTTGAGCCTGGAATTAAACTTGCTCTCTTAATAACCTGATGATTAACACATTCATAAAGTCTGGCTGCAGACTGCTCACAGCTACATGGCACACTCATAAATACTGATTTATGACTTGTGCCAGCCTCATCACAACTGAAATGATCATTTGTGATGGACCATGGAGCAGTGTGTCAAAACTGTTTGTGAAAGACTAAAGGTCTTCCTGTCACTTTATGTTTCCTGCAGAGAAACATGAGCTGAATTTTGTTTTTAAGTCGAGGGCTTCTCTCTGCTTCTGTGTCACCTGCTCCTCTTGTCGTCTTCCTGGTTGGTCTTTGTCTGATCAAATTATAAAAGATCAATGTATAAAAGATTTTGTTTTCAATATTTATTACTGTGAATACGGTATTTACACTTTGTTACATCTTTGCAGCTGTGCACGTGGGTGTGCTTTTCAGTGAAGAGAGACACATAAAGGCTTTAATCTTCATTAATGTATCCTAACAGAACATGAAACAGTCACTGGATTTAGGACGGTTTTTTAATTAAATTTTTATTTGGCATCCAAAGTGGACTGAATATTAAAAGGTGAGAGGAACAACTGTCATGGTCCTGGTGTCATTTTGACCCAGCGTTCTTAGTTTTCTTATGTTTTTGTATTTTGTTCTTTATTCATTCCATGGTTCCTAGGTTGTTCAGTTTAGTTTACTAGATTTCCCCTTGTGTCTGTACCCCGTGTCCCCCTCCACGTATCTGTGAGTCCCCATGCCTCGTTTCTCCTCCTCATGTTTTATTCTATGTTTTCCCCAGCCCGTTATGTCTGTGCTCTCCCCGTGTTCTCTCTCCCCCTCCTGTCTGCGCCTCTATGCACTTCCTGTTTTACTTTGACAGTCTCTCGTCACTATACGTCATGTTGTTTGCACCTGCCCTGTCTCATTATGATTATCTGTGTCAGCTGTGTTCCCCGTGTGTTCCCATGTCCCTCGTTATCCGTCTGTGTATTTATGTCCACGTCTCCCTCAGTTCTTTGTCGCGTTCTCCCTCTTAGCTGTGTGACTTTCCCAGTGAGTTTAGTTTTCCCAGTTTAGCTTTGTACTGGTTTCTGTATAGCCTCTTTCCCGTTCTGTAAATAAAGCTATATTTTGAGTTGAGTCCCCATTCTGGTGAGTTTGTGTTTGGGTCCAATTCCTGCCTGCACACAGCTGATTATGACAACAACACATAACCATAAAGGTGGAAAAGAATTCATACAGAAACTGAGAATTTTTTTAGCTTGCAAATATCACATATTTGATTTTTGTCCAAGCGATCTTCAGATTAATCACTTCTGACTGGAAAATGTTGAAACTCTGAATTTGTTCTTTTTCTGTGCAGCTGCTGATGTAACAGTCGCAGTGCTCCCGGCTTTGACCTTGCACCAAGTGTCTCTCAACTCCTCAGCTCTACAGTTATTTAAATCTTGGCTCTCTTTGCCTTCTCGTCCTTGGCAACCTTCACAGGAGCATAAAGTACAGACCGCACAGCATGCAATCAGAGTTGACTCCGAGTCATTTCCCTGCATGTCCACCCTGAGTTTAAAATCGCTGAACTTGAAGTGCTGGATATTAGTCACAATTGTAAAGCACAGACTGTAAATAAAAGATTTCATGTTAGCATTTTTCATCACTGCCATGCTGGTGTTTTGGAGCCAGGAGAGTCATGATCTGTGGCTTTTGTGACGTTTTAAAGCGTTTCAGTTTAAATTTTTCACTTCCTCTAGTGCTTAAAAGTTTAGATTCGTATATGTGGTAATTTTAGTTTTGGATTCCTGTTTTAGTTTATTTACTATTGTTACAAAGAACCTGATTTCTCTTGTTATTGTTCAGTCTTTGATTTCTGTCTTTACTACATGAATTTTGCTTTGTGATCCTATGCTTTGATTCACTGATGTTAGCAGAGGTGAGGCCTAGCAGACAGATAAAAGCTACACCTGCTGGTTTTACACACTGTACAATTGTTATAAAAGCGAAACTAATCTATAGAAGTCTAAACTTGATGTTAAAAAGTCCTACTGTTTATTTGCATGGCATAAAACCATTTCATACATTAACATGAGATTCATTATGAGCCTCGTGATCCCAAAAATCTGAGAACAGGTTAATAAAAGTTAAAAAAAAAATCCTACTTGAATGAGCCAGGCTCATTTGAAAGGAACTAGAGCTGTGCTGTGTTAATAAGTCTGGATCAAATTGGCACAATAAGCAGCTGACAGCAGACCATCACTAGTTTCTCTACAGTAAAATGGTATAGCATGGTATCGGTAGAATAAGTAAGTAAGTGAGTAAGTAAATAAAAGGGAGAGGGGGAGAAAAAAGCTAGCGTCTTATCATTTCAGCTAATATCATGTCTTGGTTGTATATATTCCCCGACTAATGCGACTAATAGAAAATTAATTACCACATTCTAATTTCCGTCTACTGAACCCGGAAACTTTGTAGTCCCCGGGCAGTTTGTGAAAGTCATTTGCTTTTCCTGACTGATAATAAAGTAATAAACTGTAGCAGCAAGAAAAATATCCTCAACTACAACAAAATCTACAACAACATAATCTTTTCAGCTCAGTTTTAATTAGAACACAGTTTGAGGCCCATATAAATGAAAAATGCCCGCCATACATAAAATACCTATTGCTGCAGTAAATGAGTGCCCAACGTGAATGTTTGAATGTCTGCTTAGATAAAGCGACTGCGATTAGCCTCACTAGGAACTTTCAGTTAAATGAAATTAAATCAGGCACATTTTCAATCAGAACAATAAAATCGGCGCCGTACACACAGGTTGAATTAAACAAACACCTCCATACATCACAAATTCCCTCGATTGTTCACTTGATTGTTTCTTAATAAAACAGGAAGGAGGAGGCAGGAGAAGCCCCTCTAATTGTTTTCATGTCTTTCT
This sequence comes from Rhamphochromis longiceps, assembly GCF_057381845.1. Taxonomy (NCBI): domain Eukaryota; kingdom Metazoa; phylum Chordata; class Actinopteri; order Cichliformes; family Cichlidae; genus Rhamphochromis; species Rhamphochromis longiceps. The sequence continues at coordinate 29,354,498 of NC_140577.1, read as the reverse complement.
TTTTTTTCATTTCTGCCTGTCATCACCTTAACTACAAAAAGGAAAGAGAAAAAAGCAAACACAGTGATGACTTCCTGACTGCTACTTACAGTTTTTTCTGTATGCTTAAGCACATTTTTTGTAACTATTGGCTAATTTTGCAAAACTCTTCACACAAATAAGAAAACCTGTCACCCAATAATCAAAACATTGTAGTTCTCTTGCAAAAGCAAACACAGCTAGATTAACCCTTCACACCTTCGTAAAAATGGTGTTTCCGTATCAAACAGTACACACAAGCCATCATCTACTAAGCACACAATGCGCCAACTGCACACTGATGGTATGAATACAAAACACATCTGGCTTTTGCTTTCTCTGTGCACAAGGTAGGCTATGTCAGTTTGAGCTCATACTTCTGTCATAGATCCATAAGCATAGAGGGATCCAAACTTCAAGTACTGGTGTTTATTCAAACACATCAAAACAAACACAAGTGTTTATTTCCAAGTATAGGATTATTTGCAACCGCCATAATGACTATATGGGTTACTTGGTCTGCAGTGAACATGCTTCCTCTGCCCCCAGCATCTGGTCATCTAGCAATTCTGTAAAGTAACAATTTCAGTATTTTTACATCAATGGTATTGTTGTGTTTCTCATTGGCATACGGCAGTGCTACAAATCTTTGTGCGAAGTGACTGTACTAACCGATTCTCATTTCAAGATGTCCTTATGGTACTTGCTACAGTGTAGCGGCTCGAGTTAGGCTGGATCCGTTGGCCAGCTTCCCTCAGGGTCATTCCACGGTTGATTACATGGTCCACTATTGTAGCTCTGATGTCATCAGCAATTCTATTTCTTACTCTTCCTACCCTTCCTCTCCCCCCCTCCTCATCTTCCTCTCCCCCCTCCTCGTCTTCCTCTTGCTCCTCCTTGTCCTTGTCGTCCTCTTCATCCTACTTCTTCACCTCCACGTCCTCTTCCTCGGCCTCCTCTACTTCTCACTCTTCCTGCTCCCTCCATTGTACTCCGCACACACAGCTTACCTGTATTATAGTGCTTAGGCTGATTGCAAAGTGAACTAATTATCTAAAAAAGTTTTCACATGTGACAGTGTGCCAGACAGTTGGCAAATTAGTGTTAATGATAGCCATACATGTGTATACTTTTGCTAGGAGTGTGTTGGAAATTTGGTAATTGAGTGTTGTGCAGTGAATTGTGCCTACAGTTTTGCAAAGTGTGTGTTACAAAATTGCAAACTGAGTGCAAAGCAGTTTTTGTGCTTTTAGTTTTGCAAACTCAGTGAGTGGTTTTGCTATAAGTCTGAATAGTTTTAGAGATTGTGCTACAGGAATCACAGTTAGGGTTTAAGCATTCAGAAAAAACTGTAATTAAACACATCCAGGGTTTAACCCAACACTTTAAATGGCAGTAGTTAGAGTTCCGGTGCTTTGTAATTCTCAGACAACTCTATCAGAGCTGCCTCAAACTATTTTAATTGGAAATTTAACTCTTCATATGCCAAAGGCTGTCCACCAGTTTATGTAGACATCATGCTTCTGTATCCTAAATGAACACTGCCTGCTTAGAATAGACGTAAACAAAGACTCCTTGATAAGCAGTGTTCATGTACTGTGAAATACTGTACACTCATGCTTTGAAGCCCCAGTTTGTGTGATGCTGCCTAAAAAAAAGTAAAAATATGAAAAAAAAAATCTACGTGTATGTTTACAATATTTCATAACAATTAAGGGACTGAAGTGTAAAAGGGGTGTGTGTGTGTGTGTGTGTGTGTGTGTGTGTGTGTGTGTGTGTGAGCTAGTTTCTTTTGTAATTTCACTCATTCTTTATTAGCATTGTGGGTATAATTAGGATGTATTGAGACAGAGATTATGCGCTGGCAACAGATAAATAAATGTGGTTTATGTTGGAGTGAGAAAATGTGAAGCATTTCCTGGAGTCTCTTTTTCTGAACTATGCTCAATTGCACATACCCACTCCAGACACAAACTGCAACGACTGGGTGACATTTAGAAGGTAAATATCCTGTCAAATGTCATAAATCTTCCATCCAAGCTCATTTGTGAAATGTGAAAGATGATTAAAGATGTCAAATCTAAACTGAGAGAGAAAAAAAAAGAACATTCTAAATGCCATCACTGGAAACATTTTATAATTAATTGCCTACTCAGAGCACACAGAAAAGAAGGTTACAATTTAGTCTAAAAATATCTATAAAAGTGTAGGTGATGCTGTGAGCGTAACAAAGCTTGAGATGCGTTTAAGACAAGGGGGCTTTGTTGTTGTGTGCCACAACCACCACCAGGGAGCACTGGAAGCATTGAATATAACACTGTTTTTAATTTTATATTTTTATATTTTAACAGTTTTTTTAAAACTGCTAAAAGAATAATTCCCATTCTCTCAATAAAATACTCACTAGTCCAAATCAATTTGTCTTTTGGAAAACCTCAGGCTTTCTTTTTAATGAATATCAGGACAATTTGCAGAAATACATTTTTCATGTTGATTCACTTGCAATGCATAAGAGTAATAAAGGCAACGGTTAAAAACAAATGCAACATATACAGGTGTCCCAGTTCTTACACACAACAGCTCAAAGTTGTTTTTGTTGCTATGAAGGCAATGAAAACTAATATAAATCTATTCAAATTCTGAGGTTGAGTTGTGAGTTGAAGTTTAGAAATAATCTTGTTGAAAAGCAAGAAATACGATTATCAAAACAAGGAATTTCAGATCAAATCTGAGTCATTATGATAGACCATATTTTTCATGTAATGAAATAAAGAAATGTATGGTCTGAAATTTATGTGCCTCATAGAGTGATTTAATCACTAATATCTCTCTTTCCAAGTTTTCCTTCCACATTCATTAATTCATACAAATATACTGGATACGATTTTCTAGCTAGTTATTATATTTACATGTAATATATATTACATTGATATCCTATATACAAATGTGAGCTGTGAAAGTGTAACACTACCATCTGCTTTTTTAATAAGCACATACACAAAACAGTTAAACAGTGAAGAAGAAAGAAAAACCAAAATCATATTTCAGGTCATCTGATCTGTTTGTATATGGAGTAGAAAGTGGAGACATGTCTTTCCATACACGGGCGCACGCACACACACACACACACACACACACACACACACACACACACACACACACACACGCGCACACACACACACGCACGCACACACACACACACACACACACACACACACACACACACACACACACACACACACACACACGCACTTATAGACACTTCCCATGATGCTTCCACTGTCCTGACATTCCAAACCGACTTTCTGCTTCCTGCAGATTTGTTGACAATCATTACATTTTGAAATCATCCAAAGGATCTTTTAAATATCATCCATTTACAACATAATACACTGGATAGAAAAATCATATACCAGACTTTAGGAACGATTGAATGGTAAAATCACAAATACTGATTAATTACATTTAGATTTTGACTTAATGTGATACTGTATCACAAAACTGCACCTCAAGCAATTTGATCTGAAAAAGCTCTACTATTGCCTAAAGAGAAAAAAAAATCAGTTCATGACAGCAGACTGTATGAAGTAAAGCTATGTATTTGTTATTTTGGAGACAGAAGCATTGCAACACAGAATGACAATCACACACCTCTCAAACACACCCTTAGAGTCAGACAACAAAGAGGCATGTGTCCTCTTACAAAACATGCTCAGGAATAGCATAAATTATATCTAGACTTTTTAAAATTTAAAATTTTGGCCTTTTACTTTTATTTGACAAAAGGTAACTGTATGACAGGGGAGTAGCAAGAGAGAATGGTGATCACATGCAGTAAAATGGCCCAGATCCCATAATGCATTACTTCACTGAAACACAGTGATGCGCATAGAGGATTAAAAAGCCAATACTTTTTCACTAACAATAGTGACTTTACAATCACTATTGTTTCCTTCCCCTTACTGTCCTTGTATCTGTTCTGAATGCTCCCCAGCATAACCAAAATGTATGTGTGTCAGAGTAGTGTAAATAATCCAGATAAGCCAGTTATTTAACTTAGAACCAGACATATGGTCCTAATTGCTTCATGATACAGTGTGCAAACATGCAGGTGTAAAGGAAAATTTGTGTTCCAGCTCACCGAACCTGTACTATTAGCATGCAATTGTAAATTTCTTGTTCAAATGTAGGCAAGTCAAACTCACTATGAAGTGGATGGTTAAAACAATTAACAATAAAATGAGCCTTTATTACAACACATGCTTGTAATAAATGGCCAAAAGCCCGTCTTGCCAACGCCCTGAAAAACAAAGTTAGAAAAGACAATAAACCCCTGCTGCAGTTCACCACAAGAGCAGTGAGATTCAATACAGAATTAAAGTTTCAAGTTTTTCCATTCATACAAATCCTTCCTTTATGGTGTAAACTCACCACAGAACATCATGTACCCTACTTCTAAGAGTGGAGAATAGATTTATAGTCTGTCACATGAATGTAGTGGCAGATGTCCTGTGCAAGCCACGTTTACTGTCCTCTCTTCATCCTTGTCACCACTTGGTTGCTCTGATAATCACACACAAGCACACCCTATTCAACAAGAGAGTAACAGCAATATAATCATATTTAAAAGAGGAGGCTAGGAATCCACATTTCTTAACAGTAATGTTATCAAATGTGGATTGCCAATCTTGGTAATGCGAAATCATCATCAGTGAAAACAGAAGTTGCATTAACTTTTAACTGACTTTACATGGCCAATCTGTTTCTTTTTGCTCTCTCCCATTCTCTATTTCCCTCTCTTTGTCTTCTCAGTCAATTTATTTATTTATTTTCTTGGGCACTTCCTTGGGCACTGAGTTGCTGCGGCTATGGAGGTTTTGAGAATGGCAGTGGGTGAAAGAAGGTGAAGAGTGGTGACTAGAAAGTTCTTTACCAACTCAGGTAGGGAGTCTAGCAGCCAACGAAAGCCAGAAACCAGCCTGTGTAGTTTAAGAACTACCTCTTCATTTTACTTTTTACAGGGCTCAGTCAACCACTCATTACCAAACAAATTTCCCACATGTGTGACTAATAAAGGTTTATTTTTGTCTCAGCTTATCTTATTACACACCCTCTCCACAATATCAATAATGGTCTCCTTTTCCTCATCATAGAGGCTACTGGGTCCATTATTGGTCAGAGCATGCTGTGACGATGTGGAGTAACGTGTATCCAAATGCAGACTGCAGAAGGTTAACAGGTGTAAGTGAAAACTGGGCCCTATTTCAGGAAGCCGGTTTAGAGCAAAATCTGAGTAAGTATACCCTGAGTTAACGAAAACTCTGGGTTTTCGGTTTCACAAAGCGAGTTTAGATTAATTCTGAGCGAGTTACTATGACAACACACTCCGTGAAGCTAACCTGCCCCCTAGCAGGTTTACTTCAACTAACCCTAACTTTCTCCGCCTCTTTGTCAGAAACCTGACTGTAGGAAGTGTCAGACATGGCGTGTCCCTTCCTTGAAGAGCCAGTAGATGTTGAAGCCCAAATTCTCCGCAGAGCTCTCCGCCGGGAGAGAGTGATTAGAGCGCGTTCGGACATTTTATCATTTCCTGATGATTTCCTGTGTGAACGTTACCGTTTTTCAGCACAATCTATAATTTATTTGAATAACATCCTCAGGCCTAATATTGCTCATGTGACACATCGCGGACATCCTCTCAGTTCTGTACATATTATTTGTATTGTACTTCGGTTTTTTGCAAACGGAAGCTTTCTGTATAATATTGGTGACGCTGAGCACGTTTCCAAGTCTGTCGGGCAGTCAGGAATGTTACAGTTGCACTGAAACGTCTCCTGTACTCGTTTGTGGTGTTCCCCGGTCATAGACCCACAAGATTTATCAAAGAGGGATTCCACAAAATTGCAGGTATCAGGATGAACAAAACTTAATTCATGATGTGGTGATATTTGAACTACTACTTAAATTTTACATTTATTTTCACGGTTCCCAGGCGTGATTGGCTGTATAGATGGCACTTACATTCCAACAGGAAGTCTTTCCACAGCATTACTGTACAGGTACATGGTTCCCTGTAGCATTTCAAACTAACAAATTATTTCATTATAGTAATGGATGCCAATTTGTGTTCTCTGCACTGTGAAGATCATATGTGATGCTGCCAACATTATCACAAATGTGGAAGCCAACTGCTCAGCCTCTGTGAGTGGTGGTGGTGGAGGACCCCCACCTGTTTTTCGGGCCTCCGCTTTTTTTTCTGTTGGCTATAACGGGTCACATTTGAGCATACAGAGTAAGCAAATATGTACTTGTAATGTGCTCAGATAATTTCAATAAGTGCTTACAGAAAGAAAATTAATGTAGCCTCTAACTGCAATTGATTTACATCGGACAAACAGACCAAGCACTATGGCTCATAATACAATTACACCTTACCTGTTTGGACTATATTTTTATATTTCATTTTTACTTGCTGCCAGGAACATTTGGGGCCTGTTGGGTTGCACCTGCGCTCACATCACATCACGAAATAAAATGTATAAAATATAAAATAAAATAAAATATAATATAATAAAATAACGTGTTAAATGGGTGGAAATCCCTAGATCAATGTTTAAATTAACACTCACGCATTGACTCTGTCGGCTATGTTTTGCCATGTATGCTCCCTTTGTTTTGCAGCTGAGGCTGTGTTAGTTTTTTTCCGCAAAATTTGCATGTTATCGGCATATACTGCCATCAGAATTTCGGCCTCAAGTGCTGTAAAATACATTGACCGCGCCTTCTTTCCCTCCGTCTCCATGGTGACTCGCTTAATCTGTATCCGCGCTTAACTTGGGGTTAAAGCAACTCCGCGTTGATTGAACTAATTGTTATCAGCCTTTCTAAAACCGAATATTCCGAGTTGGACAGTTCGGGGTTACTCAACCCTGTGTATCATTTTTAACTCTGAGTTTTCTAAACCCGCTTTCTGAAACAGACCCCAGGAGAGTGCCATGTTTGAGGTAAGGAATGAGATTAGATTGAAGTTAAGAGAGAGAAGGAGAGCCTGTGAAAAAGGCTCATTGCCAATGTACACCAGGGCCCTGTTTCAGGAAGCCGGTTTGGAAAACTCAGAGTGAAAAACGACACTCACGGTTGAGTAACCCCGAACTGTCCAACTCGGAATATTCGGTTTCAGAAAGGCTGATAACAATTAGTTCAGTCAACGCGGAGTTGCTTTAACCCCAAGTGAAGCGCGCGGACGAGGATACATAAAGCCCTGATAAGCGGAGCACAGATTAAGCGAGTCACCATGGAGACGGAGGGAAAGAAGGCGCGGTCAATGTATTTCACAGCGCTTGAGGCCGAAATTCTGATGGCAGCATATGCCGATAACATGCAAATTCCGCGGAAAAAAACTAACACAGCGACAGCTGCAAAAGAAAGGGAGCATGCATGGCAAAACATAGCCGACAGAGTCAATGCGTGAGTGTTAATATAAACATTGATCGAGGGATTTCCACCCATTTAACACGTTATTTTATCATATGTTATTTTATTTGTTATTTTATACATTTTATTTTGTGATGTGATGTGAGCGCAGGTGCAACCCAACAGGCCCCAAACGTGCCTGGCAGCAAGTAAAAATGAAATAGAAAAATATAGTCCAAACAGGTAAGGTGTAATTGTATTATGAGCCATAGTGCTTGGTCTGTTTGTCCGATGTAAATCAATTGCAGTTAGAGGCTACATTAATTTTCTTTCTGTAAGCACTTATTGAAATTATCCGAGCACATTACAAGTACATATTTGCTTACTCTGTATGCTCAAATGTGACCCGTTATAGCCAACAGAAAAAAAGCGGAGGCCCGAAAAACAGGTGGGGGTCCTCCACCACCACCACTCACAGAGGCTGAGCAGTTGGCCCTCAGCCAAAACAGTGGGCGCCCTGTGGCCGAAGGCATCTCTGCGGGGACATCCTCTGAGTCAATAACCCCGCAAGACACAAGTGCCTACATAGGGGGTAAATTCAAAATAATACATGATGTGCATACATCCTTTCTTCACAGTCACCTTTGCAGTGTGACACATTCATTTGATAAACTCTTTACCATAATGGATTATTTTGTAGTGAAGTTATTTTCCTACTGATTTTGCCTTCCCTCAGTCTTGGTTGTCTTTGAGAGCATAATGACAATGAAGTGTAAGGTGATTGGTATGTTTGTTAATTGCCATTTGGTCCCTTGTAAGTTATAAGTGACCTGTATAAACCTCATATTCTATCAGTTGATGGTGATGGTGTACTGCATCTGGTGCAGCCTCCTGTTGAGCCAGACCAACATGCAGTTGTGAGTAATACTCCACAGATTATATGAGTTTACAGTAGAACAGCAATGTTGTTTATTTCTTTACTACAGGAAAATAATGAAGAAACATTGACAGCTGTTACAGAGGAGGAAGCAACAGAGACACTTTATGAGGTTTACATCTTTTAATACTTTGTGTACAGGAAATACAGGCGACCAATAAAGCCAGTTGAACAAAAAATCTGTTTATTCCTCTTTCAACATGTTTAGGTGATGGGTCAAAGGAAATGATTGTGACATATGGTGTCTCTGACTGCGCTCCCATCTTGTATGTCCGTGGGAGGGTCAGGATGTTCATGGTTTGGATCACTGCTGATGTTTGGTTCAGAAGGACAGTGTTCTCCTCTAATTGTGGCAATGTTGTGAAGAATCACACATGCCACAATAATGTCACATGCCCTTTCTGGGGTGACCCTGAGTCTTTGCAGGCACTGGAACCGGGCCTTAAGCATTCCGATAGTCATTTCAATTCTGGCTCTTGTCCTGCAATTAGCCAGATTATATCGCTGCTGTGGGCCCGGTTCAGGGTCAGGGTAAGGGGTAAGCAAATAGGGTAAACATGGATACCCCCTATCACCAAGCAAGTAGCCAGTGAACTCTCCTAAGACAGAAGGATACACTTCAGTTCAAATGTCCCTGAAGCAATTGGTCTTTATATATTTTAAAGTATTCTCAACTCACCATGTCCAAATTTTGTGCTCAGTGTACATTCACGGAATATTTGTGAGTCATGGACAGAGCCTGGCCACTTGGCTTCCACATTTGTGATAATGTTGGCAGCATCACATATGATCTTCACAGTGCAGAGAACACAAATTAGCATCCATTACTATAATGAAATAATTTGTTAGTTTGACATGCTACAGGGAACTATGTACCTGTACATTAATGCTGTGGAAAGACTTCCTGTTCACATAGTCTCCTTCATTTACTGAAGGAGCAATGATTGGAATGTGAGTGCCATCTGTACAGCCAATCACGCCTGGGAACCCTGAAAATAAATGTGCAATTTAAGTAGTAGTCCAAGTATCACCACATCATACATTAAGTTTTGGTCATCCTGATACCTGCAATTTTGTGGCATCCCTCTTTGATAAATCTTGTGGGTCTGTGACCGGGGAACACCACAGACGAGTACAGGAGACGTTTCAGTGCAACTGTAACATTCCTGACTGCCCGACAGACGGTAGCCTTGGAAACGTGCTCAGCGTCACCAATATTATACAGAAAGCTCCCGTTTGCAAGAAACCGAAGTGCAATACAAATAATATGCAATGAACTGAGAGCATGTCCGCGATGTGTCACATGCGTAATATATGGCCTGAGGATGTTATCCAAATAAATTATAGATTGTGCTGAGAAACGGTAACGTTCGCACAGAAAATCATCAGGAAATGATAAAATGTCCAAACGCGCTCTGATCACTCTCTCCCGGCGGAGAGCTCTGCAGAGAATTTGGGCTTCACGATCTACTGGCTCTTCAAGGAAGTGGCACGCCATGTCCGACACTTCCTACTGTCAGGTTTCCGACAAAGGGGCGGAGACAGTCAGGGTTAGTTGTAGTAAACCTGCTAGGGGGCAGGTTAGCTTCACGGAGTGTGTCGTCATAGTGACTCACTCAGGCTGCAGCTGAACTCGCTTTGTGAAACCGAAAACCCAGAGTTTTCGTTAACTCAGGGTATACTTACTCAGTTTTTCCACTAAACCGGCTTCCTGAAACAGGGCCCAGGAGAGACACCATGGAAAAGTTGATGAGGTGAAGGAGAAGAGAGACAACAGAGAGCCTGCATTAAGACTCAATGCTGCTGATGACCAGCAGAAAGTACAGAGCCTGCGCTGAAGCTGAGAGTTGCAAAATACAGGAGGCAAGAGAGAGCCTGCATTAAGACTCAAGGCTGCTGATGGCCAGGAGAGCACAGAGTGTGTGATAAGGCTGAGAGTTGGCAAAGGTCAGGGGAGAGAAGAGAGAAACAGCTTGCATTCAGGCAGAAAGGGTGATGTGTGTTGGGATAGTAAATGGAAAAACTACAGCAAAGATTGGAGTCTACTGAAGCTCACCCAATGAAACACTTGTAAATGGGACCAGAAATGTGAGTAAAGCTACCACCACCATGTAGACTTGAGATGAGTTTAAGACTTGAGCGACTTAGAAGAGAAAATCAGAACCACAGGTAATAAAAAACATGAATGATGTGAGCAAAAACACAAATGCAGGATGGTGCTGGAAATGAATTGGATGCAAGAAGAAAAGGCCATTATTGACCAACAGTTCACTTGTGGATAAGAGGGGAAAAGCCTTGTGAAGTTGTCAAACCTTTAATTGAGTTAAAGTCTTGTTTGAATTAGCCATCAGTGAAGAATGGACACATCTTTGCCTCAATATTTGTACTGTAATATGAGGATTTATGCACTGACAATTCTAACCTCATATGAACATACAAACTCCACATGTAGCTGAATAAATTGACTTCTCATCTAGGAAGACTCAAAGTCTCAAAGCCAAAAGGAGATGACACGATAGACAAAAGTGTCAGTGGAAACAGTACACAGCTGGATAGTGTAGTGGTAGGACTACACATATCTGGGGATTGCACGTTCGATTCCCACCTGGTATCCGGTAAGGGTCCTGGCTAGGCACCACGTGCTAAAAACCAGCCCTGGAATGGCGTGGCTATGTGTCCTGTCCACAGTTCAGAACACAAGCAGTTCACTATATGTTGTACTGTGTATGTGACAAATAAAAAATTGTGTTGTATTGTACACAGTTAGGTGCCATTGACACAAAACTTAAGTGTGTTTTTTTTTTCTTTTTGAATACATAGGGATCATCATAGCGGACTGAGTGTACTTCTGTAAAAATGACTTGTCCAGATATATAACATCATTGGTAAACATATTGTCCTATCAGGAAATACTGGGGCATGATGGATTTTTTTCCCAATACAATGCCCTACAACGTCACAATGTGTCACGGCTGGCGGGGTGAGCCGTGAGGTGTGGGGGAAAAGGAGGACCCAAAATGCGGCAGTGACTGATGATTCGAGTGTTTATTTACAAGTGGTGGAGTGGCAAAAACAGGCAGTGAGGCATGACAAAACAACTGAAGAAACCTAAACTGGGAGAACTAAATGACAAACCTGAGACCATACAAAAGGGGTGCGGGGCAGAGAGACGCAGCGACAGGAACAGAACACCATAGAACGCAGACGAGCCGACAACGAACACAGACCGACACCCACTAAATATACACACACACACAAGGTAATCAGGTAATCACACACAGGAGGGAAGAACAGCTGAACCTAATACACATGAGGACCGGAGGAGACAAGCTGAACACAATGACAACAGACACAGACTTTCAGAACAAAACAGGAACTCTAGGACACGAGCCTTCAAAGTAAAGCAGGAAACACACAGACTGATTTACAACACAACACGGGGCCATGAACAGAGCACCAAGGACAGACACAGGTAGGGCTGAATATACACCAAACTTCAGGTACCCCCTAAACTAATACAAAATCAGAATAAACACAAAACGCTGGGTCAACGACCCAGGACCATGACACAATGATAACATGAAGTATCACAAAATCACACACTGCATGAATATGTCTTAAAATGTCTTACAGCCAAAGATTTTAGTCATTTCTGCTCCAATCATAATGGTAAACATAATAAAATACAACACATTATTATGTATTGCTTCATGGTCATTGGTCAAAGGTCAGGGTCACAGGAATTATGAAAAAGTTTTAGTTTCTACTGGATCGACTACAAATGTTAAAGCTATGTATTAGTCATTGACATAAGCACTTAATTTGCTTGAGCTCTTTAAAACATTGTTTCTTTGCAATACAACATTCTATGACTTCACTGTGACACAGACAGAAGTAATAGATTTCCATATTACCAGTGCTGACATCAGTGTAAATAATCCATGAAAACAATGCAGATGTCATTATTTGGGATTATCACTACTAATGCCAACATATACCAAGAAGGCCCCCGTATTTAAGTTTTTCTCTGTAAGGTTTCTTTTTTAACTTGAGCAATAGTGAGCCAGTCAGTGTAAACATGGAACAACAAATGAACAAAAAAAAAAAAAAAAAAAAAAAACCCAGAAAAAACTGTACTACATTAACTGTACTACATTAATATCAGCCTGACTCAGAACATTTTTAGTCTTGACTATGACCAAGATATAGAAAATTTTGGGGATCTCCATTTTAAGGTCTCTAGTCTTGATGTAGCAACCCTGACTCAGAGTCATACAAGTCACAAATTATGACAAATGTATGTAAATGTATGTGCTGTTGTTGTCTGCAACAACAACAACAACAACACAGGACCACCATTCATTTTTTTAAATGAATAATATTGTGTGAGATTTTAATACAAAAAGAACAATGGGACAAAAAATTACTCTGACTCATGGGAATGGCAAAATACTTCCTCACCGCAAAGTTTTGTGTGTGTCTGCAAAATGGACAGATTGATAGATCAAATGATTTATGATTTGATTTGATTTTGATTTTATTGATTAGCATTCAAATATCTCAGTGAATACAGAACAAAGATCTACCACAAAGCAAGAAAGCATGAGACAAGGCTAATCAAAAGGTATTGGCTGAAGCATTTGCTTATTACGCCAACCCTTTTAACAAAAGATCTTTTTGCATGCCGCTCCTGTACACAGGGCTCGAAGCAAATAATAAAACAAAGCAAAAACAAAACAAACAAACAAACAAACAAGAAAAAAAAACTTTCCACCTTAGATAAGTAACTACAGCAAAGCAAAAGAATCAAGAGGTTTTTTTTTTTGCTCTTTTCATTCTTGATATATATATTTTTCTAATACTCTATTTTTAAACATACTTTTAAACAAGGAAAATGAACTACACCTTTTTAAATCACTGTCATAACTATTCCACAGGTTAACTCCTCTAACAGAAACACATCTCTGCTTTATATTTGTCCTCATCTTGTTTTGTTTTTTTAAAGAAATCTGTTCCCCTTAAGTCTTATTGACTCTCTCTGACTTTAAACAGCTTCTGAGTACTGCGGCAAAGCAAGTTATTTTGTGCTTTATACATTATCTGTGCCATTTTATATTCAACTAAATCATAAAATTTCAGGGTATTCAGATTAATAAACAAAATGTTAGTTGGTTCTATATAGTTTGATTGATTTATAATTCTTATAGCTCTTTTTTGTAACTTGAAAATAGGAAGAGTGTTCGTTTTATATGCATTACCCCATATCTCCAGACAGTAAGTCATATATGGAAGCAACAGAGTACAATAAAGTGTGTATAATGATTTTTTGTTCAGGACATGCTTTGTTTTATAGAGAATAGCAATGGTTTTTGACATTTTTGTTTTCACATGGTTTATATGAGACTTCCAACTCAGCTTATCATCAATTATCACTCCAAGAAATTTATTTTCATTCACTCTTTCAATTTCAATTCCATTAACCCTGATTTTAGATACATTTTTCATTTGTCTAGTGCCAAAAATAATCAATTTTGTTTTCTTTATATTTAAATGTGTGATGTCAACAGAATTTGACTGTGTGCTCTAATGTGGCAGTAACAAGCATGTGGCAACCAACTCATGTGGCACCCAGCCCTATTCTCATCTACCTTTTTCTGAGGAGAGACAACAGCAACTCTCATTCAAATGTTAAGGTAAGTAATATATACGAATACGCTTCATAATTGGGAAAAAACACAAACTTTGTCCACATTTATTACGTGACAGAAGCACAGCTAAGTTGCAGAGATCCTAACCATGTGGATTCATATTTAACATGTTGTTGTTTTTGTTTTTTCCCCCAGCGAAGAGTGAAATGGAGAGCATGCGCGCGCGCGGTCTGCTTCGGCTTTTTAAAATGAAAATTGATACTGTATAATTGTTTATTAATCGCTGTGTGTTGTCTCAGTGAATAAACTGGATATAAACAGAGCTCATATTGTGATTATTTACACCTTTAAAGCCGTTAGGATTCTCTATAAGCGAAAACAGTCACATTAGGACAAAGTTGAACAAAGTAAGGTTTTGTGGAGGACTTGATAGTCTGCAGGTCGGTTTCCAAACGCGAACATGGGAACGTGAGGAAATCCGCACAAACCACACCTCTCCACACCTTTGTCAGAGACGAAGGCATCGCGTTCTCGGGTAGCAAACGTGTATTGATGTCATGTTAGTTACCTGTGAGTGACACGGTGAAAAGGTTGTCACCGATAGTGAGTCTACGCGACTTTTGTACTTGTATTTCATAAAACTAGACCAGAAAGGGATTTCCTCGCAGACCGGGTAAGTATCATATTATTACAAATGATGCGGTAAAAAAAGCTTAATTTTTGCTGATGTTATTTTCTTTATTTTCTTATGAGTGAATACAAATATCACATAAAACAGATGACGTTGTATGTAGCCAAATGTTTACTTTCCTGAAAATAAACATGACTTCTTTATTTATTTGTTTAGTTTTTAATGGGTTTGTATAAGTGGCAATTAAGTTAAGACTTATCCTTGCAGGACTATATCGTTCGTTTTGCACAATATGGATATATATTATATAAGCATTATATGACGTCTTTTCTTGTTGTGAGCATAACTTGTGTGTATCTCCACACACTCTGTCTGCAGATTGGTAATGTTTCCTGGTCGCACATCTAGAATGATTTCAAAATTTAAGGTACTTGTTTTCCTGCTGTTTTTCACTGGTATTGGTGTGTATTTCAAAACACGCTACCAATTGACTCATTATGCTGTGGACCAAAAGCTGTGTGCTTGCATAAAATGTTTATCAGAGGATAAGCAGTTGCTTCTGGATCGATCGAATAGAAGTGTTCAACCATTTTTGATTGCAAACTTAAACCTCTCACAGAATGAATTCAACTGGTGGAAGGTAAGTAGTCACCAGGAAATGATGACATTTTTACACACCTCCCTCCAGCTCATCTGGTCTAACAACATAGTTTATTTGAAATGTCTGACAGGATTTGCAGGCTGAAAACCGTAGCTTCAGAGTTTATGAAACAACAGTGGCCAACTTGTTTCAGATCTTCCCACAGAATCCAGATGTTATACAACCCAAATATGACCACTGCAGGACTTGTGCTGTGGTGGGTAATTCTGGTAATTTAAGGAGATCGCATTATGGACCGCTGATAGATTTACATGAAGTTGTCATAAGGTACTTTCTAAGCTAAAGCAATTTTTCTTTACCATTAAATTCAAATTCAAATTCAAATTCAAATTTTATTTGTCACGTACACAGTCATACACAGTACGATATGCAGTGAAATGCAGTGAAATATCCCCTCCTACACAAAAGATCCAAACTGATGTGAAATATATCCCTTTGTGCTTTTTAGAATGAACACTGGTATTACCAGAGGCTTTGAAAAAGACGTTGGAAACAAGACAACTCATCGTGTCATGTATCCAGAGAGTGCTGTGGATTTGGATGACAACACCCATTTTGTACTGTTTCCCTTTAAGATACAGGACTTTGAGTGGCTCATTAATGCCTCTACAACAGGATTTACTGGAAGGTGAGTTCTCTTTTTCAGGGCTACATGCACATGTATTTGACATTTATTTAACGAGACTCAGTGTCTCATTTACAAGAGAGACCTGTTTTAGACAACATAATTAAATGAAAATAATAAAATAGAAAAAATAAAATAGCAAAATCTGCCTCATTAAGATCAAGTTCCCAGTGATGAAAATCAGCACTGGGACATCTTTTAAATCTACAAGCAAAATCAGTTAAGCGAGAGAGCTCAAAGTCTTTCTGTAATGTATTCCACTAAGACAGACTTCAAATGACGGCACCTTTAAGCTCTCTACAAACTGATTATCCTGAAATCATACTATGACTACATTTTTATGCAACATGCAGACAGATGAAGTGTCCTCATAACAACTCATCTTACTGTAGTTCATTTACGTATGCTTTTGTACTGTTCTTAGGATTGTGACTTAATATAAAGTAAAAATAAAAAAATTAAATAAAGACTCTTAATGCTTGTTGAAAAGTTATTTTATGTGAACCATTTTTAGGCAGTTGTGCAGCCACTAATTTGGGCACATGAAAATCATACATTCAATCATACAATCATTTTGTACTTTATTTTGTTTCAGATAAAATATTCTGATTTCATCTGAGCTTGCCCAGCTTTCTTCTTGGTCCCACCAATGCCACCCCATTAAAAGAAAAAATAACACTCTAAGGTTTAGATGTTACAGTCAGCATACACTACCTTCTTCTCTCCCAGCTGCTAAAATTACCGACACCTGCTCCTAAGCAAAGTATCTCAAAAGATTTCCCCTAGATCGTCTTGCAGTACAGAATTTACATCAAATGCAAAAATAGAATGCCACTGCATGAATTCAACATGTACGCAGATTAAAAGGATTTGGCTGATGGATGTAGTGTGAGGTGATATAAGGTGAATTTCTGTATCAAACCATTACTCTGATCCTTCTCCATGTTCAAGACGGACCATGCCTTTTTTAGCTTTGTTTTTGTTAAACACCTACTTCATATTTTTCAATGTCATGCTGTTTCCAACAGGTCATATATGCCAGTGAAATCAAAGATCAAAACTAACAAGGATTTGGTGAGTAGCGTCAATGGCAAAGCTTCCTGGTGGCAATGGTAATATTTAAAAATAAAAGCTGTTTAAAGGCTCATTCTAATTTCTAACAGGTCATGGTGGTAAATCCAGCTTTTATGAAATATGTACATGAGGTTTGGCTTGGAAATAAGGGACGTTATCCATCCACTGGCTTTATGGCTTTAATTCTTGCTCTTCACATTTGTGATGAGGTAAGTACAAAGTTTTCAGTTTCTGAAGTGCCAGACGTACAAAATAAAATATGATTTTTATTGTCATACAAGCTGGTCCATTTGAGTCTTTGCTAATTTGTTCTTTTGTTCTTATATTGCTCTCCTAAATAGATGTGCATTTCAAAAGTTCAAAATGTCTTTGGTGAAGATCAGAGCAGGTTTACCCACCAGTACCACTTGATTAAAAAACTCTGGTTTAATCTGTGAATGGTTAAATTTCAGTTCACATGCCCTATGAAAGTGAAAGCTGTTGCAAGTATTTCTGATGTGTCCCCTTCTTAAATTGACTAGACTACAATCTAGAAGACATTCCTTCATGGAAAGCTTTTTAGCTAAACCTCTCAATAAGAGGTTTTGTCATTGTATACTCATGGTATAATCATGGTGTTTCCATTTAGTGCTCAGGTCGCTGTCCAACTGTTCATTTCATTTTTCAGCAGCCATTGTTTGGATTTTAGTTAAAAAAGGGACATTTTGTTCATGCATTTGTTTCCCATTCATTCATATGTTCATTTTTTGTCTTCCTAGGTTAATGTGTTTGGTTATGGCGCTGACAGTGATGGAAACTGGAGTCACTACTGGGAAATACTCACAAACAAAAGGTTAAGAACTGGAGTACATCCTGGAAATTATGAGTATAACATCATCCAGCAACTAGCTCAGCAACAAAAAATTAAGTTCTATGAAGGCCTAATGAAAAAAATGTGATTGAATGCCATACACTCAGTGGGGAAAGAACTGAAAGCCAAATGGATGTGTATCTACAACTATAGTAATTTCCTAACCCTCCTAACTGAAACTGATATTGGGAATCTTTAGGAAGGACTAGTAATCATGAAAGGGGTTACGTTAAAGAAGTCTTTGGATATGTGACATTTTGGTAGTTTCCCCCCCTAAACCATAGCTTAAATTAACCATGTAAAAAATGTACCCAGGGGTTATACTCTTTAGTAGTTTCTAACATCTATGGTTCTTAAGAAATGAAGTATTTTCTTACGAGTTGGCAGAATTACAAGAAGACAGACAACAGCAGTATTATTCTTAGTTAAAGTAAGCTGGTTGCATGAAAAGGAAAATGGTGCAGTAAAGTAACTTATAACATAGAGGGTGTTTAATTCATGTAATGAATATTGTCAGCATTTTCTAATACAGTCAGCAAATATTTAGATTTGTAGAATTTTACAGGGTTGATCTCCTTAAACTTGTGTTATTGTTATTATGCAAGTGGAGAGCTGTCATACTCTCAGAGTAGGAAGGACTCAAACACACAAACACAAACAGAGGCAGGCAGTCTTTTCGTTCAAGCTCGGGTCCTCTACCAGAGGCCTGGGAGTTTGAGGGTCCTGCGCAGTATCTTAGCTGTTCCTAGGAGTGCGCTCTTCTGGACAGAGATCTCCGATGTTATTCCTCGGATCTGCTGGAGCCACTCGCCTGGCCTGGGAGTCACCGCACCGAGTGCTCCAATTACTACTGGGACCACTGTTACCTTCACTCTCCACATCTTCTCGGGCTCTTCTCTGAGCCCTTGGTATTTCTCAAGCTTCTCGTTTTCCTTCTTCCTGATGTTGCTGTCATTCAAAACCACTACATCTATCACTCACATGTGGGCAGATGTTCCAATCAAATATTAATTATTGTCACAAAAGCATTGTGGTTAGACATGATCATGATTTCTAGTAAGGATAGTATGGATATATCAGCATTTTTCTGACAACCTAATTTTGTTCCTACTACTGCTGCCATAACCACCACATCAAATAAAATGTAAAAGGGTACACCACATAGCACTTATTAGTGAATGTATGTTTTGCTGGACACCTGGAGTGCATTCCTGACTATCCATTGTAAACAGTGTTTTTTTGTTGTTGTTGTTGTAGTTTTATGTATTTTTGGGAGAGGACAAAATAACACATATAGTATGTGTATTAATATGGTTACAGTTAAGCCTCAATTCTAACCCTTGGCTTGCAAGCTGCAGGTTACTAACACAAAGGTTACTGTCCTCAGGCAGTACAACACACACAAACACACACTCACACTGGTAGAGGAGAGAGAGAGAAAGGAAGAAAGGTAAACTGTATCCAGATAACCCAGGGACAATTTGCTTTCCTAAGCAGCTTAACAGTTCATTTCATGTTGAAGTTGCCACCTTTGGTTTCGAGTTTGATTTTAAAAGTGATGTTTTGAATATTTCTGAAATGCATTTTTTCCATTCATCATTCATCACCTCTTTCTCATATCTAAAAATGGGCATTTGCATCCTTTCAGATCCACATTTTATATAGGGTTGTAATAATTTAACTTTATTGCTTTTTTTAATGATTATGGGAGAAATAATATATTATAGCATTTGAAAAAAATGCTTACCTTTTATGATCTAACATTTGAACATTGAGCATTTAGAAATCAGATATTTGTAACTATGTTAAAAAAATATTTGAAAATTATGTAGGACATAAACAGCTGGTCAGCAGAAATGTGCACTACATTGCCAAAAGTATTAGCTCATCTGATCTGACTCATCTATCAAATTTCCAGATAGAGAAGCATGGTTTGTCAAACCAAAGAGCACTTATTGGTGAATTTGTGTTTTGCTCTTGCACCTGGAGTGCATTCCTGCTATATATATATATATATATATATATATATATATATATATATATATATATATATATATATATATATATATATATATATATATTGTATAAAGTATTAAGACTTTTTTGGCTTTGTATTTTTTGTATTCTAGAAGCACACACAGCAAATGGTAATTTTATCAGTTTGGTGTGGGATCACTGAATTTGGCAATGTACTTTACAGTGAGCAGCAGCATGCTCGCATTTAAGTATATAATTGTTTGCAATGTAACAAAGATTACCCAACTTTTTAAATGATCTGTAGACCTCTTGTCAAATTAATGACCCACCAATATGTTCCATTTATTTGTTTAGTCACCAAATATTTAAATATTACAACTTTTACAAAAATAATCTCAAAGTTTTATTATGACCCACCAATATGTCCCTTGTGTTCAGTAAAGGGCAATATAGGATTCATGTTTTAGTGGCCTTAAGAACTCATTAACCACTTATCAGTGTGAAAAGGATCACCCATTCAAATCTACTCAAACAGAATAACAAGGGTAAATAAAATGCTCTTAAGCAAAAAAAGTGTGTTTTAACATATATATATATAATATAGTTTGTTGAGTCATTCTTTAGACTAACTTGACAGTTCTTAATTTTCTGAAAATCTATAAAGGTTTTAACATTTTCTTTCTGTTAGCTACATATGAATAAACAAATAAATAAATAATTAAATGAATAAAAAAAAGGTTTGTATACAAATGAAACTGGACAGTTCCTCAAGCCAATTCCACAGAGAAAATAAAATGTAAAAATAAGATAAAATGGAAACAAAAACAAAAAACTCCATGGTCCTGCTCCCCAGTCGATGCCATACCTATTATATTTAAAACTTGCTCATTATGTAAGTGATCATTATCAAGTTACAGAATAGAACCAAACAGAGCACATGAAGTTGATTATGTTTTCTGTTGTGACAGGCATTTTCAAATGCAGTATTTCAAGCAGAGCTCAGAAATTAAACAAGGAATGGATTTATGAATCAATAAATGAATGTATCTACCAATTCATCAGTCATTCAATATTTTCACAACAATAAAGTGAAATGATTTTTGCAAATGTCTCCCCAGTATGAACTCAAAAACCACAATAAGGGCATTTGTGAGGTAAACTGGTAATATTTAGACTTGCCATTTGCCTTTTGAAGAAGTGCTTGTATTTGGCTTTTTCATGGAAGTTCTTGGCCAGATAACAACAACATAATACATAACAGTAAAAAGTCTGAGTCAGAAGAGACAAACTAATGTCTGACCAAAGACTGCTGGCCTGAAAGAGCAGGCTACAGTTTTTCCCTTTTTATGGGACATTGGCAAACACTGGACAGCCTCTTTTGAGCTCATCCTTCATCCAACCAAGGTTCACGAAACTCAAGAGATTCACATCTAGAACAAATAAAAAGGATTAGGCTTAAAACCAGACAACCAATTAGTCATTTAACTGATTAATGGTTGAGACATTTTTGTGTGATTGCATTTGTAACATCTGAATAAGTGTTGATTAATCACTGCTGTTAGTTTTTTTTTTTTTTTTTGCTGGAGCACCACACAGCCCTTGGATCGGTTGAAGATGGTTTTGTTTTGGAGGCTGCAGACTCTTGTACTGGAAATTTCTTTAGTTTATGTATTAATTGATTCACTTTAGTAACAGTAGTAACACTTTTGTACTCAGTATAGAAAGCTCACTCTTGGCATCAGTTGTATGCATGTGGAATGTGATCAAAAGTGGGGTCCAAGTTTTATTGCACCTTCACAGCAGACTCATTTTCCTCTTGAGGGCTCTGGACATCCTGTTGCAGATGAGATGACGGTTGGTCGGAACTGTTCCTAGACTGAAGAGATAAGGATCTGTTAATAATTGATCTGCTGTGAAACGTTCTTTGTTTGGGAAGTATAAAGGGATCAGGGTGATGTCTTTCACTCAGAAAAACGGGTTAGGTGTGTGATCTGAACATTTTTCTCCACTGCAGTGTTTTTCTTTTCTTTTTTTAATAAACCTCACTTCAAAAGCCATGCATGCCTGTTGTTTGCAGTTTTATTCAATATTTTCCATAACACTCTCAACACTGAATATCCAGCAATGACGAGCTCACCTGAAACTTCACACCTTGGCTCATGTGATTAGGTAGAGCACATGTGTCAAACTCATGGCCCGCAAGCCACATCCAGCCCGGCGTACATTTATATCCGTACCTCTTGATGGATCTCAAGAAGAAAAGAAGAGGCTGTTGAAGGAGTGTATGGTGAAAAACAATTATATCCTTTCTCCTAACACTCACTCATCCCTTACTCAGGAGAAGCTAAGATGAAGCAGCATTAGCTTAATGAAAAGCACTCACCGAGACACAGATGCATAAACAGTCACCAGAGACAGTGAAAATATTTCACACCACATAACAAGATATATTACACTTTACAAAGCTCTTTAAAAAAAAATCTGTTCTTCACGTGAGCAAATAAGTAAAATCATCTGTGTGCCAACAGATAATCCAGTTTTCCCACTTAGACAGAACCATCAATGCTGTTTGAAGTCAGACGTCCTTCATCTTCCATCCATTCTCTTTTGTTGCGTTTGAACTGGAGCCTATCTCAGCGGTCACAGGTCAAAACACTCAGGTCACCACTCTGTCACAGATACTTGTGAAAGGTGCTATGGAAAGATAAAACTGATATTACTTTTGAAATGACCAAATATATTGAGTCATTATATTTGTCCATCCATCCATCCATCTTCATCTGCTTTATCCGAGGCCGGGTCGCATTACTGCAGCTGCAGCCCCAATCCGTCTGTCGATCTCCGGCTCCCTTCTCCCATCACTCGCGAACAAGACCCCGGGATACTTGAACTCCTCCACCTGGGGCAGGAACTCATCCCCGACCCGGAGTGGGCACTCCACCCTTTTCCGGCTGAGAACCATGGCCTCAGATTTGGAGGTGCTGATCCTCATTCCCGCTGCTTCACACTCGGCTGCGAACCGTTCCAGTGCGAGCTGGAGGCCCTCACCCGATGAAGCCAACAGAACCACATCATCCGCAAAAATCAGAGATGAGATTCTGAGGCCACCAAAGCGAAAGCCCTCCGCCACTTGGCTGCGCCTAGAAATCCTGTCCATAAAAATTATGAACAGAACCGGAGACAAAGGGCAGCCCTGGCGGAGCCCATCACCCACCGGGAACGAGTCCGACTTATTGCCGGCAATGCGAACCAAGCTCTTGCAACGGTTGTATAGGGATCGAATGGCCCGTAGCAATGGGCCAGACACCCCATACTCCCGCAACACCTCCCACAGGACACCCTGAGGGACACGGTCGAATGCCTTCTCCAAGTCCACAAAACACATGTAGACTGGTTGGGCAAACTCCCATGCACCCTCAAGTATCCTCGAGAGGATAAAGAGCTGGTCCAGTGTTCCGCGACCAGGACGAAAACCGCATTGTTCCTCCTGTATCCGAGGTTCGACTAGCGGACGAACTCTCCTTTCCAGCACCCTGGCATAGACTTTCCCAGGGAGGCTGAGGAGTGTGATCCCCCTGTAGTTGGAACACACCCTCCGGTCCCCCTTCTTAAAGATGGGGACCACCACCCCGGTCTGCTAGTCCACAGGTACTGCCCCTGATCTCCACGCAACATTGCAGAGGCGTGTCAACCAGGACAGCCCTACAATGTCCAGAGCTTTCAGGAACTCGGGGCGGACCTCATCAACACCAGGGGCTCTGCCACCAAGGAGTTGTTTACACAGTAGCATCCCCAGGCTTCTACCTTTCTACCTATAAAACCCGGAGAGCAGCCAAATGGCTGGTAGGCTTTTAGCTAAGCTTTAGCTTCAGCCAAGTGGAAGCTAAATTGGCTAGTCATTCATATGTATATTAGGTTGTTACCTGGGAATTCTGGAGGGAGGGGAGTGGGGGTGTGTCAATGAGGGAGTGGGGGAGCTGCTAAAAGCTGTGAACTTCCTTTTGTGTTCGTCTGATGCATTCTCAATCATCCAGGGAAATAAATCTCCAAAAGTCACCAACTTGGAGTGTTTCAGTTTGCCATCTTAGGGAGAAATCAACACACATGGGTGTATGTCCTTTGTTGCTGAGATTGCTAAGAGAGACTTTGGCGAGATCACGCAAAAATAACTCGGGATCTCGCAAAAGTTTTGCGAAATCTCCCAAAACAAACTCAGGATCTCGCAAAAGTTGAATTCCAACAATGGCGGCAGCTACTTAGTTGTAATATTACTCTTTCTGGGTCACAAAATACACTTTTAAGATATTTTGAGGCATGAATGTAGTTGTGTAAACGTCAGATATTTGCTCAGTTTACAAGACATCGCATATTTGCAAAAGTGCTCAGACGTTTTCGGAGATCTGACACCCACCATCTCAAAGCTAACGGGAGGTCAAGACCTACTACAGCCGGGAGGAACACCGCTCTCCCGGCACATCGTGCCTTGACCTCCCGGTCGGCTTCGAAGAGCTAAAACTAAAACGAGATGAGCACACTTTGTCTAGGGTGCATTTCTGAGATTTCACACAACCCAGGATTCAAATCATGAATACATAATGGTATTGGATTTACAACATTATAAATGAAATGTGCTCTATTTGGAAGCAGCAGGCCCCCCCCTCCCCTTTTGACGGGTTGTGTGCGAGACTTTAAATCAGGGGTAGGCAACCTTTCTGATGACGAGTGCCATTTAAAATTTCCTCAGAAGTCCTGTGCCATATGATTGTATTAGCAATAAATCTAATAACGCTCTATATGAACAGTTACACAATATATAGAACCACTGATAAGAGAAATAAACTGGGCCAATATGGCATGTTTGTTAATATTCAACCCAACCCTTGAACTCATTCATGTCACCTAAAAGGTAAAACTGTTTCTCCATCACCTGTTCAGCTCTGATGATTCAGTAAGGACATCTCCTGGTTTCATCTGCATGTTTCCCGCTCACCAGATAACCAAACCAACACCATGACCAGCAGGTTTGAGCTGTGGCTCCAGCAAACATCAGCTACTAAAAAGAAATATTAAATAAATTCTAACAACAGCTGATCAAGCTTAAACGTGCTGCTGTTGTTTAGCGCGACATCCGGCGGTTTCCTCTTTCTGGCGCAAAGTGGGCGATAAACAAACAAGAGAGAAAAGCCGATCAGCTGATCATTGATCAGTTTCATGATTAAAGTAGCAACAGGAGAGAGAGGGGAGAGAATGAGAGAAGAGGCAGCTGTGCAGCTCCAGCTTTATGTCTTTTTCATTGTAGCTGAAGTCCGGGACAAACTGCGTCCCTTCTCAGCTCAACACCAAACGTGTAATATTTTCTCTGGATGCGGGACGATTCCGTCTTTTTACGGGACGGTTGGCAACTCTACTAACTAACCTTATGAATAAAATAAAGTACAGTTATTGTAACTGACTATAAAAAGTCAGCACAACAAGAATAAACTGCACCTAAACTTGGTTTATATCTGACCCAGATAGACTGCAGGTCATAACTTCTTACCTGAAGTTCAGTTCACCTGACACTCGGACCGGCGGCTGCCTCGGGTCTCTTCTCCTGCCTCCCCTTTCTCTCATCCACCTGCTGGCACCCACCACTTATTAATGTTACTGAATCTGTGGAAGCTTAGCCACCACCAAACAACTGAGTTCGTTTTTTACACACCGACCAGCATCTGGCCAATCCACCACTTTCATTATATACCGTTACAAAAAAAAAAAAATCATCGGCCACCGACCAAAATAATGCCCAATGGCCAGTCCAGCTATGGTCGTGCCATCACTTAACCCTTCGCGTGCCAACTGTGGCACGGGTGCCCAGTGTTGCCGACCCCTGCTTTAAATCATCAAACTGTAAATTTTAAATTGTTATTGATCCCTTTACCCCTAGTCCTAAAGTGTATATTTATTTTCTTACTCTTCTTATATATATTGTTTGTTTACTTGCACTGCTGTAACTGGAGCCTCATCGTCTCGTGTCTCTATATACTGGACTGTATGTAGCGGAGATGACAATAAAGTTTACTTTGACTTCAGCAGCGAGCAGGTGCACCGAGGGCTCTCGCGCTCACTTTTCGTGTATAGAATTTCGAAAAAACATTGGTGCAAATTATAAGTCTGTATCATAATGTCTGGTGTTTTCGTGTTTGTTGGTTTGTTTTTATTTTGTTTTATTTTGCGAGTTGGTTTTTAGATGCCGCTCCAGCCGATCAGAGAATCCCCCGCTGCCACGCCCTCTCCTCTCTGCGCCGCAAGCAGCAGGCGCACCTTGCAAACGAAGGGAGCCCTTACTCCCAGCAAATGGGCGATAGAAAACCGATCGGGGCCTATGCCATTCCCAATATGCGCTGGCATGACGTCGGGGCAGCATGAGTAGGAGCATTTTTTTTTTGCCGATGCCCGTGATGCCGCCCCCCACCACGATGCCGCCCCGGGCAATCGCCCGTATCTAAAACCGCTACTGCACATGACTGTAAAAAGGATATAAAAAGGATGATCTTCACTTAGCAAACAAATATTTCCATAACTGACAACATGACGGACATTTTACAGTGAAACATATGTACATCCATTCATCTCTCCATTTGCTACAGTGTGTCTTGTAGGGTGATGGAGTACCTGGAGAGAAAGCATGCAGGAGTACGGAGAATGGTTCCTATGTGGGAACAGAACACACAAAACATAACATAACTTATTTCCCCATCATTTATCTCATTTATACAACTAAGAGAAGCCTCAGTTGTTTTGTATATACCTCATGTTGGGGAATTGGGTATATCATTAAAAAAGAAAACTGGGACAGAAAAAAGGCAATATATCCTTGCTTCATATATTGTCTTTATTAGATAGATGTAATTAATTGCCAGGAAGGTAAGGAGAAAGGAGTAAGGTAAGTTTCTTTCTTTGTTAAAACACAGTAACATGCATATAGTGTTGCAAAGCTGTGACTGTGATTTCACAGTAACTCTAACTATTGTTTAATTCTTAATCCATTTTTTAAAAACTTAATCCCAGTAGCGGTTTTAGATACAGGCGACACGTTATGTTTTGTCCGTGTGTGTGTGTGTGTGTGTGTGTGTGTGTGTGGGGGGGGGTTAGGGGCACCACAGGGAGTGTTCGCCCAGGGCGCCAAACAGGCTAGGACTGCCACTGCTTAATCCATTTATTTCAGTTCCCAGTAGTTCCGTTCTTTGGAATTGTAAGTCTGCTTCCATATTGATTATATTTATCGGTTCCTCTTGCTCTTGTACTACAATAAGCTGATTTTAGTTTGTGTGCCAGAGGAGGAAAATAGTGGCGCATTCACAGCAGGGATATGGATAATATTTTGTTTTTTCACCTTTTAACAAAGGGGGAAATTCTTCCAACATGTACAAACATTTGAACACACAGCATGCAATTAATTTGCATGTTAGTAATGTCTTTGATATGCTGCTTAGCGATGATGGAGCCAATGATAATCAAATGAGAATCGATAAAGATAATCAATAGGGTATCAAATTGCTGATATCGATATGCCAGAACAGCCCTTACTTGTCAAACCATGGACTCCACTAGACCCCTGAAAGAGTGCTGCAGTATCTGACACAAAGATGTTAGTAACAGATAGATAGTAGGTCCTGTGAGGTGTGAGCTGGGGGCTTCATGGATCTGACTTGCTTGTCCAGCATATTCATTGGCCCTTATCACACACACTCAAATCCTTACACTTGCCCATTTTTCCTGCTTTTAACAAATCAGTGGAGGATAAAATGTTCACTTGGTCCCTAATGTATGTATGTATGTAAACATGGTATTCCCTTCACTATTCCCACTTGTCTGAAGGCCTCCACCATTATTCCCATCCCCCAAAAGACTGGAATAGGTTCAAGGTTCAAGGTTCTTTATTTGTCACATGCATAGCTATACAAGTATAACACGTAGTGAAATGTAGCCTGACACACTCCTCGACATGTGCAAAAATTGGGGGGGGGGGGCTGTAGAGGAAGAACATAGGAAGAACATATATATATATATAAAAAAAAAAAACACCCAGCACGCCCCTGTGGGCGGTTTATCCTTCAAGCTCGGGTCCTCTACCAGAGGCCTGGGAGCTTGAGGGTCCTGCGCAGTATCTTAGCTGTTCCCAGGACTGCGCTCTTCTGGACAGAGATCTCTGATGTTATTCCCGGGATCTGCTGGAGCCACTCGCCTAGCTTGGGAGTCACCGCACCTAGTGCTCCGATTACCACGGGGACCACCGTTACCTTCACCCTCCACATCCTCTCGAGCTCTTCTCTGAGCCCTTGGTATTTCTCCAGCTTCTCGTGTTCCTTCTTCCTGATGCTGCTGTCATTGGGAACCGCTACATCGATCACTACGGCCGTCTTCTTCTGTTTGTCTACCACCACTATGTCCGGTTGGTTAGCCACCACCATTTTGTCCGTCTGTATCTGGAAGTCCCACAGGATCTTAGCTCGGTCATTCTCCACCACCCTTGGGGGCATCTCCCATTTTGACCTCGGGACTTCCAGGTTATACTCGGCACAGATGTTCCTGTACACTATGCCGGCCACTTGGTTATGGCGTTCCATGTATGCCTTGCCTGCTAGCATCTTGCACCCTGCTGTTATGTGCTGGATTGTCTCTGGGGCATCTTTACACAGCCTGCACCTGGGGTCTTGCCTGGTGTGATAGACCCCAGCCTCTATGGATCTTGTACTCAGAGCTTGTTCTTGTGCTGCCATGATTAGTGCCTCTGTGCTGTCTTTCAGTCCAGCTTTGTCCAGCCACTGGTAGGATTTCTGGATATCAGCCACCTCCTCTATCTGCCGGTGGTACATACCGTGCAGGGGCCTGTCCTTCCATGATGGTTCCTCGTCTCCCTCCTCTTTCTTGGGTTTCTGCTGCCTGAGGTATTCACTGAGCACTCGGTCAGTTGGGGCCATCTTCCCAATGTATTCTTGGATGTTCGTTGTCTCATCCTGGACTGTGGTGCTGACACTCACCAGTCCCCGGCCCCCTTCCTTCCGCTTAGCGTATAGCCTCAGGGTGCTGGACTTGGGGTGAAACCCTCCATGCATGGTAAGGAGCTTTCTTGTCTTTATGTCAGTCCCTCATCCTATCAAATAGGATGAGGGACCTATGGATATATATATATATATATATATATATATATATATATATATATATATATATATATATATATATATATATATATATATATATATATATATATATATATATATTCACCTGCCTGCTGCTACTACTGCACATTCACCCAATGTGTGTATATATATATATATATATATATATATATATATATATATATATACACATTGGGTGAATGTGCAGTAGTAGCAGCAGGCAGGTGAATTCTGTACATTAATATGAATAGACAATATAAACATGTTTAAAATTAAAGGAATTTGAAATGTACATTGTGCCTTGGTTTAGTGTCTGGAAGAGTCCTGCCTCAGTCAATTATAGATGATGTGAGATGATGTGAGCGGGCGGGTGTGTGTGTTTAGGGCACGGATGGCTTGGGGATAGAAGCTCCTCTTGAGTCTCTCTGTCCTTGCCCGGAAGATGCGGAACCTTCTACCAGATTGCAGAAATTGGAAAAGTTTGTTGCCAGGATGGGACGGGTCCTTCAGTATCTGCGCTGCTCTAGTCCGGCATCTCCTGGTGTAGGTGTCCTGAAGCGGGGGGAGAGCAATCCTGCAGCAGCGTTCTGCTGTACGGATCACTCTCTGGAGAGCTTTTTGGTCCTTCACACAGCTGTTCCCAAACCACGATGTCATGTTCTGTGTGAGGATGCTCTCCACAGCGCCTGTATAGAAAATCCTGAGGATCTTTGAAGAGACCCTGAACTTCCTCAGTTGTCGTAGGTGATACAGGCGCTGCCTAGCCTTTTTGGTCTGGACCTGAATGTGGGAAGCCCATGTCAGGTCTGAGGAGATGTGAACACCAAGATACTTGAAGGACTGCACCCTCTCCACTGGAGCTCCATTGATGATAATGGGCTTGTAGTCTCTGTGCTGACCCCTTCTGAAGTCCACCACCAGCTCCTTGGTCTTGCCGACGTTCAGCTGGAGGTGGTTGTCCTGGCACCATGATGCCAGATTCTTCACTTCATCCATGTAGGCCACCTCATCGTTGTTGGAGATGGCACCCAACACCACTGTGTCGTCAGCAAACTTCACAATGGTGTTGGAGCCATGGGTGGCCACACAGTCTGAAGTGTAGAGGGAGTGGAGCAGTGGCGAGAGGACACATCCCTGAGGTGCTCCTGTGTTGATCGTGATGCTGTTGGAGAAGCACCTGCCCACCCTCCCACCTGAGTTCTGCCAGTGAGGAAGTCCAACACCCATGCACACAGACGGCTGTTAAGTCCCAGATCCCTCAGCTTTGTGAACAGTCTGCAGGGCACTATTGTGTTAAACGCTGAACTGTAATCAACAAACAGCATTCGCACATAGTTACCCTGTTTCTTGTCCACGTGGCTGAGAGTGGTGTGTAGGACGTGGGCGATGGCATCCTCTGTGGATCTGTTGGATCTGTAGGCGAACTGCAGCGGATCTGTGGTGTCTGGGATGGAGGAAGAGATGGTGTTCTTCAGCAGCCTCTCAAACACCTTCATTACTACCGAGGTCAGTGCAACTGGCCGGTAATCGTTCAGGGATGAGGGTTTGCTGTTCTTGGGCACAGGGATGATGGTGGATCTTTTGAAGCATGTGGGGACCACAGACTTCGCCAGGGACTCGTTGAAGATGTAAGTGAACACACCTGCTAGCTGGTCAGCACAGCAGACGGCCGGTGATGCCGTCTGGCCC
The DNA here is from genome assembly GCF_057381845.1 of Rhamphochromis longiceps. Lineage (NCBI taxonomy): Eukaryota > Metazoa > Chordata > Actinopteri > Cichliformes > Cichlidae > Rhamphochromis > Rhamphochromis longiceps. The sequence goes on along the minus strand of NC_140577.1, from coordinate 29,323,814 downwards.
CGCCGCTTTCCTTGTGTTCACTCTCCTCAAAGCCGCTCGGACGTCATGCTCCGCAATGCTGGTCACCGGTCTCTCGCTGATGACGTCACTGTCCTCGGTAGTCAGGCGGTAGATAGAATTAGCCGCCTGGCTAACCTCGAAACGGGCGTAGAACTGATTCAGCTCGTTGGTGAATGCAGAGTCGGCGTTGATCGGCGCAGTGTCCCTGGCTTTGTAGTCCGTAATGGTGCATAGTCCGTGCCACATACTCCGTGTGTCCCCCTGGTGGAAGCGGGACTCCACACGTTCCCGGTACCGGCGTTTGGCATCTCTCACCGCACGCCGCACGCCGTACGAGGCCGCTTTGTAGGCGCTCATATCGCCAGTGGCGAGACCCGCGTTGTAGGAGGCGGTCCTGGCGTTTACTGCAGTGCGGATCGATCTCACAGCCTCAATGACTAAAGACCCATAGCCCTCACGCCTATAGTCAAATTCAAATTCAAATTCAAATTTTATTTGTCACACACACAACCATACACAGTATGACATGAGGTGAAATGCTTGTAGCTGTGCAATGTAGTGCCATTAAATGACAGTGGTTTTACAGTATTTACAAATTTACAGGTTATACAAAATTTACAGATTTAACTTAGAAATTTACAGTAAAAAAATGTGCAAATAGCAGAAAGAGATTATAAATTATAGGAAGTGTGCATGAAGAAAAACCAGAGTGCGTGTGGTGATGTGATGTGTGTGAGAGTCCAGTCTTATAGTGATGAGATGTGTATGTGAGAGTCCAGTCCTACACCTGGTTCAGGGCCCGAATAGCCTGGGGGAAGAAGCTCCTCCTCATTCTCTCTGTTTTGGCCTTAAGGGAGCGGAAGCGCTTCCCGGACCTCAACAGTGAGAAGAGTCCATTGTTGGGATGGGAGAGGTCCATCATAATCTTCCTAGCTTTGGTCTTGCACCGCTTGGTGTAGATGGACAGCAGGTCAGGGAGCTCTGATTGAATGATGCGTTCAGCTGAGCGCACCACTCTTTGCAGATCTTGTCTGTCCTGCTTGGTGCTGTTCCCAAACCAGGTGCAGATGTTTCCCGTCAGGATGCTCTCGATTTTGCAGGAGTAAAAGTTCTTGAGCACCTTCAGTGGCAGATGGAAGTCTCTAAGTCTTCTGAGGAAGAAGAGACGCTGACGGGCTTTCTTAACCAGGGTGTTGATGTGACAGGACCATGACAGGTCCTGAGTGATGTGGACACCCAGGTATTGGAAACTGTCCACTCTCTCCACTGGCGTGCCACTGATGATGAGGGGCTTGTAATTCCTCGGCTGCTTTGTAGTGAAGTCCACGATCAGCTTCTTAGTCTTGCTGACGTTTAGGAGGAGGTTATTCTCCTGGCACCAGGTCTCCAGGTTCCTAATCTCCTCCAGGTAGGCCGTCTCGATATTGTCGGAGATCAGGCCCACAACAACAGTGTCGTCAGCAAACTTGACAATGGAGGTGGTGTCTGATGTGGCTACACAGTCATAAGTGTACAGTGAGTACAGCAGGGGGCTTAAAACACAGCCCTGAGGCGCTCCAGTGCTGAGTGAGATGGAGACTTGTTTTCCCACCCTCACTGATTGGGGTCTGTCTGTGAGGAAGTTGAGGATCCACTGACACAGTGATGAGCTGAGTCCTAGATCCGTCAATTTGGTGAAAAGCTTAGAGGGAATTATTGTGTTGAATGCTGAACTGTAGTCCACGAAGAGCATCCTAACATAATTGTCACGGTCCTGGGTCTCCTGACCCAGCGTTTTTAGTTTTTTGTGATGTTTGTATTATTGTACTTGTGTGTGAGTTATTCGATGGTTTCTAGTTTCGATCCCTTGCCCTTCATGTTTCTCTGTGTCCCCTCTGTTCTGTGTAAGTCTGTGTCTGCATGTTTGAGTTCCCCTCTGTGTCTCTCGGTTCTTAAAGTCCTCTGCCTTATGGTTTATGTCTCTGTGTTTCTTAGTTGCTGTCTCCACTGTGTCAAGTTCGCGTCTCTGTGTGATCCTTCCTGTTTTACTTTGAAGGTCCGTGTCTTATGTGAATGTGTCCTGCTTTGCTTGTCTCGTCAGTCCTGATTTCTCCCAGCTGTGCCCTCCTTCTGTGTCTCATTCCCCTCGTTACTCCCCAGTGTATTTAAACCCTGTGTTTCTCTGAGTCAGTGTTGCGTCGTCCCTCATGCTGTGTGGATCTCCCTGTGTTTCTCTGTGGGTTTAGTTTGTGAGTTTACAGTTTAGTTTGCTTTGTATGACTTTCTCCTGCCAGCGAATAAAGCTGAGTTCTTTGTGTTTAAACTTTGTGCCTGAGTGCCTGCCTTTTGGGTCCAACTCCTTCCCACCGCACAGCGATTCATGACAATAATTGCCTCTGCCAGTGTCCAGGTGACTCAGGGATGTGTGGAGCAGGTGAGATATGGCATCGTCTGTGGAACGATTAGTCCAGTAAGCAAATTGAAGTGAGTCGATGGTGGCAGGAAGTGAAGAAGTGATTTGATCTTTCATCAGTCTTTCAAAACACTTCATCACAATTGAAGTCAGTGCTACTGGACGGTAGTCATTGTGGCAAGCGGGCTGCTGTTTCTTTGGAACAGGGACAATGATGGACTGTTTGAAGCACGTGGGAGGGAGAGCCAGGGAGAGGTTGAAGATCTCCGTGAACACCGGTGCTAGCTGGTCAGCGCAGGCTCTCAGAACCCGGCCAGGGGTTGCATCTGGTCCTGCTGCCTGAAGGTGTTCCTCACGGCATGCTCTGTGATGAGAATGCATTGTCTTCACTGGTGCACTCCGAGTGTGCGCAGCCGTTTGTTGTTTTAATTGCCGCGGTGTCGAAGCGAGCGTAAAACGTGTTCAGCTCATCAGCCAGTGAAGCGTCGGCATTCATCATTGACGAAGTGTTTGTTGATGTGTGAGAGCCTCATGCAGCTCACATAAGGCAGTATCCGAGTCCGCGTGAGGCGGAATGTAAACAGTGCAGGCAATGACCGCAGTGAATTCCCGAGGGAGATAGAAAGGGCGACATTTAACGATCAAAAGTTCCAGAATGGGTGAGCAAGAGCGTGTGAGATGTTTGTGCTGTCGCACCATCTGTTGTTCACCATCAAACACACTCCACCACCTCTTTTCTTCCCCGACTCCATTGTCCTGTCCATGCGGTAAACCGAAAAGAACCCCGCCGGCTGCACGGTGCGGTCTGGTATCGCTGGGTTCAGCCAAGTCTCGGCGAAGCAGAGGAGGTTGCAGTCCCGAATGTCTCTCTGCAACTTAGTTCTGGCTCTGAGGTCATCAAGCTTGTTCTCGATGGATTGAACATTGGCTAGCAGGATACTGGGCATGGGTGCGCTGTGCGCGCGAGCCCATAGCCTGTTCCTGATGCCGGCTCGTTTCCCTCGAGGCCGTTGCTTAGGGTCGCGTCCTTTGTTCTCTCTCAGGATCTCCTTTGGCCAGGTTGGGTCCGGAGTTAAACATGGTGAAATGTTTGTGTATTGTAGACCAATAGAAACCAGAGTGTCTCTACTGTAGCGAATTTGTGTGTTTTGCATGATGCCCATTATGGCAGATATAGCCACGGTCTGAGTAACCCCCTTATTTAGGCCACTCACACACGGACTCTATTCAGACCAAAGTCTTTTTTTTGCACTACTTTCAAGCACTTTGCAAGTTGTCCTCTAATGTGTGGCTTTCTCTTATTTTTGTTCATATGTTTGTATCGTGTTTGTATATATATCTCCTATTTGCTATTCATCCCCACTGTCAACTATGAATATTTCATTCTGGCACACTTGGTGTAGAGCACCCATCTCTGTATTCATGGTCTCATTTACTGGTTTTATGTGCTCATTTTGATTTTGTGGTCATTAATTAAGCCTTTTTAACATATTCACTGTAGCTCTGAGCTTTAGACAATACTCAACCGAGTTGCGTGTGAGATTACAAATACCAGACACAGTAAAATTGGGCATTAAATGATCTTTAAACTTCCATTAACAAATGCGCTGGTGTGAGAATTGTTCATGGTAAGAGTGCTGAATTCCCAGCTTTTGAGTGGTCTTGTAATCTTCCTCCTGCTTTCCTCAATTACTTAGAACATTTTGGGCAGTAAGAATGCATCTGAAGCAGATTATCTCGTCTTATGTGAATGTATGTTTCTGAATGTGAAAAACGGCAAGTTGGAACAGTGTCCTGACCCTGGTTCATATGTAAAATCATCTAAGAGAGGGCCAACTCTTAGTACAGTTTGTGCCGACAGGACTGACAGGAAATTACATGCTTTTGCAGAGCATGCTTTTGCAGGCGAAAAGTGAAACTAAGCAGAGTGTTTGATCGAAACTTAAAGTGTGTGTGACGTCTATATAAATGACTATCCTTCCTGTTTTGTGCTTCAGACCTTGGGTTGTGTGTTATGAGAAAGGTCTCCATATCCAGATATGTAAAATAAAGATCATTTTTTGAGTTTGACCACTTTGAGCCTTGTGTCTTTTTGGCCCTAAGAATCTAAAAGAACCATTTTTAATAGGAGCTGACCGGGTGCCGCAGGAACAAAGGGCTGGCCAGTAGCAGTGAGAATGTGAATTCAATAGTCTTTCAGAAAATCATGCAGAAATCCACAAGAAAAAAGAATTAGCCACTTAATCTGACTGATTCTTTCTCTGCGGTGAAAACAGGGTACCATCATCCTCAGAGCCTGATTGCTTAAAGCAAAAACTCAAAAGGCAGGAGAAGGTAAACAGGACCCAAGACACAGGAGACAACTTACCAATAAAACAAAACAGGAAATGAATTATAACCACATCTGATGTACTAAACATGGGTGAACTTTACAAAAGGAAAACACAAGATATTAAAGAGCGAAAACTGGTAATTTCAGAAAATACAAAAAACCCCACACATAATAAAGTCAAATTTAAACAGCAAACTGTAAAGACCTCAGAGAACATAAAAAGACAGTAACTTAAAACCTAAAAGAAAATTAAAGAAATAAAATTAGATTTTTTTTTTTTTTTTTTTTTTTTTTTTTTTACTATAAATCAGCCAAAGCCTAATCCAAAATGTAATCAGTAATTTAAAGCACTGGCTCCAGTCCCATTGATCATGATACCATAGCAGTACTTTTAAATGACTTGGTGGCAGAACACTGACATCTAAAGAGAGATTAAAAAAAGAATTCTCATGTAAGACAACTGACTTGAAAGCATGACAGAAGACTAACACACTGATGAAATCTTCAGTGTTACAAAATCCATGCGTACCAGTGCAGTCTGACTGGCCCATTGCTCATGCATAGGTGTTAAGGGACCCATGGACTCAGGTACAGGAGGCATCAGACCGTCAAGCTCCATGGCTTTTAAATCTATTTGTTTACTCTAGGGGCTTAGTTTTCTTCTCTCCAAAACAGATCGATCTACTGGGAATGCTACTGGTGTTGTTATGATGTTTGCCTGGGTGCTGCTCTGCTGGTAGCAACAGCTCCTTCAGATTCACAAGATGCTGACACAGTGATACAAAGTTCTACAATTAACTCAGCATGGGAACCACAAAGCACCAGCCACCTTGCCATACAAATTTGGATCTTGGAATGAGATAGTGAGTCATTGTAGTGTTCAGATAGTCTGAGCCCAGTCCAAAACAAGAGAAAAAAGTAGCACTGACCGTATTATAAATTTTATTTATTTAGTTATAATTCTGACCTTTTTTGTTTGCCATACTGAGAGAAAGAGGCAATCACTGTATGAAACATTAATTTTTACTGAAGCTATTTGAAATGTCACCTTAATGTATTTTAGACCATCTGTGTCCACATAGATAGATGTGTTAGATATTGCTAAATTAACTTGTATTTTATTATTATTTCATATGCATCCGATGAAGAGCCCAAAAGAAGAATTTTGCCCAGGAAACTCAAATCCAGTAAATTTGGCTATTAATTATAGTAATGATAATTACTCACTGCCATGGGTGGACTGGGACAAAAAATTGACCCGGGCATTTTGACTAGAGATCGGCCCACCAGGCATTATAGGAAAAACCATAAAGCCTTTGAATGAAAACAAACGTTGTTGTGACAATGATGTACACTGTCTTGTTGGTATATATGCACAAGTCTAATAAACTTAAACCTACACCATCCTCCATGGTATTCTAAATCGTACTTAGCAGAAACCAAAAGACTGCTTGGTCGAGTTAACCTCCTAAACTATCTACAACACATGGTGGAAACCTGACATTAAGGCTACGTTCACACTGCAAATCCGATTTTTTTGACCCTATGCGACCCATATCCGATCATGGTATGACAGTGTGAACGGCACAAATCCGATATTTTCAAATTCGATCTGGGTCACTTTCGTATGTGGTACTGAATCAGATACATATCCGATGTTCCAGAAAGCGACTGCTGTGTGAATGGTCAAGTCGCATTAAATCCGTCTTTTACGTCACTGACACAAGACAGACACCAATTATCAGCGCCAGAGAATCGCCTGATAAGACATCGCGAACGCTTCCTGGCCATCCAGTGAAACTGCTGGGAAGACAATGTTGGAGAAACGTTAACATTTTATTTGGACTGCATAATTTGCAGATTCTGACAGAAATGTGCAACTATCATTTGAAGCACCGCTCCTCTAAAACAGCAATAAAGATCATTATTAGGTTATTTACATTATTATGTAAATAACAAAATAACTTATAGCAAAAATTGGGAAAAGTAAAGTCCGAAGTCTTTACATTAAGGGCCATCAGTCAAACAATATTGTTTGCTCTGGGTCTAAACAGAGCGCGTTGTATGTGACGTCTTCTTTTGCGCATGCGGGCCGCTTTGAGCGTTCACACTAGAGCGCCTTTGCCGTCACATTTTATTTGTAGTGTGAACAAGCAGACAAAAAAATCGGATTTGATCAAAAAATCGGAATTGAGCATTAAGACCTGCAGTGTGAACGTAGCCTTTGACAGAGAAGACTAAAGGTGAGACATGACCATTACTGAATATTAAAAATAATAAATGACAGATTTAGTGATATTTTCATAAACTATTTATTTACCACATCAATAAACAGCATGGCAGGGCAAAATATTTTTTCTAACATGGCAACCTTTAAAAAGTGACATAACATGACTTTGGTTGTAAGATTCAGATAATGATTTATTAAAATCCAAACAGTTTAAATGAGAATAAGAAAGAAAAATATATTTTCTGCCCCCCTTTCCCTATTAATGCCCTACCTGGCCCCCCTGGCAAAACTTTGTTTGACCCGCCCCTGCACAGTTACCAGCTGCCAGCTACTTAGAAAAGGATCTTTGTGTTATTTGTCTCTCAGAAACAGTTCATAACTTCCCTTCAACTCATTCGTGTCACCTAAAAGGTAAACCTGTTTCTCCATCCCCTGTTCAGCTCTGATGATTCAGTAAGGATATCTCCTGGATTCATCTTCATGTTTCCCTGTCTCCAGATATCCAAACAATATCATGACCAGCAGCTTTTAAGGCTTTGGCTCCAGCAAACATCAGCTGATACTAGAAATTAATATTAAATACATTCTAACAACAGCTTATCAAGCTTAAATGTGCTGCTGTTGTTTATCCGCTGGTTTCCTCTTTCTGGGCAAAGTGGGCAATAAACAAACAAGAGAGAAAAGCCAATCAGCTGATCATTTATCAGTTTCATGATTGAAGTATCAACAGGAGAGGGAGTGGGAGAGAATGAGAGAAGTAATATTAATATTTTCTCTCAATACATGATGATTCCGTTTTTACAGAACGGTTGGCAACTCTAATAACTAATTGTGAATAAAATAAAGTTCACTATTAGTAATATCATAGCACCCGTCTAGCAGTATAAAAAATCCGTCATGCTAGCTGGTACGCAGTACGAGTTATTTTAACTGGGAGGAAATAAAAATGTGAAAATAAACTACAACTAAACTTGGTTTATATCTGACCCACTCAGACCAACTTCTCACCTGCCCCTCGGACCGGCCGCGCCTCATGTCTCTCCTCCTCCTGCCTCCCTCATCCCTGATCCACCTGCTGGCCTCCACCACTTGCTAATGTTACTGAAACTGTAGAAGCTCCGCCATAGAAAACAACTGAGTTCTTTTTACACATCTGCCAACATCTGGCCAATCCACCACCTGTCATTGTTTACAAAAAACAAAGCAAAACGAAACGAAAAATCCCCATCTGCCCACCAGGCAAATGCCCAGTATGCCCCGTGGCCAGTCCAGCTATGCTCACTACTGCTAGTACTGCTCACTACTGAATTATACTGCTAATTGGGAATAAAATTGATGAACGCCAGAAAATAATTTGGATCATGTCTTTATGAGACGTAATATCATCACCTGAGCTCTGTAAAGCTATTTAAATATTGCTAGATTATTGTCCTCCCTTAACAAACATGCTACTTCTATCTATACAGAAACTTGGTGGCTTACTGTGTAAGTCACATTTATAAGGAAAAGATTCATAATCAGGGAAGATCATAATCGGGGTATGTCCACATTAATAAGTGACAGAGAGCGGAACTAACAGCCCTCCCGTTGTTCAATAAAAATGATTTAAATATAGCTCATCCGAGGGTTACTCACACTTTAACGATGGTATGGAAACCAAAGGATCCACAGAGAAAATGTGTTTTCTTAAATTGTGTAATCTGTAGTCTATGATGCAATAAACCAGCTTTGTCCCGGTGTGACTGATTTCGAAATGGGTGGTTTCCAAACTCGAACATGGGTACGTGAGGAAATCCGCGCAAACTACACCTCTCCACACCTTTGTCAGAGATGACGGTATCACGTTCCCTGGTAGCAAACGAGTATGTCACGCTTGTTACCTGTGAGTGAAACGGTGAAAAAGCTCTCACCGATAGAGTCTACGCATCGTTTGTACGTGTATTATATGAAACTGAACCAGAAAACGATTTCCTCGTAGCTCGGGTAAGTCATTTATAAAAGTATCATATTGTAGCGGGTCACGGCTGTTCGGGGTTCTGTTTGTACAGTTCTGTTTTGTTTATGTTGCCATGGTAACGGGTGACACACTCTGGCTGTGACGGTATGTCCTTCCGGCGCCCTGTGTGTTGTTGTTGTTGTTGTTGCCGCGCTGAGCAGTTAGCTAGCAGTGTTCTTCTCCAGATGTTAATAAACGGCTGTGCTCCCTGACTAGCTCACGGGAAGCAAGACCAAACGATACCTCCGTCTCCTCCTTGTCTGAGCTCGCCACAATATTTTACCAGATGATGCGGTAAGAACAGCTTAATCTTCGCTGATGTTATTTTCTTTATTATCTTATAAGTGAATAGAAATGTTATCACAAAAGAGACATGGCTAAGTGTGTTGTAATGTTGCTTTATATATGATGACTTTCTAAACTATAACTTGTTATACTTTGCTGATTATATCACAACACACTCTGACTGCAGATTGTTAATGTTTCCCAGTCAAACATCTAGAATGATTTCAAAATCAAAGGTGCTGGTTTTCCTGCTGTTTGTCATTGGTATTGGTGTGTATTTCAAAACACGCTACCAATTGACTCATTATGCTGTGGACCAAAAGCTGTGTGCTTGCATAAAATGTTTATCAGAGGATAAGCAGTTGCTTCTGGATCGATCGAATAGAAGTGTTCAACCATTTTTGACTGCAAACTTAAACCTCTCACAGAATGAATTCAACTGGTGGAAGGTAAGTAGTCACCAGGAAAGGATGACATTTTTACACACCTCCCTCCAGCTCATTTGGTCTAACAACATAGTTTATTTGAAATGTCTGACAGGATTTGCAGGCTGAAAGCCGTAGCTTCAGAGTTTATGAAACAACAGTGGCCAACTTGTTTCAGATCTTCCCACAGAATCCAGATGTTATACAACCCAAATATGACCACTGCAGGACTTGTGCTGTGGTGGGTAATTCTGGTAATTTAAGGAGATCGCATTATGGACCGCTGATAGATTTACATGAAGTTGTCATAAGGTACTTTCTAAGCTAAAGCAATTTTTCTTTACCATTAAATTCAAATTCAAATTTTATTTGTCACGTACACAGTCATACACAGTACGATATGCAGTGAAATGCAGTGAAATATCCCCTCCTACACAAAAGATCCAAACTGATGTGAAATATATCCCTTTGTGCTGTTTAGAATGAACACTGGTATTACCAGAGGCTTTGAAAAAGACGTTGGAAACAAGACAACTCATCGTGTCATGTATCCAGAGAGTGCTGTGGATTTGGATGACAACACCCATTTTGTACTGTTTCCCTTTAAGATACAGGACTTTGAGTGGCTCATTAATGCCTCTACAACAGGATTTACTGGAAGGTGAGTTCTCTTTTTCAGGGCTACATGCACATGTATTTGACATTTATTTAACGAGACTCAGTGTCTCATTTACAAGAGAGACCTGTTTTAGACAACATAATTAAATGAAAATAATAAAATAGAAACTATAAAGACACATCTCCTGGATGCACTGGTACGCATCTTCAGTGATGTATCCTAGGGTCATCAGGTGTTTCGGGTCTCACAACATCATACACCCTCGCCCAGGCGACCCAGCCGGGGGTGATCAGGCCCCGACTTGCGTACCAGTAGCTACCCACGGATCAGCCCTCTTAATCCACAGCCACCTTGTGGCTTTCTCTGCCGCTTCACTCACAGCCTGGATGGCCCTCTTCTTGGCTGCCCCAGCCACGCCCAGCCGGCCTAGAACTTTGCAGAGTGATCGTCCTGCAAAGCCCCTACAACCCACTTCTATGGGCTCATAGAAAGTCTTCCAGCCCCTTCCCCTGCACTCTTGCACTAATTCCTGGTCCTTTACTCGTTTCCTTTCATTAGCCTCCTCAATCCGCTCTTCCCAGGGCACTGTGAGTTCCAGCATGATCAGCTGTTTTGAGGCCTCAGAAATAATTATCAAGTCTGGCCGGAGTGATGTTTCTGCAATGTTCTGAGGAAACTTTAGTTGTTTACCCAGGTCAGCCTGAGCTTGCCCAGCTTTCTTCTTGGTCCCACCAATGCCACCCCATTAAAAGAAAAAATAACACTCTTAGGTTTAGATGTTACAGTCAGCATACACTACCTTCTTCTCTCCCAGCTGCTAAAATTACCGACACCTGCTACTAAGCAAAGTATCTCAAAAGATTTCCCCTAGATCGTCTTGCAGTACAGAATTTACATCAAATGCAAAAATAGAATGCCACTGCATGAATTCAACATGTATGCAGATTAAAAGGATTTGGCTGATGGATGTAGTGTGAGATGAAATAAGGTGAATTTCTGTATCAAACCATTACTCTGATCCTTCTCCATGTTCAAGACGGACCATGCCTTTTTTAGCTTTGTTTTTGTTAAACACCTACTTCATATTTTTCAATGTCATGCTGTTTCCAACAGGTCATATATGCCAGTGAAATCAAAGAGCAAAACTAACAAGGATTTGGTGAGTAGCGTCAATGGCAAAGCTTCCTGGTGGCAATGGTAATATTTAAAAATAAAAGCTGTTTAAAGGCTCATTCTAATTTCTAACAGGTCATGGTGGTAAATCCAGCTTTTATGAAATATGTACATGAGGTTTGGCTTGGAAATAAGGGACGTTATCCATCCACTGGCTTTATGGCTTAATTCTTGCTCTTCACATTTGTGATGAGGTAAGTACAAAGTTTTCAGTTTCTGAAGTGCCAGACGTACAAAATAAAATATGATTTTTATTGTCATACAAGCTGGTCCATTTGAGTCTTTGCTAATTTGTTCTTTTGTTCTTATATTGCTCTCCTAAATAGATGTGCATTTCAAAAGTTCAAAATGTCTTTGGTGAAGATCAGAGCAGGTTTACCCACCAGTACCACTTGATTAAAAAACTCTGTGAATGGTTAAATTTCAGTTCACATGCCCTATGAAAGTGAAAGCTGTTGCAAGTATTTTTGATGTGTCCCCTTCTTAAATTGACTAGACTACAATCTAGAAGACATTCCTTCATGGAAAGCTTTTTAGCTAAACCTCTCAATAAGAGGTTTTGTCATTGTATACTCATGGTATAATCATAGTGTTTCCATTTAGTGCTCAGGTCGCTGTCCAACTGTTCATTTCATTTTTCAGCAGCCATTGTTTGGATTTTAGTTAAAAAAGGGACATTTTGTTCATGCATTTGTTTCCCATTCATTCATATGTTCATTTTTTGTCTTCCTAGGTTAATGTGTTTGGTTATGGCGTTGACAGTGATGGAAACTGGAGTCACTACTGGGAAATACTCACAAACAAAAGGTTAAGAACTGGAGTACATCCTGGAAATTATGAGTATAACATCATCCAGCAACTAGCTCAGCAACAAAAAATTAAGTTCTATGAAGGCCTAATGAAAAAAATGTGATTGAATGCCATACACTCAGTAAGAAAAGAACTGAAAGCCAAATGGATGTGTATCTACAACTATAGTAATTTCCTAACCCTCCTAACTGAAACTGATATTGGGAATCTTTAGGAAGGACTAGTAATCATGAAAGGGGTTACGTTAAAGAAGTCTTTGGATATGTGACATTTTGGTAGGGCGCCCCCCCCCCCCCCATCCATAGCTTAAATTAACCATGTAAAAAAAATTTACCCAGGGGTCATACTCTTTAGTAGTTTCTAACATCTATGGTTCTTAAGAAATGAAGTATTTTCTTAAGAGTTGGCAGAATTACAAGAAGACAGACAACAGCAGTATTATTCTTAGTTAAAGTAAGCTGTTTGCATGAAAAGGAAAATGGTGCAGTAAAGTAATTTATAACATAGAGGGTGTTTAATTCAGTCACCAAATATTTAGATTTGTAGAATTTTACAGGGTTGATCTCCTTAAACTTGCGTTATTGTTATTATGCAAGTGGAGAGCTGTCATACTCTCAGAGTAGGAAGGACTCAAACACACAAACACAAACAGAGGCAGGCAGTCTTTTCTTTCAAGCTTCAAACATGGAAGTATTTGAGTGTTTTGCAATTACAAAATTTAAATTAGAATTCAACAAATTTGACTTTTAGACTAATGGATCACAAAAGTTTAAAGTTAGATATGTCATTATAGATGATGATACATAGAGGGTGCTCTTTTACGTCTTACTGAAGCAGAAGAAACTTGTAAAATATAACACATTGGGTTATGTGTAACTGTAAACTTACACACAGTCTCTTTTCTCCTGGGACTTATACTTCCAACAGGCAGTATTCCTTTCAAATTCATGGCTTACAAGAGAAGCTGTTTAGAACAAACAAAAATGTAAATATATAAAATCAGATAGAGTGGCTATGAATGTAATGACAAGAATGCAAAAGACAAATGATGAAAACCTGGAAAGCCAGATGCCTGGAAATCAAGGGGATAACATAGGGAGACAAACAACCAATCAAGCTAACATCCAGTTATCTTGAGTGGTTTAAAATAGTGGCACGGTGGCACGGTGGTTAGCACTGTTGCCGCACAGCAAGAAGGTCCTGAGTTCAATTCCAACATCAGGCCGGGGTCTTTCTGTGTGGAGTTTGCATGTTCTCCCCGTGTTGGCGTGGGTTCCCTCCGGGTACTCCGGCTTCCTCCCACCGTCCAAAGACATGCAGCTTGTGGGGATAGGTTAATTGGATAATCCAAATTGTCACTAGGTGTGAATGTGCGAATGAATGTGAGTGCGAATGGTTGTCTGTCCCTGTGTGTTGGCCCTGCGACAGACTGGCGACCTGTCCAGGGTGTACCCCGCCTCTCGCCCTATGACAGCTGGGATAGGCTCCAGCGCCCCCCGCGACCCTGAAAAGGATAAGCGGAAGCGAATGGATGGATGGATGGTTTAAAATAGCTAATTTTAAAATAACACTTCACCTAGAATCCACACAGTGACAAAGAGACCACAAGTCATCAACTGTCAGAAATTTGAAAAGATTTAAAGATTATTTGTAGTTTACATCCACTACCTGGCCTTGTTACACAAAAGCTGACAAAATAATCAGTTTCCTGTGCTCAAGTAAAAGGCATATGAGCAAAATAATTTGTTTGTTGTTATGACCAGGGTAAAATGATGAAACTGACATTTGCCAACTTTTAATTGTACTTTGGGATGCTGAACATTGGAATTATATGACAGTTGTTAAACAGGTCAGATTAACACGCTGTGAAATTGCTTCTTTTTAGAGAGTCCATCTAAGAATTCTTGCCATTGGTCTATGTTGAGTCAGTCTGTTTTTTTAAAGCAGAAAACCTGCAGAAACAGGTAATGGTAGTGTGATGATATTTTTGCTGAAAACTACCATGTACTTTTCTTCCAGTTTAGGACAGAAAATGATTGAAACAAGAAGCTAACAATGGAAAAAAAAAACTATAACATAAAAAACACAATTGTGAGTTATTTTTCTGAATGACTGAAAATTTGGTTTAACCTTAGTGTACTTAAAGTTGTTATTGTGAGTTTCCCCATTCTATTTTGACAACAGGAAGAATCTGTTAGCTAGGTAGCAAAGTGAATCTGTAATTTACTTTAAAATGAAAAAAAAAGAAAAAGATTTGCTATTCCTTCCTATTATGTAAGGGGTCATAATCTAGAGAACAGGAAACTACAGAACACAAAGTTTATTTCCTTTTCTGATATATCAGGCACACTGAAACAGTGCTATAATCAGAGTTAAACAACTACATCGCTTAATGAATGAATTGATCACTGAATGAATCTTTACAGTAATAGACTGAAAGGATTTGTGGTGATTGTTTTTAAAATATATAATAATATATTTTTTTAAAAAAACATCTTACACCTTTCCTTAGGTATGATCCCATAAGGGTATGGATAAAGTAAGCAGGTAATGTTTAGACCTTCCACTAGCTTTTTGAAGAACTAGTTGTCATTGGAAGATAACACACACACACACACACACACACACACACACACACACACACACACACACACACACACACACACACACACACACACACACACACAGCTTGAAAATGTCAAACAAAATAACTCCTGTCAGTATTTTTTATTCTTTGCGAAACCAACCACCACCACACCAACTGCTAAAGGGATAACAAAAAAGATAAAACCTAGTAGACTGACAGCTAATCAAGCTGACCAAAAAAGAAAGTTCGATAAAGATGATAGCACTTAGGAGTTGAATGATCATGACTACTAACCCATTAAACGAAAAGCATTGTGCATTCAGTCATTTTCTAAGCAAAATCCTAGGTGGAACAAAAACAAAGTATCTCCTAAGAAAGAAAAGATGATGCAGCTCAGTACAGATGAAATTAAAGCCTTTGAGTGTGGTAAGGGCCATACCTTGGAGGGCCTGAGATGTTGCCAGAGGGGGTGGAGACATATAGACACAGACGAACAGGTACACACAGACACAAACGTTTCAACTTTGAAAGTTTGTTAAGTTAACATTTTATTTATTCCAACTGTTAGTTTGTTTAGTTTACTTTGGTTGAACTCCCCTTACTTACCTGTGTTCCAGGAGCAAAAGGAGGAAGTGCTGTCTCACTTCCTGTGTTTATAGGTTCCTATTTAGTTCTGATGTCTCAGGAAGAGACCAGGTGAGGGAGTAGGTGGGTGGGGTGGGGGGTGAGGGGGGTTGTAATTTAATAAAGTCAAGGGTTTTGTTTGCTTCAGAGTTATATGTGTTGTTGTAAAATGTAAGAGCTATATCTTAGAAGTGTGTTTTATTGCTGGTAAAGAGGAGCATCACAAGTAAATGATTATGATGGTAATGTTTAGTCTTCTCAATTGAATGGAATAGGCCATAGGAGAACATTGTATTTGGATAGCTTGAACTAGAACTAGTGATGGCCAAACGAAGCTTTCTGAAGCATTGAAGCTTGTGTTAAAAAACGGTTCATTAATCGAAGCGTTTTAAGATAGTCCTCTCTGGTGACATCTGGTGGCCAAAAATATGAAGAACGTCTTGAATGTAGAAATTAAAGTGTACTGCTTCATTATTATGACTGCCCACTTTACAGAGTGGACTACACAATTCTGTCTGATACTGGGCTAACCTTGTGTTGCTTTGAACATGTATTTTTTGGCTGTTTTTTTTTCTATTTGTTTAATAAATACATTTGATCAATAAACTTCTTTTTAGTTAAACATGTACCATGGTGTGGTTGCTCTTTGCTTGCGGCTTCTTGATGTTGGTAAATACAATAGATGAAAAATACATGTATAATGTACAACACCTTCTGGAGGATGCATCTGTTGTGAGGTCCTGCCTATGTGTGCAATTAATCACTGGACAGCTGGACAGGTATGTTTATAGATAATATTGTATTAGGCCACTTTTCCTTCACATATTTTTCACCAGTGGGATCACTGAATTTGGCAATGTACTTTACAGTGAGCAGCAGCATGCTCGCATTTAAGTATATAATTGTTTGCAATGTAACAAAGATTACCCAACTTTTTTTAATGATCTGTAGACCTCTTGTCAAATTAATGACCCACCAATATGTTCCATTTATTTGTTTAGTCACCAAATATTTAAATATTACAACTTTTACAAGAATAATCTCAAAGTTTTATTATGACCCACCAATATGTCCCTTGTGTTCAGTAAAGGGCAATATAGGATTCATGTTTTAGTGGCCTTAAGAACTCATTAACCACTCATCAGTGTGAAAAGGATCACCCATTCAAATCTACTCAAACAGAATAACAAGGGTAAATAAAATGCTCTTAAGCAAAAAAAGTGTGTTTTAACACACACACACACACACACACACACACACACACACACACACACACACACACACACACACACACACACACACACACATATATATAAAAAAAAACACCCAGCACGCCCCTGCGGGCGGTTTATCCTTCAAGCTCGGGTCCTCTACCAGAGGCCTGGGAGCTTGAGGGTCCTGCGCAGTATCTTAGCTGTTCCCAGGACTGCGCTCTTCTGGACAGAGATCTCTGATGTTATTCCCGGGATCTGCTGGAGCCACTCGCCTAGCTTGGGAGTCACCGCACCTAGTGCTCCGATTACCACGGGGACCACCGTTACCTTCACCCTCCACATCCTCTCGAGCTCTTCTCTGAGCCCTTGGTATTTCTCCAGCTTCTCGTGTTCCTTCTTCCTGATATTGCTGTCATTCGGAACCGCTACATCGATCACTACGGCCGTCTTCTTCTGTTTGTCTACCACCACTATGTCCGGTTGGTTAGCCACCACCATTTTGTCCGTCTGTATCTGGAAGTCCCACAGGATCTTAGCTCGGTCATTCTCCACCACCCTTGGGGGCATCTCCCATTTTGACCTCGGGACTTCCAGGTTATACTCGGCACAGATGTTCCTGTACACTATGCCGGCCACTTGGTTATGGCGTTCCATGTATGCCTTGCCTGCTAGCATCTTGCACCCTGCTGTTATGTGCTGGATTGTCTCTGGGGCATCTTTACACAGCCTGCACCTGGGGTCTTGCCTGGTGTGATAGACCCCAGCCTCTATGGATCTTGTACTCAGAGCTTGTTCTTGTGCTGCCATGATTAGTGCCTCTGTGCTGTCTTTCAGTCCAGCTTTGTCCAGCCACTGGTAGGATATATATATATATATATATATATATGAACTCAAAAACCACAATAAAGGCATTTGTGAGGTAAATTGGTAATATTTAGACTTGCCATTTGCCTTTTGAAGAAGTGCTTGTATTTGGCTTTTTCATGGAAGTTCTTGGCCAGATAACAACAACATAATACATAACAGTAAAAAGTCTGAGTCAGAAGAGGCAAACTAATGTCTGACCAAAGACTGCTGGCCTGAAAGAGCAGGCTACAGTTTTTCCCTTTTTATGGGACATTGGCAAACACTGGACAGCCTCTTTTGAGCTCATCCTTCATCCAACCAAGGTTCACGAAACTCCAGAGATTCACATCTAGAACAAATAAAAAGGATTAGGCTTAAAACCAGACAACCAATTAGTCATTTAACTGATTAATGGTTGAGACATTTCTGTGTGATTGCATTTGTAACAACTGAATAAGTGTTGATTAATCATTGCTGTTAGTTTTTTTTTTTTTTTTTTTTTTTTTTTTTGCTGGAGCACCACACAGCCCTTGGATCGGTTGAAGATGGTTTTGTTTTGGAGGCTGCAGACTCTTGTACTGGAAATTTCTTTAGTTTATGTATTAATTAAATCACTTTAGTAATAGTAGTAACACTTTTGTACTCAGTATAGAAAGCTCACTCTTGGCATCAGTTGTATGCATGTGGAATGTGATCAAAAGTGGGGTCCAAGTTTTATTGCACCTTCACAGCAGACTCATTTTCCTCTTGAGGGCTCTGGACATCCTGTTGCAGATGAGATGACGGTTGGTCGGAACTGTTCCTAGACTGAAGAGATAAGGATCTGTTAATAATTGATCTGCTGTGAAACGTTCTTTGTTTGGGAAGTATAAAGGGATCAGGGTGATGTCTTTCACTCAGAAAAACGGGTTAGGTGTGTGATCTGAACGTTTTTCTCCACTGCAGTGTTTTTCTTTTCTTTTTTAAATAAACCTCACTTCAAAAGCCATGCATGCCTGTTGTTTGCAGTTTTATTCAATATTTTCCATAACACTCTCAACACTGAATATCCAGCAATGACGAGCTCACCTGAAACTTCACACCTTGGCTCATGTGATTAGGTAGAGCACATGTGTCAAACTCATGGCCCGCAGGCCACATCCAGCCCGGCGTACATTTATATCCGTACCTCTTGATGGATCTCAAGAAGAAAAGAAGAAGCTGTTGAAGGAGTGTATGGTGAAAAACAATTATATCCTTTCTCCTAACACTCACTCATCCCTTACTCAGGAGAAGCTAAGATGAAGCAGCATTAGCTTAATGAAAAGCACTCACTGAGACACAGATGCATAAACAGTCACCAGAGACAGTGAAAATATTTCACACCACATAACAAGATATATTACACTTTACAAAGCTCTTTAAAAAAAAATCTGTTCTTCACGTGAGCAAATAAGTAAAATCATCTGTATGCCAACAGATAATCCAGTTTTCCCACTTAGACAGAACCATCAATGCTGTTTGAAGTCAGACGTCCTTCATCTTCCATCCATTCTCTTTTGTTGCGTTTGAACTGGAGCCTATCTCAGCGGTCACAGGTCAAAACACTCAGGTCACCACTCTGTCACAGATACTTGTGAAAGGCGCTATGGAAAGATAAAACTGATATTACTTTTGAAATGACCAAATATATTGAGTCATTATATTTGTATTGTTTGTAATTAAATGATCTGAAAAAACTGCACCTTAATAAAATTTGATCTGAGAAACCTTAGGTTAAACGATTCGGAGGAAGTAAAACTATCATTTCGTTAGTTGACTCAGAGCAAGTAGAAACGCATTACGGAACGACAAACATTCCGAACACGCCCTTAGAGTCAAACAATGAAGACACATGAACAGTGGCGGTCCTAGCCTGTTTGGCGCCCTGGGCGAACACTCCCTGTGGCAAAAGTTATGCGAGATCCCGAGTTTGTTTTGCGAGATCTCGCAAAAGTCCTTCTTAATTTTTTTCTTAATTTTTTTTTCTCCCATGTCCCTTGCGGGACTCCGTATTTTTCTAAACTGAGTACCTGATGGCTTTGAACTTTTCTTGTCCATCTTCCATTGGTTTTAATTTTGCACTCCAGTACCCATCCCTCAACCCGAGGATCACCACAACATAATCTAACACAGCGGTCTCCAACCTTTTTTGCGCCACGGACCGGTTTATGCCCGACAATATTTTCATGGACCGGCCTTTAAGGTGTCGGGGATAAATACTACAAAATAAAACTAGTACCGGTATCGAAAAAAAGAAGATTTATTCATAACACACATGAAAAGACCCAGGAAAACTGAGTTAACGATAAAAATGATGACAAAATAACGCTGAAAACCGATAACAACCCTGAAAACCATACATTTCACACCTGAGCCTCAACTTTCTCAAACGATTCACGGACCGGTACCGGTCTGAGGCCCGGGGGTTGGGGACCGCTGATCTAACACCATAATCTACACCTTAGTTCATAGATTCACTTTGTCTAGGGTGCATTTCTGAGATTTCACACAACCCAGGATTCAAATCATGAATACATAATGGTATTGGATTTACAACATTATAAATGAAATGTGCTCTATTTGGAAGCAGCAGGCCCCCCCTCCCCTTTTGACGGGTTGTGTGCGAGACTTTAAATCAGGGGTAGGCAACCTTTCTGATGACGAGTGCCATTTAAAATTTCCTCAGAAGTCACTGTGCCATATGATTGCATTAGCAATGAATCTAATAACGCTCTATATGAACAGTTACACGCAGGGGGTTGGGAAGCGCATCTGTAACCGAAAGGTTACAGATGGTTCGATCCGGAAGGTCGCCGGTTCGATACCCGTACTCTCTGTCCTGGTCGTTGTGTCCTTGGGCAAGACACTTCACCTACCGCCTACTGGTGTTGGCCAGAGGGGCCGATGGCGCGATATGGCAGCCTCACTTCTGTCAGTCTGCCCCAGGGCAGCTGTGGCTACAACCATAGCTTGCCTCCACCAGTGTGTGAATGCGAGAGTGAATGAATAGTGGTATTGTAAAGCGCTTTGGCTGCCTTGAAAAGCGCTATATAAATCCAATCCATTATATCTGACCCAGATAGACTGCAGGTCACAACTTCTTACCTGAAGTTCAGTTCACCTGACACTCGGAACGGCGGCTGCCTCGGGTCTCTCCTCTTGCCTCCCCTTTCTCTCATCCACCTGCTGGCATCCACCACTTATTAATATTACTGAATCTGTGGAAGCTTAGCCACCACCAAACAACTGAGTTCGTTTTTTACACACCGACCAGCATCTGGCCAATCCACCACTTTCATTATATACCATTACAAAAAAAAAAAAAAAATCATCGGCCACCGACCAAAATAATGCCCAATGGCCAGTCCAGCTATGGTCGTGCCATCACTTAACCCTTCGCGTGCCAACTATGGCACGGGTGCCCAGT
This sequence comes from Rhamphochromis longiceps, assembly GCF_057381845.1. Classification (NCBI taxonomy): domain Eukaryota; kingdom Metazoa; phylum Chordata; class Actinopteri; order Cichliformes; family Cichlidae; genus Rhamphochromis; species Rhamphochromis longiceps. Next base: position 29,302,833 of record NC_140577.1, on the reverse strand, counting down.
GTTGCCGACCCCTGCTTTAAATCATCAAACTGTAAATTTTAAATTGTTATTGATCCCTTTACCCCTAGTCCTAAAGTGTATATTTATTTTCTTACTCTTCTTATATATATTGTTTGTTTACTTGCACTGCTGTAACTGGAGCCTCATTGTCTCGTGTCTCTATATACTGGACTGTATGTAGCGGAGATGACAATATAGTTTACTTTGACTTCAGCAGCGAGCAGGTGCACCGAGGGCTCTCACGCTCACTTTTCGTGTATAGAATTTTGAAAAAACATTGGTGCAAATTATACGTCTGTATCATAATGTCTGGTGTTTTCGTTTTTGTTGGTTTGTTTTTATTTTGTTTTATTTTGCGAGTTGGTTTTTAGATGCCGCTCCAGCCGGTCAGAGAATCCTCCGCCGCCACGCCCTCCCCTCTCTGCGCCGCAAGCAGCATGCGCACCTCGCAAACCAAGGGCGCCCTTACTCCCAGTAAATGGGCGATAGAAAACCGATCGGGGCCTATGCCATTCCCAATATGCGCTGGCATGACGTCGGGGCAGCATGAGTACGAGCATTTTTTTTTTTTTGCCGATGCCCGTGATGCCGCCCCCCACCACGATGCCGCCCCGGGCAATCGCTACTGCACATGACTGTAAAAAGGATATAAAAAGGATGATCTTCACTTAGCAAACAAATATTTCCAATGGCCAGTGATTCCATAAGCCAATGATAATCAAATGAGAATCGATAAAGATAATCAATACATTTCAATACATTTCACACCACCTCCTCCCACCACAACTCTTCATATTCATGAAGCAGATGTGAGGAAGCAGTTTAAGAACCTGAATGCTCGGAAAGCTCCCGGCCCAGACGGTGTGTCTCCTGCCACCCTCAGACACTGTGCAAACGAGCTGGCCCCAGTGTTTTCTGGCATTTTCAACTCCTCACTGCAGGCATGTCATGTGCCTGCCTGCTTCAAGTCCTCCACCATAATCCCTGTCCCCAAGAAACCTAGGATCACTGGACTAAATGACTACAGACCCGTGGCTCTGACATCTGTGGTCATGAAGTCTTTTGAGCGCCTAGTTCTCTCCCATCTCAGGACCCTCACGGCCCCCCTCCTGGACCCCCTGCAGTTTGCATATAGAGCCAACAGGTCTCTAGACGACACTATCAACATGGCTCTACACTTCATCCTGCAGCATCTGGACTCCCCAGGAACCTACGCCAGGATCCTGTTTGTGGACTTCAGCTCTGCCTTCAACACCATCCTTCCAGACCATCTCCGAGACAAGCTTTCCCAGATGAATGTGCCTGATCCCATCTGCCGGTGGATCACTGACTTCCTGACGGACAGGAAGCAGCATGTGAGGCTGGGAAAGAATGTCTCGGACTCCCGGACCATCAGCACCGGCTCCCCTCAGGGCTGTGTTCTTTCTCCTCTGCTCTTCTCCCTGTACACCAACTGCTGCACCTCCACCCACCAGTCTGTCAAGCTAATCAAGTTTGCAGATGACACCACCGTTATTGGACTCATCTCGGCCGGGGACGAGTCTGCCTACAGGAGGGAGGTTGAACGTCTGGTGTCCTGGTGCAGCCACAACAACCTGGTGCTGAATGCCCAGAAGACAGTGGAGATTATTGTGGACTTCAGGAAGCACACAGCCCCACTCCCCCCATCATCCGGACTGACACCCCCATCACCTCTGTGGACTCATTCCGCTTCCTGGGTACCACCATCACCCAGGACCTGAAGTGGGAGCCCACCATCACCTCCATCATCAAGAAAGCCCAGCAGAGGATGTACTTCCTGAGGCAGCTGAAGAAATTCAACCTGCCAACACGGACGATGATGCAGTTCTACACTGCAATCATCGAGTCCATCCTCACCTCCTCCATCACCGTGTGGTACGCTGGAGCCACTATCAGGGACAAACAGAGACTGCAGCGTGTTGTGCGCTCTGCTGAGAAGGTGATTGGCTGCAGACTCCCATCTTTGCAGGACCTGTACACCTCCAGGACATTGCGGCGTGCAGCTCGGATCTCAGCTGACCCTTCTCACCCTGGACACAGTCTGTTTGACCTGCTCCCCTCAGGCAGGAGGCTCTGGTCCATTCGCACCAGAACCTCTCGCCATAAGAACAGTTTCTTCCCCTCTGCACTCATGTATATATCTTTCAACGTAGCACTCTTAATTCTTATTCTCATGTATATATCTCATGTATATCTCATGCACATATCTTTCCACGTAGCACTTTTAATTCTTATCCCTACTTTTATTTTTTTCCATGTCTATTTAAGTGCTATTTATGACACTATGTTTGCACTGAAGCACCGCAGCAATTTCCTAATGTTGTAAACCTGCTCAACATTTGGCAATAAACCCCATTCTGATTCTGATTCTGAATAGGGAATCAAATTGCTGATATTGATATGCAAGAACAGCCCTTACTTGTCAAAGCATGGACTCCACTAGACCCCTGAAAGAGTGCTGCAGTATCTGACACAAAGATGTTAGTAACAGATAGATAGTAGGTCCTGTGAGGTGTGAGCTGGGGGCTTCATGGATCTGACTTGCTTGTCCAGCATATTCATTGGCCCTTATCACACACACTCAAATCCTTACACTTGCCCATTTTTCCTGCTTTTAACAAATCAGTGGAGGATAAAATGTTCACTTGGTCCCTAATGTATCTATGTATGTATGTAAACATGGTATTCCCTTCACTATTCCCACTTGTCTGAAGGCCTCCACCATTATTCCCATCCCCCAAAAGACTGGAATAGACAGCCTCAATGACTAAAGACCCATAGCCCTCACACCTATTGTCACGATGAGTTGTGTGGCTGTCAGTGGCTGGACCCACGTGCAGGACTCGGAGACAAAACATTAACTTAAACGACGGCTTTATTTGCTGGAGAGTCACCTTTGGACGATGCATAAACAACAACTTAAACTAACTAGACAGGAGATGCTGAAGGAAGACGACCATGGATACACACACAACAAACGTGGAGGACGCAACAACTGGCAGGGAAAAACACAGGGCTTAAATACATACTGAGGTGATTAGGGAATGTGAAACAGGAGGAGAGCACAGCTGGGACTCATCAGACATGACAAGACAAGGGGAGGCAAAACTCAACACATTGACATAGTACACAGACTTTCAAAGTAAAACAGGAAACTGAACAGACGTGGACTAAACTAGGGGATACAGTGACAGAAATCAAACCCAAGAGAATCAAAACACATCATGAAAACAAAGATAACTAATACAAACAGAAAAACACTGAGTCCACAGACTCAGGACCGTGACAGTACCCCCCCTCAAAGGGCTGGCTCCCGACAGCCCCAAACAAAAAAGGCACAAAGCACCAGGCCAGGGTGGGCGGAGGGGGCCCAGGAAGGAGGGACAGAGACCAAACAAAAAACAAGGAGCACAAGAGACCAGAACAAACCAAAAACAGGTCAACACAAAACAAGACGATCCACGAGTCCATAGCAAAGTCCGGGAGTCGACAACACAAGAGCCGAAACAGTTCAGGGGGCCGACCATGCACACGGCAACGGCGGTGACGGGCAAACAGTTCCGGAGGCCGACCGTGCACACGGCAACGGCGGCGACGGGCAAACAGTTCCGGAGGCCGACCGTGCACACGGCAACGGCGGCGACGGGCAAACAGTTCTGGAGGCCGACCACTCGGAAGGCAGTGGTGGCCACTGAGCAGGTCCGGAGGGCGGCCGCGATGCCAGCGGTGGCGACGAACTCCTTCCGGAGGCCGTCCCCGAAGGCCATGATGCCAACTTAGCGGCCTGGAAAACGGCTGGCAGAGGCGAGGCGGAACAGGTCGAGCTGGCACCGACGGCGGCGTGGCAACCACAGGACCAGACGAGGCAGGACCAGACGAGGCAGGACCAGACGAAGGCGGAGCTGAGGCTGGACCAGACGAAGGCGGAGCTGAAGCTGGACCAGGCGAAGATGATGAGGATGCGGAGGCCGGACCAGGCGAAGATGATGAGGATGCGGAGGCCGGACCAGGCGAAGATGATGAGGATGCGGAGGCCGGACCAGGCGAAGATGAGGATGCGGAGGCCGGACCAGGCGTGGATGACGGCAGCGGGACGGCTGCGGAACCTGACGGCAGCGGGACGGCTGCGGAACCTGACGGCAGCGGGACGGCTGCAGGAGGTGATGTGGAGATGTGCTGGCTGGGTCCTCCAGGACCACCAGCAGATGTGAGGATGTGCTGGCTGGGTCCTCCAGGACCCTCAGCTAACGAGGCGTGGGGCTGGGTGGGCTCCTCGGGCCCTCCAGCAGACGTGGCATGAGGCCGGACGGGCTCCTCGGGCCCTCCAGCAGACGTGGCATGAGGCCGGACGGGCTCCTCGGGCCCACCAGCAGCCGTGGCATGAGGCCGGACGGGCTCCTCGGGCCCACCAGCAGCCGACACTTGAGGCTGGCTGGGTTCTCCTAAACCCCCAGCAGACGAGGCAGGACGCTGGTTGGGTTCACCTGAACCCCCAGCTAACATGACGTGAGACTGGACGGTCGACTGAAACAGAAGTTGTAGTGGTGGTCGCAATGAAGGTCATGCTGGGTGTAGTGATGGTTGTTGAACATGCAACAGAGCGGGTAACAGACTCTCAGCAACTCCTCTCCGGGGAACAGGGACGGGTACTGGGCCTGGTCGAACCTCAGCCACCGCCACCTGAAGAACAGATACAGGGCCAGGGAAGAGCTGTGTTCTGGCAGCCGTACCCCTGGGGGCCGGTGTGGGTGCAGCAGCTAGCTGGACCGCCGCTGCTCCCACCCGAGGAGCTGAAACGGGTGCAGGAGTCAGCGGGGTCTCAGTTGCCCCCACCCAGGGAACCAGAACAGGCACAGGCAATGACCGGGCGCCCACCATCCCAGCCCGTGGAGCAGATACAGGTGCAGGGATGAACGGAGCCATAGTCTGCCTGGGAACTGGAACCGGACGCGGAGAGCAGAGCAGAGGAGCTGTAACAGTCACTGGGAAAACCAGGTTTATGGCACCAGACATGGTTCTAGAAAACCGAGACTTACGGCAGGCTGACCTTGGTAAAACCGCTATTCTTAAGTTGTCCAGGTTGACGTTAGCAGTCTTAGAAAAAACGAGTTCAGGGGCAGTCACAGGTGCTGGAGGAATTATACAAGCGGTATCTGAAGAAACTGGGTGTGAAGCAACATAAAACACTGTCTTACAAAACGCAGCCTGGGAAGTTGCACACACAGTGTCCAGGGCTACTGGCTGAAAAGCACGGCGCACAGAGTCATACAAACATGATCGTGGATCCGAAACTTTAACTTGAGCAACCACTTCTGCAGTGTTCAAACCAAGTATTTTTGCCAGCTTGGTAACAGCAGATGACACCTGGTTGGTCTTAACCTGGACAGTCACAGGACGTATAGTCTGGAAGAGTTCATAATGAGCAACACAAACAGTCTTTGAATAAGCAGACTCCAGGCTTGTGAAATTTAACTCGGGGGAGGTTATGGAAACATGAGGTTTATCATAGGAAGCCTCAGAATGAACTGGCTGGTGAGCCGCGTAAACCATGGGTGAAGCAACACCAACAACAGCCTCATGAGGTATAGCCTGCACAGCATAGATGGAATGTGGCTGGGAAATTGAACTGTCCCTGTTTAGTTTAGCGGTAAGAGAAATAGTCTTTTGAGCTGCATCTTTAATGTCCCGAGTGAGATGATGATTGTCCAAGTCAGAAAATTTCATAACAGATTCACATATATAATCTACATCTGGAAACTCACTATTAACTGATCCAAAAACAGATGGCTCGGAATCAACATAACCTGCCTGAGAAGCGAAAACAGAAACCCCAGTCTTTTCAGAGTGAAACCCAGAAACACCACTCTCAGTTACAGGACAAAAAACCTCTTTTGACTCTGAAATAAGGTCATCTGATTCCTGAATATTCTCAAACTTTGAAGAAACAAAAGAGGGAAGATTAGAATGCTCAGAGTCCCGAAAGACAGCCTCAGAGTCAGCCACCTTGGGATCATCAGTTTCTGTCTTTGCAGGCCCTGAGTTAACAGTCAAAAAGTTAACCGACTTCGAATTCGCCGGCTCAGAGCGGGAAATTCCCAGCGTGGAAGAAGCCGGGTGACAACTGTTCTGTTCACTCACCACGTCCAGCAGTTCAGAACTGGACTCGGGTTGCGGTGAGGGACGGCGACGACGAGAACGCCGCTTTCTCTTAGAAACCGGAGTGACAGAAAAAACGGAGGGTGTCGGAGCAACAGTGACTGGTCCCTCATCCTCCGACCACATTCCTGCCAGGCATGAGGCAGGTGAGGGGTGGTCGGAACCAGACGTGAGGGAGGAAGGAGTCCGATGCTGCGACTTCAGCTGCTGCAGAGGGGCTTTAGAATGCTCCGCCCGCTGCGGCGGCATGAGAAGGCTTGCTCGCTGTGACTGAGGCGGTGTGGATGAGGAGATGAGGGTGAATTGGGCCAGCTCCCGGGCTTTGACTGCCTCCTTAGCCTGGGTCAGCGAACGGCTGAACTCCGAGGCAATAGACAGCTTGCGCAGTTGAGGATTTCTGTCAAATATGGTTTGTATTGCATTCAGCCCGACTGAGAACGTCTGCAAATCTGAGGCGTGGCTAATGCGAGTCATCAGTCCGAGGATGCGAGCAAGGTCCACCTCTCTCTCGAGGTGAGCTGAGTCCGCTGGGTCCATGTTATGGTTGCGTCCTTCTGTCACGATGAGTTGTGTGGCTGTCAGTGGCTGGACCCACGTGCAGGACTCGGAGACAAAACATTAACTTAAACGACGGCTTTATTTGCTGGAGAGTCACCTTTGGACGATGCATAAACAACAACTTAAACTAACTAGACAGGAGATGCTGAAGGAAGACGACCATGGATACACACACAACAAACGTGGAGGACGCAACAACTGGCAGGGAAAACACAGGGTTTAAATACATACTGAGGTGATTAGGGAATGTGAAACAGGAGGAGAGCACAGCTGGGACTCATCAGACATGACAAGACAAGGGGAGGCAAAACTCAACACATTGACATAGTACACAGACTTTCAAAGTAAAACAGGAAACTGAACAGACGTGGACTAAACTAGGGGATACAGTGACAGAAATCAAACCCAAGAGAATCAAAACACATCATGAAAACAAAGATAACTAATACAAACAGAAAAACACTGAGTCCACAGACTCAGGACCGTGACACCTATAGTCAAATTCAAATTCAAATTCAAATTCAAATTTTATTTGTCACACACACAACCATACACAGTATGACATGAGGTGAAATGCTTGTAGCTGTGCAATGTAGTGCCCGACCATTAAATGACAGTGGTTTTACAGTATTTACAAATTTACAGGTTATACAAAATTTACAGATTTAACTTAGAAATTTACAGTAAAAAAATGTGCAAATAGCAGAAAGAGATTATAAATTATAGGAAGTGTGCATGAAGAAAAACCAGAGTGCGTGTGGTGATGTGATGTGTGTGAGAGTCCAGTCCTACACCTGGTTCAGGGCCCGAATAGCCTGGGGGAAGAAGCTCCTCCTCATTCTCTCTGTTTTGGCCTTAAGGGAGCGGAAGCGCTTCCCAGACTTCAACAGTGAGAAGAGTCCATTGTTGGGATGGGAGAGGTCCATCATAATCTTCCTAGCTTTGGTCGTGCACCGCTTGGTGTAGATGGACAGCAGGTCAGGGAGCTCTGATTGAATGATGCGTTCGGCTGAGCACACCACTCTTTGCAGATCTCGTCTGTCCTGCTTGGTGCTGTTCCCAAACCAGGTGCAGATGTTTCCCGTCAGGATGCTCTCGATTTTGCAGGAGTAAAAGTTCTTGAGCACCTTCAGTGGCAGATGGAAGTCTCTAAGTCTTCTGAGGAAGAAAAGACGCTGACGGGCTTTCTTAACCAGGGTGTTGATGTGACAGGACCATGACAGGTCCTGAGTGATGTGGACATCCAGCTATCGGAAACTGTCCACTCTCTCCACTGGCGTGCCACTGATGATGAGGGGCTTGTAAGTCCTCGGCTGCTTTGTAGTGAAGTCCACGATCAGCTTCTTAGTCTTGCTGACGTTTAGGAGGAGGTTATTCTCCTGGCACCAGGTCTCCAGGTTCCTAATCTCCTCCAGGTAGGCCGTCTCGATATTGTTGGAGATCAGGCCCACAACAACAGTGTCGTCAGCAAACTTGACAATGGAGGTGGTGTCTGATGTGGCTACACAGTCATAAGTGTACAGTGAGTACAGCAGGGGGCTTAAAACACAGCCCTGAGGCGCTCCAGTGCTGAGTGAGATGGAGGGGGAGACAGTGATGGACTGTTTGAAGCACGTTGGAGGGAGAGCCAGGGAGAGGTTGAAGATCTCCGTGAACACCGGTGCTAGCTGGTCAGCACAGGCTCTCAGGACCCGGCCAGGGGTTGCATCTGGTCCTGCTGCCTTCCTGGTGTTCACCCTCCTGAAGGTGTTCCTCAAGGCATGCTCTGTGATGATGAATGCATTGTCTTCACTGGTGCACTCCGAGCGCGCGCAGCCATTTGTTGTTTTAATTGCTGCAGCGTCGAAGCGAGCATAAAACGTTCATCAGCCAGTGAAGCCTCGGCATTCATCATTGACGAGGCTGGTCGTTTATAGTCCTTTATTGTCTGCAGTCCTTTCCACAGGCTCCTAGAGTCGCACTGTCGTAGCTGTGACTCTAGTTTTTCCCCGTAGCTCCGCTTTGCCTTTCTGACGCACTGCGCACGTTGTAAGACACAGCCTTGTATAGGTCCATATTACCGGAGACGAGCCCTTCATTGTAGGCAGCAGATCTCAGAGCGTCGCGGATGTTTTTATCCACCCACGGTTTCTGGTTGGGAAACGTTCGGTTGATAGATCTTTCTGCTGTGTCGTCCGCTAGTTTCCCGATGAATCCCACAACCGCTTCCGTAAACATGTTGATGTCATCAGAGCTGCGCCGAAACATGTCCCAGTCTGCGTCATCCAGTGCGTCATCCAGTGCGTCATCCAGTACGTCCTGCAGCGCGGTCACTGATTGGTCCGTTCAGCGAGCAACCTCCCTACTAATTGGTGGTTGCTGCTTTAGCCTTTGTTTGTAAGCAGGCATGAGGAAGATGGTGGCATGGTCCGATTTTCCAAATGCCGGCCTTGTAACAGTTCTTGAACGGGGTGTAGCAGTGGTCTAATGTCCTAGTGCCCCGGGTGGGGCAGTTGATGTGCTAGCGAAGGTTGTGAAATGTGAGTTTGAGATTTACTCTGTTAAAATCTCCCATAACAATGAGTGCGGCATCTTGGTGAAGTGTTTGTTGATGTGTGAGAGCCTCATGTAGCTCACATAAGGCAGTGTCCGAGTCCGCGTGAGGCGGAATGTAAACAGTGCAGGCAATGACCGCAGTGAATTCCCGAGGGACATAGAAAGGATGACATTTAACGATCAAAAGTTCCAGATTGGGCGAGCAAGAGCGTGTGAGTGGGGAGATGTTTGTGCTGTCGCACCATCTGTTGTTCACCATCAAACACACTCCACCACCTCTTTTCTTCCCCGACTCCATTGGCCTGTCCATGCGGTAAACCGAAAAGAACCCCGCCGGCTGCACGGTGTGGTCTGGTATCGCTGGGTTCAGCCAAGTCTCGGTGAAGCAGAGGAGGTTGCAGTCCCGAATGTCTCTCTGCAACTTAGTTCTGGCTCTGAGGTCATCAAGCTTGTTCTCGATGGATTGAAAATTGGCTAGCAGGATACTGGGCATGGGTGCGCGGTGTGCGCGAGCCGGTAGCCTGTTCCTGATGCCGGCTCGTTTCCCTCGAGGCCGTTGCTTAGGGTCGCGTCCTTTGTTCTCTCTCAGGATCTCCTTTGGCCAGGTTGGGTCCGGAGTTAAACATGGTGAAATGTTTGTGTATTGTAGACCAATAGAAACCAGAGTGTCTCTACTGTAGCGAATTTGTGTGTTTTGCATGATGCCCATGCAAGATTATTGCAGATATAGCAAAAAGTGACGAAAAAAGAAAAAAAGTGGAAAAGTTGGGGCAGAGCATCCAGCACGGCAGCCGACCTCACCAGCGCCATCTTAGACTTTTTCATGAAGTGTTTTGAGCGATTAGGTTCTCAGAACATCAGAGACTGTCTACCCCCCTCCCTCAACTCCCACCAGTTTGCTTACAGAGCGTATCAGTCCACGGGGGATGTTAGCACCATCGCCCATTACAGAGCGGTGCGAAATGTGGAAAACAGGTAGAGCTACGTAAGGATGCTGTCCAACACCAAAATACCGGATATCCTCACAACCATACTGGACCACCTTCAGATCCCCCCTGCCACCTGCTTCTGGATCAAAGACTTCCTCACCAACTGGCCTCAATCAGGCCATTGCCAAATTCTCCTGTCTCAAGAAACCCACGGCCATCACAGGGTCACCCCCTTCGCATCCTGCTAACCACATGACTTGATGCCCTCCAGTCGGCTCCTCAGGTCAATCGGGTCCCACACCTCCAGACTCACAAGGATCTTCTTCCTCTGGGCCATTTGGACTGTCAATAAACACTATCCATCCACATCCCACCCCTGCCCACATATCTCACCAATCTGAGCCACGGTCTGAGTAACCCCCTTATTTAGGCCACTCACACACGGACTCTATTCAGACCAAAGTCTTTTTTTTGCACTACTTTCAAGCACTTTGCAAGCTGTCCTCTAATGTGTGGCTTTCTCTTATTTTTGTTCATATGTTTGTATCGTGTTTGTATTGTCATGGTCCTGGGCCATGTTGGCCCAGTATTCTTGGTTCCTTGTATTTTCACTCCTTATTTAGGCCATGTTTTCTGAGGTGTCCTGTTGTGGTGTTCCCTAAGTGTTTTCCCTTTGTGACTCTTACCCCCTTTGTGCCCCTCTGTGTATTTATGAGCTCTCGTCTCTCTTTGTGTTTAGTCCATGTTTCCCCCAGCCTGTTATGTCTGTGTTCTCCCCGTGCTCTCTCTCCTCCTGTCTGAACCTCTGTGTACTTCCTGTTTTACTTTGACAGTCTCTCGTCAGTATGCGTCATGTTGTGTTCACTCCTGCCCTGTCTCGTTATGTTTATCAGTGTCACCTGTGTTCCCCACCTGTGTGTAATCTCCCTGTGTTCTCTGAGTGTATTTAAGTTGTGTCTTCTGTCATGGTAGTTGCTGGTTCGTCTGTGTTATTTCCCTTCCACCCTTCTGTGTTGATTCTCTGGTCATTCTCCCTGCATGTCACGTTTGTATTCCGGTTAGTGTTTTATTTAGTTTTCCCAGTTTAGAGTTTTCACCGTTTTGTTCCTCGCCACCCTGTCTGTTGTACCTTTTAGTTGCAAATAAACTCACCCTCCACTACAGCAGCCTGCAGTTGGATCCATTATTATTCACACGGCTTGCCCCGGCAAACCGTGACAGTACGAACCAGCCACAACATGGATCCAGCAGACTTGCCCGGGGAGAGGGATCTGATGCAAGTCCAACGCCTGGTCGACTGGATAACCCACACCTCGAATACGAGAGCAAGGATCGTTGGGATAAATGGTATCGAGGCGATCCTCAACAGAAATCCCTATCTCCGCCAGGTCAGAGGATGTTTGGACTTATTGGCCAACTTGTATGAAGCCCGGGAGGCAGCGCAAGCTCGGGAACTGTCGGACTGGGTCCTGCAGCAACAAACTACAGCCACCCCGGAGCAGCCGCGTCTGCCTCGCCTATCGGATGCGGTTTTTCCAGGCCCGTCGGAGCCCTCTGCGGGGAGGAAACGCCGATCGCGCCGCGGTCGCGCCACCCCACAGCCGGACGTTTGGACTTCTAATTCGCCGGCTGTGGTGAGTGAGGACTCTGTGTCTTTTCCAGACAACGTGACTGTTCATTCAGGGGCTGTGTTTTGTGTGGCGGATGTCAACGCGAGCTGCGTATCGCCTGCGCAGCTACTCCCAGCTCAGTTAGCTCTCCCGCAGCTACTCCCAGCTCAGTTAGCTCCCTCGCAGCCACCCTCAGTTCAGTTAGCTCCCTCGCAGCCACCCTCAGTTCAGTTAGCTCCCTCGCAGCCACCCTCAGTTCAGTTAGCTCCCTCGCAGCCACCCTCAGTTCAGTTAGCTCCCTCGCAGCCACCCTCAGTTCAGTTAGCTCCCTCGCAGCCACCCTCAGCTCAGTTAGCTCCCTCGCAGCCACCCTCAGCTCAGTTTCCAGTGTCCCCCTCAGCTCAGTTTCCAGTGTCCCCCTCAGCTCAGTTTCCAGTGTCCCCCTCAGCTCAGTTTCCATTGTCCCCCTCAGCTCAGTTTCCAGTGTCCCCCTCAGCTCAGTTTCCAGTGTCCCCCTCAGCGCAGGCCCCAGTGTCCCCCGTAGCGCAGGCCCCAGTAGCTCCAGTGCCGCCTGTAGCGCAGGCCCCAGTAGCTCCAGTGCCACCTGTCGCGCAGGTCCCAGTAGCTCCAGTGCCCCTGCTACCCGTAGCCCTGGCTCCAGCATTACCGGTTCCACTCATTCACTCCATGCAGGGAGAAAATTTAAGGTCCAGTCAGGGAGTTTCTCGCGCTTTAGCTGCTTCAGGCACCGTTCTGCACTCCAGGGCTTCCCCAGAGGCTAGGTCTCAGTCCCCAGCTGATTCTGGACCCCTGAAGGTTGAGCAGCCCTCAGAGAACAACTCCGTGTCAGTGCTGTCTGAGCAGGGCCAGTGCTCAGCACAGCATCCATTGCCTTCGTGTCTGCCAGAGGACTCCATGCCTGCTGGCTTTGTGATGGCTTCTGCTGGAGGGTCCGAGGGACCGCTCCGGCCTTTGTCTCGTGTCTCCGCTGGAGGGTCCGAGGGACCGCTCCGGCCTTTGTCTCGTGTCTCCGCTGGAGGGTCCGAGGGACCGCTCCGGCCTTTGTCTCCTGTTTCCGCTGGAGGGCCCAAGGAGCCCGTCCAGCCTTCTGCTTCGTCAGCTGGAGGGCCCGAGGAGCCCGTCCAGCCTCCTGCTTCGTCAGCTGGAGGGCCCGAGGAGCCCGTCCAGCCAGCAACAGCTGCAGCCTCATCGCCAGCTGCAGCCTCATCGCCAGCTGCAGCCTCATCATCATCATCAGCCTCGTCTGGTCCAGCCTCGGAGCCTTCAGCCTCGTCTGGTCCAGCTTCATCCGAGTCTTCATCCTCGTCTGGTCCAGCTTCATCCGAGTCTTCATCCTCGCCTGGTCCAGCTTCAGAGTCTTCATCCTCGCCTGGTCCAGCTTCATCCGAGTCTTCAGCCTCGCCTGGTCCGGCCTCATCAGAGTCTTCATCCTCGTCTGGTCCGGCCTCATCAGAGTCTTCATCCTCGTCTGGTCCGGCCTCTGCTTCTGCTACGCCTGGTCCGGCCTCTGCTTCTGCTACGCCTGGTCCTGCGGCTGTTATGCCGCCGCCCAAGCCTCGTTCTGCACCTCGATATCGCCGGCCATTTTCCGGGCCACCTGCTGGACGTCACCGCCGTCGGGGTTGGCTCCCTGAACTGCTCCGTGGTCTCCTTCGTCGCCGCCGCTGCCTTCCGCACGGCCTGCCCCCGGACCGCCATCGCCTGAGTGGCCGCCGTTGCCTTCCGCACGGCCGGCCCCCGGACCGCCGTCGCCTGAGTGGCCGCCGTTGCCGTCCGCACAGCCGGCCTCCCGAACTGTATCCACGTCGCCGCCGTTGCCGTCCGCACGGTTGGCCCCCTGAACTCTTCTGTTTTGGACTCCTGTGCTGCCGGCCCCCTGGACCTTTCTGTTTTGGACTCCTGTGCTGCCGGCCCCCTGGACCTTTCTGTTTTGGACTCCGTTTTTCTTGGGCTGTGGTGTGTTTCGTTTCATTGGTTTTCTTGGGTTGGGTCTCGTGTTTTGTTTTTCCTTTTTGTCTTTTGGCCTTCTGGTGCTCCTGTTTTGTTTTGCCTCGAGCCCTCCGTCCTGGACCCCCGCCGCCCGCCCTGGTCGGGTTGTTTTCTGTTTTTTCTGGCTGTTTTTCTTGTTGGGCTGTCTGGAGCCAGCCTTTGGGGGGGGGGGGGGTACTGTCATGGTCCTGGGCCATGTTGGCCCAGTATTCTTGGTTCCTTGTATTTTCACTCCTTATTTAGGCCATGTTTTCTGAGGTGTCCTGTTGTGGTGTTCCCTAAGTGTTTTCCCTTTGTGACTCTTACCCCCTTTGTGCCCCTCTGTGTATTTATGAGCTCTCGTCTCTCTTTGTGTTTAGTCCATGTTTCCCCCAGCCTGTTATGTCTGTGTTCTCCCCGTGCTCTCTCTCCTCCTGTCTGAACCTCTGTGTACTTCCTGTTTTACTTTGACAGTCTCTCGTCAGTATGCGTCATGTTGTGTTCACTCCTGCCCTGTCTCGTTATGTTTATCAGTGTCACCTGTGTTCCCCACCTGTGTGTAATCTCCCTGTGTTCTCTGAGTGTATTTAAGTTGTGTCTTCTGTCATGGTAGTTGCTGGTTCGTCTGTGTTATTTCCCTTCCACTCTTCTGTGTTGATTCTCTGGTCATTCTCCCTGCATGTCACGTTTGTATTCCGGTTAGTGTTTTATTTAGTTTTCCCAGTTTAGAGTTTTCACCGTTTTGTTCCTCGCCACCCTGTCTGTTGTACCTTTTAGTTGCAAATAAACTCACCCTCCACTTCAGCAGCCTGCAGTTGGATCCATTATTATTCACACGGCTTGCCCCGGCAAACCGTGACATGTATATATATCTCCTATTTGCGATTCATCCCCGCTGTCAACTATGAATATTTCATTCTGGCACACTTGGTGTAGAGCACCCATCTCTGTATTCATGGTCTCGTTTACTGGTTCAGATGTGCTCATTTTGATTTTGTGGTCATTAATTAAGCCTTTTTAACATATTCACTGTAGCTCTGAGCTTTGGACAATACTCAACCGAGTTGCGTGTGAGATTACAAATACCAGACACAGTAAAATTGGGCATTAAATGATCTTTAAACTTCCATTAACAAATGCGCTGGTGTGAGAATTGTTCATGGTAAGAGTGCTGAATTCCCAGCTTTTGAGTGGTCTTGTAATCTTCCTCCTGCTTTCCTCAATTACTTAGAACATTTTGAGCAGTAAGAATGCATCTGAAGCAGATTATCTCGTCTTATGTGAATGCATGTTTCTGAATGTGAAAAACGGCAAGTTGGAACAGTGTCCTGACCCTGGTTCATATGTAAAATCATCTGTATTAATATTTAACTTGATGTTATAGTTTTGTTGTGATTGAGAAATACTCCCTCTTCTACAGAAACCTTACAATAAATGAAAGTGTGGCAGTGCCTGCCTGACAGATGAGTTGTTTGAGCAGCAAGACAAGACAAGACTCTGAAAGGTAAACTCAGTTTCAAAAGAGAAGCAAGATAGTAAAACAAGCAAAACAACAACAACAAAAAACCCTCAAGGAGTATTAAAAATATTTAGTAACACATGTTATAAACTTAAGTGAAACCAGATACACTAGGACGTAACACAGAGTATAAGCACACTCAGGAAACAGTATGACAAGACAAATAACTAAGAAGAGAATGAGGCGATAAATACACAAACAGTAACAGGAGAGAAAACTAAGCAGCTGAGACAATAACTCACAAGATCAGGCTCAGGGAATATGGCACCCAAGACTCAAGTTCAGGCTTTAGCTGCTTGGCACCTAAATGCTCCTTTTGTGCCTCTCTGGTTGCTCTTATTGCTGGGACTGAACAGAATTAGCTAGCCAGTTTAGGTTAGTTGAAGGCTCCAGGAGAGCTAAAAGCAGGAACAGAAAACTCACTGGGACAGCCGGCTGTGATTGCTCTGGTGGCAAACCAGACAGAGCAACAGTGTCTTAGGGGACTGTTACAGGAGACACAATGAGTTCAGGCAAAGCAGTGGAGGGCTGGAGGGTCCTGGTCCTGGCTGCATGGACAGGCTGGAGTCTAGCACCCTTTCTCGTCAGACTTGGGACAGGCTGAGAATTAGGCACCTTTACTCTTGGAGCAGGGACAGATTTGGTCTGCCGCTATGGGACTCAGGCAGAGGGGCTGGAATAGATCTGAAGACTCTCATTTTATGTGGGGGACTAACGGATACTCGGCCAGGCACCACAACCTTGGTCAAATTAAGGTAAACTGAGCAGTGATGCCGGAAAATTTAGGGCAGTGTGGAGAAAACGTGGGATCTTGACAAGCGATTAGATGAGGACTACTGTGAGGGCCGGGTTACTGTCGTGGTGAGGAGTGTTGGAATTTAAAAATATAATCTGAAAGCTTATCTGCTATTATATTGTTTTCTGGATAAGAGAGGGCCAACTCTTAGTACAGTTTGTTCCGACAGGACTGACAGGAAATTACATGCTTTTGCAGAGCATGCTTTTGCAGGTGAAAAGTGAAACTAAGAAGAGTGTTTGATCGAAACTTAAAGTGTGTGTGACGTCTATATAAATGACTAGCCTTCCTGTTTTGTGCTTCAGACCTTGGGTTGTGTGTTGTGAGAAAGGTCTCCATAGCCAGATATGTAAAATAAAGATCATTTTTTGAGTTTGACCACTTTGAGCCTTGTGTCTTTTTGGCCCTAAGAATCTAAAAGAACCATTTTTAATAGGAGCTGACCGGGTGCCGCAGGAACAAAGGGCTGGCCAGTAGCAGTGAGAATGTGAATTCAATAGTCTTTCAGAAAATCATGCAGAAATCCACAAGAAAAAAGAATTAGCCACTTAATCTGACTGATTTCTTTCTCTGTGGTGAAAACAGGGTACCATCATCCTCAGAGCCTGATTGCTTAAAGCAAAAACTCAAAAGGCAGGGGAAGGTAAACAGGACCCAAGACACAGGAGACAACTTACCAATAAAACAAAACAGGAAATGAATTATAACCACATCTGATGTACTAAACATGGGTGAACTTTACAAAAGGAAAACACAAGATATTAAAGAGCGAAAACTGGTAATTTCAGAAAATACAAAAAACCCCACACATAATAAAGTCAAATTTAAACAGCAAACTGTAAAGACCTCAGAGAACATAAAAAGACAGTAACTTAAAACCTAAAAGAAAATTAAAGAAATAAAATTAGATTTTTTTTTTTACTATAAATCAGCCAAAGCCTAATCCAGAATGTAATCGGTAATTTAAAGCACTGGCTCCAGCCCCATTGATCATGATACCATAGCAGTACTTTTAAATGACTTGGTGGCAGAACACTGACATCTAAAGAGAGATTAAAAAAAAGAATTCTCATGTAAGACAACTGACTTGAAAGCATGACAGAAGACTAACGCACTGATGAAATCTTCAGTGTTACAAAATCCATGCGTACCAGTGCAGTCTGACTGGCCCATTGCTCATGCATATGTGTTAAGGGACCCATGGACTCAGGTACAGGAGGCATCAGACCGTCAAGCTCCATGGCTTTTAAATCTATTTGTTTACTCTAGGGGCTTAGTTTTCTTCTCTCCAAAACAGATCGATCTACTGGGAATGCTACTGGTGTTGTTATGATGTTTGCCTGGGTGCTGCTCTGCTGGTAGCAACAGCTCCTTTAGATTCACAAGATGCTGACTCTGTCACAACGGAACTGAACGGACTTACGCGCAGGCTCTAGGTCTTGAAAGCACAAGAGTCTTTATTATGATACACCAGGTGATTATTTACAAAAGTGAGGGGAAAGCCAGGCTCCGGGGGTCCACACACGAACGGGAAAGACGCCAATAGTCACACACACACACACTCCGTCCACTCCTCTTCACACTCCACTCACTCGGGTAACACAGGGGTAGGTCCAGGGAATCTGTACACAGAGACACGAAGGGATAGTAAGGTAAATCGCTGTGAAAACACTTCAGAAGTAATTGAGCTGGGGTTACACTGACGAGGGTCGGCAACGGTCCAGCGACGAGAAACACAGGGCTGCCATCTTATAAAGGAGCTGGATGACTCGTGATGAGCCACAGGTGCATGGGCCAAGGGCAGGAGCCCACAGGTGAGCTCCGCCCAGGCAGAGGGAGGAGGGAAAGAGGGGAAGGGAGAGAGCAGCAAAAAATCAAAGAATACAAAACATATGTAGCCATACCGAGCCGACCGGGAAGGCACAGGGACCCTGACAGACACAGTGATACAAAGTTCTACAATTAACTCAGCATGGGAACCACAAAGCACCAGCCACCTTGCCATACAAATTTGGATCTTGGAATGAGAAAGTGAGTCATTGTAGTGTTCAGATAGTCTGAGCCCAGTCCAAAACAAGAGAAAAAAGTAGCACTGACCCGTATTATAAATTTTATTTATTTAGTTATAATTCTGACCTTTTTTGTTTGCCATACTGAGAGAAAGAGGCAATCACTGTATGAAACATTAATTTTTACTGAAGCTATTTGAAATGGTCTAAAATACATTAAGGTGACATCTGTGTCCACATAGATAGATGTGTTAGATATTGCTAAATTAACTTGTATTTTATTATTATTTCATAAGCATCAGATAAAGAGCCCAAAAGAAGAATTTTGCCCAGGAAACTCAAATCCAGTAAATTTGGCTATTAATTATAGTAATGATAATTACTATAATTTCTTGTTCGCGCGGGCGCCATCTTGGTTCAGTGTTTGCTGTGATTCAAAAAGGGCCAGCAGCAGAGTTGGAGTGGTGTTTGCCCCTGCTTCCGAATAAACGGCACGGTCCGAGCCACAAATCGAGCGCCTGTATCCGACTGGTCTCTCTGCGGTGCACCCCAATCCAACACAAACTAACACAACGCAGAGTCCGGGGTGTAGGGAGGCCCCTGCACTGGTTGGGTTACATCTTTGGTGCCGTGACCCCGGATTTGTGGCACTTCGAGACCGAAGAGAAAGCAATGCCGACACCCCCCAGCTACGCAGCCATAGTAAGAGGTGTTGCCATCTGATGGGGTGCTGAACTAAGTATATAACTGCCTGTGCAGCTGTATTACTGGGACTTTCATCTCCCCAGGCATATCCTTTGAAAGTGAAATCTTGGGGTGGTTTCATTTGAGGGTTTCTGTCCCTGAAAAAAAAAAAAAAGACTCAGAGACTTGAATTGTAGAAAGAATGCTAAATGATGTTCCCTGTCTATAATGATAATCATTGAATACGGTTAAGCAATTGCTGCTGATTTGTGTCATTCACAACCTCTGTGCTGAAGATAGTTGTTTAACTACACTCTGAGTTTAATGCTGTTTTTTTGTGAATTCTTTTTTTTTTCTGCGTTATAGAATGATAGTTGTCATACATCTGTGTTGTGTTCTATTTTACTAGAAATATATTGTACTTACTCACAGTTAAGCATACTACAAGTAGCCCACACACATTTTCTGGTGCAGCTAGAGATACAGGACAGTGAAAATGTTGAGAGACTTTGCAGACACTCCAAAGAGGGCACAGCCTCACCTTTTGAATGAAGGGGCTACAGCTAGCGCCAGTACAGTGGACCAACAGTCATCAGTGAAGTCGAAGCTGGTCACCCAGTTCCCCAGCTTCACTGGCCAGCGGTTACAGTATCACACCCCAATCAGGGACCTCACCGACTCTGGGCTGGGCACACAACAGACCCCACCACCAACCATGCTTTCACCCCAGACTGATCTTGGCGTGGCTCCAGCTCATGCCCCACCACTGCCACCCTATGGAGGCCAAATGCAGGTGCCCTCACACCTATCTGAAATTTGCCCAAGGTCAGTGCCAACCAACCAGACAAGCCAGTCCAACCACAGCCCTCTAACTACAGCCCCTCCAGTGTTTCGGCCAGATGTACAGATAACTATGCCCCCTGCTTTTTCCCCTCAGGCCAGTGTCCATGGGCCCACTGCTACACCGGCACCCCATGTTGCCTCATATCCCAACTACCCAGCGGTGCACAGTACCCAGCATCCCACCCTGAACCAATCACTTAACACTCCTTACCCAACGATGACCGTTCCATTCAGCCCCCAAGCATACACCAGCCATCTGTATTCCACACCTGCCCCCCAAGCCGCCATGCCAAGCCCCCTAACAGTGCAGGGAGTGGGCATAATGAATAATCCCTCTGCAGCCGAGCAGACCCTTGAAAGTTCAAAGCATGGGCTGACGCCCCGTTTGCCCCACATGCCACTAGCTGCTGTCCACGACTCTCGAGCCCCCCTCCACTCATCTGCTATAAGCCCCAACACTGTCATGCCCCCTATCGTGAATATGACCCATGGAGGTTTTATAGCCCCACCCGGCACCCATGCCTCAATGCACGTACCAACCTCTGCTTTAGACCCCCAAGTTAGTGGACACCCTGGCATACCCCCCCAGCAGGTGCATACATCTTTAAGCGCTCCGGGCGGGGCTGCAGCCAACGCTAACCCCCCATTAGCTGCCTACGGTGGTTTTATACAGACTCATCAAGTGAAAAATGTCCAAGTCTTCACTGGCAGTGCTGACAGCAAGGTGCTTGTAGAGGACTGGATTCGTGACATGCAGTATCTTCTTGAGGCAATAGAGCTCCCCATTCACCTCCGCTTTTCCACGGTGGTGCGTCACCTAACTGGTGAAGCCCGAAAGCTGGTCCTGAATCTACCTCTCCATGACCAAACACCTGAAAGGGCATTCGAAGAACTGAGAGCAGAGTACGGCGACACACAGAGCTCCTCAGATCTACTAGCGGACTTCTATGAGCGTGTTCAGAGGTCTGGGGAGTCTGCCTGTTCATATGCTATAGCACTGGAGGCAACACTGCGAGCTGTGGAAGAAAACCAAAGAGGAGGCAAGCCTTTTCCTGACCGTGACAGTAAACTCACCCGGCAGTTCATACGGGGGATTAATGATGAGGATGTGTATGCGAGGATCTCGCCAATGAAGCCCCGGCTTTTGAGTTTCCGTGAGCTGCAGGCTGAGCTCCGAAATTTAGCAAAAGAAACAAAGAGATTCCAGCCTCAAAACAAATCAAAGAAAACTTATGCCCAGGTACAAGTGGCATCAGAGTGTAGTGTGAATGTGAAGGCAGAAAAGGCTAAACATTCTTCAGAGTGGTCAGAGCTAGCAGAGATGGTCAAGAAATTAGCATTGAGCCAGGAGGAGCAGATGGCCAAGTTGACCCACCTTGAATCGAGAATTTATGCTCCATCCTCTGCCACTCCACTGAGAGTCCGACCACCCCCTGGGGCTACAACCCCAATGTCAGTGGTCACATGCTACCGGTGTGGGAAGCAAGGACATATGGTCTCCGGGGCAACCATGGGCGAGCAGCAAGTCCCCACACTGCAGGTGAACAAAGGTGACGGAGGAGAGAACACTCCCCTAGTTGGTCCCAGGAATGAGGGGGAGGTGGAAGTCAACGGAATGAAGTGCAGGGCACTCATCGACTCTGGCTCCCAGATAACCAGTATTACGCATCAGTACTGGCGCAGCCACCCCACCCTCCATAAACAAAAACTGCAGCCTTCTAAGATACCCATAGAAGGTGCAGGGGGCCAGAGTGTCACCTACCATGGTGTGCTACGCATCAACCTAAAATTGTTGGGGAGAGAGTTTAAGGGTGTGCCTGCTTTTGTTGTCACTAACACAGAGTACCGCTCCTCTGTTCCTCTGCTTGTGGGAACTAATGTCCTCCGTGCCTCCAGAAGTCACCTCCAGGCAACCTACGGCCAGCAGTTCCTCCTCCAGGTCAAGGAGACTCATCCGGAGTGGCACGCCTCCCTGCTAGAGATTGAGAGCACTGATCAGTGTGATATGGATGACACAGTGGGCCCTGTTGTTTATACTGGTCGCAAGGTGCACATTCAAGCAGGGAAAGAGATGGATTTAATGTGCAAAATAAAAGCTGGACCACAAAGAAAGACTTATACAGCCCTAATTGAAGGCCACCCCTCCCTGCGGCTCAGCCAAGACATCCTGGTCGCCAGAGTTCTTGCTGATGTAAAGAAAGGATGTGCCCCGGTAAGAGTGATGAACCTCTCCCAGCATGCTATCACTATCAAGCCTCACACGCATCTGGCCAGGGCATCTCTGGTGGAAAGTATTGTGGACTTTTCAGACAGGGTGCGGGGCAGCCATCACATTAGCGGAGGCAGAGAAGCATGCCTGGGTATGGACCACGTTGTGGCAAGCCAGGAAG
Organism: Rhamphochromis longiceps; assembly: GCF_057381845.1. NCBI lineage: Eukaryota > Metazoa > Chordata > Actinopteri > Cichliformes > Cichlidae > Rhamphochromis > Rhamphochromis longiceps. The sequence continues at coordinate 29,280,794 of NC_140577.1, read as the reverse complement.
TGGATTTAAGTGGAGCAGATGTCGAAAACGAGCACCAGCGTTCCCTTCTTAAAGAGCTTGTGGAAAGGAACATGGGTGTGTTCTCACAGCACCCCCTGGATTATGGCCATACAAAGACTGTGCAACATGAAATCCCTCTGGTCGACTCTAAGCCATTTCGACTGCCTTACCGTAAGATCCCCCCATCACAGTGGCAGGATGTGAGAAGGTTGCTGACAGAAATGGAGGTAGCAGGAGTTATCAGGCCCAGCAAAAGTCCATATGCTTCACCAGTCGTGATCGTAACCAAGAAAGATGGATCACTAAGGCTGTGTATTGACTACAGGAAACTGAACTCCTGTAGCACGAGAGATGCTTTCCCTCTCCCCAGAATAGAGGAAGCCCTGGAGGCTCTAGGGCAGGCAAGATACTTCTCCACCCTTGACCTCACCTCTGGTTATTGGCAGGTGGAGGTGGCGGAGCATGACAAACACAAGACGGCATTCAGCACCCCTATGGGGCTGTTTGAAGCAAATCGTATGCCCTTTGGACTGCAGAATGCTCCCTCCACCTTTCAGAGACTCATGACCTGCTGCTTTGGCGACTTGAACTTCACCCACCTCCTAATCTATCTTGATGATCTCATCATATTCTCCAAAACCTTTGATGAGCATCTGGAAAGACTGCAGCTGGTGTTCGATCGGCTTCGGGAGCATGGCTTGAAGTTAAAGCCTTCTAAATGCCACCTAGTGAGAAAGGAGGTTCAGTATTTGGGTCACTTAGTGTCTGCTGAGGGGATCCGGACAGACCCAGAGAAGATCAGCAAGGTGAAAAACTGGGTGAGGCCCACAAATCGCAAAGAAGTGTTGCAATTCCTGGGATTCGCTGGATACTATAGGCGGTATGTAAGTGGGTACTCTACCCTAGCTGCTCCCCTGTACCGCCTAACTGCTGGTGACCCCAGAAAGAAAAGGAGAGGGGGAAAGAAAAGTCTGGCTACCGACCCACCCTTTTTGTGGACAGATGAATGCGAGAAGGCATTTAAGACCCTAAAAGAAAGGCTGACAAGCGCTCCAGTGCTGGGATATCCTGACTATAGCTTGCCCTTCGTTCTGCAGACGGACGCCTCAGGGGAGGGTCTGGGCGCCGTTCTAGCTCAGATCCAAGGTGGAGCTGAGAGGGTCATAGCCTTCGCCAGTAGAGGTTTGAGCCCAGCAGAGACAAGGTATCCTGCACACAAACTCGAGTTCCTTGCTCTTAAATGGGCGGTCACCGACAAATTCTACGACCACCTCTATGGGCGTAGATTCTCTGTCCAGACAGACAACAACCTTCTCAAGTATGTTATGTCATCAGCGAAGCTGGATGCCACAGGCCAGCGGTGGGTGTCTAGGCTGGCTGCTTTCGATTTCGATGTCCAGTATCGGAGGGGACAGAGCAACACAAACGCTGACGCCCTCTCTCGCATGTCTAACCAGGAGGTCATGCACATCCTACAGACATGCCCTCAGTGGGTGGGTGTCGACGAACAGGGGCATGGTGTGACACAGGCTACCCAGGATACTCAAAGCCTCACTGGCCATGGCACGCCTGCAGGGGAGGAACTGGAACTCGGGCCACCTACATCCACTGAGCCTTACAGGGATGTGGGGATGGAATCCCTGCCCACCATGACCAAACAGGAGCTCCGTGCAGGGCAGAAAAAAGACCTTTTCCGGCACAAATCATACTCTTGCACTATAAGAGTATGAACCAGAAGCCGAGCCGCAGCGAGCGAATGAGTGCTGAAGGGCACGTGCGCCTTCTCTTAAAGGAGTGGAGAAGGTTAGCGGTAAGGGATGGCATCCTGTACCGCTGCGTCCAAGACAGCCAAAGGGGAGTAGTTGAGCAATTGGTGCTACCAGAGGATTAGCGTATATCAGTGAAGACTGCTCTCCACGATGACTCAGGCCACCTTGGTTTTGAGAGGACATTGCACATGATAAGGGAGAGGTTTTATTGGCCACGGATGTTCCAGGAAATCAAGGCTTGGTGCGAACAATGTGAGAGGTGCTGCCTTAGGAAAACTCCAACCGCAGGGGTCAGGGCCCCCCTGGTCAGTATCCACAGCAGTGCCCCCTTGGAGCTAGTTTGTGTGGATTTTTTGACTCTTGAGAAATCAAAAGGTGGTATCGAAAATGTCCTCGTGGTCACTGACCATTTCTCACGCTATGCGCAAGCATACCCCACTAAAGACCAAAAAGCCAGCACAGTGGCTAGGGTGCTGTATAGAAACTTTTTCTGTCGGTTTGGCTTCCCAGCAAAACTGCATGCAGACCAAGGGCGCAATTTTGAAAGTGCTGTGGTGAAGGAGCTGTGTAAATGCACCGGCATCACTAAGACCCACACCACGCCCTATCACCCACAGGGCAACGGGACAACTGAACGGTTTAACCGCACCCTCATGAACATGCTGGGGATGCTAGAACCTCACCTGAAACCCCGGTGGCACGAATATGTGGATGCAATGACACACGCCTACAACTGCACCCGCCATGATTCGACAGGGTACACACCATACTACCTGATGTTTGGCAGGCATCCACGGCTCCCTGTCGACTTGGTCTTTGGGCTGTCAACCACTAATGGGTCGGGGGGATATAGCGATTATGTCCAGACCCTGCATGACTGCTTGTCACAGGCTTATGCACAGGCTAATCAGGCCTCTCGCCAGGCTAAGGGTCACCAGAAAAGATACTATGACCGACAAGCAAAGAGTCAAAGCTTCAGCCCGGGTGACAGAGTCCTGGTTAAAGTGTGTCATGTGGAGGGGCGAAGCAAACTAGGAGACAAGTGGGAGTCCCGTCCATACATTGTGGTGAAGAAACAGCCAGACATGCCGGTGTATGTGGTGCGATCGGAAAATGGTGATACAGAGAGAGTGGTCCACCGCAACCTACTCACGCAGTGTATGTTTCTTCCCGTGGAGCAGGTGGGAGAGGAGGCAAGAGAGGAAATGGAGCTTGACGTGGAGGAGGTTCATGGAGGAGGGATTGAGGACATAGAGGACAGTGGAGAGCAGGCTGGTGAAGTAATCAGACAGGATGAAGAGTCGGACATGATCGAGGACGGGGAGGCTGATAGCCTGGAAGGAGGTGTGGAGGGAGTTTCACCTGAAGCAGCAAATGGATCACTTGCCCCCAAGGGACCAGAGGAAAGGGACACAGGGACAGGACAAGAGAGTGAAGATTGGAGGGGGAATGAAACTGTCAGGGTCACCCACTCACCTCCCAGACCAAGTGAACCAAGGAGGAACTTGCCAAGGAGTCGGCATCCCCCTAAGAGACTGACTTATGGGTCGAGAGTTAACGAACCAGGGGAGGATCAGGAGAAGATAGAAAGGGGATGGAAGCTGTGGCAGAGGGCCAAAGCAAGAAGGGCTGCAGGAAACACATAGGATACACACATAGACATTTTCGCATTACACTGCACATCTTCCACCACCGTTATTCTTGTATACATAGTGAGACTGTTCTGTTTTATTTTGTTTTGTTTGATGACTGGGACGCCATCACTTAAAGGAGGGGCGGATGTAAGGTAGTGACTGGAATAAGTCACAAGGTGTCGCTGTTGAGCTGCATATATGGTGTAAAATTTAGCAATTTTGACCATTTGTCCTCTGCAGGACACTGTACTTCAGATTTCTTGTTCGCGCGGGCGCCATCTTGGTTCAGTGTTTGCTGTGATTCAAAAAGGGCCAGCAGCAGAGTTGGAGTGGTGTTTGCCCCTGCTTCCGAATAAACGGCACGGTCCGAGCCACAAATCGAGCGCCTGTGTCCGACTGGTCTCTCTGCGGTGCACCCCAATCCAACACAAACTAACACAACGCAGAGTCCGGGGTGTAGGGAGGCCCCTGCACTGGTTGGGTTACCTACACCATCCTCCATATTCTGGTATTCTAAATCGTACTTAGCAGAAACCAAAAGACTGCTTGGTCGAGTTAACCTCCTAAACTATCTACAACACATGGTGGAAACCTGACATTAAGGCTACGTTCACACTGCAGGCGAAAGCGCATCAAATCCGATTTTTTTGACCCTATGCGACCCATATCCGATCATGGTATGACAGTGTGAACGGCACAAATCCGATATTTTCAAATCCGATCTGGGTCACTTTCGTATGTGGTACTGAATCCGAAACATATCCGATGTTCCAGAAAGCGACTGCTGTGTGAATGGTCAAGTCGCATTAAATCCGTCTTTTACGTCACTGACACAAGACAGACACCAATTATCAGCGCCAGAGAAGCGCCTGATAAGACATCGCGAACGCTTCCTGGCCATCCGGTGAAACTGCTGGGAAGACAACGTTGGAGAAACGTTAACATTTGATTTGGACTGCATAATCTGCAGATTCTGACAGAAATGTGCAACTATCATTTGAAGCACCGCTCCTCTAAAACAGCAATAAGGATAATTATTAGGTTATTTACATTATTATGTAAATAACAAAATAACTTATAGCAAAAATTGGGAAACGTAATGTCCGAAGTCTTTATTAAGGGCCATCAGTCAAACAATATTGTTTGCTCTGGGTCTAAACAGAGCGCGTTGTGTGTGACATCTTCTTCGTTCACACTAGAGAGCGTTTGCTGTTGCATTTTATTTGTAGTGTGAACGAGCAGACAAAAAAATTGGATTTGATCAAAAAATCGGAATTGAGCATTAAGACCTGCAGTGTGAACGTAGCCTTTGACAGAGAAGACTAAAGGTGAGAGAAGTAATATTAATATTTTCTCTCAATACATGATGATTCCGTTTTTACAGAACGGTTGGCAACTCTAATAACTAATTGTGAATAAAATAAATCAGTAATATCATAGCACCCGTCTAGCAGTATAAAAAATCCGTCATGCTAGCTGGTACGCAGTACGAGTTATTTTAACTGGGAGGAAATAAAAATGTGAAAATAAACTACAACTAAACTTGGTTTATATCTGACCCACTCAGACCAACTTCTCACCTGCCCCTCGGACCGGCCGCGCCTCATGTCTCTCCTCCTCCTGCCTCCCTTATCCCTGATCCACTTGCTGGCCTCCACCCCTTGCTAATGTTACTGAAACTGTGGAAGCTCCGCCATAGAAAACAACTGAGTTCTCTTTACACATCTGCCAACATCTGGCCAATCTGGCCACCACCTGTCATTGTTTATACCGTTACAAAAAACAAAGCAAAACGAAACGAAAAATCCCCATCTGCCCACCAGGCAAATGCCCAGTATGCCCCGTGGCCAGTCCAGCTATGCTCACTACTGCTAGTACTGCTCACTACTGAATTATACTGCTAATTGGGAATAAAATTGATGAACGCCAGAAAATAATTTGGATCATGTCTTTATGAGATGTAATATCATCACCTGAGCTCTGTAAAGCTATTTAAATATTGCTAGATTATTCTCCTCCCTTAACAAACATGCTACTTCTATCTATACAGAAACTTGGTGGCTTACTGTATAAGTCACATTTATAAGGAAAAGATTCATAATCAGGGAAGATCATAATCGGGGTATGTCCACATTAATAAGTGACAGAGAGCGGAACTAACAGCCCTCCCGTTGTTCAATAAAAATGATTTAAATATAGCTCATCCGAGGGTTACTCACACTTTAACGATGGTATGGAAACCAAAGGATCCACAGAGAAAATGTGTTTTCTTAAATTGTGTAATCTGTAGTCTATGATGCAATAAATAAGCTTTGTCCCGGTGTGACTGATTTCGAAATGGGTTGTTTCCAAACGCGAACATGGGTACGTGAGGAACTCTGCGCAAACCACGCCTCTTTGTCAGAGATGACGGTATCACGTTCCCTGGTAGCAAACGAGTATGTCACGCTTGTTACCTGTGAGTGAAACGGTGAAAAAGCTCTCACCGATAGAGTCTACGCATCGTTTGTACGTGTATTATATGAAACTGAACCAGAAAGCAATTTCCTCGTAGATCGGGTAAGTCATTTATAAAAGTATCATATTTTACCAGATGATGCGGTAAAAACAGCTTAATCTTCGCTGATGTTATTTTCTTTATTATCTTATAAGTGAATAGAAATGAGACATGGCTAAGTGTCTTGTAATGTTGCTTTATATATGATGACTTTCTAAACTATAACTTGTTACACTTTGCTGATTATATCACCACACACTCTGTCTGCAGATTGTTAATGTTTCCCAGTCAAACATCTAGAATGATTTCAAAATCAAAGGTGCTGGTTTTCCTGCTGTTTTTCACTGGTATTGGTGTGTATGTCAAAACGGGCTACCAATTGACTCATTATGCTGTGGACCAAAAGCTGTGTGCTTGCATAAAATGTTTATCAGAGGATAAGCAGTTGCTTCTGGATCGATCGAATAGAAGTGTTCAACCATTTTTGACTGCAAACATAAACCTCTCACAGAATGAATTCAACTGGTGGAAGGTAAGTAGTCACCAGGAAAGGAGGACATTTTTACACATCCCCCTCAGCTCATTTGGTCTAACAACAAAGTTTATTTGAAATGTCTGACAGGATTTGCAGGCTGAAAGCCGTAGCTTCAGAGTTTATGAAACAACAGTGGCCAACTTGTTTCAGATCTTCCCACAGAATCCAGATGTTATACAACCCAAATATGACCACTGCAGGACTTGTGCTGTGGTGGGTAATTCTGGTAATTTAAGGAGATCGCATTATGGACCGCTGATAGATTTACATGAAGTTGTCATAAGGTACTTTCTAAGCTAAAGCAATTTTTCTTTACCATTAAATTCAAATTCAAATTTTATTTGTCACGTACACAGTACGATATGCAGTGAAATGCTTAGATATGCAGTGAAATGCAGTGAAATATCCCCTCCTACACAAAAGATCCAAACTGATGTGAAATATATCCCTTTGTGCTGTTTAGAATGAACACTGGTATTACCAGAGGCTTTGAAAAAGACGTTGGAAACAAGACAACTCATCGTGTCATGTATCCAGAGAGTGCTGTGGATTTGGATGACAACACCCATTTTGTATTGTTTCCCTTTAAGATACAGGACTTTGAGTGGCTCATTAATGCCTCTACAACAGGGTTTACTGGAAGGTGAGTTCTCTTTTTCAGGGCTACATGCACATGTATTTGACATTTATTTAACGAGACTCAGTGTCTCATTTACAAGAGACCTGTTTTAGACAACATAATTAAATGAAAATAATAAAATAGAAAAAATAAAATAGCAAAATCTGCCTCATTAAGATCAAGTTCCCAGTGATGAAAATCAGCACTGGGACGTCTTTTAAATCTACAAGCAAAATCAGTTAAGCGAGAGAGCTCAAAGTCTTTCTGTAATGTATTCCACTAAGACAGACCTCAAATGATGGCACCTTCTTAATAAGCTCACTACAAACTGATTATCCTGAAATCATACTATGACTACATTTTTATGCAACATGCAGACAGATGAAGTGTCCTCATAACAACTTACTGTAGTTCATTTAAGTATGCTTTTGTACTGTTCTTAGGATTGTGACTTAATATAAAGTAAAAATAAAAAAATTAAATAAAGACTCTTAATGCTTGTTGAAAAGTTATTTTATGTAAACCATTTTTAGGCAGTTGTGCAGCCACTAATTTGGGCACATGAAAATCATACAATCATTTTGTACTTTATTTTGTTTCAGATAAAATATTCTGATTTCATCTGAGCTTGCCCAGCTTTCTTCTTGGTCCCACCAATGCCACCCCATTAAAAGAAAAAATAACACTCTTAGGTTTAGATGTTACAGTCAGCATACACTACCTTCTTCTCTCCCAGCTGCTAAAATTACCGACACCTGCTACTAAGCAAAGTATCTCAAAAGATTTCCCCTAGATCGTCTTGCAGTACAGAATTTACATCAAATGCAAAAATAGAATGCCACTGCATGAATTCAACATGTATGCAGATTAAAAGGATTTGGCTGATGGATGTAGTGTGAGATGAAATAAGGTGAATTTCTGTATCAAACCATTACTCTGATCCTTCTCCATGTTCAAGACGGACCATGCCTTTTTTAGCTTTGTTTTTGTTAAACACCTACTTCATATTTTTCAATGTCATGCTGTTTCCAACAGGTCATATATGCCAGTGAAATCAAAGATCAAAACTAACAAGGATTTGGTGAGTAGCGTCAATGGCAAAGCTTCCTGGTGGCAATGGTAATATTTAAAAATAAAAGCTGTTTAAAGGCTCATTCTAATTTCTAACAGGTCATGGTGGTAAATCCAGCTTTTATGAAATATGTACATGAGGTTTGGCTTGGAAATAAGGGACGTTATCCATCCACTGGCTTTATGGCTTTGATTCTTGCACTTCACATTTGTGATGAGGTAAGTACAAAGTTTTCAGTTTCTGAAGTGCCAGACGTACAAAATAAAATATGATTTTTATTGTCATACAAGCTGGTCCATTTGAGTCTTTGCTAATTTATTCTTTTGTTCTTATATTGCTCTCCTAAATAGATGTGCATTTCAAAAGTTCAAAATGTCTTTGGTGAAGATCAGAGCAGGTTTACCCACCAGTACCACTTGATTAAAAAACTCTGGTTTAATCTGTGAATGGTTAAATTTCAGTTCACATGCCCTATGAAAGTGAAAGCTGTCGCAAGTATTTTTGATGTGTCCCCTTCTTAAATTGACTAGACTACAATCTAGAAGACATTCCTTCATGGAAAGCTTTTTAGCTAAACCTCTCAATAAGAGGTTTTGTCATTGTATACTCATGGTATAATCATGGTGTTTCCATTTAGTGCTCAGGTCGCTGTCCAACTGTTCATTTCATTTTTCAGCAGTCATTGTTTGGATTTTAGTTAAAAAAGGGACATTTTGTTCATGCATTTGTTTCCCATTCATTCATATGTTCATTTTTTGTCTTCCTAGGTTGATGTGTTTGGTTATGGCGCTGACAGTGATGGAAACTGGAGTCACTACTGGGAAATACTCACAAACAAAAGGTTAAGAACTGGAGTACATCCTGGAAATTATGAGTATAACATCATCCAGCAACTAGCTCAGCAACAAAAAATTAAGTTCTATGAAGGCCTAATGAAAAAAATGTGATTGAATGCCATACACTCAGTAAGAAAAGAACTGAAAGCCAAATGGATGTGTATCTTGTTTGCTTGAGAGTTATATGTGTTGTTGTAAAATGTAAGAGCTATATCTTAGAAGTGTGTTTTATTGCTGGTAAAGAGTAGCATCATAAGTAAATGATTATGATGGTAATGTTTAGTCTTCTCAATTGAATGGAATAGGCCATAGGAGAACATTGTATTTGGATAGCTTGAACCAGAACTAGTGATGGCCAAACAAAGCTTTCTGAAGCATTGAAGCTTGTGTTAAAAAACGGTTCATTAATCGATGCGTTTTAAGATAGTCCTGTCTGGTGACATCTGGTGGCCAAAAATATGAAGAACGTCTTGAATGTAGAAATTAAAGTGTACTGCTTCATTATTATGACTGCCCACTTTACAGAGTTGACTTCACAATTCTGTCTGATAATGGGCTACCCTTGTGTTGCTTTGAAAATGTATTTTTTGGCTGTTTTTTTTCTATTTGTTTAATAAATATATTTGATCAATAAACTTCTTTTTAGTTAAACATGTACCATGGTGTGGTTGCTCTTTGCTCGATGTTGGTAAATACAATAGATTAAAAAATACATGTAATATATATATATATTAGGGGTGCAACGATATTCGTATCGATATTGAACCGTTCGATACAGTGCTTTCGGTTCGGTACGCATATGTTTCGAACAATACAAAATTTGTAATTTATTTTATCAACTTTCCTTCTGACGATGCTGTCTGTGTTGAGCGCTCAGTGAATCTGCGTTCGACTACTCCGCCTAGGGTCGACAGTGCAGCCTAGGCGGAGTAGTCGAATGCAGATTCACTGAGCGCTCAACACAGACAGCATCGTCAGAAGGAAGAGCGCAGGGCAAGCTAGCGAGACAGAAGTTAAGCTCTCCTTACAACATGGACCTCCCCCACTCTCATTCAGATCTGGCGTTTGCAATTATTTTGGTTTTCATGTGAGGTATGACCCTGAAGGTAAGCGAGTCATGGACTAAAGTAAAACAGTATGTTGGATGTGCCATGCAATGCTCAATTACATGGGTGGGAACTAGTGTGTTAGCGCAGTTAGCTCGTTAACGTGTTGGCCGTCTAGCCCCATGCACGGGGCGATCGGCGGTAGCTCGTTAACGGAGATTTGCCGTGTTGTGGCGTTAAGGTCATTTCAACGAGATTAACCTGAAAGCACTAGTGGGAACACAACGAATATGACTGCACATTTACGCCGACATCATCCTAGTGCAAAGACAAGTGGAAGCAGACAAAAAAAAGCAAGCATGCTACTAACTTTAGCCGAGTCATTTAGACAGCTGTTTAATATGCTGCTGAGAATATAGCCCAGAAGAAGCGGATAGTATAGCTTTTATTTTGGAAAGAGACATTTCTCTGTAATAAACTCTCTTTTCCAAAGATGAGTGATTCCTCAATCAGATACAGGGCTCGCAATATCGCTAGCCCAACGTCCCGGGGCTAGCGATTTTTTCAGTCGGGGTACCAAATTCTATCTCTGCCCTGCCCGTCGGGCTATCGTAGGAAGGAAAAATATATGTCAATGCTTTTGCATTCTTTCGGAAATGTAGCTGGGTAATTATGTAATTGGCATCGGTGAGCCACTGTCAATATGTGACATATTGAAATCGCGTTTGAATTTGCGCTTGTTTTTTTGCTTTCACTTTGCAATCGCGCGAACTGTGTATAGAGAGCGACAGCACTGATCTGTGAGTGATGATAATTTGCGCACCAATTCCTCTGACATCGTCTTATTAATCGTTAGCTTACTATGCAAACATGACAAGTGAAATCTCCCGCAGCTTAAACATGTGAGAGGTTGATCGCGCAGAGAATCGCTGAGCTTATGTGAGTGCGTGTGTAAAAGCAGCAGGATTTATATTTGACTACGATGACCTGGATGACTGAGAACCTTCACAGACAGATATATATTTTAGTTCTGCTGAGCCAAATAAGACAGGTCAGGGTGAAGAAGTGACAGCCAAAGAAAAGCTTACCACAAAACGGAAAAGTTATGACAAATCAGACTATAAGGCAAAAAGAAAGTGCAGCTTTATGGTTTCATGGACAAAATAATTTCTGTGGCTGCAATATGACGAGCTAAATAACCAGGGCTGCACATAAGTGGTCCGCAGGTGCGCATTCGCTGTCAAAATAAAAAACACGCACAAGGTTAGGGTTAAATTTAAAAACTGTACTTTTGAGTTAAAATATATATTTATAATTTTAATAAATGACAAATTAAAAAGGCATGAACATTTTTTTGTATCGAAAAAATATCGAACCGTGACACCAAAGTATCGAACCGAACCGAACCGAACCGAACCGTGAATTTTGTGTATCGTTGCACCCCTAATATATATATATATATATATATATATATATACACACATGTAATATATATATATATACACACATAGATATATATATATAGATATATATGAGATATACATGAGCGAGACAGGTAAATATGAAGGCATGCCGGCTCGGACGTCGCCCGGATCAACAAGGTCCGCGTCAGGTGTTGAGGAACCAGGGCACCCTGACGAAAAGTGGGCTACTGGAACAAGAAGGCATCGGTGGGCAAGAGACGAAAATAGGGCGTTGTTGGAATGCTACTACGCAAGTAACCCCGGCGGAAGCGGCTACATGAATAGGATGATGGACCTATGGATTCTTCGATACCCAACATCCACAATGACGGCGAAACAAGTAGTAGCTCAGTGTTCCAACATTCGAAAGAAGGGACTGCTCTCACAGCTAGAGATTGACGAGGTACAACACAAATGCTACGGCAAGGAGGAGTCAGGACGCCAGGTCAGGGGGGAGATATCATCACCCCCACCCGAGATTGGGTACATAGCCCCAAGTGCAATAGGAGAAGGATCGTTGAGTGCGAGAGGAACTGACCTGAAAAAGAGGATCATGGCCAAGCTTGAAACCTGGATCCCCCCTAGTCGGTTACCAAGATTAAGTGAAGTACCCTCAGAAGGTCTGCTAGATGATGTTAATGCAGCACTACGGACAATACCTACAACCACGATTACCGATACTAACAAGCTGATCTACAATACGGCAGCAGTGATCAGTGAGATGCTTGGCTACAAGTTGAACAGCCACAAGGGGCAGTACCCTCCATGGAGAAGGAGGCTAGAGGGCAAGATCAAAGTAGCATGGAGGGAGGTTAGCCAACTAACGGAGTTGCAGAAAGGTGCGACAAAGAAGGTGCAAAGAAGGAGGTACACCAGAGAGATAGAAGGCAGGAGAATAAACCAGCTGTTCTCCACAGAACCAGCAAAGGTGTACTCTCAGTGGCAAGGGAACAATAATAATAAGAGAACAGCACCACCCAGGCTGGAGACCGAGCAATACTGGAAGAGCATATGGGAGAAGGACACAACCCATAACGGCAATGCTCAGTGGCTAGTGGATCTGAGGGCAGACCACAGTGACCTCCCCGAACAGGGTCCAGTAACCATCACAGTGGCAGATATCCAAGAAAGGGTCTCCAGTATGAAGAGTTGGACAGCACCAGGGCCCGACATGGTTCACGCCTACTGGCTAAAGAAGCTGACTGCACTCCACGAGCGTCTGGCAGCACAAATGAACCAGCTGCTAGTTAACGAGAGACACCCGGAATGGCTAACCGAAGGTCGGACGGTCCTGATCCCCAAGGACCCCAAGAAGGGACCGGTCCCCTCCAACTACCGACCAATAACCTGCCTCAGTACTACATGGAAGCTCCTGTCAGGCATCATATCGGCTAAGATGAACAGGCACATGGGTCAATACATGAGTGGGACACAGAAAGGAATTGGCAAGAATACCAGAGGCGCAAAACACCAGCTACTGGTAGACAGAACAGTCAGCCGAGACTGCAAGACCAGACTGACCAACCTGTGCACTGCCTGGATTGATTACAAGAAGGCCTATGACTCAATGCCCCACAGCTGGATACTGGAATGCCTAGAATTGTACAAGATCAATGGGACCCTAAGAGCCTTCATCAGGAACTCAATGGGGATGTGGTGCACAACACTAGAGGCCAACTTCAAGCCCATAGCACAAGTCACCATCAAGTGCGGGATCTACCAAGGAGATGCCCTGTCCCCACTGCTGTTCTGCATAGGCCTGAACCCCCTCAGTGAGATCATTAACAAGACTGGCTATGGATACCGACGACGGAACGGAGTAGTTGTCAGCCACCTCCTGTACATGGATGACATCAAGCTGTATGCCAAGAGTGAACGAGACATCGATTCACTGATCCACACTACCAGGCTATACAGCAATGACATTGGAATGTCGTTCGGACTGGAGAAGTGTAGTCGGATGGTAACAAAGAGAGGGAAGGTAGTCAGAACTGAGGGGATTGAACTACCAGAAGGCAACATTGCAGACATAGAGGACAGTTACAAGTACCTGGGGATCCCGCAGGCGAATGGGAACCATGAAGAGGCCGCTAGAAAAGCTGCAACCACCAAGTACCTGCAGAGGGTCAGGCAAGTCCTGAGGAGTCAGCTGAATGGTAAGAACAAGATCCGGGCCATCAACACGTACGCCCTGCCCGTGATCAGGTACCCTGCTGGGGTAATAGGCTGGCCAAAGGAGGAGATAGAAGCCACTGACATAAAGACAAGAAAGCTCCTTACCATGCATGGAGGGTTTCACCCCAAGTCCAGCACCCTGAGGCTGTACGCTAAGCGGAAGGAAGGGGGCCGGGGACTGGTGAGTGTCAGCACCACAGTCCAGGATGAGACAACGAACATCCAAGAATACATTGGGAAGATGGCCCCAACTGACCGAGTGCTCAGTGAATACCTCAGGCAGCAGAAACCCAAGAAAGAGGAGGGAGACGAGGAACCATCATGGAAGGACAGGCCCCTGCACGGTATGTACCACCGGCAGATAGAGGGGGTGGCTGATATCCAGAAATCCTACCAGTGGCTGGACAAAGCTGGACACAAGTGTAACTTATAAATACATGTTCATACTTTTATTACACAATCAGAGAGAAAGAAACAGAGAGAGAGAGAGTGCAGGACAGACAGACAGGTGACAGTCTCAGGTGTAGACACTGCTACAAAACAGCACAAGAGAAGGAAGATTTAGTGTTTGTGTTATTACGAGTGCTAAACAAGAAGAGTTCCCAGATGGTACAGTGGACACATGTGTGACTCCTGTGATTAAAGCATCTTTCTTTCAGCTCATTCAAACACACGTTAAAGTCCGTTTGGCTCGACACCACCGAACAGAGGCAGCAATATAACATAGCTAACATTCAAATCAAATCAAATCACTTTTATTGTCACATCACATGTGCAGGTACATTGGTACAGCACATGTGAGTGAAATTCTTGTGTGCGAGCTTCACAAGCAACAGAGTTGTGCAAAATACAATAATGTAAACAAGCAAAATACAAGAATGGCTACATCTGAAACTAATAAATATATGTACAATATATAATAGTATATGCATTTCTGGATGTGTATACTAAATATTTTTCTACGTGTGTGTGTGTGTGTGTGTACACATATTTTACAAATTAAATAGAGTAAACAATAAATAAAATATATAAAATAAAATATACAGAGTGAGACATGTGCAAAACAGTGGCGTTACTGTACAGTATGGAGTGCATAATGTTAAAGTTCCAGTAGTGAAGCTGAGGTGTCTATGAAGTGTTCAGCAGTCAGATGGCCTGATGGAAAAAGCTGTCTCTCAGTCTGCTGGTACGGGACCGGATGTTGCAGAACCTCCTTCCTGATGGAAGTAGTCTGAACAGTTTATGGCTGGGGTGACTGGAGTCCTTGATGATCCTCCCCGCTTTCCTCAGGCACCGCTTCCTGTAGATGTCTTGGAGGGAGGGAAGCTCACCTCCAATTATCCGTTCAGAGCACCGCACTACTCGCTGGAGAGCTTTGCAGTTGTAGGCGGTGCTGTTGCCATACCAGGTGGTGATGCATCCAGTGAGGATGCTCTCAATGGCACAGTGATAGAAGGTCCTGAGGATGCGGGGGCTCATGCCGAATCTTTTCAGTCTCCTGAGAAAGAAGAGGCGCTGCTGCGCCTTCTTCACTGTTTTGTTTGTGTGTACTGACCACGTAAGATCCTCAGCCAGATGTACACCAAGGAACCGGAAGCTGCTCAGTCTCTCCACAGCAGCGCCGTTGATGGTGATGGGGGTGTGTACTTCTCTGCACCTCCGGAAGTCCACTATCAACTCCTTTGTCTTTGCGACGTTGAGGGTGAGATGGTTGTCTTGACACCAGTGGGTCAGGGCGCTGACCTCCTCCCTGTAAGCTGTCTCATCACTGTTGGTGATAAGACCCACCACTGTAGTGTCGTCCGCAAACTTCACAATGATGTTGGAGTTGTTAGTGGCCGTGCAGTCGTAGGTGTAGAGTGAGTACAGGAGAGGGCTCAGTACACACCCCTGTGGAGCACCAGTGTTCAGTGTGACGGGGGATGAGGTGATGCTGCCCAGTCTGACCACTTGGCGTCTGTCAGACAGGAAGCTAAGGATCCAGCTGCAGAGGGAGCTGCTCAGTCCTAGATCCTGCAGTTTCCTGTCCAGCTTCGAGGGAATGATGGTATTGAATGCTGAGCTGTAATCTACAAACAGCATTCTCACATACGTGTCTCTCTTCTCCAGGTGTGACAGGGCAGTATGTAGTGTCAGGGCTATGGCATCATCAGTGGACCTGTTGTGGCGGTATGCGAACTGTAGAGGGTCCAGTGAGTCGGGTAGTGCAGAGCAGATGAAGTCCCTGACCAGCTTCTCGAAGCATTTGCTTACGATGGGGGTCAGGGCTACAGGTCGCCAGTCGTTCAATGAGGAGATGGTGGAGGATTTGGGTACATGGACGATGGTGGCCATTTTGAAGCAGGCTGGGACTACAGACAGAGAGAGGGAAAGGTTGAAGATGTGCGTGAACACTCCTGCCAGCTGAGCCGCGCATGACTTGAGGACGCGGCCGGGAATCCCATCCGGACCAGTAGCTTTGCGTGCGTTCACCTTCCTGAAGCACCTCCGCACATCCTCCTCAGACACAGTGTGCGCACTGACGTCATCCGCGGTGCGCACACTGTCCGGTCTCATGGTGTTCGCTGTGTCGAATCTAGCATAGAATACGTTTAGATCCTCACACAGAGGCCGTGGTCTGCGGTGTGCTGGTTTTCACTCTAAAGTCTGTGATCGTGTTTAGTCCCTGCCACATACTCCGAGAGTTGTCAAACTGTTGCTCCACCCTGTCCCTGTACTCACGTTTGGCTGCTTTGATCGTCTTCCGGAGTTGGTAATGTGCGTGTTTGTAGTCCGATGTGTTCGCGGAGGCAAAAGCGGTGCCGCGCGAACATCTCCGTTAATCCAGGGTTTTTGATTTGGGAAGGATTTAACTGTTCTGGATGGGACGACATCTTCCACGCATTTCCTGATAAATCCGCAGACTGAGTCTGTGTATTCATCAATGTCCCTAGCAGCCACGTGAAACATTTCCCAGTCTGCGTGATCAAAACAGTCCCGCAGCGCAGACTCCGATTGGTCCGTCCAACAGTGCACCGCCCTCCGGGTTGGAGCTTCCTGTTTCAGCTTCTGCCTGTAGGCGGTCAGGAGCAGGATGGAGCGGTGATCTGATTGGCCGAATGGGGCGCGGGGGAGGGCTTTGTACGCATCCCGGAAAGAGGTGTAGCAGTGGTCGAGTAGCCGATCTCCACGGGTGTTAAAATGGATGTGTTGGTGGAGTTTGGGTGAGACTTTCTTCAGGTTTCCCTTATTAAAGTGTCCGGCCGTGATAAACGCTGCCTCTGGGTGTGCGGTTTCCTCGCTGCTGATCGCGCTGTACAGTTCCCTGAGTGCTCGGTCAGTGTCGGCTTGTGGGGGAATGTAAACAGCCGTAATAATCACTGCTGTAAATTCCCTCGGTAGCCAGAATGGCCGGCACTTAATCATCAGGTACTCCAGGTCCGGTGAGCAGAAGGATTTGACCGGGTGCACGTTCGCATAATCACACCAGCTGTTGTTGATCATGAAACACACACCACCGCCTCTGCTTTTCCCAGTAAGATCCTGTGACCTGTCCGCGCGATGCACGGAGAACCCCGGTAGTTGTATTGCGGAGTCCGGTACCTTGTCCGATAGCCAGGTTTCTGTGAGGCAGATCACGCAGCAGTCCCGCATCTCTCGCTGGAATGAGATCCGTGCCCGAAGCTCGCACAGCTTGTTCTCCAGAGACTGCACATTAGCCAGTAATAAACTGGGTAACGGTGGTCTGTTAGTGCGCCGTCTCAGTCGAACCAGAACGCCAGATCTTCTCCCTCTGCGTCGGCGTTTGCGGCCTCCAGGGCCAGAGAACAAAGGCGTCTCAGGTGAGATGAATGGGGGGTCTGCAAACGGAGCGTCCGTGTTGCAAAACTTGAACTCCGGAAAGTTATAAGAAAGACCGTCTTTTATGTCCAGTAAGGTTTGTCGGTCGTACACAAGGAGACATGTGCTACTCGTGAAAAAATGAAGGAAAAGTAAAATTAAACACAGAAAAAAGCTGTTGCTTGGGGGAGCTCGCGACGAGGCTGCCATACTCGGCGCCATCTTGTTCAGTAACCGTGCAGTGGATCCTGCTTGTGCCGTGATATTCAGGACTGCAAACCGAGCAGCATTCACTGACTTTCAGCTTGTTGTGTTTGTGGATATATGACTGACTTTAATTATCCATAAAACCAATACATTCTCTGTAAGTTTAGGGCCAACTATATATATATTTTGAAGTAGAGGCTTTAAAAACCAAGTTAACGCTGAAAGTACAAACATCACTAATGTCACATAACTTTGCCGACATGCGGCCAACAGTAATGTTTTAATGTTCTTCATTATTAAACATTCGCACATAAATAAGTGACATCATATTCAGTACCTACTTTTGACAGTTCACTCTTCGGCCGCTCCCTTCTGCCGTATTTTGCAGCAAAATTATCCACACCCACCGCCGCGCTATGGATTGTGGGATATATGAGACCATGAAGCGTGCACCGGACCACGCTTGATATTTGGGGAAATCGACGGTGTATTTGGAGTATGCATTTGAAGTACACTTCGAATTGGGACAGCCGTCGTCGCGTGGCTATGACATAATCGCACTCAAAATGCGTACTTCAAGTGTGCAGTCTCTTAATTGGGACACAGCCTGTGACACCTGTGCTGTAATTGTGGTTAACTTCTGCCTTCTGTCTATCAGCATTGCACATGCACGAAGGACATCCTGTTTGTACAATAATCCAGTCTAGAAATAATAGATTCATTAACAGGTTTTTCTTTTTTTTTTTTCTTTTTTTTTTTTTGCCTGTCCCGTTTGGCTCTTTTGCCATCAGAATTGTTGTCTAAAGGCAAAGAAAGATGCCCAACGGATTTACTTTACCAAATTGACCATCCCAGCCTTGCCGTAATGGTCCATTTGATTCACCTTTTATTGTTTATTTTATTTTCACTTACTGAATACGGGACAGACTTGACTGGGGGAAAGAAGGGGAGAAAGAAAGAGGGAAAGAGAAACAGCTGAGAAGAGGGACGGGGGAGAAGGGCAAAAAACAAAAACCAACAGAATGAGCAGAGAAAAAAAAAGAAATAAAAAATGCATATATCAATCACCTGGATCACCTGCTGAGAAAGAAAAAAGAAAACAAGCAGAAGAGAACAAGAGTAATAGAATAAACAGCATCACAATGATATATGGGAATATGACAGTAAATACTAAATATTAAACATTATTGTGCAGCACATAAGATCAACAGAACACAGTGTGCTTTGAGGTAGGAGCCAAAAAGGGTGTAGTTTGTGGGTGTGATCACCCATGTGTACACCTGTGAGCATGGACGCGCTTGTTTTTTTTTTAAAAAGGTTCCTTCATGTAATGATCTGCTAGAGGGTGTGGGGGGGCCACAGCCCCGTCCTCCAGGGCATGAAGCAGGTATGGAGGAGATCAAAACTCCAGACATCCAGAGGCCCCCAGAACACAAGAGACCAAGGAAGACCAACAGAGAGGGGCAGCTGCGCCACTGACCCAGAAAGAGCTGAGGAGAGTCCCAGATGAGGGCTCACTTAGCAGCCGCGGAGCAGAAGCCAAGGGGAGTTGCAGTGACGCGCCCGTGAGCTCCGCCGGCAGCCAGCCGTGCCTGAGTGACCGAGCCCCAGGCCGAGAGGCCGGGGGCACCCCACCTCCGAAGTGGCCCGAGCGAGCCCCAGGCTCCAGGCCCCGATAAGCGGCCGCCAAGGAGTGAGCCGGTGTGTACCTGGACGCCCATCCCCGGACACAAAGAACCACCAACGCACCGATGTCTGAGGGAGTCCGCCACTGGCAGGGGAAGTGGTGGTAGGGGGAGATAGGCCTCCAAACCTTGGAGGGCCTAAGATGTCCCCAGAGAGGTGGCACCTGACACCCAACCTGACATATAGACACAGAAATACAGGCACACACATATACAAACATCCATTCCCACCCTCATGCTCTCATATGCACTTACTCCACACTCAACCAACGTGGAGACAGACATAAAGAGACGCTGTACACACGATCACACTCCCCAAGCATACTCTACAAACCGGGTCTAGGTACCCTTGCCCCTGGAGGGGGGAACTGCACCCAGACCCTGGTGGTGTTACCCTTTTCCCTGCGGTGGGGGGAGGCAGACCGCCCCGACTCCGCAGCAGCAGGGAGGCCCCACACTCCAGACCGCAGTCGGACGGCCAACTCCTCCTCCTAGCCCCCCCGCTCCAGCAGGTCGCAGAGAACGGGGGTGAGAGAAGACTCCAAACCTCCCTCCACCCGCTCATTGTAGTGTTGATGCATGTGTGTTCTAAGGTGCATTTAAAACCCAGGAGGGCATGGAGCTACCTGCCAGAGAGCAGCAGGTAAGCGCATGGTCCCTCCTGCTAGCCCTCAATGTCTACGTGTATTTAACATTGAGAGGTGGGCAACGACGCCAGGGGTGGGGTGTACACCCTGATGGTACTTTGGATTCCGTGTATCGTGCCCACCCCCAAGATCCTATATGTATGTGTAATGAGAGTGTGAGTAATGTGAATGTCTAAGTTGTGGGATAAAATTGAGGCAGAGGCAGCCAGAAGGGGACAAAGGGGGGTAGCCTCCTCTGCACCCTGGTGACATACCCCTACTCCAAGGTCCTGCATGTGTGGGTGGTTGTGGTGGAGCGGGAAGAGGGAGGCAGCTGGAGATGGGGAGGGAAGGAAGGGAGGGGCAAGTGACCCCTCCCTGGGGCCAGCTCCCCCGCTGACCCCAGTAGGCACCCCCATACTCCGCGACCCGCCAGGGAAAGGGGGCCCAGGCCCATCCAGACCGGGGCCCAGCGCAGCAGCGCCGCCCGGGTCAGTCCACCCAACCCCACCACAGAGAAAACTGCACCCACCCCGTCATCCACTCATCTTCCAGACTACATGAGACAATAAACACCCAGGCTGAGATCTTCCTCCACCTCTCCTGTGTCTCCCCCTCCTGCAGAGAGAGCCCCTGAGGAGAGGAAAGCTCCTGCGAGATGTGACAATCTTCCCCACCAGTGGCTCGATGCACCGGCGGCACCCTGCTCCAGGGCTGGGCCCCCATGCACCCACCCGCCCACAACCCCGGCAACGCACCAACCAGGACCCAAGCCCCCAAGGCCCGGCCCGGGCCCCAGCCCAGAGACGGAGCGCCCCCAGAACCTCACGCCCATCCCGGACCCACCCAGGGGCAGCCAGGCTACCAGGTCAGTAACCCACGTCCGTCAGCACAGACCCTCCCCTAGCCCCGCTGCACGCAGCCGCGAGGAAACAGTCACCTGAGAGCCAACAGAGCCCCTAACCGGACATGACCGCTACCCCGGGTTGAGCCCCCCAAGGAAAGGAACCATTAACAGGTTTTTCAGACAGGATATTTTTAATACTTTTAATATTGATATTTTTCCATTTTAGAGATATTGTGCAAATGCAAGAAAGAATTCTCACTCCATGGACTTGTTGCCACTGATTTCAGTGTATGTCTTCTCTCTTCTCTGTTTCTTAGCGGGTTAAACATGAGCTAAAGGCGAGAGCCTAAAAACCGGCTCAGGGGAAAATTTACTAGGTTACACGTCACTTTGTATGAAATGAAAAGAATCACTAGAGGTTCACAACAATCTGTGAAACTACACTGTGAGATACTACCAGTAGTACTAACAAAAATGCTATGAACATTTCTATAAGTCACTTTGATACCAAGAGTACAAAGAATCACAAGAATACACTGGATTTTCTAAACAATGAGTGTTTGTTTCAACTGTTTGATCAAAGACTGCTGTCCTGAAAGAGCAGGCAGCCAAAATTAAAGTTTCCGTCTTTATAGGACACTTGCAAACACTGGACAGCTGCTTCATCCAGCCATGCTTCACAAAACCCAAGACATTTACATCTAGAACAAATAAGAAGAGTTAGGATTAAAATCAACTGACCAATTTCTTCTTCCTGCTCCTTTTCACACATGGTTGTTGTGTTTTGTTGATAGAAGATGTGGTTGTTTTGTTTGATTTGTAGTACCAAGTGTGAAATAAATAAAAATGAAATGAAATGAAATGAAATTTACAACTTAAAACCACTCATAAATATTTTGTTTTACATCTGATTGCCTCAAGGCCTTATGACATCCTCCTTGAACATATAACAGTGATGATCACCTCTTTTATTGAATTTTATTGAAGACAAACAAGCTGATGAGTAAGATAACCAAAAAAATGTGAAACTCTGTTATAGAGTCTGACAGCTGCTGGTAAGAATGACCTGCGGTAGCGCTCCTTCCTACACTGTCGGTGTAAAAGTCTACTGCTGAACGAGCTGCTCAGTGCTCGTACAGTCTCATGCAGGAGGTGGGAGGTGTTGTCCATGATGGATGTTAGCTTAGACAACATCCTCTCCTCCCCAACCTGCTCGATGGACTTCAGCGGACAGTGCAGGACAGAGCTGGGTCTCTTGGTTAAGTGTCCCCCTGTCCCTCTCTGCTATTCATATGTATTATTGTAGGGTCTACCTTACAATATAAAGAACCTTGTGGCGACTGTTGTTGTAATTTGGCACTATATAAATAAAATTGAATTGAATTGCTATTCCACCACTCCAGCAGACCACAGCATAAAAGAGAGCAGATGCCACCACAGTGTCGTAAAACCTCCTTAGAAGAGTGTTGTTCATCGTAAAGGATTTCAGCCACCATAGCAGGTGGAGACGACTTAGACCCTTTTTGTAGAGTGCATTTGTGTTTGTGGACCAGTCCAATTTATTATTGAGGTGAACACCCAGGTAATTTTACTGCTCCACCGTTTCACTGTCCAAACCCTGGATGTTCACTGGTGTAATAGGGGGTGGCTTTTTGCTGAAGTCAATCACCAGCTCCTTCGTCTTGCTGGCATTAATGTGAAGATGGTTCTGTTCACACCAGCTGATGAAGTCACTGATAACCCCCCTGTATTCCAGTTCGTTTCCCTCCGACATCCGACCCACAATGGCGGTGTCGTCTGACAACTGTCCATGTCATAACGGAAGTCTGCCGTGTACAGGCTGAAGAGGAAAGGGGCGAGTACTGTTCCTTGTGGGGCCCCCGTGCTACAGACTACCACCTCAGACACACAGTCCCGCAGCCTCACATACTGGGATCTACTGGTAAGGTATTCAACAATCCACAAGGACAACTTATGGTCCACTCCCTGTAGCTTTTCCCTTAGCACTGAGGGCTGGATTGTGTTGATGGCACTGGAGAATTAAAAAACATGACTCTCACAGTGCACCTGGCACTCTCCAGATGAGAGAAGGCCTGATGCTGCATTTAGATGACAGTGTCATTCACCTCGATAGGTTTCTCCCGACTAGTGGGCGAAGGTGGTGAATTATGATCCTTTCCATGGTCTTCATCAGGTGTGAAGTCAGTACAACGGGTTTGAAGTGGTTCGGCTCCTTGGGGTATGTTGTCTTTGGGACTGGCACCATGCAAGAGGTCTTCCACAGAACGGGGACCCTCTCCAGACTGAGACTGAGGTTAAAGATGTATGTGATAACCTCACAGAGTTGATCTGCACAGTCCCTCAATAGTCTGGAGCTGATTCCATCCAGACACGTGGCCTTCCTGGTTTTCATCTTCCTTGGCTGACTCCGCACCTATAGTCAGCTGTGATGGAGAGGCTGCAGTGTAGGGTGTGGGTGGTTAGCTCCTGATGGGGGGAGGAGGCAGTAGAGTCGTTGAAGGAAAAAAGGGGGCAAGTGAGGTGCTGTCCACTACTCTGTGAAGTCACCAAATTAGTGTTGTAATGCTAATGACCTTGTTAAGAAAGGGGGATGAGTGGAAGACAGCACTTAACACGGGTCAAATTCCCTCTCCAAGTCCATAAAACACATGTAGACATGCATGTAAGTCACTTCTGATGAACAACAACTCAGTGTTTTGTGATGCTAGGGAGGCAATAAAACCAGTGTAAACCTGTTCAGATTGTGAGAGTGAATTATGAGTTAAAGAAAATAATCTTGTGGATAGAGGTGAAAAGGAAGAAATAAAAGTATCAAATTGGGTAATTTTAGGTCAAATGTGAGTCATTATGATGGGCGATATTTTTATATACGGAATGGCAACCAATATGTAATGAAATGAAGAAATGTATTGCTTGAAATGTATGTGCCTCACACTGTGGTTTAATCACTAAAATCTCTCTCCATGTTTTCCTTCTACATTTATTGATTCATTCAAATATACTTGATAAGAAAAAATGTGAAACCTTTATTAAAGAAATCTAGTATGAGACAGAAAACTATATAGAAATGTGAGATGTGAATGAATAAATGAGAAAACTGAAACAACTGCCATCTGCTTTTAAAATAACCACATGCACAAAACAGTTCAAAAGTGAAGAAAAAATAAAACCAAGGTCATATTGTTGTCTTTGGATTATCTAAGGTAATCTGATCTAATTGTTCATAAGGAACGAGGTGGAACAACATATTATCTTACACATGTGCAAGCATACCTAGTCACACACCAACCGTTTTAAAAACTCTGTAAATAGCACCTGGGACATTTTCTATTGTGGTTACACTGTCTTGACAGGCATTTCAAAAGTTCAGTACACCAATTGTCAGCTCATATAGTAATAATAATAACAAATTAAATAGGAACAGGAGCTTTTTGTGAAATACCTGCTTGACTGCAGAGAGCAGAAAACATGATCACATGAACTCAATAAAAAAATGCAGTAACTGAGAGTTCAGTGAGGCAAGATCACTTGAAAGAACTGAACATGATTTAATGGCAGAGAAACTAATGTATTTGGTGACTACACTCCGATTACCCATAACAGCAGATGGAATCCCTGCAGTGACAGGTTTTAGGACAGGACCCCAAGGAGTCTAGATGCTGGAGCTTAAATGGAGCTCTGTGCAATTCAGGTGAGATGAAGACAGGGAGGAGATTGGTTGCACAAAGGGAAAATGATGGAAAGCACAGATTTCAAGCACACAGAGCGGAGGCTCAAAGAAGATGACTGGACTAAGGTAATGAGGATGATTAAAAAAAATAATGAAAAAAAAAACAAAATCAAACCTGAACTCCATTACTTAGCCCCAACCCAGTCATGACCCTTCAAAGGCAATTTGTGCCTCACTTCTTACAAGTTCAAAGGGGGTGAAACAAGTTCCCATGGGTAAGTGATCTTTGAGGTTTAAATCCCCATGAGCACATAAGAACATTCAAAGACTATTCTCACTTTTAGTCCCATAATGGATCTCAAGGAGATGAGAAGAGGCTTTTGAAGAAGTGTATGGTGAAAAACAAATATATCCTTTATCCTAAAACTCACTCATCCTTTATTCAGGAGAAACTAAGATGAAGCAGCATTAGCTTAATGAAAAGCACTCACTGAGGCACAGATACATAAACAGTCACCAGAGACAGTGAAAAGAATTCATTGGAAAAATATTTCACACCACAAAACAAGATATAATATACTTCACTAAGCTTTTTTTTTATCAACAGATAATCCAGTTTTCTCACTTAGACAGAACCATAAATGCTGTTCATCCGTCCATTCTCTTCTGTTGTAGCCTATCTCAGCTGTCACAGGTCAAAACACTCTGGGCAGGTCACCAGTCTGTCAAAGAGACTTGTGAAAGGCGCTATGCAAAGGTAAAACTGATATTATTTTTGAAATTACTACAAATATTGATTCATTATATTTGTATTGTTTTTAATTAAAGTGACATGATATCAAAAAACTGCACCTTAATAACATTTGATCTGAAAAACCTTAGCTATTGTCAAGAAACACAAGTCAGTTGATGACTTATTAGGAGGAAGTCATTAGTCGACTCAGAGGTAGTAGCAACACGTTACGGAACAACAAACACTCCAAACACACCCTTAGAGTCAAACAATGAAGACACACATCAAATGTAGATTTATGATAAAATGTGTCCTTCGACAAAACCTTCATAACTTTGTTATGAATAGAGGTGTTTTGTTAATGGAATGTAAAGAAAGTGGATATATAAAAAGGATGATCTCCATTTAGAAAACAAATATTTCCAAAACTGACTACTAGACTTGTAGTCAACACCCTCTCTGTTTTTCACATAATGATATTATCCTATATCCTCGTATGTGATTGGCCACAATGTGGAGAGATTGGAGCATAGCTGAGCCACTGTGTGAGAGCTGAGCAGCGAAAGGAAATTAAGTGAGGAGCCGGCTCTCGCTTAATGGGAGTCGACTCTTCTGATTCACTACAAAGCACTCTCTAAGCATGGCTCTTAGAACTGATGCTTTTGCGCATGACACATTATCGAACATTACGTTGTGTGTCATGGATACTGTTGACTCCAAATCTCCCGACCACTATCTCGATCTGAGACAGAAAGACCGAGACAGCAAGACCAAGACAAGACCGAGTGATCCGAGATCAAGACAAGACCAAAACCAAAGATCGGTCTCGAGACATCCAACTCTACTGACTACATGAACAACACTTTACAGTGGTTGTATATAAAAATCATATCTGTACCCATTCATCTCTCCATCTGTTACAGGTTGTCATGTAGGGTGATGGAGTACCTGGAGGGACCTATGCAGGAGTACGGAGAACGGTTCCTGTGTGGGAACAGAACACACAAAACATAACATAAATTATTTACCTAACATTTATCTCCATTATGCAATTAACTTCCTAGGACCTGGTGTCCACATATGTGGACATCACATTTTGGGTTGTCTAGACCAAAATACAAAATTTTGCTCTACAAGGGCCTGATATTCATTTATGAGGACATTATACTATCAGTGTTCTATCAAAATTTAAAACGAATGTCCTTATATGTGGATTTCATTTTTCTCAGAAAAAAAAATCCGGTAAAAAAAATTAAATCTGGTAACTATTTGTTTTTACATTCATCAGGTCCCAATCAGCCTAAATAGTAAAGAGTTAAAAATGCATGCCATGAAAGAGTTCGGGTCTTAGGAGGTTAAGAGTCTTAGCAGGTTAAGTCAGTTGTTTTTATATATACCTTATGTTGGGGAACTGGGTGTTGGAGCTTAAACGGTTTAGGCCAACATTTTGCTGTGATCTTTATTTTGAGTTTGTAGTTATAATCTTGATTATTTTGCATTACAACATAAAACAATATGCTCCACAAATTTGTCCTGCCTTGTTAATCTATTGGCTTGTTGTAAAGTGTTGGTAGGTGTCGTAAAGGGGGTGTGTTAGGCATGAGGCACCATGAAAGGTTAAGTAAGTAAGCAGGACGTGGAGCAACAGTTTTCTGATCGTCGCCGTTTATTGTGGTTTCGTTGTAACATAAAAGGA
This sequence comes from Rhamphochromis longiceps, assembly GCF_057381845.1. NCBI lineage: Eukaryota > Metazoa > Chordata > Actinopteri > Cichliformes > Cichlidae > Rhamphochromis > Rhamphochromis longiceps. The sequence goes on along the minus strand of NC_140577.1, from coordinate 29,253,844 downwards.
ATGTAAACAGAGCTCCCACCAGAGGCATTTGTTTTGTATTTTTCGGTTTGTATGGAGAATAAATGTTTTCCTTTTTTTACATTTGCCTCGTTTTTGCTACCGAAAGGCATACAAGCGATTCAAGAAGAGCACAAGTCAGAAACTTTACGTCCTGCAGAAGTGGCAAAGAAGGACCAAAGGTTGCCGCTACACTGGGTATATCATTAAAAAAGAAAACTGGGGCAGAAAAAAGACAATATACCTGTCAGGGACTGGGTCTGTGACCCAGCATTTAGAGTTTATTGTTATATTTTTGTGATTTCTTAGGTATATTGGTAGGTATTGGTAGGTAGGTATGTTAAGATCTTGCTGTGGCTGTTATTAGTTTGGATTTGAGTTTCCTTGTATTTTGTTATTCATTGTTTATGTTTAAGTCCATCTAGTCATAAGCTCCTGGGTTGCCTAGTTATAGTGTTACGGAGTATAGCATGGTGGGAAAGGACGGAGAGAACCCCCCCCCCCCCCCCCCCCCCTAAGTTTTGTTGGTTTTGTTTTTGAGTTTGTTTTGGATTAATTGCATGTTTTTGTGTTTATTTACGGTTGTTGCACCTGTGTGGGAGGGGAGATTTTACTCTAGCCCAGCTGCCAGTGAGGCGGAGTTGAATACAGGGAGCGGCTGATTGGAGTTCCTCTTTATAAAGGGGAGAGGAAGCAGGAAGTGTTGTTGTTGTTTTTAGTAGGACCTCGGTGAAGCAGGAGAGCCCCGGAGATCCAGGACAAAGTGTGCGCATTTTTAATAGAAAGGATTTTTTTTTAGCCTGGCCTGGTTTTTGCTTTTAACGAAACGGAGGACGTGGAAAGGAGGACGTATTCCTATGGAGCTGTGAGAGGACGTGCTGGAAAAGAGAGGACGTGCTGGAAAAAAAAGGGACGTGTTGGAAAAGAGGAAAACGAGCACTAGACTGGAGACCTCCTGCGCCCCGATAAGAAGAACTGGACCAGCTCGGGGAAGTTTAACTGCCGGGAGGTAATGTGGAGACCCAGCCTCGAACAAAGTTAAAGCCTGAAAAGGTGGGTGGCAAACCTGTTTTAGGGAGCTGCAGGATTGATACGGTTGGTTGCGTGTTCGTGCAGTGACCCTCTCTCCCCTGTTTGTAACTAGGCGAAGAACTCGGACCGCGGTGGTCTTTGGGCTTTGGATCCCTGGCCGGGGTTGTCTTCAGCCGGTAGTTTGCCTAGAGGAAGAACAAATAAATTTTGTGTAACCCATTGCAGTGTGTGCGTGGTGGTTTGTTGCTGGTCCCTACTAGAATTCCTATTCTTTTTGCACGGAGGCTCTCTTAACAGACCTCCCGTAACATTTGGCGTTTGTCGACAGGATTTGTGACCAGTATACAAACCTACCTGCCTTAGACTGATTAATATGGCGGATGAGTTATCTGAAACCAGGAATATGGCGTCACCATTTTTTATCGGTGGGTACCAAAATTTTGTGGGCTTAATACGAATTATGAAGATTGGGAGAGTCAAATTAGCGCAATGCTCCGTGCTCAAAAGTGGTCGATAGAACAGCAATGTGATTTTGTATTGAGTGCATTAGGAGGAGAATCACGACGTGAAATTCTTATTCTGGAACAAGCGGAGCGGGATACGCCAGATAAAATCTTTCTTCAGCTTAAAGAACTGTATGGGGACAAAACAGCCGTGGGTACCCTGCGTGCCATGTTTTATGAATGTAGACAAAGGACAGAAGAGCCTATTAGAAAGTTCACGTTACGCTTAAGGGAGTTGGGCCATCGCCTGCAGACAAAAGAGCCACAAGGGTTTCGGCGGGCTGACCTGCACCTGCGTGATCAGTTTGTCTTGGGTCTTAGGGAGGGTGAGATACAGCGTGATCTGCGGCGTTTATTAAGGCACGATCCTGACCTCTCATTTGAACAGGTGCGTAAAGAGGCTCTGCAATTGGAAGCGGATGCGCTGTATGGCGTACATGAGGACTCCGCTTGTGCTGTAGTAAGAGGGGATTTAAAGTGGCAGGATACTCTGAATTGGAGAGATAAGTTTAAAGTGGAGATCCTTGCAGAAATGAAGGAGCAAATTATGGATCTCAAAAATACTCTTCAGGAGGAGCTGAGGGAATTTGTCCGACCAGCACCAATGCCACGGACGTTTTCAGCTCCTAGAGGTGAGCGAGAAAGGTGGAACCTTAGTTCCCCTCAATATAGGGGAGGTGTTGAAGTGTCCGAGCCACCCCCGGTGACAAAGCAAACCCCACGGTTAGTGGAGCGACCACGGCACAAGTGGGATGAGCATGGGCAGCCTATTTGTAGTAGGTGTGGAGTTAGTGGACACATGGCAAGAGAGTGTCGGGGCACTTCATCTCAGATGGCTTTAAACGAGTAAATCCAGTCGCTATGGGCCAGGTGATTGGAAAGGATGATAGTGGTCCAACTCAGTTAAACCACCCTCAATTTTTAGGGGCATGCCGTCAAGTAGAAGTATTCATTGATGGTAAAGAAGTGACATTTTTGCTGGATACTGGGTCTAATGTAACATTAATGCCACAAGCCTGTTTTAGGAGATTGTTTGGTGAACAGGAGCCGGGGAAAGAGAGTGATCTTAATTGGCTAAAGCTGAAGGCCGCGAATGGATTGGCTATTCCTTACGTGGGCTATGTGTTAGCTGAAGTACAGGTGGGAGACATTACCCTGAAAGATATGGGAATTGTGATTTCAAAGGACGACCCCAATAATTCTAATGCATTACCTATATTAGGTATGAACATCATCGTTCCATGTTGGGATGTGTTTTTTTTGAAACCTCAGACGCAGACCCAGACCTGGCCTGTTGGCTCGACTGTAGACGCTCAACAAGCGTGGGCATCTGCTTTTCAGGACTGTCAAAGAATTCAGGCAGCTGTCCCCGTACCACAAGTAGGGACCCTGCGACCCGCTTACCGCCACCCGGTGAAGATCCCTGAGCACAGTGAGCAGGTGATTTGGGCTAGGGCCCCACAGACACTGAGGAAAGGACAATGTATCTTGGTGGAGCCATTGGAAGGGCCTAGTACAGTTGCCGTTGCTCGATCGCTAGGAACTGTCTATAGAGGCCGGGTCCCCATCAAAGTAAGGAATCTCAATCCTTTTCCTATTACGTTACGACGTTATGAGGCCCTGGCTACATTCTCCACGGAAAATGTCGACATTCAGGAACCTTTTGAAGTCACGTTTGAGCAAACCAGGCCAGGCATCGTTGAAGTGGGCGTATCCCAGGTGAGCTCGGAACCATCTGGTAAAGCTCCTCACATTGAAGTTATGACACAAGGGCGGTCGAATCTATCTATGGAGGAGCAGGAAAAGTTAAATGGTCTCTTGAGGAAGTGGGGCGATGTGTTTGCTGCCGACGAAGAGGATTATGGCCACACAGATGTAATTACGCACTCTATTCCGACAGGTATGGCACCTCCTATTAGAGAGCGGTATAGGCCAATCCCCCCTAAAATGTATCAGGAAGTGCGAGAATTGCTGAATAATATGATTCGATCAGGGGTGGTGCGAGAGAGTACAAGTCCCTGGGCAGCACCCATTGTCCTGGTAAGGAAAAAGAATGGGGAATTGAGATTTTGTGTGGATTACCGCAAGTTGAATGCAGTGACACATAAAGACGCCCATCCATTACCTAGAATTGAAGAGACCTTGACGATGCTGACTAAATCAAAATACTACTCCACCCTTGATCTAGCAAGTGGGTATTGGCAAGTGAAAGTTTCTGAAGCTGACAGGGAAAAAACTGCATTTTGTACTCCTTTTGGCTTGTATGAGTTTGAAAGAATGCCTTTTGGATTGTGTAATGCTCCAGCAACATTTCAAAGGTTGATGCAGAGTTGTTTGGGAAGTCAAATCACAGAGTCCGCTTTTGTCTATCTGGATGATGTGATAGTATATTCACCGGATTTTGACAGCCACCTAGAACATCTGCAGGCAGTGTTTGCAAGATTGAAGAGCTATGGGCTGAAGTTGCGACCTGATAAATGTGTTCTTTTCCAGCAACAGGTGAAGTTCCTGGGTCACCTGGTGAACAGTGAGGGTGTGGCTCCGGACCCTGATAAGATTGCCGCTGTACAGAAGTGGCCGGCCCCGCAGACTATTCATCAGGTGTGTTCCTTCTTGGGCTTTGCCGGTTATTATCGGCGGTTCATTGCAGGGTTTGCGGGTGTTGCTAGGCCTCTTAACTCGCTGCTAGTGGGAGTACCGAAGAATAAAAAACAGAATATCCCCATAAATTGGGATGAGGATTGTCAGCAGTCCTTTGATCTTCTGAAGCAGAAATTGCTCGAGGCTCCTATTTTAGCTTCTGCTGATTTCAGATTACCCTTCCGGCTTTATACGGATGCCAGTAAAGTGGGCCTTGGTGCAGTACTGTCTCAAGTACAAGATGGGAAGGAATGTGTGATAGCCTATGCTAGCAGAAGCTTAGCACCCGCCGAAAGGGATGATGCAAACTATAGCTCCTTTAAACTGGAGCTGCTCGCTTTGAAGTGGGCGGTGACTGAGAAATTTAAAGATTATCTATGGGGGTCTCTGTTCACAGTTTATACTGATAATAATCCATTGGTCCATTTATCGACTGCAAAAGTGGGCGCAGTGGAACAACGGTGGGTAGCCCAGCTCGCAAATTATCAATTTGATATTAAGTATCGGCCTGGCCAGGAAAATGTGAATGCTGATGTTCTGTCTAGAATGCCATTGCAGGTGCAACCCCAGGATTTGGTGCCTCCACAGAGGGTGGACGAAAAAGCATGGGTTCAGGCTGTGAACATCGATTGGGATCCAGGATGCTGGCAAGGCTTACAAGAGCAGGACCCCACGCTGCATAGAGTGAGATACTACATGGCCCGAGGAAAGATGCCATCTGGGGAGGAAAGACGCCAGGAGCCTACTGCAGTCTTAAACTACATGAAACAATGGTCACGGCTGGAGTTGTTGGAGGGTGTTCTGGTCCGCAGGGGGGTGGATTCCAACACCTGTGAGGCGTACTACCAAATCCTTGTTCCTTTGGAGGAACAGCAACCAACATGGAAGGCTTTCCATGAAAGGAATGGTCATTTGGGGGTGGCAAAGACACTTTCGATGCTGCGCCGTAGTTTTTATTGGCTTCAAATGGAGAAGAGAGTGCGGGACTGGACAACATCCTGTGAACGGTGTGTACGTCATAAAGGTCGTGGTGACGGTCAGGCCCCACTTAGTCCTGTTCTTACACACGCACCTCTCCAAACCGTGGCAGTTGATTTCCTGACATTAGGTAGACCGGCAGACTCATACCAGTACATTTTGGTCGCCACTGATTTGTTTACAAAGTATGCTTGGGCAATACCTACCAGGGACCAGACCGCTGCAACTACAGCGAAGATGTTGTTGAAACATATTATTCAGCCAAATGGATGCCCAGAACAACTGCACTCGGATCAAGGTGCTAATTTCGAGTCCGCCCTCATAAAGGAGCTCTGTCAGTATTATAATTGTCGGAAAAGTCGAACTACTGCCTATCATCCTCAGGGAAATGGGGCCTGTGAACGTTTCAATCAGACATTAATAAATATGCTGTCCACCCTAGAGGAAGAGAGGCGGACTCGGTGGGTACAATGTTTGCCCGAACTGCTCCAGGCTTATAATAACTCTGTCCATGCGTCTACAGGTTACACCCCCCATTACCTGATGTTTGGATGGAATGCTCGTCTGCCAGGCGAGCTGTTTATGGGGACAAAGAGACCCATGGAGTCAACCACGATGCAGGAGTGGGTGAGGAGACATCATGAGCGCTTGAGGCTGGCATACCAGATGGTGGAAAAGAGCAGCCAGAAGGCTGCAGGCCGGATGAAGGACAGGTATGATGTTGGGGCTAGGGCAGCACCATTGCTCCCGGGGGAAAGGGTTCTAGTCCATACGACAAGAAGGGACGGACAGGGTAAACTGGCAGCACACTGGGAGGAAGAGATCCAAATTGTAGTTGGCCAGCCAAACCCTATGAACCCAGTCTACAGAGTTCGGCCAGAAGGTAAAGATGGGCCTGTTAGAGTGGTCCATCGTAATTGCCTGCGCATATGTACTTTCTTGCCTTCCGTCAATGATAAAACAGGAGGTGGTGCCTTAGAACCAGGAACGGCAGCTGCGCATGATATAGCGACAGCCTCAGACCAGTGGTTACTTCTATGGAGTATGGCACAGCAGATGCCAGGGCCAGGTCACTATCCGTCCTCCAACAAGTCCGCCCCTGCAACTCAGGAGGGTTTAAGGAGATCTGCCCGTGAAAATCTCGGGAAGCCCCCACCTCGATATACTTAGTAGAGTGCCCGAGGACGGGCTAGGAAAAAGTTGGGGTGGGTGTTACGGAGTATAGCATGGTGGGAAAGGACGGAGAGAAACCCCCCCCCCCTAAGTTTTGTTGGTTTTGTTTTTGAGTTTGTTTTGGATTAATTGCATGTTTTTGTGTTTATTTACGGTTGTTGCACCTGTGTGGGAGGGGAGATTTTACTCTAGCCCAGCTGCCAGTGAGGCGGAGTTGAATACAGGGAGCGGCTGATTGGAGTTCCTCTTTATAAAGGGGAGAGGAAGCAGGAAGTGTTGTTGTTGTTTTTAGTAGGACCTCGGTGAAGCAGGAGAGCCCCGGAGATCCAGGACAAAGTGTGCGCATTTTTAATAGAAAGGATTTTTTTTTAGCCTGGCCTGGTTTTTGCTTTTAACGAAACGGAGGACGTGGAAAGGAGGACGTATTCCTATGGAGCTGTGAGAGGACGTGCTGGAAAAGAGAGGACGTGCTGGAAAAAAAAGGGACGTGTTGGAAAAGAGGAAAACGAGCACTAGACTGGAGACCTCCTGCGCCCCGATAAGAAGAACTGGACCAGCTCGGGGAAGTTTAACTGCCGGGAGGTAATGTGGAGACCCAGCCTCGAACAAAGTTAAAGCCTGAAAAGGTGGGTGGCAAACCTGTTTTAGGGAGCTGCAGGATTGATACGGTTGGTTGCGTGTTCGTGCAGTGACCCTCTCTCCCCTGTTTGTAACTAGGCGAAGAACTCGGACTGCGGTGGTCTTTGGGCTTTGGATCCCTGGCCGGGGTTGTCTTCAGCCGGTAGTTTGCCTAGAGGAAGAACAAATAAATTTTGTGTAACCCATTGCAGTGTGTGCGTGGTGGTTTGTTGCTGGTCCCTACTAGAATTCCTATTCTTTTTGCACGGAGGCTCTCTTAACAGACCTCCCGTAACAATAGTTCTTGTTTATTTAGATTCCTTTGTGTCATCACTCCCTGTGTTAAGTCTCCCTTGTTGGTTAGTGTGTCTAACCTGTCATGTTTCATGTCTGTGTGGTTTATGTTGTCAAGTTCGTTTCAAATCAAATCAAATCACTTTTATTGTCACATCACATGTGCAGGTACATTGGTACAGCACATGCGAGTGAAATTCTTGTGTGCGAGCTTCACAAGCAACAGAGTTGTGCAAAATACAATAACATAAACAGGCAAAATATACGAATGGCTAAATCTGAAACTAATAAATATATGTACAATATAGAATAGTATATGCAAAAAAAAAAAAAAATTTCTGGATGTGTATACTAAATGTTTTTCTACGTGTGTGTGTATACACATATTTTACAAATTAAATAGAGTCAACAATAAATAAAATATATAAAAATATACAGAGTTGAGACATGTGCAAAACAATGGCATTACTGTACAGTATGGAGTGCATAATGTTAAAGTTCCAGTAGTGAAGCTGAGGTGTCTATGACGTGTTCAGCAGTCTGATGGCCTGATGGAAGAAGCTGTCTCTCAGTCTGCTGGTTCGGGACCGGATGCTGCAGAACCTCCTTCCTGATGGAAGTAGTCTGAACAGTTTATGGCTGGGGTGACTGGAGTCCTTGATGATCCTCCCCGCTTTCCTCAGGCAGCGCTTCCTGTAGATGTCTTGGAGGGAGGGAAGCTCACCTCCAATTATCCGTTCAGAGCACCGCATTACTCGCTGGAGAGCTTTGCGGTTGTAGGCGGTGCTGTTGCCATACCAGGTGGTGATGCATCCAGTGAGGATGCTCTCAATGGCACAGTGATAGAAGGTCCTGAGGATGCGGGGGTTCATGCCGAATCTTTTCAGTCTCCTGAGAAAGAAGAGGCGCTGTTGCGCCTTCTTCACTGTTTTGTTTGTGTGTACTGACCACGTCAGATCCTCAGCCAGATGTACACCAAGGAACCGGAAGCTGCTCAGTCTCTCCACAGCAGCGCCGTTGATGGTGATGGGGGTGTGTACTTCTCTGCACCTCCGGAAGTCCACTATCAACTCCTTTGTCTTTGTGACGTTGAGGGTGAGATGGTTGTCTTGACACCAGTGGGTCAGGGCGCTGACCTCCTCCCTGTAAGCCGTCTCATCACCGTTGGTGATAAGACCAACTACTGTAGTGTCGTCCGCAAACTTCACAATGATGTTGGAGTTGTTAGTGGCTGTGCAGTCGTAGGTGTAGAGTGAGTACAGGAGAGGGCTCAGTACACACCCCTGTGGAGCACCAGTGTTCAGTGTGATGGGGGATGAGGTGATGCTGCCCAGTCTGACCACTTGGCGTCTGTCAGACAGGAAGCTATCTGTGTCCCCTCATCTTTCCTGTTTATTTTGAAAGTCTTGTTTCCATGTTCTGTGTACTTAGCTTACACTTTCCTTGTTGTGTCATTATGATCTATTGTGTCAGCTCTTTCCTCATGTGTTTCCACTTCAGCTGATCACCCCGTGTGTGTATTTAGTCTGTGTGTTTCCATTCAGTCATTGTCAGGTCGTCTGTTGTACTCCCCCCTAGTCATGTCAGTTTCTAGTGTATTTAGGGCATGTTCATGTTTCAAGTCTTGGTTTTTCCTCACAGTTTCTATCATGCCCCTGCTCACTACCATTTTAAGGTCAGGTATCATAGTTGCCATAGTCTAGTCTCGCCCAATTTAGGTTTAGTTTTAGTTCTCGCCACTGTTGATTTTACCTTATTGTATGTTCATGTTTTTCATCAGCCACAATAAACGGCTCACTTTTAGTTTACCACAGTTTTGTCTTCCTCCATGTCCTGCTTTTACATCTACTTCATCACCGGTGTACCCTGTAGTGACAAAATCCTTGCTTCATAGATTGCCTGTATTCAGTTTTGGGGAGTAACGGAATACATGTACTGACGTTACGTATTTAAAATACAAAATATGAGTAACTGTATTCCGTTACAGTTACCATTTAAAAAGGTAGTATTCAGAATACAGTTACTTTGTTGAGATAAATGGATTACACGGCGGTACTTTCCTGTTTCATTTTGTCGCGGGTCAGGACTGTTTGGGTTTTGTTTGACAGCTACGCTCTGTTGTTCCAGGCGGCAGCGTTATGGTTGCCATGGTTACAGGGCGATGCTCTCTCTCTCTCTGTGACTGTGTGTTTCCTGGGTGAGAGAGCGCCTTTTTGTTGTTGTTGTTGTTGTTGTTGTGCTAAGCTAACAGGCAGAATTCTACAAGCATAGCTGTAAAGAATGTAGCATCATGGGCAGTGTAGTCCGTGCTGCAGGGAGAATGGACTGCCATACACGTTATGTGTCTGTGAGCGCGAGGAGGGAGAGAAAGGGGAGTGGAAAGGTACGAGTTGTCATCGAGCAAAAACGGGAGCTGGAAGCATGTAAATATAATAATAACCACTTCAGCCAAGAAGAGTGCCTGACGAGCCCAGTTGTAAGTAAGCTATTAAGACTCGACTGTACACCGTGTTCGTGTTTTCCTCCGAAAACAATAAGTTCCGTTGGAGCAGCCTTTCGACGCCTCTCTCTGTCTCTCGCAAGAAAAGTTGACCCACACAACAAAGTAAAGCTATTTTTCGGCTACGAGCCGACAGGGACCCCGCCGTATTAGTCAGAGGTCCCTTTATTACAGTTCGGAGTCGCGGACCTTCAGTAATAGTAATAAATCACACAGCAATAGTACATTCACGTTGTTGTAAAAAGCATGATAATATATTAAGTAATCCAAAGTATTCAGAATACGTTACTGTCATTGAGTAACGTAACGGAATACGTTACAGAATACATTTTGGGGCATGTAATCTGTATTCTGTAATGGAATACATTTTAAAAGTAACCTTCCCAACACTGCCTGTATTACATAGATGTAATTAAATGACAGGTAGGTAAGGAGAGAGGAGTAAGGTAAGTGTCTTCCTTTGTTAAAACACAGTGATGTGCATAAAGTGTTGCAAAGCAACAAGTATATTTACAGGATCTGTTGTGCATCACAATACTGTAATATAACCAGATCATCCACTTCTGTCACTTACGACAAGTTTTGTCTATGTCCTTCATCATATAGTGCGGAAAAATGCACACACATGTATTCAACTCCTGTTGAATACATCACCTTGGTCCACAGCCAGACCTCTGTGGCACATAGTTTCAGGTATTAAAGTGCTAGAATTTCAATGAACATAGACCACAATTCCAAGATGGCGGCGCGTGAACAACGCGAGGCTCAGTGTCTCTCCAGAATCTGCTATTTAGCGGTTTTTTATCTACTTTTAACCGGATTATTCGTCCAGAATTGCTGTGCGTTCCTGACCTACAGCAGACAAGAGCTTCTGGACATCTGGACTCATAACTCTAACAGTTTTATCGCCGATCTCCGACTCATCCCAGAGATCTCCAGAACACCGGAGGCTGCCCACTCTACCCGGCCGGGCGGAAGTGCACGCAGACGGCGCCGAGATCGTAAACAAAGGCGAGGTAGGCGCGGAGGGCTACGGGCTAAGCTAAAGCTAACACCACACCGGCTGCCTTTACCCAGTATTTTCCTCGCCAATGTCCGTTCTCTGGCAAACAAAATGGATGAGATACGGCTCTCCATCACTAACAACAGACGGATTATGGACTCAAATGTCATGTTTTTCACCGAAACATGGTTGAACAACAGCTGCCCGGACAATGCTATCGAGTTAGCAGGACGCCACACACACCGAGCCGACAGGCTAGCAGATGACTCCGGCAAGACCAGAGGTGGAGGTTTGTGCATTTATATTAACAATGCTTGGTGCATGAACTCCACTACTACTGAGAGTCACTGCTCACCTAATGCGGAGTTTTTAATGGTCAAATGCAGACCTTATTATCTCCCCAGAGAACTCACTTCGATCATACTCACTGCCATGTATATACCCCCCGACGCTAATGCTAGGTTGGCCATGAAAGAACTTTCTGCAGCCATTAACAAACACCAGAATAAACACCCCGAGGCTGCTTTTATTGTTGCTGGCGACTTCAACCACACCAACTTAAAGACAGTCCTTCCCAGATTCCACCAACATGTCTCCTGCCACACCAGAGGAGACAAGACTTTAGACCATGTGTATTCCAACCTGGCTGGAGCCTACAAAGCCACACCCCTCCCCCACATTGGACAATCGGACCATTTCTCCCTGTTCCTTACACCTAGGTATTCACCACTCATCCAACGTGTGAAACCTGCTGTGAGGACAATTAAAGTGTGGCCAGAGGGGACAGAGGCAGTGCTCCAGGACAGATTTAAAAACACAGACTGGAATATGTTCACCCACACAGACCTGGACCAGTACGCCTCATCTGTACTGGATTACATCTCCGAAACCACAGACAGTGTCACCACCCAGAAACGGATCACCATGTACCCCAACCAGAAGCCTTGGATGAACCGGGATGTTCGTCTCCTCCTGAAGGCCCGCAACACCGCCTTTAGGTCAGGAGATGCACACGCCTACAGTACAGCCAGGGCTAATCTAAAGAAGGGCATCAAAAAAGCCAAACACCATTACAAAAAGAAGGTAGAAGAACACTTCTCCAACTCCAACCCCCGACGCATGTGGCAAGGACTCCAGACCATTACAGACTACAGGACCACCAAACCCTCCCCCGCATCCTCTGATGTCTCCTTCCTCAATGAGCTCAACAACTTTTATGCTCGTTTTGAGCGAGGGAACCCCACAACCACAACCAAAGCAGACGTGACGCCAGACCACCAACCTCTGACTCTCTCCCCCACCGATGTAGGAGCGGTGCTGAGCAGGATCAATGTCCACAAGGCTGCAGGTCCCGATGGCATCCCCGGGCGTGTTCTCAGAGCGTGTTCTGAGGAGCTTGCAGGAGTGCTGACAGACATATTCAACCTGTCCTTGGCCCACGCTGTGGTACCGGCCTGCTTCAAATCCACCTCCATCGTCCCGATACCCAAAAACTCCAACCCATCTTGCCTCAATGACTACCGCCCAGTAGCACTCACCCCCATCATCACTAAGTGCTTAGAGCAGCTGGTCCTAGCACACTTCAAATCCTGTCTCCCCCCCACCCTGGACCCCCACCAATTCGCATACCGCCAGAACAGGAGCACAGAGGATGCAGTCTCCATCGCACTGCACTCTGTCCTCTCACACCTGGACAACAACAACACCTACGCCAGAATGCTGTTTATAGACTTCAGTTCAGCATTCAATACAATCCACCCCTCACAACTCATCAGGAAACTGACAGACCTGGGCATCAGTTCCCTCATCTGCAAATGGTTACTGGACTTCCTGACCAACCGCCCCCAACACGTCCGGCTGGATAACCACTGCTCATCTACAATCACGATGAACACCGGTGTACCACAAGGCTGTGTGATGAGCCCTTTCCTCTACTCCCTCTTCACCCACGACTGCAGACCTGCTGATGGTTCCAACACCATCATTAAGTTTGCAGATGACACCACGGTGATTGGCCTCATCAGTGACAACGATGAGGCCGCCTACAGGGAGGAGGTGGATCGTCTGGCTGAGTGGTGCGACACAAACAACCTGCTGCTTAACACCGAGAAGACCAAGGAGCTCATCGTGGACTACAGGAGGAATGCTGACCCACATCCACCCATCCACATTAAGGGGACGGCTGTGGAGCGTGTGAGCAGCTTCAAGTTCCTGGGAGTCCACATCTCCGAGGATCTCACCTGGACGACCAACTGCTCCAAGCTGGTCAAGAAGGCTCACCAGCGCCTCTTCTTCTTGAGGACTCTGAGGAAGAACCACCTGTCCTCAGACATCCTGGTGAACTTCTATCGCTGCACCATCGAGAGCATCCTGACCAACTGTATAACAGTCTGGTACAGGAACTGCTCTGCCTCGGACCAGAAGGCGTTGCAGAGGGTCGTGAAAACTGCCCAGCGCATCGCCGGAGCACCACTTCCTGCCATAAAAGACATCTACAGGAAGCGGTGTCTGAAAAGGGCTGGGAAAATCATCAGAGACCCCAGTCACCCATCACATGGACTCTTCACCCTCCTGCCCTCTGGGAGGCGCTACAGGAGCCTCCGGACTAAGACCACCAGGTACCGGAACAGCTTCTTCCCCACAGCTGTCAGACTCCTGAACTCTGCCTCCTGACATCTGACCCACGTTAACTCATGGACTGAACATACACACACACACACACAATGGACAACTGTACCCTCAAACACACAATAATAACATGGAGTGAACCACCACTCACAACCACTAGCACTTTATATAGCCTCTGTAGAAATTATCCACACCCTCACTTACCTTAACTGCACTACTGTATAGCTCTGTAATAATCATTCTGTACATACGATAATTTTTAACCCTACAACTGTTTACAACTTGCATAGTTCCCATTTCTGTATAGCTGTATATCTCAGATTCCTGTAAAGTTATTTATTTCATATTCTGTATAGTTTTTCATATTTATATCCTGTCCATATCCTGTACATAGCTTGTACTCACTACAGCCTGTACATACTTATAGTTATAGAATATTCACAACATACTTCATACCGTGTACATTATAACATACCATAATAGACCCATTTCTGTAATATACTTACATATCTATATTATTGCTAATATATATTGTAATATATCTATATCACTAAGCACTTCTGGATGGATGCAAACTGCATTTCGTTGCCCTGTACCTGTGCATGTGCAATGACAATAAAGTTGAATTCTAATTCTATTCTAATTCTTTTGTGTCATTGTTTTGAATTTCATCACATTGGACAAAGACAGGAATACTTGCACAGCCTGTTAGGCTTCTTTCCTTTTTTGCATAAAGCAATTATTTACATTTATCTCTACTGTTGCTCTTTTGCTGACCTCAACATTCATTTGCTTATTCTCAAAATATTTTGAGTTAGGACCAAAGGCTTTGGTCTGCTTAAATTTTACCTGTTTAGAAAACAGCTATAGAAAAAAACAACCACTGTACTCTTAAAATGTCAAAGTCATTGTCAATGTCAACTTTATTTATATGGCACTTTACAGCCAACAAGATGCACCAAAGTGCTGCACAGCACAAACACCAAAGCAATTGATAGGAGTACCTGAAAAGAACGAAGGGGGGGAGGCAGAGATTATTTGTTTTAAACGCGACACTAGTTTCATGTAGATGAAATCAAAACCAACTCTAGATAGGACATAGGTGAACTGGTGAACATGTATGCTACCATGAAAGTAAACAGTTTATTTTTGAGCCATCATCTGGTGTTCTCATTCTGTGGAGATTTTCACATTAGTCAGATATGAAAATAATAAAACACAGCTACAAGTTAGGGGCTCCTTGAAGCCAGTCTCAGATATAGAGATACCGTAAAAGTCAATTTATTTCTCTGCATGTAGGGAGGATTTTTTTCAGAGAACTGGTTCTCAGTAGTTCAGTTCTTTGGATTGTGCTTATCGGTTACTATCGCACTTGTACAATTAACAGATTTCAGTTGTGTGCCAGAGGAGGAAAACAGTGGTGCATTCTACAGCAGGGATACGGACAATGTTTTGTTTTTTCACCTTTTAACAAAGGGGGGAAATCCCTCCAACATGTACAAACATTTGAACACACAGCATGCAATTAATTTGCATGTTAGTAATGTCTTTGGGTGGAGCCAATGAAAACCCAATAAGAATCGATAAGAGAATCAATAAGGAATTAAATTGCTAAGTGATACTGATATGGGAAAACAGCCCTTACTTGTCGAAGCATGGACTCCGCTAGACCCCTGAAAGAGTGCTGTAGTACCTGACAAAAAGATGTTAGTAATATGATTTTTTTGATTTGATTTTGATTTTATTGATTAGCATTCAAATATCTCAGTGAATACAGAACAAAGATCTACCACAAAGCAAGAAAGCACGAGACAAGGCTAATCAAAAGGTATTGGCTGAAGCATTTGCTTATTACGCCAACCCTTTTAACAAAAGATCTTTTTGCATGCAGCTCCTGTACACAGGGCTCGAAGCAAATAATAAAACAAAGCAAAAACAAAACAAACAAACAAACAAACAAACAAACAAACAAACAAACAAACAAACAAGAAAAAAAAACTTTCCGCCTTAGATAAGTAACTACATCAAAGCAAAAGAATCAAGAGTTTTTTTGGGGTTTTTTTTTTTTTTTTTTGCTCTTTTCATTCTTGATATATATTTTTTTCTAATACTCTATTTTTAAACATATTTTTAAACAAGGAAAATGAACTACACCTTTTAAAATCACTGTCATAACTATTCCACAGGTTAACTCCTCCAACAGAAACACATCTCTGCTTTATATTTGTCCTCATCTTGTTTTTTTTAAAGAAATCTGTTCCCCTTAAGTCATATTGACTCTCTCTGACTTTAAACAGCTTCTGAGTACTGCGGCAAAGCAAGTTATTTTGTGCTTTATACATTATCTGTGCCATTTTATGTTCATCTAAATCATAAAATTTCAGGGTATTCAGATTAATAAACAAAATGTTAGTTGGTTCTATATAGTTTGATTGGTTTATAATTCTTATAGCTCTTTTTTGTAACTTTTTTTTATTTTTATTTTTTTTTATTTTTTTTTTAGTCACTTCCACGTTGGCTTCACTGTCCACTGTTAAAAGGAGCTACTAGAAGATGTTTTCACCAGAGCATGGTTCATAATCAGCTGTTTGCATAAGCAACCTTAGTACAGGAGCACAGTGTGACTCTGCTGCCCCGCTGACATTTTGTCTAGACCAGGGGTGGGCTCCTCAACATGTCCTGAAGTTCTCCAGAGGCCTGGTAACGAACGACTCATTTGATTCAGGTGTGTTGACCCAAGGTGAGATTTAAAACCTGCAGGACACCAGCCCCCGAAGCCTGGAGTTGCCCACTCCGGGTCTAGACCCACGGAGAGCTGAGGTTTTGGCTTTTACTTTAATACACCGGTCTTTTTTGTAACTTGAAAATAGGAAGAGTGTTCGTTTTATATGCATTACCCCATATCTCCAGACAGTAAGTCATATATGGAAGCAACAGAGTACAATAAAGTGTGTATAACGATTTTTTATTCAGGACATGCTTTGTTTTATAGAGAATAGCAATGGTTTTTGACATTTTTGTTTTCACATGGTTTATATGAGACTTCCAACTCAGCTTATCATCAATTATCACTCCAAGAAATTTATTTTCGTACACTCTTTCAATTTCAATTCCATTAATCCTGATTTTAGATACATTTTTCATTTGTCTAGTGCCAAAAATAATCTATTTTGTTTTCTTTATATTTAACGATAACTTATTTACATCAAACCAGTTTTTTTCCGCTGTAGTCAGAAGCTGTTCTGGGTTTTTACCTGAGCAATACAGAGTGGTGTCATCAGCAAACAATACACATTTTAACAGTTTGGAAACACTACATATGTCATTTATATATAATATGAATAATTTAGGGCCCAGCACAGAGCCCTGAGGAACACCACAAGTTACCTTCAGCTGATTAAATTTTACATTATTGATTTCAACATATTGATATCTGTCATCCAGGTAACTTTTCATCCACTTGTATGCTAACCCTCTTATGCCATATCTCTCTAGTTTATTCATTAATATAGAATGATCAATTGTATCAAACGCCTTTTTTAAGTCTATAAAAACACCAACTGTCATGACCCTGTGCCTTCTCGGCTGACTCTGTATGGCTACAAGTGTTTTTGTTGTGCTGCATCTCTCTCTCTCCCCTCCCGCGCACTGCGCTCTACCGGGGCGGAGTCGTGACGGCTCCAGCCCCTGGCTCGGACACCTGCAAGCAATCATCTCACCCACTTAAGGCGGCTGCTGAGAGTGCTTCCTCGCTGGATTATTGTGTAACACTCGTCAGTGTCATCACCTATCTGAGCCGTTTTACGAGTTTCTGTCGTGCCACTACTTACCTGCCTTTCCTCTCTGTGCCAGAATTCTCGCCAGCCTGAGGACCGCCGTTGGTGAGCTAAAGCCGGAGTCCGAGCTACCTGAGCTTCAGTGGATTTTGTACCTAGCCCTCTTCTTCCCGTGCCTGTGTTCCCCGGAGACCCTCTTCCTGTGCCCCCCTCACCCGTATATATTCGCACCTGGTGTCTGTGTGTGTAAATAAATCACGAACTTAAGTGACGGTCTGCCTCCGAGTCCCTCCTGAGCCTGACAGAATAATCCAGCCACCGCTATGGACTCAGCAGGCCCAGCCTCGGCAGCGACAGCCCCCATGTCTCTGGAGGAGCTTCTGCACCGACACGAACAAATGCTGGTGAAGCTCAGCGGAGACGTGGCGTCTCTAACGCAGGCCTTCGCCCAACGGATTCCGCTGGCCGAGGACCAGCCTCCCGCGGCCCCTCCCCAGGTAACGCACGCTCCTGCCGTCACTACAACAGCCACAGCTACCCAGGCTGCTAGCGCGGTAGCTTCAGTAGCCTCCGCGGTTTCGCTGGATAAGCTTTTGCCTTCACCTGAGGCTTTTTCTGGGGAGATGGGAAAGTGTGCGGGATTTTTGTTGCAGTGTTCTATGCACTTTCAATTACTGCCCCATGTGTTTGTTTCTGACGGGGTTAAGATCGCTTACGTCACCCAGCTACTATGTGATCGAGCCCTGGCCTGGGCCCAGGCCCAGCTGCAGGCTTGCCCCGGAATGTCTTATGACGACTTCCTGTCGCGCTTCAAGTCGGTGTTTGATAAAGGCTCTAGTACGGAGGCAGCTGGCTATCGTTTGATTAATCTGAAGCAAGGTAGGCGAAGCATGGCTGACTTTTCTGTTGATTTCTGGACCCTAGCTGCACAGACCAAATGGGGACCTGAGGCTCTGAAGACCACTCTGTTAAATAATATCTGCGAAGAGCTCAAGGATGAGATAATGATGCGGGAGCTTCCTGCCTCTCTGAATGCATTAATGTCCCTGTGTATTCAGGTGGATGATCGCCTGCGGGCGCGCCAGAGCTCACGAAGGCGGCAGTTTCGCGAGCCTCTG
This sequence comes from Rhamphochromis longiceps, assembly GCF_057381845.1. Taxonomy (NCBI): domain Eukaryota; kingdom Metazoa; phylum Chordata; class Actinopteri; order Cichliformes; family Cichlidae; genus Rhamphochromis; species Rhamphochromis longiceps. The sequence continues at coordinate 29,235,584 of NC_140577.1, read as the reverse complement.
GCTTCTCGGGAGCCCCAACCCGACGCACGGGAGGCTGGAGCGTTTGGAACAGAGGAGGAGGTACCCATGCAGCTGGGATGTTCTCGACTCACTCCTGCGGAGCGACAACGCCGGTTTTCCGCGGGTGAGTGTCTGTATTGCGGTCGCAAGGGGCATTACATCTCTGCCTGCTCGGCGCTGGCAAAAGGGGGCACCCACCAGTAATTGAGAGGGTACTGGTGGGCGACCTGTCCAGCAACAAGCCTCTTCCCCATCTCTTGCTGCCTGCAAAACTCACCCTCCGGTCGTTGTCCCATTCCCTCTCTGTGTTAATTGACTCTGGTGCAGAACAGAATTTCATTGATGCGTCGCTAGTCTCCAAGCTCAACATTGGCACACAGCCACTGCCTCATCCTCTCCGCGTGTCTGCCCTGTCCGGTCACCGGTTGCCTGACATAACACACGTCACCCTACCCGTCACACTCACTCTCTCCGGTAACCACGTTGAGAACGTTTGTTTCTGTGTGTTTAAGGCTCCAGTAACCCCGCTTGTACTAGGTTATCCATGGCTTTGTTGAAATCTCCCAATTCTTTGAATCTTTGGGCTGAAGGAAGGACAATACTCGGTGTATTTATGCTCAATCAACAATCATTTATTTCCATACAATTCAACACTTAAGAGCATAAGGACCATCATGATGGGGAGAGCTGCCTGAAGAGGGTCACAGCAAGTCTCAAAATGGTGACGGGTTGCTCAGCTTTTTATAGTCTCTAGTGGCCCCCATCTAGTCGTAAAAGCCAAAACATCACATTCTTTCTCTGTTACAGCGCCTAAGTTATGACCTCGACAGTTGTTTCTCTGCTTTCTGTAAGGTGGGGGTGTGGAATGTGGTCTGTCTATCTCCCCTGTCTTAGACACAGAGTCTCCTGCTTACAAGCTTCTCTTCATGATTCAACAATTAAGCATGTAACACATTCACAGCAGATCAAGGATACAGAGTGATGCACACTTATCTAATAAACTAATAAGTGAATATGTTCTGTTAACTCAAAAGTATAATAAGAACTAAACTACATACAGCTCACACACTCTATATTAAAGGGTATAATATGATCTACAGCAGTATCATACTTCAACTACTTTGATTACATATATAAGGTAACATATAATACAGAATAATCTAATAATTCCCCCTTTTGATCTCTTAAAAGAGATCACTTATAACATGCACTCCAGGGTCGCAAGGTCCAGTTCTTCTTGGTCCTGAGGCCCTCTGTCCCCCTTTAACGGGTGGACCATATGTGGGTTGACCTCTGTGTTCACGCAGTTCAGATGCAAGCAAAGTTAGATTTACAACCATAACAGCAGTTACAGATGACACTCCCATCACTCCCCCATTCTCCCACAGCTTTATTTTGGTGGTCCAGTTTTCCACCCCCTTTTTAATGCCCCCTTATACCTTTCAAACGTACTTAGACTAGAACCTCTGTCTAAGGAGCTTTTAACCTTTATTTTTATTGCTGCAGCTACCAGTGTCTTCCAGTTGGGTGATTCTCAGCTTCTTTCTTCGACCTCCGGGGTTCGACCACCCTTTAGTCATTGCACAGTTCTGGGGATTATTCTGCCCCGATTTCAAACAAGGATCTGTGTGTTTTGGGATCACCGCCGTGTCCCCCTTTTTGCCAAGAGCCTCTCGAACCTCGTTGGTCTGGTGTTCCTGGTTTTCGCCAACCCTTTCATGGTTATTGCTGTGTTTGTGGGATCCATGTTCTCCAGGAGCCCAAACGCCATGACACTTGACCCCAGTTGCTGTCTCGGCAGTCCCTACATCTGTCTCTGCTGTGAAGGGTCCTCACATCTCCGTGTCCCCGTCTGGTGTCTGTTCCTTTCTCTGCAAGAGACAGAAAACCAAAACACCTCTCTCCCTAGCCTTGATAATCTAATATTGTTATCCATTGTTGTTCTAATGATTCAAATTTGGTTTAAAATATTATGTTCAGGACCTATTCTAATCATAATCTATGTGTGTGTAAAAGAAATCAAAAATTAGTGAACCCTTTCTAAGTCTAACACATTATAAGCTTAAGTTTTACCATAGCTAAATTATTAAACACAGAAATAACGTCATAAGATGTTCATAAAACCATTGTTTGATGTTCGGACTCAACTCCCCCTTTTTTGACACACTCCCATGTGTCAATTCATTGGAGCTAGACAATTAAAAGAGAAGGTTAGTGACATCATATCTCAGAAAGTATCAGAAATTCTTCTCTCGAGTACCGTTGCTCCAGCCTTGTCATCCCAGAGGATCCTCAATCCCGGAAATTTCCCTTCTCCTCCTGTAATAAAGTCTGTCATCCTTCCATGCCCTGGTAACTGGTCCATCCAGAGCTGTAACATTTTGAAATGTACATACAACAAGCCAAACCACACCTTGGTCACACCAACCCTTTTCTGCCCTGAAGATGTCCAACGCCATCTTAGTCTGGACCAGGGTTGTAATAGTTTTGCAATTTTCATTAGTTTTTATTTTTATTTAGCTTCGACTTCAGATTTTCAATTTTATATCAGTTTTAATCAGTTTTTACCAATTGTTTGCTAGTTTAGTTTTGATTAGTTTCAGTTATAGTTTTAGTTGTGTCTGCAATAATTAAGTGTAGCAAAATCCCAGTCCCATCATATCAGTCATGCTCTTGTGCTTATCCTTGGGTATTGTGACTATTAACTCTTGCAGCACTGGGTGCTCCTAATATTGGTTCAAGTGAATTTATAAACTTTGTGAAGGGAATTGACTCCTCTGCACACTGGAATAAACATAATCAACATGATCCACATTTTACTGCGTGTTCTTTCACCATCTTATTGATTCAAATGCTCCATCCTTATGTGGTTTGCGACATTATGTTTATCCACTTTGTCTCTAAATGTTTGAAGAATTTTCAAGTTTGGGGTCAAATTTTAAGAATTTGACCATAAGTGAAAGTTATGGTGTCATCACCCCCTTCGGGGCTTACCTTTCCCAGTTTTGATGACATTCCTCCCTATTCTTTGCAAATACCCCCTGTTGGTGGCGAGAAACTGTTGGTGTGGTGTTACAGGAAAAATGATTCTGTTTCTTTACCTTCTTTTAAATGTACAAAGATGCCTTTTGTCTGCCCTCTGCCTATGGTTAGATTAGTTTAGAATTATCTTTTTAGACTTTCCCAGCAAACACATCTTGTTTCTGGGACATATTGTTTTAGATTGTTTTATCTTCCCTAGCTCTCTGCTGACGAGACTAGCACCATATATGGAGTTGTTTTATTTTATCTGTTTATTATTTGTTATCCTGTTCTCACTGTCTCTGTGCTCTGTGCCTATAAAAATTACCAAGCCACTGTGCATGGTGTGAGTTGTTCTTAGCAGCTCACCCGTGTACACGTTTGATAAAGAAAGTAACTTTGTCTCATTGTGTCTTTATTTCTCCTGGGTTTTTTACAGAGTTTTCCCTCAACATTTCTTGGTCCTTCGAGCCGGATCGCCTCCATCGTGTCCCATCTCCGTGACCAGTCCACGTTGTTCGTCTGTCGACAGCCCACACACTAGGTGTGTGGTCAAAGACCAAGGGCGTTAAATTCGAGTCTTGGCCAACGTTCTAGAAAGCGACCCACGGTGGTGGGGCCCGATCGAGGTGGACCAGACCCGGCGACACTGACCAGGTAGATACAGACACACTGACACAATCTTGCGTAAAAGCGTATTTTAAATTCAGGGAATTTAAAATAGCGAAAGTAGCTCGTCGCGACTGGAAGCTCCCCACCTCTGTGGGTTTAAAGTAGCTCGTCGGCTGGTAGCTTGGAGCTCGTCGACTGGAAGCTCCCCACTTCTGTGGGTTAGGTTTGGAGCTCTGGGTAGCTCCCCCAGCTGGGTCTAGGGAATAAGTAGCTCGTCTACAGAAAGACTGGCAGCTCCCCTTATGATAAGGGTTCCGATCGCGCGAATAAGTGTGAATGTATGTGTGTGTATTGTTTTAATTAACGGAGCAAGCTGAATTTTCACGGTCCAATAAGAGACTGAGCTGCTCCTCCTGTGTTTTTTCTTTTACTGCTGTTCACTGACGTGCTGGTGAGTTGAGAGAACGGTCGAGTTCCGTCTCGTAAAGTTCACACCGCTTTTGGAAATAGTCCGAAAGTAGAAGGGCGTGTGAGCAACCACTCTCGTCTCTAATACCAGCGAAGGTGATAGCAGCTGTATTGTGTATATATTACTTAAACAAAAATAAGTAAATACATAAATAAGATGGGTAATCAAGCAAGTGAAATTAAAACTCACTCCTGACGAGCAGTGGTGAGAAAAGAAAAGTCCAGACGCCGGACAAAAACAGTGTCTGTAAACTGAGAGATTTAAGAAAACAAAATATAAACAGTCAGAAGAATAGAACTCAACTGCCAGTTTAGTAAAACCAGAAGACGAGACACTGTGCAGTGCCCACAACCCTTTTAGAAAGCCATCACTCATTCCTGCAGCCGCATCTGCAGCACCACCCATATCAGGAAGAACTTAATAATCCCTTATTAAGTGAAAACTAGAGATCAAAGTAGTTTGAAGTAGTTTAAAAGGGTTGAAAACAGACCCCACTGAGTAGATATAAATATAAAAAGTACGAAATAAAGATGAAGGGAAAATTACAGTAGAAATTATCTTTAGAGTATTTGAAATTAATAATAGCAAGGATAACAACCTGTAAAGTGATATTAACAATGAAACACAGTTGGCATGATGACCATGCCCAGCATGTATAAAATGAATATAAAGCAAATAATTCACACGAAAATATTTTAATAACATAAATAAGGTATATTAAGGCTGTGTCACTGTTCAGCCAAGGACAGTGTGTGAAAAGGTAACTGTCTCCACCTTGGGAAAAGGATGATTCTGCAGGTCATCTGAAGCCCTTGATGGATACAAAATAAAATATAAATAATATATTATAATAGAACTGCCTGGTCCGCCATGCAACAGAGAGAACAAATGTGACCGCAGATTGGATGAATTCTAAATTATCTGTTTGCTGAATAAGATGATCCTAACTAACAAATTGGCTCAGGAGTAGTATAGTGGTACACACTGATAAAATATTATAATATGCTATTGCTGTTATATAAGACAAAGAGGATAATATTAACAATGACATAATATTAATATGAAGAGGCACCTTAATCGGTTATGATGTGAGGTGGATAATTGTTAAGCAGTAGTCTACATCAAGCTTAAGGTTTGCTGAAACTCAATGTAATGACATGTGAGATGAAGACAATACAGAGAATAACTAAACTAATGAAGTGCATAGAGGCACTTGACCAGCTTGAAACTTATCATTCTAGAATGACACATTGCTGAGATATAGAGCACACCTATAATAACAACCAATAAGCAAAACCCTGTAGACAACAGCTAAAACTACAGGATTGAGAAGCTGAATTAAATATGTAGACACTGCTAAGCTGATGAGCATGTTCCACATTTTCTTTTCTTTTTATTTATTTGTTTCTTTTAGAGCAGAAGCTGCTATTCTGCCCAAAGAAAGACTCTAGGTCTGACCAACCGTTTCAGTCATGGGCAAAAAGATGTCAGTCAATAAAATTCTAAAAGATAATTTATTGACGAAAAATATATCAAGAGATAAAAGATAAAACAGTCCAGTGTCCCACTTATGAATTGTATAAAAACACACAGTCCCAAGGCCAGAGCCAGCTATGCCACACGGCCAAGTTGCACCCCACATGTTGCCTTTAACAGGGTTAGAAGTTGTCCTTGGAGACCCACCACCCTGCAAGCATATAGTCAGTGGTCACTCAAGCCTCTGGAACTCTGCTGCCTTTAGGCTGTGGCATATAATAGGCCCTGGACTGCACAGAGAGACAAAACAACACAGTGTTTGTAGTGTGGGCTAGATGTAGACCAGTGTATCAGTGCAATCAAGTACACCTGCCTCTAATTAGTCCAACCCCATTCCAGCCATTGGCTCACCAAAAATGTGACAACCACAAAACCACTCCCAACCCAGTGCAACTTCACACAATAATATGGAGCTGAATTAACACAGGCACATTAGTCTACCATGTTACAAGCTGCATGCTATTACAAGCCAACATATGCAGACTTCTGCCTTGTACGGGTGGCAGCATTTTTCTTTTTCTTGTGTGTCCTGACATGTTTATGTTTTTTGTTGTTTGATTATTTTGTTGGTTTTGGAAACGAATTTAAACGAACTTGTGACCATACTTGAGAATCACAGTGACACATAGTGATTAGGCATATGATTGAAAAATGCCTAGGTTTAGAGCTGTGAGCTATGAGCTGTGAGCAATGCAAAGTTAAATATATATTTGTATAAATGGGAAACAACCCTAACTTGAAAGTTTGAAATGTGTGAGATCCATGACTTGTTTGAAGAACTAGAAATTATCTAAAAATGCCTTAAGTGAAAATGTAGAGTTGCATCTATTCTCCCAAACCAAAAAAAAAAAAAAAAAAGAGAAGAAGCATTCTGTAACTTAGAAATAAGGCTGACGTGTTGACAACAGACTAAAACACTAATTCGCAGGTGGCTATCAGGAACAGAGGCGAGCAAAGTCACAAACACCAAGGCTGCAGACAGCCACGCAGCAACAGCAGATAACATAGAGACAACGCCTGCTAGAACCGTTTTGAAACCTCAGCAAAACAATTTGTCAGAACGTGCATGACGTGTCAAAAATATAATGCTCAGGGAAACCTGAGACTACACAATCCATATGGACTTTATTGAGCTAAATGAATGCCAAGGGTAAAAATACACCCTAGTGGTTATAGATGTATTCTCAAAGTGGCCAGAAATCTACCCAGTGAAAAAGGCAGATACAATTTCAGTAGCAAAATGTATGTCTAAGTTGTAGGAAAATAAAGAGATTGTAAATGACGAAGAATGTAATGATGTCTATCAAGTGTCTTGCAGATCACAGCCCGGTGACTGGGTTCTGATCAAAGTGCTCCAAAGGAAAAACTGGAGCTTGCAAAATTGCGGAACGACCATCCTGGATCCATCAGAGTCACTGCAGGCGAGTCAGTGAAGCCATCTAAACACAGCTGACGGCAGGCTTGCCCACTTGTTGTGATCTCGCCCGGTGGAGGGGTCAGCTTTCCTGGCCGGGGGGTCTACTCGCGACAGGAGGGTGTGTCCCGTCGTCATGAGGTGGTGGCTCTTAATAACTGCAGTGGCCCTGACCATGGCCGGGCTCCTCATCTTTGCTTCCGTGAGGGACAATAAGTCACGCTACATGGAGAAAAGGCAGACACTGTATGACAAAGGAAAGTACACCAAGTTTCCCCATGGCTATGCCACTAATTTCTGGTGGCAGTTTATGAACACTACAGCTTACTTGAATAATAAAACTGACTGCTATGCAAATACATATACACTTTCTGCCCACCAAGGAACGAGAGGAAGTGTATGGACTGTTCACTCAACGAAACCTGTGCCAGTAACGCGACACTGATGAGCCTCAACTGTCGCTCCAACTACAGCTACCGAATGATACTACAAACAAAGACTCATTACCAGACAGGATGTGCACGGACGGCACCAAGCAGTAAAGGAACCAGAGTTTCGCATCTGAGGAGGAGTGAAATTCTTACAGAGCTTGATCCCCGGCATTGGAGTTGCCGAGGTGCGGGATCACGTGGAAATCAACCAATATGCTCTGCTACGACACATCAACTTGACTAAGACCCTGGGAACCGCCTTAGCAGGAGAACAGCAGGCCATCAGAACGATGGTGCTGCAGAACAGACTGACTCTAGACCTGCTAACAGCATCACAAGGAGGAGTTTGTAAGCGGAGACATTTATGAAGCTTTGCAGAATTTGACCATTCTGCAGAAATATGTCACTGACCACACATCTGGAGCAGCTACACCGCCATGTCTAAGAGTAATGATTTCAAAGATGATAACAACTACAATGACTGCTTATGTTGCCGTGCCTGAAGAAGACCAGCATCCCGTTGCAATTCTGTTAGAGGAGAACTTGTAATAACTGCTAATGAATGACGTGGTGATTAAAAATGACTTGATTAAAACATTAGTAGGTTATGCAGGTTTTCATCCTTGTATTTTTTGAAGTTTTCATTTTACATATTAGGTTTTCATCATTTTTAAATACAAAGTTTTCATTTTAGTTTTCATCCTTTTATTTTTTGTAGTTTTAGTTTTATTATTTTTTCTTGTTTATTCCACTTGTTATTTCATTTACTATGTTTTTCTTTTTATTATTTTCTTTTGTTTTATTCTTTAGACCAAATGACTTCCATTTCTGCTATGCTGACATTTTGAAAATTAAAAAATTGCTTAAGATACTTAAATAACCTTCACAGACAATTGTTGTATACATTTAAAATAAGTTAAAACAGGAGGGAATGTTACAGGAAAAATGATTCTGTTTCTTTACCTTCTTTTAAATGTACAAAGATGCCTTTTGTCTGCCCTCTGCCTATGGTTAGATTAGTTTAGAATTATCTTTTTAGACTTTCCCAGCAAACACATCTTGTTTCTGGGACATATTGTTTTAGATTGTTTTATCTTCCCTAGCTCTCTGCTGACGAGACTAGCACCATATATGGAGTTGTTTTATTTTATCTGTTTATTATTTGTTATCCTGTTCTCACTGTCTCTGTGCTCTGTGCCTATAAAAATTACCAAGCCACTGTGCATGGTGTGAGTTGTTCTTAGCAGCTCACCCGTGTACACGTTTGATAAAGAAAGTAACTTTGTCTCATTGTGTCTTTATTTCTCCTGGGTTTTTTACAGAGTTTTCCCCCAACATGTGGTCAAGTGGGTGCTATAGAAACAAAAGCTCAGGACAGAATAGTTATCAGTCATGTACTTCCTACAAATTTTACATATATTGAATTTCATATTGATCCTCTGAGTGTAATGGTACATTTTAATTTGAATTTATCAAAACTAAACACAATAGGTTTTCTTTCTTTACTTTGCTCTTGTTCTTTTTCAGTACCACATCCTATCAAATGTCCCTGTCGGTTATATTCTACTTTTAATAACTTACTATTTCAAGCGAGAACCTAAATCACGTGGCCCAATGTTTGTTATTACATATCTCTATTCTGAATGTGGCAAGTCATTCATAGGTATTGTTAAAGTTTTGGCGATTTTCCTCTATAAAATTTAATTAACTTTTTACAGTGGCCTGCTATGGTTAATAACATATTCCAGTCATGAGTGATATCAAACGTTTTTCTCCACTGTAGCATTTGGCATTCCCAATAATATACCATGATACCTTAATCAAAACACAGCTAATATAGCACAGTTTTCTTAATGCAAACAACAGTAACTCAGCATTACCAACCCAAGAGTTAAGTCTGCAGTTCCACACTCTCATGTGAAGCCACAGTCTCCTCCTCCAGTCTCTCTTATCCTCCTGCTCCTGAAAAAACAAAGCGAAGCATCCACCCTTCTCTTGCCGGCTGGGTGAATTGTTTATTGGCATTTACTAGTCCTAAAGTGGGTGCAGTCATTGTCTCAGTATCAAGTCAGTCAAAACTTTTAGTCGTCAGTCCATCACAGTCCATTCACATGCATACCTCCACACACATTCATACCAGATGTTGCTGATAATGGAGTCTCACGCGCAACCTATTCGAGCATCCATCACCAGCAAGATGACGTCATCATTTTAAAAGGAAAACAATTCTTTGTTCTTTTATTCTGGATTGACCCGCTGCAATCCTTTTTAGACTAAGGACTTCTCATGTGATCAGTGTCCCATATAAGTGAATTTCTCCCAAGCCAATTACAATCATGGAGAAGCACACTTTGCAACTGTTTTTGTAAGAATATTTCATAGCGCTTTAAATTTCAATCTTTCAGGCCTGGTTTAAAGAGCTGATTGTTAAATCATGAACTCACAAAATATCAACATATCACCACCGGTGGATCACACCTCTCAGATTTTCTCATCTCAGTGCACTGTAACAAAAACGAAAACAGACATAACCAACAAAATACTACTAAAATAACACAAACTAGGGCCCGTTGCAGACATGTCCAAGCATAAAACTATCCCTCTCTCGCTTACGAGAAAGAACACAAGCCAAAGCTCACTGATAAAATCAAGCTAGCGCTAAGCAAAACCAAACAATCAACCAGAAATTCACAGGAACGTTTTGCTTCCTGCCGGGACAATATTGTGTGGGAATGAGAAGCTCAGGTGCCGTAACACCTTTTGTTCTTCCTTGAATTAAATCTCAATCACAGAAAATGCCGTACTCCAACCTAACCTTACACTATTAATTCATCAATTTTCACTCTGTGCCACTGTTCCTCATCAGGGCTGTGTGAAGCACAGCAAAGAATTCAGTCAAGGCCTTGAGCCATAAACAGACATCACGCACAGACATTGTTTTCATAACCAAACCTGTTTTAGACCTTATTCCTAAAATCTACATAAATGCCCTCTGAGTGACATATAACACATTCTAAGTAATCAATGGCTCCTCATAAAAATTATGCATTGGGATGTTTGTGAGCAGCATTTTGCATATCAGCATAAGCAAAGCATTCTTCATTGCATCAGCGTGTGTGTGTGTGTGTGTGTTTCTCTTCATTCTGAGTCAGTGCATGTAGATGTGTGTGTTTGTGTGGGTGTTTGTGTTCATCACTTTCCTGTTCTGGTGTTCTGGGTAAACCACGGCCTGAAGCGTGCCCTGGGGTCCTGCCCTCCTCCTTTTCAGTTTGTTTGCGACCATTGCTGCTGCTGCTCGAAGTTCTGTCCATCCTGGTTCTGACCCCAATTGGGGCAGTCCTTTCTCCAGTGTCCATGCTCACCGCAGGTGAAACCTGCATCTTCTCCTGTATTTTTGTCCATTCTGAGGTGCCTTCTGTCCTCAGTTACTCCTCCTGTCCCGGTCACGCCCTTTTTGCTGCCCGATCCTCCGTGTTGGTCCATCACTGTCCTGCACAGTGTAAAAGCTCCTGGAGCTGACAACGGGGCCAGGCCCTGTGTCAGCCTTCTCTCCCCCTTTTTTTGTTTTTTTTCTCACCATATAATCAACTCATGACCCACCAAGCTGACAGGACAACACAGGATCATGTTTAAAAGCCCAAAAATGGAATTTTCTTTCATTCAGTAATCACTTTTATTAATCAATCAACAGAAAACATGTCACAATTTGACTCTTTTAACCACTAAATTTGTTGTGTCTTGCCTGGTTGGTTAGACCAGTGCTTCTTTTTTTTGTTAAATTGTTGTCCTGCAACCCAGAGGGTTTCTTTGTCAGTAATGTATAGACTTCATCATTTAAGTATGTTAAATTTTTCTTCAACTTTGCTGGAAAATCTTCACATGTTCACGAGTGTAAGCTGTTTCTTCATTGCGTGTGTGTGCATTTGTAGGCAGGCAGGTTAATTTTATCTTTTCTCAAACTAGGCGTTACCTTAAAAGGAGCCTTTCTCTCAGATTTCTCTGCTTGCGTGTGTTTTTGTTTCACCTTTTGTTGTGATGCTCCGGACGCCTTCCCAACCTCCACAAGTCCGTTGGCCCCAATTTTATGTGTTAAAACTTCTCTTAATTTCTCCTCTAATCCTCTCCTCGCTGCTGTCTGTTTCACAGCTGCTGATTCTTACTGAGTGTGGCTCCCATTACTTATAATTTTGCTTCGGCCGCTGTGCTTGTGGGGGCAGTTGGTCCAGGTCCGCAGCTTCCTGTATTAACACACTAAGAGATTTATTTAATTTCATTTTCATCACTGTTAAACAGATAAGCAGGCCACACGCCTACCTTGACAGCGTAAACTGTACGCCAGTCTCCCAACAAATTCCTCTCTGTACTCCTCCATAATTCTCCACTACACACCTCTTACTATCTCTCTTTTTTATTTTTATTTTTTATTACACCACAGAGTAATACACCCAATTATGCCCGTCTATCTCTATGTGGCTCCAAATTCCCTCTTTATTTAATTTCACACTCGTCAGGGGACAGGCACACAACAATTTCAACCACTGAAACGAGGAATTCAACCTTTTTTATTTCTTTACTAATCTAGACTCAACCTTTGTTCGCAAAATGTGTCTTGTTCTAGTCCGGAATAAATGTGAACCCGCGATTACGCTGCGGTCCCAGTGTTATTCCGTAGCTATGCGGGGGCCCTCACCTCCCCAAGTCACCACCTCGGTATCCGGACGCCGCCGGTCCTGGCCGCGCGTCCACGAACAGGAGGGTCGCCACTCCTAGGGCAAAATGTTCCACAGGTACACTAGACATCAACCTTTGATCCTAAAATGTGTCTTTGCTCTAGTGTCCTCCTAATCAAACACATCAACCGTCACTGTCACTGTGTTCACGCTTCACACTCACAAAAAACACACTCAGAGCGCGCCTCACTCACACTCAAAACAACACCTAGAGCGCGCTTTACACAAGTCAGCACTCAGAGCGCGCCTTCACACACACACACAACACTTTTCCTCAGCGGGAATTTTACACAGAAACCTCTGAGCTCAACTGTTAGATCTTCTTAAAGCACACTGCACCATAGATCAAAATACCCCTTTCTCTGCGCTTATGACCGCCACAACGGGGCAAAGTCGCATCATAAAAGTGATGCTTGCATCCCCGAAGTTATACCTGACATCATAAACCAGGTTTTGCTCTATGTACTTCTTGGCAAGTAAAATTTTACTTTGTTTTATGACCGCGGCCCTTAAAACTCGACTGACGCCACAAACCACCGTCAAACCTCTATCCAATGTGCTAAAACTAGCACCAACCACTACTGCACTTCACGGCCGCACCACCGGAACACGGCCGTATCATAAACCAAACCTACGGACGTGTTTCGCTCTCGCGTTGCCAGCGTTCAACTGCACCGTGAGCCAGCATCTGCTTTTCCTTAAATCAACTTCTATTTCATAGCCGGCAAGAGCCAGGACTTGACTGACACCATAAACAAACTCCAAACCTCGACTTCAATGTACTGAACTAATGGCCGCGTCTTCAGAAGAAATTCTAACGTATTATTGCTACAGAAGCCAGTATTAGACAAAATTAAATGTGGAAGGTAAAGTGGCTGCAACTAGTCCAACGTAGTATGTTATTAGTATCTCGGTAGAAGCAGTTTACTGCAACTAGTCCAATGTAGTATGTTATTAGTATCTCGGTAGAAGCAGTTTATTTAACACACTGGAATTCAGCCTCAACTTATGTTGTTAGTATCTTGCGCCAAAAACCAGACACCGACAAATTTACTGTGAAAATACGTGCAACTCAGTGAACAGATTAATTTGGAAAGCCCAATATGCACATTTGGTATTTATAATACAACAGGCTGTGCTTACCTTTTTATATTTGGACCGGTCCTCTGTTCACCTCGCCTCACGATCTCACCAAAGGCCAAATCTACACCTCCTCAGCACACCAAAGATCCGGGTCACACGGCACCAAGTTGTTGAAATCTCCCAATTCTTTGAATCTTTGGGCTGAAGGAAGGACAATACTCGGTGTATTTATACTCAATCAACAATCATTTATTTCCATACAATTCAACACTTAAGAGCATAAGGACCATCATGATGGGGAGAGCTGCCTGAAGAGGGTCACAGCAAGTCTCAAAATGGTGACGGGTTGCTCAGCTTTTTATAGTCTCTAGTGGCCCCCATCTAGTCGTAAAAGCCAAAACATCACATTCTTTCTCTGTTACAGCGCCTAAGTTATGACCTCGACAGTTGTTTCTCTGCTTTCTGTAAGGTGGGGGTGTGGAATGTGGTCTGTCTATCTCCCCTGTCTTAGACACAGAGTCTCCTGCTTACAAGCTTCTCTTCATGATTCAACAATTAAGCATGTAACACATTCACAGCAGATCAAGGATACAGAGTGATGCACACTTATCTAATAAACTAATAAGTGAATATGTTCTGTTAACTCAAAAGTATAATAAGAACTAACCTACATACAGCTCACACACTCTATATTAAAGGGTATAATATGATCTACAGCAGTATCATACTTCAACTACTTTGATTACATATATAAGGTAACATATAATAACAGAATAATCTAATAGCTTTCACAACACAACCCACACATCGACTGGCGGAAAGAGCAAGTTATGGGGTGGGGTGTGGGCTGCCACATGACCTGCCTTCGGGCCGCCACGCCATCTGCTCCCTCTTCCCCCCCCCGGGAAGCCTTCAAAGTCACCGGAGCTGTCTTCGGTTCCCTCCGTCTATCATGACCTCGCAGCAGTTTTTAGTAAGGATGAGGCGGGCTCGCTTCCACCACACCGGCCCTATGACTGTGCCATTGATCTTCTCCCTGGGGCGCCTCTCCCCTCTGGCCGCCTCTACAGCCTCACACAGCCCGAAAGGGAAACCATGGAGAGATACGTCAACGACTCTCTGGCTGCTGGGTTAATTCGCCCGTCATCCTCCCCCGTGGGGGCAGGATTCTTCTTTGTTGCAAAAAAAGACAAGACGCTCCGGCCATGTATTGATTACCGCGGCCTCAACAAGATCACTGTAAAGAACAAGTACCCTCTTCCCCTCCTTAATTCTGCTTTCGAACTACTCCAGGGGGCCACGGTGTTCAGCAAACTAGACCTACGAAACGCTTACCACCTGGTGAGAATCCGGGAAGGAGATGAGTGGAAGACCGCTTTCAACACGCATATTGGACACTATGAGTATCTCGTCATGCCCTTTGGCTTAACCAATGCGCCCGCGGTCTTCCAGGCCCTTGTTAACGATGTTCTGAGGGATTTTATTAATCTATGTGCTTTTGTGTACCTTGATGATATTCTCATTTTCTCTAAGTCCCAGGCGGAGCACGAGAGTCACGTGAGGCAGGTCCTGCAGCGCCTCCTGGAGAACCGGTTGTTCGTGAAAGCGGAGAAATGTGAATTTCACGTTGACACGGTGGCCTTCCTTGGCTATATCATCTCTCGGGGGGATCTCAAACCTGACCCCGAGAAGGTCCGGGCCGTGGTGGACTGGCCTCAACCGCCGAACCGCCAGCAACTCCGACGGTTCCTAGGATTCGCCAACTTCCACCGACGCTTCATAAAGGACTACAGTAAGATTGCCTCACCTCTCACTGTACTTACCTCTCCCAAAGTTCCTTTTCAGTGGGACCTCTCTGCTCAGGAGGCCTTTTCCCTACTGAAGGAGAAGTTCACTACCGCCCCCATCCTCCGTCAGCCCAACCTCAGGCAACCGTTCGTGGTGGAGGTGGATGCTTCGGACTCTGGAGTGGGAGCAGTTCTGTCGCAACGATTTGAAGGTACGCTCCATCCCTGTGCATTCTTTTCTCGTCGTCTCTCACCCGCAGAACAGAACTATGGCATCGGTGATCGGGAGCTGCTAGCGGTCAAACTGGCCCTGGAGGAGTGGAGGCACTGGCTTGAGGGCGCGGAACACCCGTTCATCATGTGGACCGACCATAAGAACCTTGAGTACATCCGGTCCGCCAAACGCCTAAATTCACGACAAGCCAGGTGGGCCCTCTTCTTCACAAGATTCAATTTCTCCATCACTTACAGACCAGGGTCGCGCAACGTGAAGCCCGATGCACTCTCCCGTCAGTTTTCCAGTACGGAGGGAGACTCCGATCCAGAACCGATTCTTCCAGCTACCTGTGTTATTGGAGCTGTCACATGAGAGATCGAAGCTCTCGTGCGCGAGGCCCAGGATATTGACCCCGACCCGGGGACGGGCCCCCCTGGTCGGTTGTTTGTCCCTGCTGCTGTCCGACCTCAGGTACTACACTGGGGCCACACTGCCCGGTTCACCTGTCATCCCGGAGCCCGCCGCACCATCACCTTCCTCCAGCGGTTTTTCTGGTGGCCCTCCTTGGACAAGGACGCCAGGGAGTACGTCATGGCGTGCACCACGTGTGCCCGGAACAAACGTCCCAACCGACCACCCGCCGGGCTTCTTCAACCGCTCCCCACGCCAGGACGGCCTTGGTCTCACATAGCGCTGGACTTCGTTACGGGGCTCCCACCGTCATCCGGTAACACCACCATCCTCACTATTGTTGACCGTTTTTCTAAGTCGGCTCATTTCATCGCCCTCCCGAAGCTCCCTACAGCCCTGGAGACCGCCCAGCTGCTCACCACCCACGTCTTCCGGCTTCATGGCATTCCGATGGACATCGTTTCCGACCGGGGACCCCAATTTACCTCTCGGGTTTGGAAGGAGTTCTGCATGCTGCTCGGTGCCGCGGTCAGCCTCTCTTCGGGCTTCCACCCTCAGAGCAATGGACAGGCCGAGCGTACCAACCAAGAGCTCGAAGCGGCACTCCGCTGTGTCGTCTCTCTCAACCAGACCACTTGGAGCGAGCAGCTCCCCTGGATTGAGTACGCCCACAACTGCCTGACCTCTTCAGCCACTGGACTGTCGCCGTTCGAAGCCTCATTAGGCTACCAACCACCCCTGTTCCCGGCCGTGGAAGGTGAGCATACCGTTCCATCAGTGCAACATCATTTCCGCAGGTGCCGCCGGGCCTGGCGGTCCACCCGAGCCGCTCTGCTGCGGACGGCAGAGCGCAATAAGGAGATTGCCGACCGCCACCGGATCCCTGCGCCTGCCTATACAGTTGGGCAACAGGTATGGCTCTCCTCACGCTTTGTTCCCCTTCGTGCCGAGTCGAAGAAGCTTTCCCCGGCTTTCATCGGTCCGTTCGAGATTGAGGCCCTGGTCAATCCGGTATCCGTCCGTCTGAAGCTGCCTCGCAATATGCGTATCCATAATGTTTTCCATGTCTCCCAGGTCAAGCCCGTGCTCTCCAGCCCGTTGTGCCCTCCTTCCGGGCCCCCTCCGCCCGCCTGGCTCGTGGATGGGCAGGAAGTGTTTGGCATCACCCGCATTATGGACTCTCGGCGGCGGGGGAGGGGCGTTCAGTACCTGGTGGACTGGGAGGGCTACGGGCCAGAGGAACGTTCCTGGGTGCCCCGGTGGGCGGTTCTGGCTCCTGGTCTGCTCCGCGAGTTTCACCGGCGGCATCCGGGTAAGCCGGGTGGGTCGCCGAGGGGCTCCCGTTGAGGGGGGGGTACTGTCATGACCCTGTGCCTTCTCGGCTGACTCTGTATGGCTACAAGTGTTTTTGTTGTGCTGCATCTCTCTCTCTCCCCTCCCGCGCACTGCGCTCTACCGGGGCGGAGTCGTGACGGCTCCAGCCCCTGGCTCGGACACCTGCAAGCAATCATCTCACCCACTTAAGGCGGCTGCTGAGAGTGCTTCCTCGCTGGATTATTGTGTAACACTCGTCAGTGTCATCACCTATCTGAGCCGTTTTACGAGTTTCTGTCGTGCCACTACTTACCTGCCTTTCCTCTCTGTGCCAGAATTCTCGCCAGCCTGAGGACCGCCGTTGGTGAGCTAAAGCCGGAGTCCGAGCTACCTGCGCTTCAGTGGATTTTGTACCTAGCCCTCTTCTTCCCGTGCCTGTGTTCCCCGGAGACCCTCTTCCTGTGCCCCCCCTCACCCGTATATATTCGCACCTGGTGTCTGTGTGTGTAAATAAATCACGAACTTAAGTGACGGTCTGCCTCAGAGTCCCTCCTGAGCCTGACACCAACAGTATATTCCTTATTATCTATAGCATTAGATATCCCTTCAACAAGTTCCATCACTGCCATCGAAGTGGACCTTTTCGCTCTAAAACCATATTGGTTATCACTTAGGAGATTATGCATCTCAATATATTTATCAAGTCTATTAACAAATAACTTTTCTAACATTTTTGAGAATTGTGGAAGTAGTGATATTGGCCTGTAATTGGTAAACTGACATCTCTCTCCGTTTTATGGATTGGAATAACTTTTGCTATTTTCATTTGTGACGGAAATACATCAGTTTGAAAGGACAGATTACAAATGTATGCGAAAGGTTGCACCATATATTCTATAATACTTTTAACTAATATCATGTCAATACCAAAACAGTCAGTGGACTTTTTATTTTTAAATGTCTTCACAATGTTAATTATTTCTCTATGAGTTACAGCATCAATAAACATGGAGGACACAATCTGAGTAATACGTTTATTTAGGTCGTTATTATTTCTTGACTCTGGAATTTCTTTTGCTAAATTAAAGCCAACATTTACAAAGAAATCATTAAATTCATTTGCAATGTCTTTAGTTTTATCAAGCACAATATCTTTATCTTTTTTAAAATAATCTGGATAATTCTTATTTTTTGAGCCCTTCTTGATTATACTATTTAATATCCTCCATGTTTCTTGTGTGTTACTTCTACTTTGCTCCAATAATTTGTGGTAATATTCTTTCTTACTTGTTCTTATAATATTCACTAATCTATTTTTATATAACTTGTACGTTATTTCAGCATCTTTTGTCCTCTGTTTTATGAATCTCTTATATAGATTATTTTTCTTTTTACATGCATCTTCTATCCCCTTTGTGATCCATGGCTTATTTGATCTGTGATGCTTTCTAGTGATTTTCATTAAAGGACAATGTTTTTCATATAGTGAAATTACAGTTGATAGGAATGCATCATATGCACTATTTGAATCTTCATTTGCAAAAACCTCATTCCAATTGTGTTCCTTTAAGTCCACCTGGAGGGCAGCAATGGCTCTTGTTGTTCTATGTCGTATCATATCAAATGTTTGATTCTTTTGTTTAGTTTTAATCCCAAAATAATTTTGAAAAATTGCAAAAACAGGACGATGATCGCTTATATCAGTTATAAGAAGTCCACCTACTATTTCATGGTCAATTTTATTTGTGAATATATTATCTATTAATGTAGCTGTATCAGTTGTTATTATCAGTTGTTATTCTACTTGGTTTTATAATTACAGGGAAAAGGGAGTTACTATACATTGTATTTATGAAATCTGTTGTTTTCTGATGTCCATTTGGGTTTAGCAAATCTATATTAAAATCACCACAAATTATTTGCACTTTTTTATTTAGGTTGCTAAACATAGCAGCAAGTTTTTCATTGAATGTCTCAAGGCATGAACCTGGTGTCCTATAGATGCAACTTAAAATTATATTACTAGCTTTTTCAACATGGATTTCAATAGTGACACATTCCAATACGTTATCTATGGTGCTTGACATACATTCAATCAGACTACATTTCAAAACTTTATCTATATATAAAGCAACACCACCTCCTTTTTTATTCACCCTGTTCATTGTAAATAATTGGTATCCTTCCAGTCCCATTTCACTAACTTTCTCATTATCGAGCCATGTTTCTGATATTGCAATTATATTAAACTTTTTTAACTTACTTAAACATTCTATAATTTTAGAAAAAAATTTATACAGGCTCCTACTATTGAAATGTATGACCGACAATGCATTTGCCATTTTAATATTCATATTGAATTGGTCATCTGTATAGTACTCACAAGTATTATTGTTGTTATTGTAGAAGTGGTTATCTGGGTCAATGTTACTTTCAGGGTCATGCATGTTGTGCTCTGCATAGTTAAACGTTTTGAAGTTCGTTTTCTCAGTGTGTGCCAAAATAACCACCTTGACAGTCCTTTTCTTAATCAAATTCTTCCTCTTCAATATCTCTGAATGGAAACCTATAATCTGTGTCCAAACTTGTCATTTATGTGTTTTTTGTTTTTGTTGTTGTCTTTTCCATTGTTTTTGAGCCATAAGGCCAGAAACACTTTCCATACCCATTGTTTATTATCCAATCGTCACTTTTCCAATAGATTCCATAGCAGATTCCTGATTATTTATATTGCTCTAAGTCTTTCTCTTATCATCACAACTTTCGCTTCTTCGGGAGTGCCATTTAGTCTCATTACTTTGCAGTTCCTCGTCCATGTCGCTTGTATCTTATTTTGTTTCAGGCTGCGTGCCTGTCTTGCAATTTCAGCAGTCTTTTTCGTTAAATGTTCATTTAAATACACACCAGTCCCTTTTAGCTTCTTTCCCTGTTTCAGTAACTCAATCTTTGTTTTGCGACTCACAAACCGAAGAATAATTGATGGCTTTAACTGTCTTTTCTGGGGAGCGTGTGGCATGCGGCGATATGATGGCTCTGAATACTTACATTCTTCGTTTGAAGGAATTTTATCACTTGCTGTTCAAGCGTTTGCAGCTCCTCTACTGGGGCATCTTCACCGTCTTTACCTCCGCCAGCTGTTACTCTGGCGTAGGTTCGGTGTTGCGTCTCCAGTCCACCTATGACTAAATCATCCATTCTTGTGTATTGTTCAAGGGTCTCGATTCGCCGTTCCAAGTCGTCTATTTTCTTGTCCTTGTCCTTTATGAGGTTTTTTAGTTGTTTTATTTCATCCATTGGTGATGTAGCATACCTTGTTGTTTAGCCACTTTGCTCAGTTCATCAGACATGAAATTAAGCGATTTCCTAATCTCCTCCAACTCCTCTTCAACTCCTGGGTTTGCTAATAGATAGATAGTACCCACTTAGCAGACAGGTCTGGCCCAGATCTGGTGTCAAGCCGGCACTGCTGGCTGACTTCTGGCATGGTAAGTGGTATGTGATCCAGATAGGGCCAGGCCTGGCATAGATGGCACTGTTTGTGTGATGGCATGCCACATCTGGCCTGATTTCGGTTTGGTTTACATGGCCCACGCTCATAGAAAACAGGTCTGGCCTGTGCATCAAGCTGGCACTTCTGACTGGCTGGTGTCATGGCAGGGTGTATGTCAACCAGATGTGGGCCAGGTCTGACAATGATGGCACTATTTATGATCCTATTTTCCTATTTTAGTTAGAAGACCTAACTGCCACGTTGCAATACTATACTGCTATGGTAGCCAACGTTGCAAATGCAGGTTTGACAGGTTTGTGAGGGTTTACTTTATCAAAAACCTAGTGTGATTGGGTGAATGTGGCATGTTGTATAGAGTACCGTGAGTAATCCGGGAAAGCAGAAAAGCCCTATGTACGAATCAGTCCATTCCCTGTCTGAATATAGTTTCGCCATGTTTCTTTTGCACTATTATGTTGTTATTACATGGCTCTGTTAAGGTACACATTAGGCTGACATCTGGAGCCAGAGGTGAAACTGTTCTGGGCCAGCACAGGGCCAGCATAGTGTCTGCAACTGGCCCGTGGCTGCACACAACTTACACATGGCCAAAATACCAAAAAGAATGACGACACTTTGGTGGCCCAGATCAGGTTTGCCAGAGGTAAACCACACATGGGCCACCAAAGGGCCGTCATTCTTTGCGGTATGTTGGCTGTGTGTAAGCACATTGTGGGGGCCAGATTCAGGCCATACCAATTTTGCTATGTGGGTAATAGGTGCTGTAAGCTGTGAGGTGGGGGCTCCATGGAGCTGGCTTGTTCAGCATATCCATTGGCCCTTTTCACACTCACTTAAATCCTTACACTTGCCCATTTTTCCTGGTTTTAACAAATCAGTGCTAAACTGCAAAACTCAGAAATAAAAAAAAAAGCAAATCAGTGCTGAGGACAAAATGTTCACTTGCTCCCTAATGTACCCCACTTACTAACAGGAGTCATAATGTAGAGATAAACAAATTATAACTATAATTATATAAAATAATGTAAACAATAGTTATTGATATATTTCACTTTCAACAGAGACAGTGGAACAGCCACACCATTCTGCATGGTTAGAACAGAATTTGCCTCAAAGGAACCAGTAAACATGCTAACATACAGTAGTTTTGACTAGCACTGGATGAAACCATGCAAAAATGACTCATGTGTTAAGCATGATAAGTTTTTCAAACATGTGACTAGCCAGGAAGCAGTTGGCACTCCCTTGTAATATAATACATGTAAGTACTGCTCACCCGGTCTTCACCAGCCCTGACATAGAAGCAGGAAAAAAAGGCATCACAGGGCCTCTTGTTAAAAGCCTGTGTGGGCAAACTAGCAGGGATCGTCACTGGGCTGTTCAACCTCTCCCTGACTCATGCCACTGTTCTTACCTGTCTGAAGGCCCACACCATCATGCCCATCCCCCAAAAGACTGGAATAGACAGCCTCAATGACTAAAGACCTATAGACCTCACACCTGTGGTCATGAAGTGTTGCGAGTGATTAGGTTAGGTTGATTAGGAACATCAGAGACTGCCTAACTCCCTCTCTCAACCCCCACCAGTTTGCTTACAGAGCGTATCTGGCCACGGGGGATACCATCACCATCACCCTTCACAGAGCGGTGGGAAATCTGGAGAACAGGTAGAGCTAGGTGAGGATCTTTGTGGACTACAGCTAAGCATTCAACACCAAAATACCGGACATTCTCACTACCAAACTGTACCACCTTCAGATCTCCCCTGCCACCTGCTCCTGGATCAAAGACTTCCTCACCAATTTGGACTGTCAATAAATACTATGTTACTGCATGTGAGAAGCTGTCACGGTTCGGGGCAGCGGCCGTGTGAAGAGTGGAAGGAGGACTCAAATGCAGCACTTATTCAGACGTGAAGGGTGATTTATTAACAATACCAGACATAAAGTGGAGATGGCAAACAGAACTAAGGACGAACTAAACTGGGATAAACTACACAAAGGAGTGGCAAACCTGAACATGAAGGGTGAACAGCAGGGAGAGCACGCAGGGGATTTCACAAGGTATGAATACAGACGACGCGACGAGGAGCAGAGGAAAACACACACTATAAGTACACAAAGAGACACTGGGAAATCACACACAGGTGGGAGACACAGCTGGACCTGATTAACCTGACGAGACAGGGGAACACTAACACCAGGGACCAATAGAGGGAGCACAAACCCAAAACCCAGTATCTAAAATCCCAAAACACAAACCATCCCAAAACAGCCCAAGAATAATAAAGAGAATAATAACAATAAGGAACACAAACACAAAGTCACTGAGTCATGGCCGCAGGACCATGACAGAAGCAGTAAGTTGGAACAGTGTCCTGACCCTGGTTCATATGTACAATCTGTACTAATATTTATCAACATGATGATATAGTTTTGTTGTGATTGACAAACACTCACTCTTCTAGAGAAACCTTACAGTAAATGAAAGCATGGCAGTGCCTGCCTGCCTGACAGATGAATTGTTTCAGGAGAAAGACAAGACAAAGCTCAGAAAGGTAAAATTACTTTTAATAGAGAAGCAAGATAATCAAAAATAAGATAATCAAAGCAAACAAAAATACAAAAAAAAACGATTTACTATTCCGATTGTAAAAAATATTATAAACTTAAGTGAAACCAGCAACACTAGGAAGTAAAACAGGGTATAGCACAGTATGACAAGACAAATAACTGAGGGGAGAATGAGGCGTTAAATACACAAACAGTAACAGGAGAGAAAACTAAACAGCTGAGACAATGACGCACAATATCAGGCTCAGGGAATATGACACCCAAGACTCAAGTTCAGGCTTTAGCTGCTTGGCACCTAAATGCTCCTTTTGTGCCTCTCTGGTTGCGCTTGTTGCTGGAACTGAACAGAATTAGCTAGCCAGTTTAGGTTAGTTGGAATGGCCCAGGATAGTTGAAAGCAGGAGCAGAAAACACAGGAACAGAAAACTCACCGGGATAGCCAGCTCTGATTGTTCTGGTGAGAAACCAGTCAGAGCAATAGTGTCGTAGTGGGCTGTCACAGGAGACACAATGAGTTCAGGCAAAGCAGTGGAGGGTCTGGAGGGTTCTGGTCCTGGGTGCAGGGACACGGTGGAGTCTAGCGCCCTTTCTCCTTGGGATTGGGGCAGGCTGGGACCTAGCTACCTTTACCCTTCCTCTTGTGTTAGTTTTCTGTTATCATCGCTCATGTTAACGGGTTGGTTTTGACCTGTTTATTAAATCAGCTATAAAATACACTAAAAACAACAAGCTATCATCCAATTTGTTTCTCATCTCTTGGTTACCTTCTTAGGTTTCCTTATCCATGAAAATGTTGGTTTCAATACTTTTGGTGTGGTGGGGCCTTTTTTTCTCAGAATACCCCTCATTTTCAATTACAAAAAAAATGGTAAAATGAACCTCAAGAGAATCATATTAGTACATAAAAGGTTGTCACCTGTTACCTGATTAATACTGAGGGGTATAGAAAAGATCTCTTAAATAAAGGTTTTGTATTTATTTATTTTAATATTAACAACTAAAGTGACATCTATGGTTTTATGGGTCAATTTTGGACCCATAGATATTTACATGAAGAAAGGGCAAAAAAGTCTTTTTTTCCAGCAATAGAACTTTAATATAAACTGAAAAAAAGAAAAGAAAAGCAGAACAGGTGACAAGTGATACTTTTTGTGTGTTCTTTGCAGAGATATTTTTTGTAGTTGAAACACAATAAATTTGTCTTTCTGTCCTTACTGCTTGGGCAGACCTGACACCTCTTTCTTTTTGAATCAGGTGGCCTGACTGGGGTTGGGGCTGTTTCGGTCGGTGTTGAGGCAGGGCTGGCTGAGGAGGATGCTGATGCAGATTCTCTCTGTGTTGCTGATGGTGTGGATGGAGTGCTGGGTGAGCTCTGCAGCTGTCTGACAAAGAATGCAGTGTCTGGGTCATCCAGTAATCCACAAGATACATGTTGGGAAAAATTAACTACTTAATCTGACAGACTTCTTTCTATTTGGTGAAATCAGGGTACCATTGTCCTCAGAGCCTGATTACTCACAGCAAAAACTCCTTAAAAGGCAGGGGAAGTTAAACTAGCCACAAGACACATGAAACAACTTGCCAATAAAACAAAACAGGAAATGAATTACAACCAAACCTGATGTACTAAACATGCTGGTAATTTCAGCAAATACAAACTGCTTAGATTTGATCAAATGTTGGATGGCTGCAAATGCCCTCCAACTCAATGAGGGGAAAACTGAAGTCCTTATATGTGCTCCTGACAGATCTTTATCCCATAGTGAAAGCCCTTGGTCCTCTCTCAGTATATGTTAAATCCTCTGTCAGGAATTTAAGTGTCACTTTTGACTCGACTCTCACACTGGACCATCCATCTTCATCCGCTTTGTCCGGGGCCGGGTCGCGGGGGCAGCAGCCTAAGCAAAGAGGCCCAGACCTCCCTCTCCCCAGCCACCTCCTCCAGCTTGTCCGGGGGAATACCAAGGCGTTCCCAGGCCAGCCGAGAGATATAATCTCTCCAGCGTGTCCTGGGTCTGCCCCGGGGCCTCCTCCCGGTGGGACAGGCCTGGAACACCTCACCCAGGAGGCGCACAGGGGGCATCCTTGTCAGATGCCCGAACCACCTCAGCTGGCTCCTTTCGATGTGGAGCAGCAGCTGCTCTACTCTGAGCCCCTCCCGGATGGCCGAACTTCTCACCCTATCTCTAAGGGAGAGGCCAGCCACCCTTCGGAGGAAGCTCATTTCTGCCGCTTGTATCCGCGATCTCGTTCTTTCGGTCACTACCCACAGCTCGTGGCCATAGGTGAGGGTAGGGACTGGACACTGGACGGTCATGCTAAATCTCTGGTTCAGTCTTGTTTTTATCACTTAAGAAATGTAGCTAAGTTAAGCCCTATTTTATCTCGCTCTGAACTGGAAACTGGATTGCTATACATGCATTTATTTCCTCACACTTGGACTATTGTAACTCACTGTTTATGTGTCTAAGCAAAGGTGATCTGCATCGTCTGCAGGTTGTGCAAAACGCTGCAGCTAGGCTTTTGACAAAGTCCATTTTAAGATCCTGGTCTTGACTTTTAAAGCTTTGCACAGATTGCACCAGCCTACATCTCTGATCTGCTACAGCCTTAAGTCCCTAGCAGGTCCCTGAGGTCATCTGATCAGGGCTTACTTGCTATAAAAAACTAAGATGAGAACTAAGGGTGATAGTAGTGATGTGACATTCTGTATCGAGGCTTCGAAGCTTGTGTCGAGTAACGCAATGCGCGTATCGAGGCTTGCTTCATTTATGGGAGGAGCTGAAAATGATGACATCCGAAGCCTCGCTGCCCGGCTGTACCACGTGACTGGTTCACGAAGTGGTTCGAACTTTGCCGCGAGCTATGACAGATATAAACCCCTCAGACTTATTCAAAATGTGGGTGTTTGATGGAGAGCTGCGGTTAGTGAGAGTTTGTAGACAGTTTGGAGGTTTATGAGAGTGAGGAGAGAAAGTCAGGAGAGAATGGAGCCAGCTAAGAAGAGGAGGCTGTCCTCCCCTGTGTGGGAACATTTTGGTTTTATTCCTCCCAACAAGGTATGTAAATTTCAACAGAAAATGTATTTTCATAATACTGATGGTGCAATACAATTTATGTTAAGCTGTCTTTACTTTTGTACAAGGTGAAGTGTTTGCTATGTGCCAGGGAGCTGGGATATAACAACAACACCTCATCCATGCTTAGGCACTACAGAGCTTTGCATGAGAATAGGGGGAACACCGATTGTGGAGCAAGATCAGGTGAGCCATCAAATGCCATGATAATATAGCATGCATTAATGTTACTAAATGATATAACAATATTATACAGCTGTTATAAGTTACGTGTGTGATATTTATATTTGTGCTTTGTCTTTATTGTCTTTCCTCAGGAGAACAATCTCAAATAGATGAAGACCTGGTTAGCATGGTGATCGAGGACTCCCAGCCATTTAGCATTGTGGAGGACAAAGGATTTAAAAGATTTGTTAAATCGTTAAATCCTAGCTATGTTCTCCCCACTAAAAAGGCCATAAAAGCAGTGGAAATTTAGTTTTTACAGAATAAAATGTGGGCAGGACTGAGGCTCAAAGCCTCAGTGTGTAGCTGTCTATACCTCAACGTTACAAAAGCACATCCACTGTCCATACCCCAACCACACCTCACCTCACAGTAAATGATCATTTCCATTTTAAGCATTTCCAAATGATCATTTTCCATACTGCCAGTATAAATATACACAGTATACAGCCATATATACTACAATATACATGTTTTACACACTCCTTTTGTTGTTGACATTTACAGGCTGTGTGCAAAAGGCCACACTCTTCAAATTCATGCCAACTAATATTTTTACGTCCAGTAGGTGTCCTACTAGAGCAAATGAAGCTTCAAGAAGCTTTGCGCTGGGGTGAACCAATTGGATGAAAAGCTTCAGTGCTTCATGAAGCTTCATCTGCCCATCACTAGGTGATAAAGCTTTTGCCATTGTGGCCCCTAGACTGTGGAACTCTCTCCCTCAAACTCTGGACTCTTTTGCTTTTGCTTAATTCTAGCCTTTTTTATATTGTCTGTTTTTGTCAGGGCTCTGCGTGCGGGCAGGTGGAAATGTGGATCCAAATGCAGGACTCCAAGATGAAATGTAACTGAAAACCACAGCTTTTATTGCTGGCATGAAACCAAAACAGAAACCAACCCATGAAACCAAGCAGGAACACACAGGCAGGATCTGAGGGTACGACGCAACACTGGGTTGAGGAAAACACGGGGCCAATATACACAGGGTGGTAATCAGGGAATGGGTAACAGGAGGGAGACACAGCTGGGAGAAATTGGGGCTAACGAGACAGGAGGAGCAAAGCTGGACACACTGATACTGGGTCAAATACTGGGTCAAAACTGACCCAGAACCATGACAGTTTTATCTTTTTATAACTTGTTATCTTATGTGCAGCACTTTGTGATTCTGTCGAGAAAGGTGCTATATAAATAAAATTTTAATTAATAATTTTTCCAGCTATATTCTCCCTAAAAATAAATGCATACCATTAGACCATTACAGCCCAACAGAAGAATTTTGCCCAGGAACCCCATATCCAGTTAATTGGGCTATGGTTAACAATAATGATAATTACTCACTACTGATAATTATACTGCTAATTGGGGATAACATCGATAAACATAACATCAATTAACATAATCTTGATCATGTGACATTTATAAGGAAAAGATTCATAATCGGGGAAAATCATAATCGGGGTGTGTCCACATTAATAAGTGACAGAGAGCGGAACTAATATGCCAAGATCTTTATCGGACAGAAAGATGAATATATGTGGATTGTGGACGTGTTTTTATAGTTAACAGTATTTGTTCGTTTGTCGCGAGGTGCAACCCTCTTGTTGTTCAATAAAAAAAATTATTGAAATATAGCTCGTCCGGTGGTTACTCACACTTTATGGGGACGAAAGCAGCCACAGAGAAAAGGGATTTTCTTCATTTGTGTAATCTGTAATCTGTGATGCAATAAACAAGATACAGCTTTGTCCTGGTGTGACTAACTATCTAACTATCCTTTATAAAATGGGTGAAGCGGTTTCCAAACCTGAACATGGGTACATAAGGAAATCCTCACAAACCACACCTCTCCACATTTTTGTCAGAGATGAAGGTATCATGTTCTCGGTTAGCAAATGAGTATAGATATGACGCTTGTTACCTGAGTCTTTCTGTAATGTATTCCATGAAGACATCACAGCACAGAATTTACATCAAATGCAAAAATAGAATGCCAGTGCATGAATTCAACATGTACACAGTTTAAAAGGATTTGGATAATGGATGTAGTTTCAGGTGAAATAAGATGAATTTCTGTATCAAACCATTACTCTGATCCTTCTCCATGTTCAAGACGGACCATGCCTTTTTTAGCTTTGTTTTTGTTAAACACCTACTTCATATTTTTCAAAGTCATGCTGTTTCCAACAGGTCATATATGCCAGTGAAATCAAAGATCAAAACTAACAAGGATTTGGTGAGTAGCGTCAATGGCAAAGCTTCCTGGTGGCAATGGTAATATTTAAAAATAAAAGCTGTTTAAAGGTTCATTCTAATTTCTAACAGGTCATGGTGGTAAATCCAGCTTTTATGAAATATGTACATGAGGTTTGGCTTGGAAATAAGGGACGTTATCCATCCACTGGCTTTATGGCTTTGATTCTTGCACTTCACATTTGTGATGAGGTAAGTACAAAGTTTTCAGTCTCCGAAGTGCCAGAAGTACGAAGTAAAATATGATTTTTATAGTGCTGTCATCGTTAATCTCACACCCCGTGCGTGGGGCTGAATCGCGCTAACATGTCGACACCATGCAGCCCCACGCACTGGGCGATCCGCGCTAAGTCGCTAACGGAGATTTGCCGTGTTAATGTGGTTATGGCATTAACGTCATTTTAACGAGATTAACACTGACAGCACTAGTTTTTTATTGTCATACAAGCTGGTCGATTTGAGTCTTTGTCAATTTGTTCATCATTTTTTTTGTATTGCCCTTTTAAATAGATATGCATTTCAAAAGTTATTCAAAAGTTCAAAACGTCTTTGGTGAAGATCAGAACGGGTTTAAACACCAGTATCACTTGATTAAAGAATTCTGGTTAAATCTGTGAATCGTTAAATTTCAATTCACATGCCCTATGAAAGTGAAAGCTTCTGCAAGTCTTTCTGATGCTTCCTGTTCTTGATGTGACTAGACTACAATGTAGAGGACATTCCTTCATGGAAAGCTTTTTAGCTAAACCTCTCAATAAGAGGTTTTGTCATTGTACAATCATGGTGCTTCCATTTAGTGCTTGCTCAGGTCGCTGTCCAACTGTTCATTTCATTTTTCAGCAGCCATTGTCTGGAGTTTGGTTAAAAAAAGGGACATTTTGTTCATGCATTTGTTTCCCATTCATTCATATGTTCATTTTTTGTCTTCCTAGGTTGATGTGTTTGGTTATGGTGCTGACCGTGATGGAAACTGGAGTCACTACTGGGAAATACTCACACAATACTAACATAAGGTTAAGAACTGGAGTACATCCTGGAAATTATAACATCATCCAGCAACTAGCTCAGCAACAAAAAATTAAGTTCTATGAAGGCCTAATGAAAAAAATGTGATTGAATGCCATACACTCAGTGGGGAAAGTACTGAAAGCCAAATGGATGTGTATCTATAACTATAGTAATTTCCTAACCCTCCTAACTGAAACTGATATTGAGATTTATTAGGAAGGATGACAATTAATCTCTAAAGGGATTTTCTTTCCTAATCCATTGCTTAATTTAAATATGTAAATAAATGCACCCAGGAGTTATACTATATGGTAGTTTCTAACATGAGGTTTTTAAGAAATGAAGTATTTTCTTAAGAGTTGGTGGAATTACAAGAAGACAAACGACAGCAGGCAAGCTGTCGGATGTCTAAACATGTACATAGTATATTGTGTTTAACTGAAATACTATGCTGTATTATTCTTAGTTAAAATAAGCTGTTTACGTGAAAAGAAACATTTTACAGTTATGGTGAAGTAACTTATTAAGAGAGGGGGCGTTTATGTTCATGTACCGAATATTGTCTGCATTTTCTTTCATTTTTTGTTTCCTATCCTGTTCAGTACTTCAGCAATCAGAATTGTTGTGTGAATACAATACAATTTTATTTATATAGCACGTTTAAAACCAGGGGGTACACCAAAGTGCTTCACAGTAAGGAATAACGGTAAATCATTAAATCATTAAAACAAGGTAAAATAGACAAAATAGAGAAAACAAACAAAAAGCATTAGTAAGTAGAGATGGGGAGAAATCATGATTATCCAGACAAATGAGTAGCGATACAGCAATTACCGAGCGGTGAGAATTAGCGAGTCGGAAAAGCCAGGTTGAATAGGTAAGTTTCAACCGTGCTTTAAAGGATTGAATGGAGTCAGAGGCACGAATGGTAACAGGAAGACTATTCCAGAGGTTTGGTGCTACAGAGGCAAAAGCACGATCACCCCTAGTCTTCAGACAGTAACGGGGCTGGGCCAGAAGTAACTGACCAGAAGATCGTAAAGAACGGCTTGGAGTATAGAGACTGAGGAGGTCGGTGAGAGAGTCAGGGGCAAGGTTGTTTAGGCATTTGAAAACAAGCAGCAGAACTTTAAAATCAACCCAAAATTTAATAGGCAGCCAATGTAAGTCAGACAGCACTGGAGTAATAGAAGCAAACTTTCTCGTTCCGGTTAGGGGATGAGCTGCAGCATTCTGAACGAGCTGTAATCGTTGGAGGTAACCAAGTTGGAGTCCAGAGTAGAGCGAGTTACAATAATCTGATCTGGAGGTCACAAAGGCATGTATCAGTTTTTCAAGATCTTTGTACGGTATTAAGTGTTTGACCTTTGAAATTTGGCACAATTGGAAGAAGCCACATTTAACCACTGAGGAAACCTGTTTATCCAGCTTAAATGAACTATCCAGGCAAACAACTAGATTACTTACAGTATCTGTAAGAAAGCAAGCAAAGGGACCAAATCGGGCAACTAGCTGGTCTCATGAAGTGTGACTATCAAACACCATAATCTCAGTTTTTTTCTCATTTAAAATGAGAGAATAGGCTGACAGCCACTCAGTCTGTAACCTCAGACAAACAATTCAATGAAGCTGACAGGTCATCAGACAATTGGAAATAGATTTGAATGTCGTCAGCATAACAGTGGTAGGAGATCTGATATATGTCAAAGATAAAACCCAGGGGTAGCATGTACAAGGCAAACAGTAGAGGGCCCAGCACAGACCCCTGTGGTACTCCACAACAAAGAGGGACAGCGGTGGACGAGTAGCAGTCCATCATGACAGAGAAAGTCCTACCCGAGAGGTAGGATTTAAACCAATTAATAACATGTTCCAGTCTCTCTAAAAGAATTTTATGGTCTACCATATCGAAAGCAGTGGACAGATCCAATAAAATTAAAATGGCAGGGCAACCTGAGTCGGTAATTAAAAGAAGATCATTGAAAAATCTCAGCAATCCTGTTTCAGTGCTGTGGTGAGGTTTAAAACCAGACTGAAATTTGTCACTAATTTGCATTTTTGCATTTAAGTAGGCCTGTAGTTGTAAGAGGACACGGCCCGTGAGTAATGATAAGTTAATCAATGATAAGAAATGAGGCCCAATTACATCGAACCCATCCTTTAACATCCGGGATGGGAGGAAATGATGAGCCGAGATCGAATTTCTCAATTGATCAATTATACTTTTTAAAAGTAAAAAGTGAAATTGGCTCAAACTGGTAGAAGTTGGACAGAGATTCACCAGGAGGAAGAGGATTCACTACAGGAAGATGTGGGAGTGAGGTTTTTAGAAGTGAAATCTTCCGTGTAAAATAATTTAAAAATTGCTCACAGAGAGCTGGGGGGCCAAAGTCTAGTTTATCAGGGCAAGGATTGATGGCAGAATTGAAATTTTAGACAGGGCCCGGGGGTTATTAGTCCCGATGATGTTGGACAAAAAAGCAGCTTTAGAAGTCTTAACACCATCCTGATATATAGTGCAGCTGCTACGTAAAATGTCGTAAAATGTCTGAAGGCGAGGAAAGAGCCCAGCTGATTTATTTTTTCAAGTGGAGAAAAAATGCCAAAGCCATATTGTCTAATACAGTCACCAAATATTTAGATATTTAGAATTTTACAAGGTTGATCTCCTGAAATTCGTGTTATTGTTAATATCGGTGGAGAGTGGAGAGTTGTCATACCCTGAGAGCAGGCAAAACTCTAACACGCACAAACAGTCAGAGACAGGGAGGCAATAGAGCTAAGGTGGAGAGCAAGGAAAACTGTCAGCAGTATGCACACACACACACACACACACACACACACACACACACACACACACACACACACACACACACACAGACGATAAAGGTTGATGTGGATCACCCAGCTTTGACAATGTATGGTATGCTGCTTTTCAAGAGGTGGACCCTTGGACTGCCGACCAAATTATGGTCCACAGTACTTTCCAAATTAAATATATACCCAGCAATATAGGCAATAGAGGATTAATGATTTAATGACCTCCAGAAAATCATTACCACCAATCAGAGTGAAAAGAAACACTTGTTCAAAATTACTCAAATGAAATGAAAGGAACATGAAAGAAAACAAAGGGGCTTATTAAACATCTATCCATTTCTACATGCACATTTTGAATAAAGAGGCTCACATGGAAGTGCTGAAGTGTTTTGCAATTACAAAATTTAAATTAGAATCCCCAAAATTGGACTTTTAGACTCATGAATCACAAAAGGTTAAAGTTAGATGTCATTATATATGATGATACATAGAGGGCGCTCTTTTACTACTTAAAAGAGCAGAGGAAACTTGACACCCTAACCCTGTTAAACATAACAGGTAGGGTTATGTTAGACATAACACGTAGGGTTATGTTACCTGTAGAGTTATGTTACCTGTAACTCTAAACCTACACAAAAAAGGGACTTATACTCCCAGGAGGCAGTATTTTTCCAAAGTCATGGCTTAATTTTAGTTCTGTAAATTATTTATTATTATTAATATTTAAAATATTGTAAATGAGAACAAGAAAAAAAGAAATCATTTTATATACAGTAAATCCTACTACTTATTCCTGCGTCTTTCAGGATCTTACAAAGCTTGAAACAAGCGTTGACTATTAAATTAGTCGCCAACGATTTTGATAGTCAACGTAATCATGACTAGTTGACTAATCGTGGCAGCCCTACTATCACCATAAACAGTAGCATAAAAAAGAAAAAAACCAAAACACACCATGACCAGTTTGTGTCTCTGTAACTAACCAGAGAACTTCAAGCATTACAGCACATGACTAATTTGTGTTACTTTTCTGCAATGACCCAACGAAACACAGAAAGGCAATAATAATGATAAAAATAATAAAAATAATAATAACTTTATTTGTATTGCAAATAAAAATCAAATACAGACACATAATCAACATACAATCTATGTAATCGGAGAAAGCTTAAGGAACTTAAGTTACCTTACTGCGCAAAAGTCCACTAAACACACGCAACCAAGCTACCAACTCTCCCGACTTCATATAACCAGGGAAACAATGCCTGGCTAGCTAGCTAAGGTTGCAAAAAAACACCACAAAAATGCATAGCATAGCAAATGAGCTAAAACAAAGGGTTACCGTGCCAGTTTCCTCTGTTGTTTTTCACTGGTAGCCGATAGCCGCTGTAACTTCTCATAATGGCATGAGAGCCAGTTCCGTAAGCAATGCCATTTTCAGCATTGCTTTCAGCCCATTACTGGAATATGTCAGTGTCATAAATTTTGGGCCACATGAGGTTTTTGCCTTACAACTTCTGATTGGTGGAACTGACACGCAGTCGCTACCTTGATTCTGTTGGCTCAAACGATTAAAAATAGATGCCAATCATGCAAAGTGTCCATTTAAACCGTCTATTGCTAAGGGGGAATGTTCCCCACTGCCTGTGAATGTGTGGATAATTCTTTAAAAATATATATATATAAAAAAAACACAAGCATTTTTAGGTATGTAAATAAAATTAAATATTTTCTGCTGTTTAATACCTAAAAACTTAATTCAGATATAGTTAAGCCCTTTGGGGAAGAGCATGGCTTGATTCAAGCTGTTTCATTCAGTGTCCTTAACAAAGTGCAGGCACAAAACACAGACTTGAAAAAATGATAGGATACACAATGTTTTAAAACATGTTAATTCAGGTCAGTTCCGCTTAGTTCCCTTTCTTCTGGTTATTCACACCCCCCTGCATTTGTTCTTTGCCAAACCAGTGACAGCACCAGTTGAGAGTCACTGCACGTGTTCCATACAGACTTTAAATTTCACCTCGAATTGTTTTATGACAGTATTAGCCCTTTTCTGACTTATTTTAACTGGCAGTTTAAACAATTTCACAATTCACACAGCTTAAATAAATATTGTGTGCTAACCTTTATGTGTGTGTGTATTTTTCAGATGATGCATTTCAGGAATACTTTGAAAATACTTGTCCTAGCCTCAAAATAATCAGTTGTTTTGAATTTAATAAATCCTCTTAACCTTGTTTTTTCTTCCTAGCCAAATGAAAAGTTCCACAGAAAACAACAATATGGAAGGTCATCTTGCAGGACTCAATAAATAGTTATAGGTAGGTTTTTCAAATGTCATACTTGGTGTAACCTTAGCTGTGTTGACATTGTTACGCAACTGATATAGTATATGGTTTGATGACATTGCCAGTGTTTACAGAGCAGCAGGTGTATTTTATCATTTGAGAGAATGGGTAACTGGAATGTCACACCTTTAATATTTTCCTGTTTGCACAGTATCAGCTTTTGACGTGAGCTGACAGCAGATTAACCAACATTACAGGCTCCTTTATTAAATCTATAGATCATTACTGTATGGAACCACAGATGGAAAATGTGTTTTATAGTCATGGATCCTTCTTCAGTTTTACACTGGATATAAAATGCAGAATGCAGTGGGTTTGTATGTGATTAGGGCTAGTGGTGTGCAATACTGCAGTGTTTAGTATTCATCTGATATCAAGTAAATACAGCAGGGGCAGTATTGCCAATAATACCGATACCAATGCTTTTTAAGGCAGCTTATGTAGGAGAGACTAGCATATAATGGTTTATGAAATTAATCGTCACTTGTTTGACAAATCTGAACACATTTTAATGACCACCACAAATCACTATGATTTTTACTCCAGAATAATTAGTTAACATAATAAAACACATACATGAAATATATTTGACTGTCAACACAAAAAGGTTATTATATTCAAACATTTTTCATACTTCATGTTTTAGGTATATTTTTTCAGCTCCAGTACAATAATTTATTTAACACAAGTCAGTGGCCTGAATATATTATCTAAATGTCTTAGTATATTTTACAGGCAACCAATCTGCTTACCTAACAACTAAGATGACCAATAACACTTTACTATTAAGTAATGCTGAAGAACCGAATAAAAAAATATTTTAACCACTACATGAAGTACCTTGTTGTTCTTTGCCTGTTAGAAAGGACAGTAAGACTGGGCTCTGTCTGTAGGCTCTCTGCTGGAGGTCTTAGTCTGTCGAAGGGATTTCCTTCCTCCCGTCTTCATCTTTTGCTGCTTGTTCAAGCATTTACAACTGTAAATTACTTCTTACATGATGCGCTGCTTTCTCACTCACTGCAGCCTGCATTTCACTGCTCAGTCCCATGGGCTCAAGTGATAGCTAAACACAGCAGAACATGGAGGAGGGGATGGAGCAGCATGTACCTGCATGAGAGGAGCAGTGTTTACACAGAGATGCCTATGATCTGATAAACACACAAATGTAGCTTGCCATCACCAGTGTGTGAATGTGTGTGTGAATGGGTGGATGACTGGATATGTAAAGCCCTTTCGGGTCCTTAGGGACTAGTAAAGCACTATATAAATACAGGCCATTTACCATTTACCATAAACACGAACAATGCCGTGAGCTTGGTAATTATATTAAAATATTACACCAATACCAGTGTTGGTCTCTACATTATCGTTATTTGGCTTGGTCTAGCCACCTCTAGTTAAAACAGTTCAAAGAGCCTAAAGTTTCCCTGGGCCAGTTCAACCATACACTATTGTACCAAACATTAGAAAAAG
Source organism: Rhamphochromis longiceps (assembly GCF_057381845.1). NCBI lineage: Eukaryota > Metazoa > Chordata > Actinopteri > Cichliformes > Cichlidae > Rhamphochromis > Rhamphochromis longiceps. The sequence goes on along the minus strand of NC_140577.1, from coordinate 29,199,268 downwards.
TGTTTGAAGTGAAACATTTGTGATGTTCTAAATTGCATTTAGATCATTAAATTGTCACATATGACTAACAGCTTTAAAATTTTGCTTTTTGCTTTTAGCAGGCAGGTTGTTTGTACTTATTTTCTAATAGAAAAGGAAATGAATAGCAGAAATTAAGTTGCGAGAATTTTGGTGAACTACACTAAAACACCAACTGTGGAAGACGGGGGAATGAGAGATCAGAAAACTTGACATCTGGAATTAAAAAAAAGAAAGAAAGACAATTCATCAGGACCCTGATGACAAAAAATTCAAGTAACAAGGATCTGACAGAGAGTAGAAGTAGGAACCCATCCTTGTTTGATGAAAAACAGGTGCTGGTGCTAAACTCTTGAAACAGCTAGTACAGCCACGTCTCCAGAAGGGGGTGATTGGAGAGGTGTGCCAGCAACCGTACATACATCAACCTGCGGGTAAGGAAATGGGAAAGAGAGAAAGTGCAGAAGAGAACAGGCACAGAGGAAGAAAGAGTATGAAAGACATGCTTGACTATGACATTCTAATATAATTTTGGTTGTACTATAGATGTAAATCAAAATTAACAATTAATTAATTTCTTTCAATATTTTAACATCTGCGTTTGGATTGGAATGTTTGCAGAGTTTACAATCGCTGTGTCTTTAGCTTTGTTAAGCTCTGTCCTCTAGTCCAAGCTGGCTACTGAAATACCGATCACACAATCAATCACCAGTGGCTCTGCCAACCTTCTGGCACTGCCCCTGGAATCCACTGCACCACCTCTCCTCTGCAGTGGAGCCGCAGACCACACTCCACCACATTCTCAAAAGTAAATTTGTGTGTAGCATTGTGTTATATGGGATCAGTACAAACTATTTTAAAAGTTGTAAATTTTAAAAATTTTAATCCATAATAAAGTGCTGTCAAGTAGTATTTAGATTGCCTTTTCTATTGATGAGATTTGTGTTTCTGTAATTATTCCTTTTTCTACTGAACTACTGAGCACTAAACTACTGAGCATTAAACTACTGAGTTATTCATTGTTCTTGCCGGTTGGCTTTGCTAAAATCAAGCAATAATCTAAAATGTAACCTGCAATCTGTTTATGACTACATCTGGCTAATATTGGCAGTTCATGTGCTAGCACATCCACACCTTCTCTGTCTACATTCATTTCAGTGTCAATAGAAATGTTCCATCACAGCACAGCTGTTATGATTAGCCTGACGGTGACTGTCAAATGATGACTTGCACCAAAAAAACCCCCAAACAAATAAAACAAAACTATGCAACATACCAGCTGAACACTATGTGTATTGTGCTCATGAAGCATAATAATAGTGGAAGATGATTAAGGTTTAGAAGAAATGTTTAAGGATCAGAAGAAAATTAGGCAAAGGGCTCCAAGACATTGATATTCATTTATAGACAAAGCTGTGATGTGTATTTTGTGTGATGTGTGTTATACAGACTGTAATCGTGCTAATTTGAACATGTTTTAAATGGCTAATTGAAAGTTAACATAATTTCATCCCAGCTGATTTTGATTGACATGCACTCTTACTGTACACTGAAGCACTGAATCCAACACATACCAACTCGCAACTGATTACAAAAACTCGGGTGTGGGAGGAGTTTGGAGAGGCCATGGAAAAAGACTTTCGGACTGCCTCGAAGAGATTCTGTCAAACTGTCAGGGGGCTCAGGAGGGGAAAGCGGTTTCCTACCTGCACTCTGTATTGTACGGGTGGAGCATTGCTGACTTCGACTGAGAAAATTGTCGGGAAATGGAGGACCTCCTTAATTGCAATGGCACGTCTTCTGTGGAGGAAGCAGTCTGGGGACGAAGGGGATGACCCACCAATCTCCGGAGGCAAGGTCACTGAGGCATTTAAACATCTCCTTGGTGGCAGGGCAAGCTGATACCAACTGAAAATGTAGACATTATTGCTTACAAAAAGCTCAATGGTCAGTCTCTTCTTTAGTCAAGAGGATGTGGTTTTCTCAGTTCCCAAAAAGATTTTCACTTTTTTTTTTATCTGACCACAGAACAGTTTTCCACCTTGCCTCCGTCCATTTTCTCTACCAAGAATTAAACATTCCCCACAACGTTGAGCTGTGTGGAAAATGTTGAACACATAATTAGATCTAGATAACGCATCTGCAGTTACAGTGTTTAACATTAATCTGTGGCTTACAATCCTGCAGACCAGACCAGTGCCCAATTCTCTTGTTTGTGTTTTGCATCACAAGAAAAAAAACAAACAAACACTGGTCACAGTTATTGTTTTTGGATTATGGTCAGTGAAAACTTGAATAGGTTTCAAAGTAGATTCTATTTACACTTGAAAGCTCTTCAAAGCAAGCAACAAGGCAAGGACATCTTTGTTAATTGTGCTGTAGTTTAGCTGATGTTGTACTTTTAGAGCAACAGCAGGTGGGGTGATCTAGCCCAGCGGTCCCCAACCTTTTTTGCGCCACGGACCGGTTTAATTGCAGACAATACTTTCACAGGCCAGCCTTTACGGTGACCCAGATAAATACAACAAAATAAAATGATACGACCAAGACAAAAACTGTGGTGTTTTGTATATATAATAAACGCAAATTTACTGCGCAATTGTGTAACTTTATTGGCACCATTCCCCAGAAAAGGCCAACAACACTGAGAGTAACAGCCTCCTCTTTGCCACTTAATGCTCTCTGGTTGCTATGGTAATATGTAAACATTTCTTTCAAATTAAGACACACAACTACAACACGTGAAAAGACCCAGGGAAACCAAGTTAATGATAAAAACCCTGAAAACCATAAATTTCACACCTGATCCTCAACTCTCGCGGCCAGGTGTCAAGCGACTCATGGACCGGTACCGGTCCATGGCCTGGGTTTTGGGGACCACTGATCTGACTGACAATGAGGTGGAGTTGTTGCTGCGACTAACACAAAAGTACAAAGTTGCAAAAGGAAGTGAGAATAAAAGAATTTGAAGAAAAGCTAAACGTATTAGTGTGGACATGACCTATCTGTTAACGCAGAGAAGTGTGAATTTCACGCCTCCACAGTCTCTTTCCTGGGCTTTTGTTATTTAAGGACGGCAGGTGAAGACGGACCCAGCCAAGGTTCAGACAATCGCTCAGTGGCTGGTCTAAGCCTCATTAGAAACAGCTCCAATGCTTCTTGGGATTTGCCAACTTTACTGATTCTTCATCAGAGGTTACACTAGGGTAGCAGTGCCACTTTCTAGACGTACGTCTCTCAAAGTTCTGTTTGTTTGGTTCACAGAGGCGGATCCAGCATTCTCAAGATTAACGACTCTGTTCACCTCAGCACCATTGTTGGTACATTCCGACACTAGATTACGTTTTGTGGCAGAGGTGGATGCTTGGGTAGCTGGGGTTGAAGCTCTCCTTTCCCAGCGCTTTGGACTCCCATGCAGATTGTTATTGTAAATAAACTGATTGTAAACTCGATCACTTCTGTGCATTGTGTCTGCTTTTGGGTCAATTTCTGTGCCGTCTGTGACAAAGTTATCATCTTCCAGGATATAATAAATAGATAGATAAGTACCTTAAAAAAATGTAATTCATAGTGTAATTGGAGTTGTATATACATTGCTACACAACTAATAAATGGCTTAATATCAGTATTATTCATTTTTAATTCAAAAATTCAGTATCTAGGAAGTATAAAAATGTATGCTAGTATCCTTTTTTGGAAGTGTTTCTTTTACTCCAATATTGTGATTGATTTGAACATTTGTCAGTGTCGTAAATAGCATACAAATCATCATCAGTTTTAATAATAGAATACTGTTACTTATTTAGAGACCTCTTTATAGTGATGATATGTGTATATCACAGTCACTGCTGACTTCTTTGTCTACTAAACCACTGAATCACTCACACACCATGAAATATGCATATTGTATTCGTTAGTCAGTAGCAGTGTTGGTCAAGTTATTTGAAAAAAGTAATCAGTAACTAATAACTGATTACTTCCCCAAAAAAGTAATCCCGTTACTTTACTGATTACTTATTTTCAAAAGTAATTAATTACTTAGTTACTTAGTTACTTTTTAAAAACACGATTTACAACCTGAAGAGGTGATAAAGCGATATATCTTTCAGCCCAATTCTACTTTTTCTACATAATCCATCATACAAAATGTAATCAAATGGAAAAGTCTCTTTTTTTAACTTGTTTTATCAGTTTTAATCTTTTAACTATATGCATCAAGCAAAAATGTAATTATATGCAACATTCTCTGAGTTGAATAAATGAGTTTAACATTTAAACCTATTTTCTGCACATTCCAGCACATAAAATAAAATATTTTTTTTGTTTACACTCACTCTTTCAAATAGATGCAAGTAAAACACAGCAGAACATAAATAAAGTCAAAGTCTCAGCGGTCCTGTTGCTCTATCTTCACCTGTAAAGCACGACTGCGGTAGGCGGAGGTTTACCCTGGTGCAGGTGTGCAGCGGTCAGTGGAAGGATACGGCAGTGTCTCTGTGAGTTTCCCATTACATCGTTGCGCTCTCGGTGCTTGCTTGGAAGTTTAGGGGTTTTTTTCGCTGTAAAAAGAAGTTTTCTTCCCACGCACGATGGACGCTAATGTTTTCTTCACTTTTTATGGAATCAAACTCAAAGTAAGGTCAGTACTTCCATGCTTTAAACGCTGCACGCTCATACTCTCTCCCACACTCGATATATGATCCACTGTTGATCTGCACACAGCTGTTATCACTAACGGCGCACTCGCTTACTTCACTGTCTGAGACATTCTCGCAAAAAATCACGGTTTTAGTAATGCAGTAATGCAGCGTTCCTATGGGAAAGTAATGGTAATCTAATTACCATTTTTGCAATAGTAATCCCTTACTTTACTCGTTACTTGAAAAAAGTAATCAGATTACAGTAACGCATTACAAGTAACGCGTTACTGCCCATCTCTGGTCAGTAGTTAACAGCTATTGTTATTGCAAGCAGCTGACAAACCTTTTAACATGTCAGCAGTCATACTGGTCACAAAATAAAGTAAAAGTTTAGAACTTTAGAACTTTAGAAAGCAAATTTAACGCATTATTACTAGAGATGGACCGATCCGATATTACGTATCGGTATCAGTCCGATACTGACCTAAATTACTGGATCGGATATCAGCGAGAAATAAAAAATGTAATCCGATCCATTAAATATCAAAAAAGCACCTCACAAAACTTGCTACATGGCGTAACTTGGCTCATAACTGTAGCACGTGATAGAGCGTATGGGCAGAAATCTGTGCCATCAGAAACTGAATTTGAATAAGTTAAATTTGAATTTGAATTGCTCTGATTGATTCTGAATTGTAACTTGAATAAATGCTTTTGAAAACTGAATTTGAATTAGTCTAATTTGAAATTGAATTTATGGTTTGAAAATGATCATCACTAAAATGAAAATGAATTTTATATTTTGAAAATGAATTGATTTGCTTTGAAACTGCATTTTATCCTTTAAAAATTCAGCTCTCGAATTATTTCAGTTTCACTTCTCAGAAAGAAGAATCAGAATCAGAAAGGGTTTTATTGCCAAATGTTGAGCGGGTTTACAACATTAGGAAATTGCTGCGGTGCTTCTGTGCAAACATACTGTTATAAATTAAGCTTAAATAGACATGAAAATAAAAATGAGAATACGAATTAAAAGTGCTCACCATTCAGTTTCAGTTCTACAATTCAATTTCAGTTCCAAAATTCAGTTTTTTAGAACTTACATCCGGTTCCGGTTCAGGCGCAGATTAATAGAACTACGTTTTACTAGCGGACCGAAAGTGTTACTGACGGGAATCTACAGCGTCTTGAGCTGAATTAAGACTTCAGAAGTCATTCGTCATGTCGAATGACCAGCGGATAAACTCTCAGGTTGGTAATAAATCTATTACATGTATAAGAACAAGCGTCATGTTAACAAATGATAGCCGTAAGGTAACTTTTATGCTTATTGTAGCTGCTAGCTAAAAACGCTAATTTAGCGTAGTTTGCCCTGAATTCAGCTTTGACAACAAATATGATCGACTGTTTCTAGTAGAATTCCAAAGTTGTCATCTTGGACCCTCTCAGAGTACCCCCTCTGTATGCTTGCAGAGACCCCTACAGTAGGGAAACATGCAAAACGGTGTCCAAACCTTTGTACTTTAGCTTTATTTATGTCTTACACAGCATCCTAACTCTTTAGCTAACTTAATAACTTTAGCTAAAGTGAATAGTTAGTCTAATTCATTAGTGCAGCATTACTGGGTCACCTCTGTTTGAAGTGATATAATGTGATATTCAAAGGAGCTTGCAAAGAAAAGCGTCTGGACTTCTTTAAGTTGCTTGAAGACGTTTCACCTCTCATCCGAGAAGCTTCTTCAGTTCTAAGGTCAAATGGTGGAGAGTCCCAGATATAAACCTAGTGGGAGTAACCCCCCACAGAGGGACAAAAGGACCCCCTGATGATCCTCTAATCGCCTGAGCCAAGGTGTGAAACTGGGCGTGGGTCCCAATCAGCCAGAGTTTCGGGTGAGCTCATTGTGCTTTTCTTTGCAAGCTCCTTTGACTACGATGACCTGGATGACTGAGAACCTTCACAGATATAATGTGATATACAACTATCACTGAAACAGCAAACTTTGTAAATAAGTAAACAACACTTCTCATTCTCTAAACGTTTGGCCAAAGCTGTAGATTACACTATCAGTGCTTGTTCACTCTTGACAATAATTACATTTCAAAATTTACTTTGTGCATTTACAGGTAAACAATATCTAATATTTTATCTAAATGACTGCTTTGTCTTTGAAAAGGGTGAAGAGCCTGAGGCCGGTGACAGTCCAGTTCTACTCTAAGTATATCCTTACAGTGGCTCACAGGACAAGGACACATTCCTGTCCTGCCAGAAGAGAAGAGAAACTTCAGAGTCTTCATGCAGTTCAACCACACCTGTCATATTCCATATGACAGGGGTCTCAAACTCCAGTCCTCAAGGGTCAAAGTGTCATGCAACTTTTCCATGCCCTCGAGGATTGAAGTTTGAGACCCCTGCCGTATGGTGTTCATGCTCTTTTCTACCCCACAGTTACAGCATGTCTGACTGCCTGTTCAGCATATGCAAAAAATATGAGTTTAAGCATGTGATGACTAAGGCCTTCCATTATGGTGTTTCTCATCACGTCACAGACATCTGGATGATCATTTGGAATAAACAAAAAAACTAAAAACTTGTTACTTCATCTTTTATCTTTATTATTATTATTATTATTGTTCTTATTTTACATTTTTCATTGTTAGGCATTGGGTTTATTTTAGTAGTCCTTTTACTACTTCTTTCCCTCTTCCATGTCACTGTGTCAGCTTGTCAGCATCTATGATGTGGGGCGTTCGGGGCTCAAGAGTTGGGAGTTCGCCTTGTAATCGGAAGGTTGCCGGTTCGAGCCCCGGCATGGACAGTCTCGGTCGTTGTGTCCTTGGGCAAGACACTTCACCCGTTGCCTACTGGTGGTGGCCAGAGGGCCCGGTGGCGCCAGTGTCCGGCAGCCTCGCCTCTGTCAGTGCGCCCAAGGGTGGCTGTGGCTACAATGTAGCTTGCCATCACGTGTGTGTGAATGGGTTGATGACTGGATATGTAAAGTGCTTTGGGGTCCTTAGGGACTAGCAAAGCGCTATATAAATACAGGCCATTTACTAGGGGTGGGGGAAAAAATCGATACTGTGTAGTATCGTGATATTTTGTTTGCTAATAATGTATCGATACAGGGACAGCAGAAATCGATATTTTGTTACAAACAATTTTTTCTCTGAAGTCAACATGCTCTGAAGTCAACATGCTCTGGAGTCAGAGCATGTTGACTTCAGAGCATGTTGACTTCAGAGAAAAAATTCAGAGCATGTTGATCCTTTTTCTGAGCAAGAATCCTGACATTCCTTCACTGTCCAAATGTGTTTAACTTTTTTTTGGCAGCAATAAACATGACAGTTTACTTATTTTAATTTAAGACATGTTTAATTTTAATTAAGTTTAAAACTTTTTTATTTAATGTAAAATTATATATTTTTTAAATCTACTTTCAAATTCTTCAGTTGCTGAAGGGGCTGCATAGTTTTCATAAATTTCATAATTCAGAATAGCTATAATTGTACCAGATGGTTGCATTCAGTTAAGTTGGACTAGACTGTAATACAAACCGTTCAGTTTGTCAACAATAGAACTGACTGAAATGAGAGACTGAGTGTGAGACTTTGATATTAGATAAAATGAATATTGATAAAGTTTACCTTTATGTGCAGAATTTAAATATCGCAAAATATAAAAAAAAATCGCAATAATATCGTATCGTGCGTTAAGTATTGCGATAATATCGTATCGCGAGTTGTATGGTGATTCCCACCTCTACCATTTACCATTTATTTGGGCTTGGAAGTGGAACAGAAAGTAAGGAAATCCAAAGTGCCATTAAAACCAGGAGAGGTTCTTATATTTCAGAATAAGGGATTAATTCAAAAGAAATTACCTCAATGCCATATTTTATTTAGGAACCCTAGAGAGCACTTTGCAAAATAACACATTCTTATAATTTCATCCTCAGATGAGCCAAGCTACAACTGTCAGTGAAGGTGATGTAGGTACAGAGCATATGAGAGTGATTAAGTTAATGTCTCTTGTCTAGATGAAGGCACAAGAGGGATCAATGGCAAGGCGTAGAGATTCAGTATCTTCAGTCTTCAGTGGACACTCCATTTCTGGCACAAAACACCTGTAACAGATGGTCGATTTAGGAGGTGACCCGACAACTTCAGCCTGTCAAACATAGTAATGGAGCAGTATGTTTAAAAAAAAAAAAATCTAATTAAGCATGCACTCAGTACCCTAAGAATTATTATGGTAGTTAAACACAGTGATAGTTGTATATCATATTATATCACTTCAAACAGAGATGATCCAGTAATGCTGCACTAATGAATTAGACTAACTATTCACTTTAGCTAAAGTTATTAAGTTAGCTAAAGAGTTGGGATGCTGTGTAAGACGTAAATAAAGCTAAAATACAAAGGTTTGGACACCGTTTTGCATGTTTCCCTACTGTAGGGGTCTCTGCAAGCATACAGAGGGGCTACTCTGAGAGGGTACAAGATGGCAACTTTGGAATTCTACTAGAAACAGTCGATCATATTTGTTGTCAAAGCTGAATTCAGGGCAAACTACGCTAAATTAGCGTTTTTAGCTAGCAGCTACAATAAGCATAAAAGTTACCTTACGGCTATCATTTGTTAACATGACGCTTGTTCTTATACATGTAATACATTTATTACCAACCTGAGAGTTTATCCGCTGGTCATTCGACATGACGAATGACTTCTGAAGTCTTAATTCAGCTCAAGACGCTGTAGATTCCCGTCAGTAACACTTTCGGTCCGCTAGTAAAACGTAGTTCTATTAATCTGCGCTTGAACCGGAACCGGATGTAAGTTCCAAAAAACTGAATTTTGGAACTGAAATTGAATTGTAGAACTGAAACTGAATGGTGAGAAGTGAAACTGAAATTATTCGAGAGCTGAATTTTTAAAGGATAAAATGCAGTTTCAAAGCAAATCAATTCATTTTCAAAATATAAAATTCAATTTCAATTTAGTGATGATCATTTTCAAACCATAAATTCAATTTCAAATTAGACTAATTCAAATTCAGTTTTCAAAAGCATTTATTCAAGTTACAATTCAGATTCAATCAGAGCAATTCAAATTCAAATTTAACTTATTCAAATTCAGTTTCTGATGGCACAGATTTCTGCCCATAAGAGCGGCTGTGTGTATTTGTAGCCTCTCTACCAAACCGGCATTTCATCTCCGAGAAAGTTATCCCAGAGAGAAGTAAAGCAAATGTGTAAGTTCATCTCTGAATGTTTGTAAAGCATTCCCATGTTAAGCTTAACAACCGATATATGGAGCGACTGCCTCTCTCTCTCTCTCCTGCTGGTACTTCAATTGTGAAACTGCTTAATGATCAGCTGATCGGCTTTTCTGTCGTGAGTCAGTCTCTCTTCTTTGTTTTTTGCCCACTTTGCACCAGAAAGAGGAAACCAGCGGCTGAACAACAGCAGCACGTTTAACCTTGATAAGCTGTTGTTAGAATTTATTTAATATTACTTTCTACACCAGGATCTACGTAGCTGTGCAGGGGCAGATCTAGCAAAGTTTAGCCAGGGGGGCCGATAGGGCATTAACAGGGAAAAGGGGGCACAAAGACATACTTTTTTTTCTTATTCTCATTTAAAATATCTAGCTTTTAATTATTTAATAATTATCTGAATCTTACACCCAAAGTTTTAATCTGATGTAAAATGTATAGAAGTCCATTACTGTATATAGTAACTGTTAAGTCTAATATACCCTAGTAAGCTGTAGTACTTTTTCCTTTGGGAAAGTACCATCTGTGAATTCTGCAATTCTGTTGAAGAAAGATGTTGAATCTATTTAATTATTCTTGAAAAATAATTTATTTCTGTGCATTTTTTTTCACCCTGCATCAAATTAAAGTTGATTACATAGATTAAGCATCATGAGGAAGAGGGTGGTTCCCTATTTTCTTTTGCTGGGAGTTTGCAACCCTATTAGTTAGGTTGCTTAATATTTCTGCTAAGTACTCTTTAAAAAAACCAGATTAGGGAGGATGGAGTAGGTTTAACTTTATTAGATTGATCAGTGTTGCTGAACTATGAAATATTTTGGGTGCAGTGTGTTCTTTTACATACAGGTATAACAGAATAGCTTTAGTGTTGTTGTTTATTTGAACTTATACAAAATGCAGCAAGATATTAAAAAAACTGTTTTATTGATTTAAAAACACACTATATCGGATTCATATCGGTATCGGCAGATATCCAAATTTATTATATCGGTATCAGTATCGGACATAAAAAAGTGGTATCGTGCCATATCTAATCATTATCAGTCCTTTCTTCTGTACTATTGACACTTCATGTGTTGACAACCTTAGGTTGTGTCCACGCCTTCTCTGTCAACATTATTTTCAGTATCAACAAACCTGATGCCTCAGGGCACAGCTGGTGATTGTAAAAACAGTGACTTGTCTAAGAAGTTTACATCCAATGGTTTCCACATAGTGGAAATGGCAGAGATAAACCCCTAAAATTCCCTACACCTTCCTTTTACCTAAATTTAAAAAATGAAAATCTAAATTTTGCAAGAGAGAAAAATATTGCCATTAGTCCCATTTAAGAATAAACTTAAATGGGATAGGCAAGCAAGCATTTCTAAGTGATGTTATTTGTAATGTTTCAGTTGAGAGAAAAATAAATAAATATTAAGCATCATGTGTCTTTTGCAAGCCAGCTGCACTCACATGATCCTCTACTGATCCAAATCAGCTAACACATTATAAGCAAAGATAATAATCTGTATCTTAATTCAAAAATATCATATAACACTACTGTTTTGTAAATATTAAATAAATTGCTTTCCAGTGTTTAAGTCAAATTAGTTAGTATGACAAATAGTTCTTTTAAAATTTACTTGAAAAAAAAACCCCAAACAACTATTTTATTTTTGAATAATTTTATTAAATCTATTTTTCTGGATGATAGAAGCCACTTATGAAGCATATCAATGAAAAAAAAAAGATTAGGTTTTGGAAGAAGTATTTTGCAAACTAAAACACAAAATGTGACACACTCTGGGCAGAGAGACATCCATAAAGAATGGCTTAATGCTGGATGAGGACAAAAACACACAATTGGTTGAAATAAATACCCAAAGTTTCACCTGAAGACATCAATGTGAAAAAAAAAACAAAACAAAAAAAACATCACAGTAAGAACAGTGGCAAAGGTCAGAAATAACTGCATCAAAGGGAAGTGGAGGAAGCAAGAACAATGAGTTGAGTAAAATTTGACTTATCTGACCGTTTTGTTTAGCTTAATTCGCCTTATTATCCGGTGCACCTTATGTATGAAAACAGATCCGATCATCAAGCCCACTCAAGAATGATGCTATTTATTTTAGGGATTGGAACATTTAGTCCTATCAAGTAATCATAATAATAATAACAATAACAATTACAACAACAATAAGAACTCTTATTATTATTATTATTATTATTATTATTGAAACACTTTTTCACATTATACACTGGATATTACACAACGATAAAGGTTCTCCATTTATTTTTTATTACAGTTAGCATGTCCTTTGCATGGTAATACTAGCAGCAAAGGACACAAAAAATGACATCAGACAATGACATGTGAAGGGGTCCTGCCCAAATATCAATGACACTATCCTCTTGAGGCTGTTTTGGCAGCCTAATTTAGACAACTTATGTTGGGTTTTCTATTACTTTGTTACTTGTTCATTTGTGTTCTTAGTAGCCTCATTGAATGGTGAGTGTTAGTATTTGTAGCTACCATGTTGCATAGTGTTTTAGAGTTAGAGGTTTTAAAGATAGGCGATTGTGGGCGAGACACTTCACCTGTTGCCTTCTGGTGGTGGTCAGAGGGCCCGGTGGCGCCAGTGTCTGGCAGCCTCGCCTCTGTAAGTGTGCCACAGGGTGGCTGTGGCTACAATGTAGCTTGCCATCACCAATGTGTGAATGTATGTGTAAATGGGTGAATGGGTGGATGACTGGTTGTGTAAAGCGCTTTGGGGTCCTTAGGGACTAGTAAAAGCGCTATACAAATACAGGCCATTTACCATTTACCATATGACCATATATGAGGGTGGAATCTTAAGTTTTCAGCTAATAATAAAGAACCTCTAGTAAGAGTTATGCGTTAAATGTTATGGTGTAAAACATGGACTCAAATATCAGCTGTATTGTGCTGATAAGAGGCTAATCCGATTGTTCAGTCTGACGTCACTAGCCGTGTCTGGGTCTAAACTCCGCTGCAGGTCCATATATCAAACGATCACTGTGGCATTACTGAGAGTTGAAAAACTGTCTAAAGTCTTTCATCTTTAATAAAATGATCAGCGTTCAAAACTGTCTAAAGTCTTTCATCTTTAATAAAATGATCAGCGTTCTGCTACCAGGTATAACAATTGAGTTTAACATCCAGGCATCCATGAAAACGGAATTTAAGACATTTAACGGAGTTAGAAGTTAGCAGGGAGTTAGCTTGCTAGCTTCTTTCTAAATACAATATAGCATGTCCTGACTGCGGGGTTTTGGAAACAAATTAAAACGTACAGCTTTGCTATCACTTCCAGCATGAATGAAGACAGAAAACTAAACAGCAGTGACGTTTGTAAGGTTACTGAAGTTTGGCTAGCTGGTATATAATGATGTGCTACGTGACCGCTAGTGACACAGCTATGTTAGCATAATATAAACAAGCTAACTTTTTTTCCACTCGATAAAAGTTAACGTGAGTGTTCTCGGTGGTCAGGAACAAATGTAATCGCATGGCAGGATGCTGTAAAAGGACCAAACTTCAGCCAGGAGAACAACTGAGATAATCCATCCACAATACGAGGTTAGTCATTCATATACTGCTGCATGGGCTGGGCTGTAGTTACATCCTAAGGTTTTAAAAACTGAGCTTAAATAAATGATTAGTGGTAATAAAAGCCGAGGGAGGTCAACAGGGATCACTCACTGTTTTAGGAGCTTTTTGAGATCAAATAGAAGAAAATACATAACATTAAACATGTTAACAACACAACTGCTCTCTGCCCAGCCTGGAGGTCACTGCAAACTCTCGGTACCTCAGCAGAGCTGGCAATATCATCAAGGACCACTCTCACCCCAGCAACCAACTGTTTGAACTATTACCGTCAGGCCGACGGTACAGGTCACATAAAACCAGGACAAACAGATTCAGGGATAGCTTCTTTCCCAGAGCTATCACCGTAGTAAATAAGCACAAAAACAATTGAACCTATTCCATACCGTCACTGTCATTATATTATGCTGCTATTCATACTGTCATTATATTAATGCTGCTATCCTGTATATATTGTACATACTATTGTTTGAGTACTTACGATTGTTTTTTTTTGTACTTTTTATATTTTACATTTATATTTATTATTGAAACTTGCACCAAGGGAGTGGCACTCCAATTTCGTTGTACTCTGTACAATGACAATAAAGGCTATTCTCTATTCTATTCTAAAAGCCATATTAAACGCACACTACTTTAGACCCGGAAGTAGGATTTGTCGCGTCATCACTGAACAACCGGATAGAATATATATTTAAAGGTATTTATGTATATCTATGTGTTTGCATGTGTGTCGGTTTTGTGGGTTGTCATAATAAAATACAATTTAGTGCCACAACTTCTCTGTGTGGCAATGCACAAGTCAGACACAACCTCTATAGTTATTTGCACATAGTCAACAACCACTCCCTCCCTCCCTCCCTCCCTCTCCCACTGAGCAGTTGCTCATTACTTGATAGCTACATGGATAGCTTAATAGATATATCCTACAAGTTCATCTTGACTCATATTCCTGGTTTTTTGATGTGTTTTTGGTAAGATGCATTAAATTTACACTCTGTCTTATCTCACACTAATCTGTAGCGAACCTCTGAAGTGTGTTTGCATTTATTTAGTATGCATTTCCCAGATTTCTTTTTTTCCTATTTTTTCAAACAGTTTAGCAATTTATCTTGTTCTGCCTCAAATAGAGTGGCCTCATATTGTGTAGTCAAATTCTTCAGAAGCAAATGGGATAATTTTAATGAGTGCCATTTTGAGTTGTTTTGCTTTTTAATCATTGTGTTGTTTTTGTTGCTATGTTACTTCATTTTAGGTTAATCAGCACCAGAACCACAATGAAAGTTTAACTGAACAGGAGTTTTTCAACAGCAACAGAGGTAAGCAGAGAAAACAATGAGATAAACAGTTCATGCAAATGCAGAATCTGACCAAGATCTAGAAATATTTTGTACTGTGTTTTCCATTCTGTTGGGTGTCATACTGTTTTATTCAACTTCAAACAACAGATCTTGTTACTTACATGAACTAATAATGTGGGAGGTGATTTATGCTGGTAAATGCTATCTGTTCAAATGCCATGAATATAAGAGGACACAAACCAACTTTTTATGCTTATCCGATTTTGTGCATTCCAGTGCAATGCTCTTAATATGCTGCAAACTATAAATATTTATAAGTAAAGAGTTATTGTTTCTATTACTGTATTCTAAAGGCTTAGTCCTATTTTTCACATTCATACATGTATTTGTTCTCAGATTGGAACTCTGCGAAGATGTATTTCAAATGGGGAAGATCCAGAGTTAGCATTTTCCCGCTACTGAGTATCACAGCAATTGTTTTGGTCTCCAATCTTTTATGGAGTTTTTCTGGATATACCTTCTGTCATCGCGAGCTGAGTCTTTGTGGCTGTCAGAAATGTCTAAGAGACAGTGATCCTTGGTTTAATGACATCATCAGTGAAGCTCCTGAACCCTTTCTGTCACAGAAACATATACCTTCAGAGAAAGACTTCCTCTGGTGGAAGGTAAATAATAAAAAACAACATATCAACATATCACTTTTTTGGCTTCTGTGGTGATGTTAAAGGTATTATTATTATTCAAGTATGTCATGACATTTAACAACATATTGCTGCTGTTAAATGACATGGTCTACCTCCATCCAAAAAAAAAGCACAAATATTCCTCTATTGTTTAAGTAAACAAACTACACAAATTTAAAGCACCTTGTACTATCTTTTTTTTTTTTTTTTAAATATACTGCACTCTTCATCCTCCTGTATTTCTACCTGAAGAATGGTAAAATCCTTATCATTTACTGGCAATGACAAGTTCTGGAAAACCTTTTTAGTTCCTTTAGTGAAAGTCGCAATATCACAATATGAAAGCGCCTCCCTACGCATAAAACTGGATTGTTGGCATTTTCTTTAAAGGGCCAGATTTACTAAATGGGGCAAAATAGCATGTGAGTGAATTCCCACTCATCAGTAAGACAATCAGTAAGGTAATTGTTTTGGTCTGCAACCTTTTATGGAGTGTTTCTGGATATAACTTCTGTCAAAAGAAATGGCTTAATATAGCAATGAGTATTTTTTTGTTTCTCTCAAGAAAGGGGTAGCGTTCAGGCCCAGGGGTTGAGGTTCTCACTAATGATAACTTAGAGCGCTGAGGTAAAACTGTGACTCTATCTGAATTGAAAGACAAAAAAATATGTTTGTGTAAGTACTGTTCATAATCTATCATTGCATAAATGTGCATAACTCATATGCTTGAATAAACTTACAGATTAATCCTGATGTTGTATCTTGCAGATCAGTCTTAAACTTTTCAGAACAATTCTAAATACCAAATGAAAGTACTGAAATAAACTTCAGGCCTAAAAAGATTTTTGCCTAAATTAGTATACATTTTTTACTCTTGAGCTTCAGTGATCTTTCACAGTTGTTGTAAATGGTGCATCATAATATTGATGCTGATATGGAAAAAGTCACAGGGGTGGGCATTTAGACAAGATCTAACTGTGAGCTTAATCAAGAGGAGTGTATGTTTGAAAGGATCTTTGCCAGACTTACTGGTGACTCATGAACTTGTAATCATTGGGAAATCCTATAGTATTTTTGTTCTGTGGGGAAGTTTGATTTTTTTTCAATAACTTTCTCCTCTTTGTCAGAACTTACAGGGGGCAAGACTTCAAAACTTGACTTTGTACAATAAAACTCTAGAGAGGCTATTTCAGACAATAACACCAATTGCAGATATTGGAGAACCTCGTCCTGATCACTGCAGGAGTTGTGCCGTGGTGGGGAATTCTGGAAATTTGAGAGGATCGCATTATGGACCTCTGATTGATTTCCATGATACCGTAATAAGGTAATAATCATTTAACACAAACACAAAATCTAATGTAAACAATGTTCTTGCGAGACGAAAAATATAATATAATATAATATAATATAATATAATATAATATAGTATAATATTGTAGCGGGTCAGGGCTGTTCGGGGTTCTGTTTGTACAGTTATGTTTTGTTTATGTTGCCATAGTGACAGGTGACGCCCTCTCACTGCGACGGTGTGTCCTTCGGGGGTCAGAGGGCGCCCTGTGTTGTTGTTGTTGTTGCCGCGCTGAGCAGTTAGCTAGCGGCAGTGTTCTTCTGAAAATGTGAATAAACGGCTGTGCTCCCTGGATAGCTCACGGGAAGCAAGACCAAACGATACCTCCGTCTCCTCCTTGTCTGAGCTCGCCACATTGGTGTCAGAAGTGGGATGGCTCACCCTTGCCGTAATGGAGAGAGACATTCAGAGGCTGGAGCAAGCCGTCGAGGACAACATTCCCTGCTTGGTAAACTGGCGATGGAAGAGAGAGGATGTGAGCGGCCATCTAAGTCCTCCGACGGGTCCCGATGGTGCGAGCACACCGCGGTGGCGGCCCATCGCGACAGATGCTAGTGCAATGCTTCATGGGCTACCTCTGTCGACCCACACGCCGAGCCCCCAACCGCGAGCAGTTATGCCTACCACCCCAGTTAAGGTACCGAAATACAACGGGCTAACCCCGTTAGAGCCCTACCTCTCACAAGTGCGGCTAGCCGCCAGACATAGTGGCTGGAGCGAAGAGGAGACTGCTACACACCTAGCGCTAGCATTAGAGGGAGAAGCACTGCAGATACTCCTTGACCTAGCCCCGGCAGAGCAGCATGAGCTCTGGGCCCTCACCGCGGCACTCGAGAGGCGATTCGGGCAGCGGCACTCCACTGATCAGAGCAGAGAGCAGCTAACCAACCGGAGAGAGCCTGGGCACCTTTGCAGCAGACGTGTTGCTGTATGCTCGTCGTGGCTACCCGGAGTTTCCAGCAGCGGCCCGTGAGCTTAGCCTGCATGCTTTTTTGCGAGGACTTTTCCCAGAGCGACTACGCCAACACGTCCGCCTGGCCATGCCTCAGACCCTCCGTGAGGCGCTTCGTGAAGCTGAAAGGGCCGAGCCGGTGCTCACCTCGCGACCTAACCAGCAGGCGCCCTCCCCAAACTACCCCCAAATCAGAGCCGCAGACTGCGACGGGGAGGGGGAGGTCGCCGAGATGTCCCAGCTGCAACCCTCGGTGCCCCGGAGGCGTCCTCGTCGACCAACCGACCGCTGCTACCGGTGCGATGAGCCTGGCTACGTGGCGCGTGACTGCCCAGCACCAGCCCCGAAGACCGGAACTATGCAGCCTCAGGAAAACGAGGAGGGAGTGGTGTAGCGAGGGGACCACTGCTCCATCTTCCTGCCCCCCTCCAAGGACGATGCACAGTGGTGGGCCGAGTTGGGCACCTCAACGGACTCTACCTGAGCTGCTGTGTTGAGGACCAGCCATGCCAGGCCCTGGTGGACACGGGGTCTACCATTTCCCTGATACGACCTGGCGTGCTCCCTGAAACATCCGGGCCACTGGTGAAGGGTTGGTTGCCCACAGACACCCAGCTGATGACAGTGACGGGGGAGAAAACTGTTATGCGGGGGAAGAAACCGTTGCGGATCCGAGTGAAGGGTCTAGAGCTGGTGCACGACTTCTGGCTCGCCGACATTCAAGACCAGCGCATCATTGGCCTGGATTTGCTGAGCCACTGGGGGGCCTGCGTCGACACCGCAAAGCTGGCTATTACTCTTGGCGCAGAGACTTTTGCTCTCCAGCGCGGTCAAAAGCAGGGAGCGGGGACCAGACGAGACAGGCGTCTCGCAGCTGCCGCTCAGCAGATTTCGGATCCGTCTGCGCCCACACCGGCTGCCCCTCTCGAAACAGCAGGTAGCGGAAGAGAAGATCCGTGAGATGGCTGCGACTGGGGTAATCGAGCCGTCCAATAGCCCATGGGCGGCACCCGTGGTTCTGGTGGGGAAGAAGGATGGCAGCCCGAGGTTCTGCGTGGACTTTCGCCGTCTCAATGCAGTCACCAAGAAGGACTCGTACCCGCTACCACGGATCGACGAGGCCCTAGATTACGTTACCGGCTCCAGTTGGTTCAGCTCCCTCGACCTACGCAGCGGTTACTGGCAGGTGGAGCTAGCCCCCGACGCTAGGCCTAAGACGGCATTCACCATTGGACAGGGGCTGTGGCAGTTCAGGGTCATGCCATTTGGGCTCTGCAATGCGCCAGCGATGTTTGAGAGGCTGATGGAGAGGGTGCTCGTGGATATCCCTCGTAGCCGCTGCGTTGTGTACCTGGATGACCTGTTGGTGCACGGTGGTGACTTCGACAGTGCACTGTCTCACCTGAGCGAGGTCTTGAGTGCCATCTGACGATCTGGGCTGCGGCTCAACCCCGCAAAATGCCGCCTGTTGGCGAGAGAGAACACGTTCTTGGGCCATGTGATCAGCGCTCGAGGTGTCGCCACTGACCCCGCAAAAGTGGCTGCGGTCAGGGACTGGCCGACTCCCTCGAACGTCCAAGAACTGCGGAGCTTCCTGGGCCTAGCCTCCTACTACCGTCGGTTCATCAAAGGGTTCGCGACAATGGCCAACCCCCTCCACCGCCTGACTGACAAGGGACAGCTGTTTGGCTGGGGGGATGCCTGTGCTGCGGCTTTTGCACAGCTGAAGGAGGCCCTCACCAGAGCCCCAGTCCTGGCCTACCCCGACGCCCAGCAACCTTTCATTGTGGACACTGATGCTAGCAATGCAGGGGTCGGGGGTCCTTTCCCAGCAGGACGAGGCTGGAGAACGGGTGGTGGCGTACTTCAGTCGGGCCTTGGGGCGAGCCGAGAGGAACTACTGCGTGACCCGGCGGGAGCTGCTGGCCGTAGTGCTAGCGGTGCGGCACTTCCAGCCATATCTGCATGGCTGCCGGTTCCTCCTGCGCACTGACCATGCATCTCTGACTTGGCTCCTGAATTTCAAACACCCAGAACGGCAGGTGGCCCACTGGCTGGAGTTCCTTCAGGGCTATGACTTCGAGATCCAGCATCGGCCAGGTCGACAGCATGGCAAAGCTGATGCCCTCTCCAGACGGCCCTGCGTAGCCGTCGAGTGCCGCTACTGCCTGCGACAGGAAGAGCGGGCCCAGGAGGTGCTGGGGGTGGCTACTGCTCAGGCCACAGCCGGATGAGGGGGGTGGCTCCCATTGACAACGCAGCAGCTGAAGCGGGAGCAGGAGGCCGACGCGACGTTGGTTCAGGTGGGGGCCTGGCTGGAGGCGGCGCAACGCCCCGCCTGGACGGGGGTGTCGGGACCGGAGCCCGAGGTGAAAGCCTACTACTCTCAGCACAACAATCTGGAGACCCACGACGGCCTCCTGTACCGGAGATGGCGGGCCCCCGGTCAGGGCAGAGATCTCCTGCAGCTGTTGGTGCCTCGGTCGCTGCGGTCACAGGTGCTTGAGCTGGTCCACGGCTCGGTGGGGGCAGGACACTATGGGAACGCCAAAACTCTCCGCCGCCTCAGGGGACGGTTCTACTGGCCTGGCTGTCGACGGGATGTGGAACTTCATGTGCACTGCTGTGACACCTGCACGGCACAGAAGGGCCCAACTCAACGCTCCACTGCCCCCCTTCAGCAGTACCTGGTGGGGGCCTGTTACGAGTTCAAACATTGGGGATGGAGACAAGAGAAAAAACCACAATAACAACACTGGTCCGGCCGGGTTAAGTCAAACGATGATTTTAATAGTCACACACGTGGGAGATGGACACTGTATGCAGACAGCCTCAGATCTCAAAATGGTGGAGCATTAATCAAACTCTTATAGCCTCTGGTGCCCCCACCTTATCATAAAAGCCTAAACATTCACATGCTTTTCTCTCACACGGCGCCTAAGCTACGACCTTGGCTCCCTGTTTATCTGCTCCTGCTGAGATGGGGCAGAAAACTCCAGCATGCTCTGTTCTCTTCTAATCAGACAAATAAGGCGATGACTTTCTGCAAACAGTATTTCTTATAACATCATAAAACAATATCATTCATCCACAATAAATCAGCAGTCTAATGTAATGCAAATCAGTTTAACTAATGCAATAGTTATCCGCTTCTTCTAATTCAGGAGAATACTGCAAACTAAAACTACATAATAATTCACAATCTTTAATTAGGGGTATAACATGGCATAAAATAATATTATAATTTAACAGGCCCCAATGGAAAGAGTGGGAGTGGACGTCCTAGGGCCTTTCCCCGTCACAGAGTCAGGGAACCGGTATGTGTTGGTGGCTATGGACTATTTCACGAAGTGGCCAGAGGCCTACGCGGTGCCGGACCAGAGCGCAACGACGACGGCCGAGAAGCTGGTGGAGGAGATGTTCACCCGTTTTGGGGTCCCGGCTGAGCTCCACAGTGACCAGGGGCATAACTTTGAATCGAAGGTCTTCGGGGAGATCTGCCGGCGACTGGGGGTGGAGAAAACGAGAACCACACCGCTCCACCCACAAAGCGATGGCTTGGTTGAGCGCTTCAACCGCACACTGGCCACCCAGCTCGCCATTCTCACCAGCCACCACCAGCGAGATTGGGACCGACATCTGCCCCTGGTCCTTTGGTCGTATCGGACTGCGGTGCAGGAGTCCAGCTAGTGTACACCTGCCGCTCTGATATTTGGACGGGAGCTCCGGACGCCTGTGGATCTGGTGTTCGGGTCCCCCCCCGAGCCGGAGATTGATGGTGGGCCAGAGATGGACTACTACAGGAGGCTCAGGGAGCGGCTGCAGGTGGTTCATGACTACACCCGCCAGGCCTAGGCCAGCGCCGGAGTACGACAGAAAAGAGCCTATGACACCAAGTGCCGAGGGGGGGTTTCATGCCTGGCGACAAGGTTTGGGTGTACTGCCCGGTTCGCAAGAGAGGAGTGTCCCCCAAACTCTGCAGTCACTGGCAAGGGCCGGCAGAGGTTGTGGAGCGGCTAACAGACGTGGTGTACCGTATCCGCATGCCGGGCCCGGGGCGCATGGTGGTGTTGCACCGGGACAGGCTCTCACCGTACCGACCGCTCACTCCAGCAGGAGATGATGGTGGCACCGCATGGCCAAAAGAAGGCACCTGGACATTTGCAGGACTTTGTGTGGGGTGATGGGGTCGTCGGGGACGACTGACCCCTTAGGTGGGGGCTATGTAGCGGGTCAGGGCTGTTCGGGGTTCTGTTTGTACAGTTATGTTTTGTTTATGTTGCCATAGTGACAGGTGACGCCCTCTCGCTGCGACGGTGTGTCCTTCGGGGGTCAGAGGGCGCCCTGTGTTGTTGTTGTTGCCGCGCTGAGCAGTTAGCTAGCGGCAGTGTTCTTCTGAAAATGTGAATAAACGGCTGTGCTCCCTGGCTAGCTCACGGGAAGCAAGACCAAACGATACCTCCGTCTCCTCCTTGTCTGAGCTCGCCACAATATAATATAAGTCTATGTATATTCATGTATCTAAAATGCAAAAATGTGTGCTAAATATGTATCCTTCTGTATTATTTAGAATCAATCGGGGGCGTACCAAAGGCTATGAAACAGATGTTGGAACCAAAACAACTCATCATGTCATGTATCCAGAGAGTTCTACTAGACTGGACAATACCACTCATCTCTTGTTTTTTCCTTTCAAAACACATGACTTTTTGTGGCTCATGAAGGACTTAAATCGAGGGTAGGCTAAAAGGGCTACTGTCTTAAAACCTATGTTGCCAGAAATTGTATTGCAACTGTTTTGCTCTGAATATCAGATTTTAACTGCTTTGCAACATAGTTTTAGCTAATTGTACGGAAAAATGCAGTATAGTTTTTTTTTGTTTTGTTGTTAGAACAACCAAATTAAACAAAACAGTTTTTGAGACAACCCATCAGAGGTCAGCCTTTCTTTTTTTAAACAGCAAAAAGTGCAGAAAGTTATATGAATTGTTATATGAACAACTTAATCTTTTGTTGTGATGTGCTAGTCTTAGGTAATTATTAGCATTTATTTATGTAATCAGTTCATTTCATCTTTTTAACAGGGAAAATGGTGCTCCAAACTTAAAGAAGATAGCTAACAAAGATTTGGTGAGTATTTTAGGTTTACATGAACAAAACTGGCATATAAGCTACCATTAATTCAGGCAGGAAACAAAGTCAGCTGATTTTACACACTGAACTGGATAATCTCATATACAGTAGGTTTTACTATTAACCTGATTTAGCATATCCAGTATTGCTACAGATGTGCAAGCCATTTCACAAGTCACCTGCACCTCAGCTTTTTCTTTGTTGCAGTATTTACTGTTTACTCTGCTCTGTATTAGGTATTGTTATGGTTTTCCCAATCTCTCATACTTGGCATTTATGTGCCTGGAAGGTCATGCAGGTCAATAGTCAAAGCCATACCACCAAAAACAAATACTGGCTTCTTTTAGCTACAGTCGTGCTAATGTAAAGTATTTTGTGAATTCATTGCAGAAAGTAATAGTTCATAAAACTCAGATTTAAGGCTATGTCTGATTCATAATAGATCTGGATCCTCCATCCGGCTTTCATGAAATATGTTCATCAAGTATGGCTGGGAAAGAAGGGTGCTTATCCATCCACTGGCTTTCTTGCTGTGGTTCTCAGCCTAGTGATGTGTGATGAGGTATGTTCACTTTAAACAATTTGTACATTATGCATCTGACTGACAGTGGTGGTAGTTAAACACTGAGAAACACTGATTTACCAGCAAAGTTGAGAAAAGTCTGCCTTAGATGACTACATGACTAAAACAGAAATCTATGGTTATTTCAAGAAGAGTCAAGAAGAGTGGACATCTGATGGTTGACACATTTACCTGCAAACCAAAGGCAGCAACTACTCTAGCTAAAGACACATGGGTTGTGTTTAAAGGTGGTACCATGAAGGATATCAAGTGTTAAAAGTATTGCCAAATCGAACATGTAGAGCCTACCCGCTTGTGTCAACAGAACAGCTGAAAGTAGTTTTACATAACTCTTGGATAGCAATGTGTAAAAATGCCATACCTGATGTAAGAGCCAATTAAAGGTTAATTTTATTAGTACTGGTAAAATGATTAGAGGAGAAATATACATGTTTGATGTTAAGAATATAATTTCTAGTTAAGGCTTTCACAATAAAACAGGAAACATGAATCACAACTCAGAGACACGGACTCAACACAGAGAGACAGAAAATGACACATGGAACTGAACTATACATGAAACCACAATTCCTAAAACATGGATAACAGAAACATGAAACTGTAATAATAATAATCACAACCACAACAAGAGAACAAGAAAACAATCCATGATGCAAAATTAAACCAAAACATAATAAACTCAAAATACCGGGTCCAACGGACCCAAAACCGTGACAGATACAGTCAATGTGGAGTTTTTGGC
This sequence comes from Rhamphochromis longiceps, assembly GCF_057381845.1. Lineage (NCBI taxonomy): Eukaryota > Metazoa > Chordata > Actinopteri > Cichliformes > Cichlidae > Rhamphochromis > Rhamphochromis longiceps. The sequence goes on along the minus strand of NC_140577.1, from coordinate 29,174,980 downwards.
ATGTTATGAAGCTGGTTTACACTATGTCTATTAAAAATTCTAAGCAGAAGACAAATAGTGCATGCAACTTGAGCCAATAAACCCCTGCAACTTATAAGATGGCAGATGAAAGAGAGGTGGGAAGAACATGTAAGTTAACAGAGAAGGCTTTGGAAGAAAAATTACAAAGATGTATTGCTTTAAGAAGACGAACATTAGGAACAATCACAGGCAAAATAAAGGAGATAAAGATAATGATGAGTGATGCTCAGAACCTTCAAAATTTGAAAGAAAGGGTGGAAAGTGACTTTGCATAGGCTCTGAATGAGTTTCAAAGTCACAATAACCAGGTTATGAGCCTTTTGTCTGAAGAAGAAAAAATATTTGACCAGGACAATTGGTTTGAGCCCAAAATGGCATCAATAAGAGAGTTTATGAAAACAACAAAGAAATGGATAGCAGAGGATCATAAGCATATGATTCCAAATGAAGCTGAGCAGCAGGAGCACGTTACAGTTGGCTTGGAGGAAGCTGTTAACCCAGATGACAGCGCATCACAGGTTGGAGCTAGAAAGGATGCAGTTCATAGCTCGCGTGGGTCTCAAGTCAGCCAAGCATCTACAACATCTAGAGTTTCCTCCACTCGTGCTAAACAGGAGGCAGAACACGCAGCCTTGCTGGAAAGAGCCGCAGCATTGAAGAAAAAGCAAGAACCTGAGTTAGAGTTGGCCAGGATTAGGCAACATCTTGAGTTTGAAACAGCAAGAGTCAAAGCGGAAAAAGAAGAGTTAGAGTTGGAGACTGCATTAGCAGAAAGTCAAGCAAAATTAAAGGTGCTCAAAGAATGTGAAAGATCTGAAGATGGTCTGAGCAGTTATGTGTCAATACAAAGATCCCAAGGTCGAGGAGTTAAAAAGGAAAGAGTTGGCATAATGCTCCCACAACAAGATGATGTGAGTAGTCACGCTAATTCACAAGTGCAAAACTCACAGGTACCACATCCAGTCTCCACTCATGGGCTTAATGGTCACGTTAACAGAAGTGATGATGTATTGTCAGTCATGCAGAAACAGAATGTAATCACTGAGTTACTTGTGAAACAGCAGCAGCTGGCTCAGTTGCCATCAAAGGACATTCCTGTTTTTAAAGGTGATGCACTACAGTATAAGGCCTTCATAAGAGCCTTCGAACAAGCAGTAGAGCAAAAGACTGATAACGATCAAGATAAGCTGTATTTTTTGGAACAGTTCACTGCTGGCAAACCACAGGAGCTAATTCGCAGTTGTGTACAAAGGTTACCGTGAGGCCAGACGGTTGCTACAGAGAGTGTACGGTATACCGTACACTCTCTGATGGTGTGCAGCATTCCCACGTCTAACAGGCAAAGGAAGCTTTGGAGCACACATGTAATTTCACGCTGTTGGAAGATAAACAAATAGAGAATGGTAAATTTACATGAACCTCACTCTAAATGGGTTTATATAAATATCATATGTAATATGGCAATGACAAACCTTAGCAGACTCTGTGGGTCCAGCTTGCGCAGTGAAGCACGAGCGATTTGCTCCTGTACTGGGCATTCCATTGTCCTCCTCTACCCACGCAGTGCCTTCTTTTGCCGTCTGGCTCAGACAGGGCTTCCCAGTACCAGGGGGGCCTCTTCCGAGGAGGCATGTTGGGTTCTTCCGTCTCCTTTTCAGATTCTTCTGAGGAGGTATCAGTGGCCTGCTGGACAAATGAAACCTCTCCTCCATCAGAATCTGCTTCGTCCATTTCCTGAAGCAAGGCCCAAGGATGTTGCGCCGATAGGTTATTCCTGCATGGAAGTGATACGGAGGCCATCCTGATGTGCGTTCTCAGAAATGCGAAGAAGAAATGATTCTCCCTCCTGGTCGGTCTGCTTTTATGCACAGTACTGTGCTGTAGTCAAGCAATGCCACTCCTACACATACACAAATCTCTCCTGGTTGGGGGAGGGTGTTTTGCACAACAAAAGCAGGAGAACAATGGAGCTACTACATTTATTTCATGCATACATACATATACATGCATTTCACCCCCATGTCATACTGTGTATGGTTGTGTGTGTGTGACAAATAAAAAATTTGAATTTTTACTAACCCTGCGCAAATTTGCGTAAATTCCCTGAACCTAACACCTCCTAGTACTCTGCTGAGAGGCCTTCAGCTCCATTGTAGGGTTGTAACACAGATTTTTCTCTTACCTTGGATCTGAGCTACTCTGAGTGAACAAATGCAAATCTTCCAGGCCTCAAAGATAATGGGTGGTTTGCACAACAAAAACAGGAGGAGAATCGAGCTGATGACCTGTGAAAATTTCAGCAGTGGTGATTAACACCTCAGGACATCCACCAGAAAATAAAAAAGTCAGTAATTCTAGGAGGTCTTACCGGTAGGTTCAGGGGATTTACGCAAATTTGCGCAGGGCTAATAGATCTAGTAGTAGGGACTTGTACCAGGAAAAAAAAGAGGCTCAGTAATTCTAGTGTTAAAGGTTAATTTTATTGGTACTGGTAAAATGATTAGATGAGAAATATACATTATACGTTTGATATTAGTAATATAATTTCTAGTTAATTTCAAAAAACTGTTTTGTTAAAGGTATAGAATATAAAAGTGCGACATTCTAATGCACTTTTTAGTATTTTGGGCTTCCGGCACACTGTAATTACGTAGTTGGGGAGTCGGATAAGCTGGAAGCAACACAGTTTTTTGACCGAGTCTTGCCATGTAAATTAAAAGTTTCAATAAACATCTTTTTTGCAAGAAAAGTACCTGGACTTGCTCGCGTTTCAAATGCATGTTGCCAGACTGACTCCTAAAGGTGGTACAGAAGAGTGAAATAGAGATGGAGTGCCGCCACTACACTTGGTATTGATTCAATGCTAAATACAGGGCCAGTGTTGGAGTCAACCAGATTCAACAATTAGTTTTAACTTGGCAAGAACAGTGTAACATGATTTTTGAGCTGAATGTGTTTGTTTGCCTGAAAAACAATTTTTGTGTCAGGTTTTGTTTAAATGGGCGATCTTGTGTCATTGGGGAAGACACTTCACCCGTTGCCTACTGGTGGGGGTCAGAGTCCACCAGTGTCCGGCAGCCTCGCCTCTGTAAGTGCGCCCCAGGGTGGCTGTAGCTACAATGTAGCTTGCCATCACCAGTGTGTGAATGTGTGCGTGAATGGGTGGATGACTGAATATGTAAAGCGCTTTGGGGCCCTTAGGGACTAGTAAAGCGCTATACAAATACAGGCCATTTACCATTTAAATGTATTATATAAATAAAATTAAGCTGACATTTAAAAATCAAGGGTTACTACATTCAGAAATTTCCTTAGTTTATGTTTGATGTATATATTTTTTCAGTTCTACTAAAATATTTTATTTAAAATCTAACAGTTGGCTGAATATATTTAAATGTCTGAATATAATCTGTAGGCACTAGGTCTGCTAAAGTAACAAGTATGATGATCACTTAAACATTGAAAATTAACATTAACTCAATCTAAACATTAAAACATTATTTTCATACCAAAATATACAGGCTGTTTGGGAAGTATCACAGCCCTTCATTTGTTATTGTTCCAAACTCATTTTTCAGAATTTCACACACAATATGCACAATATAATGACAAAGTGAAAAAATTTTCTTGAAATTCTGCCAGCTCTATTAAAAAAAAAAATCATTAAGTCATGATACCAGCTAAAATCTATCAGTAACTGTAAATCCTGCCACTTAGTGCAAATTAAAATCAGCTGGTTCAGTTCCAACTCGTAAACTATAAAAAAGGTGTCCCATTACCAACGTGTCACACAATCAATCAATCAATCTTTATTTTTTAAAGCACTTTTCATACAAAAAATGTAGCACAAAGTGCTTTACATAGTTAAAAGCAGCCCACCCCACCCTCCAACTCACTCCCCACACTCTCATTAACATAAATGATGTGAATACACACATATCAAAGGAGCTTGCAAAGAAAAGCATCTGGACTTCGTTAAGTTACTTGAAGACGTTTCACCTCTCATCCGAGAAGCTTCTTCAGTTCTAAGGTCAAATGGTGGAGAGTCCCAAAACGTGCGGCTATCCTAAATGGGCGTTCTTAAAGTCAGCAAAGAGGCACAGAAAAGAAGACCAGACACCAGCGAGGGAGGATAAGAAGGAGAGACGCAACAACATTGTCATCCCCTATGTAGCCGGTGTATCAGAAAAACTCAGGAGAGTTTTCTCCAAGCATGACATCCCAGTGTATTTCAGACCCAGCAACACGCTCAGGCAGAAACTGGTTCACCCGAAAGACAAAATGCCAAAACACAGACTTAACAATGTGGTGTATGCTGTACAGTGCAGCGAGGAATGCTCAGACCTCTACATTGGAGAGACCAAACAGCCACTTCACAAGCGCATGGCACAACACAGAAGAGCCACCTCCACAGGACAAGACTCAGCAGTCCATCTGCATCTTAAGGATAAAGGACACTCTTTCGAGGATGCCAATGTTCACATTTTGGACAGAGAGGACAGATGGTTTGAAAGAGGAGTGAAAGAAGCCATCTATGTCCACTGTGAGCGACCATCTTTGAACAGAGGCGGTGGTTTACGACACCAACTCTCTGCCATCTATAATCCAGTTTTGAGATCCCTTCCCAGACGCCTTAACGCCCACTCACATCCTGGGCCATCTGACCTCAGGAATTCGCATGATAAGGTGGGGCCAGGTTTCACAATGAACACACCCGAAACTCTGGCTGATTGGGACCCACACCCAGTTTCACACCTTGGCTCAGGCGATTAGAGGATCATCAGGGGGTCCTTTTGTCCCTCTGTGGGGGGTCACTCCCACTAGGTTTATATCTGGGACTCTCCACCATTTGACCTTAGAACTGAAGAAGCTTCTCGGATGAGAGGTGAAACGTCTTCAAGTAACTTAAAGAAGTCCAGACGCTTTTCTTTGCAAGCTCCTTTGACTACGATGACCTGGATGACTGAGAACCTTCACAGACCATACACACATATCCCCCCCCCCACACACACACACACGCGCGCACACTTAAAGAGTAAAAATTGGGCAGGGTTCACATGAGCCAAGTGAGGAAACCCTATAACAGGGAGCCATCTGCACCGGGACCACAGCCTCCAGGCTGGGCACACAGCAGAAGGGAGGCAAAGGAGCCCCCCAGCCAGGCTGAGAGGACCCCCAGAGACCCAGCAGCCACGGTCGATCACAGCCCCAGTGCAGAGAGCCCCCTCCGAGGAAACACTGGAGATATGCCACAATAGGCTATATACACGGTAAAATGATAAAATAAATAAGAACGGGATACAATATAAATATAAATAGAGTAAGAAGATTAAAAAATGGATAAGAATAAAACTAAACTGGACAAACTAAATACTAGAACACTGGAATTTTAAACATGAAACCTGAACATAGATACCTGGGACATTGCATGAAACAAATGAACAACTTGACAATGAATGAATGACAGCTTACAACATACACAAGAGGATGACGAGGGAAGAGGAAACACATGGGGACCACAGCTGGGGAAAATAAATATAATAATGACAAGATAGGAGGAAACAAAACTGAACACACTAACAAAGGATGCAACACCGTCAAAGTAAAACAGGGAACACTAAGACAGAGACTAAGAATTAATGGCTAAACACAGACTGGGAAGAAGGAATCCACAGGGGAACGAGACAGACTGGGGAAACAAAGGGAGGAGACAAAAAGGGAAACACAGAAACTATTATGGATGATGAGACAGAGAAGGAGTGAGAGAGAGAGAAGGCGAAGGAGAGAGAGCAGCAGCATACATGAACGCACATGACAGAAAAAGGAAAACGTAACAAAACACGGGAAGAGAAACATGTAAACAGGAAGGGGAGACAAGACACATCGAAAAGACAACATGGAAACCGAAATATAACTAAACATAGCAGCAATACGAAGACTAACTCAATACTAAATAATATAAAACTAAAACATTACAACAAAAAAGAATTTGGAAAAACACCATAAACTCAAAATACTGGGTCCAATGATCCAGAACCATGACAAGGGGAATATAGTCTGGTCAGATAAGACCAGAATTAAACTTTTTCGATGCCATAATACACACCATGTTTGGAGGTCAAATGTTACTGCATATCACCCAAAAACATCATATCAACTGTGAAGTTTGGATGTCGGAACATTATGGTGTGGGGTTGTCTTTTAGCATACAGCTAAATTGTGCTTAAAGTGCTTCATTGAGCGGAAATTTAAACTTAAAATATCTCAAGATATATAAAGTAAAAAGGAAGTCAAAATTAGAAGTACCTCAAATGCTTCGAACTGAACATTTCAATATCTGAACATTTTACCTTGGGCATGGACATCTAAGAGGTTCTGCCCTTGACTATCTCTAATTGGTTTAGACGACGACATTGGCGTAATGTGTGTCTGTTGTTGACCACACAGAGACTTTCAGAGTTGCAGAGAATTTTTTTTTTTTTTTTTTACTTGAACGGCTGGTCGCACCAATGCGACCTAGGATTTTCATGGCGGAACATTGGCATGTTGAATGTGCAAGCGTCGATGTGCGCTATTGGATTATTGTGGGAATTCCCAACGCCATTTCCCTTTTCTGCACATCTGTGCAGAGACACGTGCGTGACAGATAAATTGATCGAACAGCAGCAGCACGGAGTCGGTGCTGCGGTGCTTTAGTGGCACGTTTAGCTACTCTAAGCAGCGCCTTCATGATTGGTTTAGGCCATGAGATAGATAGATAGATAGATAGATATATATATATATATATATATATATATATATATATATATATATATATATATATATATATATGTATGTATGTATGTATGTATGTGTGTGTGTGTGTGTGTGTGTGTGTGTGTGTGTGTGTGTGTGTGTTGTGTGTGTGTGTGTGTGTGTGTGTGTGTGTACCACCGGCAGATAGAGGAGGTGGCTGATATCCAGAAATCCTACCAGTGGCTGGACAAAGCTGGACTGAAAGACAGCACAGAGGCACTAATCATGGCAGCACAAGAACAAGCTCTGAGCACAAGATCCATAGAGGCTGGGGTCTATCACACTAGGCAAGACCCCAGGTGCAGGCTGTGTAAAGATGCCCCAGAGACAATCCAGCACATAACAGCAGGGTGCAAGATGCTAGCAGGCAAGGCATACATGGAACGCCATAACCAAGTGGCCGGCATAGTGTACAGGAACATCTGTGCTAAGTATAAACTGGAAGTCCCGAGGTCAAAATGGGAGATGCCCCCAAGGGTGGTGGAGAATGACCGAGCTAAGATCCTGTGGGACTTCCAGATACAGACGGACAAAATGGTGGTGGCTAACCAACCGGACATAGTGGTGGTAGACAAACAGAAGAAGACGGCCGTAGTGATCGATGTAGCGGTTCCGAATGACAGCAATATCAGGAAGAAGGAACACGAGAAGCTGGAGAAATACCAAGGGCTCAGAGAAGAGCTCGAGAGGATGTGGAGGGTGAAGGTAACAGTGGTCCCCGTGGTAATCGGGGCACTAGGTGCGGTGACTCCCAAGCTAGGCGAGTGGCTCCAGCAGATCCCGGGAACAACATCGGAGATCTCTGTCCAGAAGAGCGCAGTCCTGGGAACAGCTAAGATACTGCGCAGGACCCTCAAGCTCCCAGGCCTCTGGTAGAGGACCCGAGCTTGAAGGATAAACCGCCCGCAGGGGCGTGCTGGGTGTTTTTTATTTATATATATATATATATATATATATATATATATATATATATATAAATAAATGTACCACTTGCCAATATGACAACAGCCCCACCAAGGCTGAAGATTTAACAAAAGTGGAAGTGCATATGAGAGAAGGATGCAACCTATAACAACAATGTTCAGTGGCTAGTGGAGCTAAGATCCCAGCAACAGAAATTGTGAAAACTGTACTGAGTGTATTAAATAGAGATGTAGTGAACAACAATACAGGCAAACTTCAAGCCAGTTGCACAAGTTTTATCAAATGTGCCATTTACCAACGAGATGCTCTGTCCCCACTGCTGTTCTGCATAAGCTCGAATCCCCTTAGCCAGTTCATTAACAAGCCTGGCTATGGAAACCAACTACAGAATAGTGCAACTGTTATTCAACAACTCAATCTGGATGACATCAAGCTGTATGTAGCCTTTGCCAAAACAAATTGTTTATTTTGATTACTGAAAAAGCGATCTCAGGTCATTATGTTCTTAAATTTTAAAAAGCATATTAATAGTGTCATGAATCGCTGTGTGGCAGGCAAGCAGGAGTGGTGGACCCAAAATGCAGAACTCAGACACGGAAGTGAAACTTAAAGCGCAGCTTTATTGCTGAGAAAAACCTCGTACAAACTAAACTCACCAAAAGAAAACCAAAAGTCAGAACAGAGGAACCAAGGACTGAAACACTGGAAAGAAACACTAAACTGGAGCAGAAGACCAAACACTAGGAACATAGAAGCAGAACACACAGCTAGTTGAGGGTACGACGCGACACTAACACAGAGAAACACAGGGCTTAAATACACAGATGGCAGTAATCAAGGGATGAGAGACAGGAGGGGAACACACCTGGGAGAAATCACAGCTGACGAGGCAGGGGAAACGTAAACTGAGCACACTCACATATGACACAGACCTTCACAATAAAACAGGAAACTCAGAAACATGGAACCAGACAAGACATTGAACTAAACAGACAGATTCACAAACAGATGGGGTGACACCATAGACAGACAGAGACACAGACTCAAAGGCAGACCAAAAATAACACAGAACTCAAAAAATAATAATCATCATCATAAGCGTTGGGTCACTGACCCAGGACCATGACAAATAGTTAAAATGTAGAGAGAAACTATTTAAAATTTATATCATTTACCCTTTAAGTGGAAAAGTTTGGAATGCACGTGTTTAACGTATGTGATGTGTATTGTTTAGACTCACTGCCTTCTTATTTACATTTTGAAGTGTCCTTTATTATATTGTTTAATTTTATAGGCATGTAATAAAGCTCGTGTGCCCCCAGCCAATCCATAAGAGTTTTAGGTAAAGGGGTGGGATTTGGCGTGGGCTGTGGGGTCTACTGTGTGTGAGAGAGGGAGGAGAGATAAGCTACTGCTATCGAGTGGACATTTGAGTCTGTAAACTAGCAACATGCTGTTACTTTCATGGTTGAAAGTACCTCATATGTGGAGCTGTTGTAACCTACCAAGAGGAGGAGGAGACAGACGTTTTACCAGTGTGATGGAAGCAAAGCTCATATGGTCTCTTCTGCTGATTTGAGTTTTGAATTTAGTGTGACTGTGGGTTTTGTGTGTCGTGGCTGAACCCTGCTGGTAGCCTTGATGCCCTTTTTTCCCATCTGTCCCTTTGAATTGTCTGAAGCTCTGAATATCGATGTTGGCATGCGCCTTTTATTTTATTGGTTGTTTATAAGTGAAGCGGCCACAGTGCACCCCAGCCATGATTTAGGCCTGCAACAAGGGTTTTATTTTTAAGAACGTCTGGGACTGAGTGTGCGTGGGCTACCCGCGCATTTGCGTACATAAGATTTTCTGGAGGAGGACAGACATTTGTTTAGAACACTTAAAGATGTCGAAGAAGCAAGCTCCTTTAAGCAATTACTTTGGCGTTCCTCCACTTCCAAAGAAATGTCAGAAGGAGTCTGAACCCGCAAAAGAAGCACGTATTCTTGGAAAAGTGGTTGCAGGAGGTGAGCTGGCTTCAAACAAATGATGAACGCACAGAGAAGTGGTGCAGAATATGCCGTGAAAATCCCACTCTAGCAAACAAAAACAGTGCCTTTTATATGTACGCAAGCGCGCGTTGCAACTTCTTATCTGGTGCACGTCTTTTATTTTGACAGCGCATGCGCACCTGCGGACCACTTATGTGCGCCCCTGATCATAGTGAATGAAATGTAGTGAACACCACTTTTTCAGTTCTACATATTAATTTACCACTAAACTCAAATGTTTTTACTTTATTTCGTTTTTTTCTTTCTACTGGGAATCACTCACTAAAGTGAAGTGCATTTCAATTGATATGCTTGTCTCGTTGCTTGTTGATTTATATTTTGGGTTATAAGCATGAACAAGAGAATATCAAAAGCAAATTACACCTTTGAGACCCAGGCCCCACTCACAGCTACATGAGACAGGTGTTACATGTATGCCAGGAGTGACATCAATTCTCTTGGATGTACAACAATGACATTGGAATGTCATTCAGACGGAAGAACTGTTGTCAGATGGTAATAAAGAGAAAGAAACTACTCAGAACCAAGGGAATTGCACTACCAGAACATTGTAGACACTGAGGATAGCCACAAGTACCAGGGACTTCAACAGGCAAATAGGAACCATGAAGAGGCCACTGGAAAAGCTGCAACTCAGCCACCTGAGACATTGTCCTAAGAAGGGAAGGTGACCAAGGTCTATTGAGTGTCACAACCACTGACTAGGATGAAACAAAAGATCCATGAGTACATCGGCAAGATGGACACAACATGTTGGACCTTGAGAAGATCTGGTGGGTGAAGGCAACACAACAAAGTGGACAAGTGGCCTCAGTGTCATGAACTCGCTGTGTGCAGGCAGGAATAGGACCCAAAAGCAGACTCCCAGAAGCAGGAAGTGAACTCAAAAAACACGGATTTATTGCTGGAAAAAGGAAAAATTTTACAGAACTAAACTGGGGAATTCTAATAATCATTCACACAGGGAAACACAGGGAGAGTCACAAAGCTATGAGGACACGGAACTGAGGGAGATGCGGACATAAATACACAGACGGATCATGAGGGAAGTGAAAACACATGTAAAGCACAGCTGACATGAATAACCATAAAGAGACAGGGGAAGAGCAAACACAACATAACGCACACTGACGGGAGACTATCAAAGTATGGAGGAGAGGCAACCGAGAGGGAGCGAGGGAGAGAGAGAACAAAAATGATGGACTAGGGAAATATGAAGGAATAAAACACATGGAGGGGAAACAAGACACAAGGCTCACATTGTATAAACACAGACATCCAGGTGAGACAGAGGACAAAGACACAAGGGGAGATCTAATAAACCATACTGAACAGAATAAGCTAGGAACCATAGAATACAAGTGAACTCAAAAATAATACAGAATGACCAAAAATGCACAACGCCCCCCCCACCAAAAAAAAAAGAAAAAAAAGAAAACAAAAGCCTGGGTCAAAAGGACCCAGAAACATGACACTTAGGGGATCCCAGGACTGACAAGTAATTATCAATGATTATCAGTTATGTTCCAGTCTGGAATCTGGCTGTACCACTCAAGGACATTTACAGAGTGGTCGAGAAGTCACTTTTTTGTTATCTTGGTTGCATGCTTAGGGTTGTTGTACTGTTAGAAGAACCTTCACTCCAGTGAGTGCTCTCATTAACGCTAAAACTGTCAGTGAAGATACTACCCATCCCTATTCATTTTGCAGAATCCCTGTCATCACAGCATTTATGCATAAAGTGCTCTATGGGCTGATTTTCATTAACTCCTCAGTCAGCTTTGTGGTATAACTTAAACAAGCTACTAAGAGACAGATTCTTCATGTCCTCAATAGGACATGGAGATAATGATGTCTTTTAAGAATGCTATTAGTTAATATATAAAAGAATGAATGAATAAACAAATAAATAGAATGCTCCTAGTGGAAACAATACATTAAATCTTTACTTCAATTTTTTTTCCCCAGGTCACTATCTTTGGGTTTGGAGCAGACAGCGGGGGAAGCTGGAGCCATTACTTTGAAATCTTCAAAAACAAAAAATTTAAAACAGGAGCACATCCAGGAGAAGAAGAATATAAAATGATAGAGAAATTACACAAAAAGAAGACAATTGTTTTTTTTAAAGGATGGTAATTTCTTTTTCATGTTTTCATTTCTGTCTTTATCAGTTGCAAATCATCTAACCATAGACCTGTGTTATAAAATTGAATAAGTGATGGTAATTGCCCCCCCCTTCAAAATAAATACCACTATATACTAACTTTATCTATATCTGACTTTATCACTAGTAATCTTATATACATTTTGCCTCCAAAATAATAGAAAATACAATGCAAAATTCAAAGTGCAGTCATAATCCCCTGTAACTTGTTCATGAAAAAAAAAAAAAGAAAAGTATAGCTGTTTGTTGCTAAAGGGTTATTGAGTACATTTGATAGTCATACTGGATAAAACTGGAAAAAACTCTGAGTGGAGTTTTTTTTCCTCCTCCTCTTACCTCATGTAGTGTATTTTCGTTGTTTTTTCCTATCAGCCTACCTTTCTGACATGTCTCCCCAATGTGATGGTCAGAAGGTTCCTTTGTAAGTGCGCATGCACCATTAGCGTGCTGCCTGCTGTAACCCTAATTTCCCTCGGGATTAATAAAGTATTCTGATTCTGATTCTGATTCTGATACCTTTCAAGTATACCTTTCAAGACAAGTCATACCTTTCCATAATAAAGATTGAACAAGTCTTTAAATAAACAGATGTGCCTGAGAGCAGTGTGTTTGATTTGTGTTCTTTTTGGGAATGCCAATTTTCCGTCGATCCATTCTCGCTTATCCTCATCAGGGTTGTGGGAGAGTTGGAGGTGGCCCGAGTTGGAGGAAAGACTCGAGCAGTGGATCATTGAGCAAAGAACGAGTGGCAGAAGCGTTTCGACGGTCACCATTCGACTAAAAGCAGTAACGCTAGCAGAAGAAATGAAAATTTAACATTTCCAAGGAGGTCCGTCTTGGTGCTTTCGTTTCATGAAACGGTGCCATTTTTCCATCCGGACCAGGACTCCTACTGCAGCAAACACATCGCCGACAAACACATCCAGCCCAGCCACATCACTAACATGGACGAGGTGCCGCTCACTTTCGACATCCCGGTGAGTCACACTGTGGAGAAGAAGGGGACCAGCACGGTAACGGATTGGCCAGATGCTGGGAGATGTGTAAAAATAACTCAATTGTTTGGTGGTGGCTATTGCGGAGCTTCCACAGATTCAGTAACATTAGCAAGTAGTGGAGGCCAGCAGATGCAACACGCTGGCAGGTGGATGATGGAAAGGCAGGAGGAGCAGAGACCCGAGGCGGTGAACTGAACTTCAGGTAAGAAGTTATGACCTGCAGTCTATCTGGGTCAGATATAAACCAAGTTTAGGTGGAGTTTACTTTTTACAGTCAGTTACAAGAACTTTGTTTAGGGCCTTAAGCTCTGTATACATTCCCACCCCCTGACTTACCCATGATTACGGGGTTGAACTGGGTTTTCCTGTCATGTACCCTTTTTGTGGGCGTCGGGCTGCAAGGAAAGCCTCTGCCAGAGAGGCTGCCAGAGATGGCACAACGGTGGGGTTGTGCTCTTTCACCCAGGTCCTAAGGTCCGGGCTAAGAACCCTGAGAAACTGCTACATCACTATAACATCTCCTATTTGGTCCTTTGTCTTCTCCTTTGGAAGCATCCACTTTTCATACAGGTCTTGAAGGCGCGATCGTAGCTCTTTTGGGTCCTTCACCGTCATGTCGCGGAATCTCATTCGGTAAGCCTCAGCACTTTCAAGAACAGCTGTTTTTACTTTATCATGTCTGTCTCTTCAGTGTCCATAGCAACATATGCAGCACGTGCTTTACCACTGAGAAGTGGAGCTAGATGAAGTGCCCATTCTTCTTGTGGCCACTGACATCCTGTTGCAATCAACTGCATCAAGTTTCGTTCAAGTGTCCTTTATTTTCTGGCGTCGCCTTTCAACAATTGTCTCGCAAAACATAAGACCTGGCAGTCAAAATCTCACCTGCTTTATACAGAATTCCATTCACATCTAAATCTCATTAACCTTTACCACTGAGACAACAGGGTAGACTAAATGACACAGTCTAAACAAGGAAACCGGAATAAAATCATTCTTCCACTTAAACTCATTCACTCAACTAAACGGTTTGTGAAGTCAATCTCTTCACAAAATCTGACTCTGGAGGTTATATTAACAATTTTACACAATTTTACACAAAAAAAACAGCCCTTCATTTGGTTACAACTAATTGTGGGGATATGATGTCACTAATTGATCAGTGACATCGATCGGCCCGCGATCCATTTTTAATTGGCCCGCAAGTAATTTTATAAGTAGAATAGAATATGGCCCGCACTTCAACTTTTGCTTGAGTGTATTGCACTTCTTAGTTTTAACACCAGGGGGAGCTACTGTTGATCAAGGCAGTTGCTCCACCAAAAAGGACAATCACAGAAGAAATTTACCCCACGATACTAAACATGGCAGAACCAAAGAAGCGAAAGGTAGAAAAGTGAATGCAGAAAATTTCAGACATGGTGGGAGACTGAATATTTCTTCAGTGAAACTATGGCAGTTATGAAAGTGTATAATGTACGACGTCATTATGAAACCAAACATCAGGCCTATGCATCCTACAGTGGTGCTGAGCGAGAGCAGAAATTAAAGCAAAGGGTAGCTCTCCTGCGGGGTCAGCAACAGTATTATTTTCGTGCTCAAAAGGTCCAGGAAAAGGCTACAATAGCCAGCTATGAGGTCGCCCAACTCATTGCAAGACATGGCAAGCCTTTTTCAGATGGAGACCTCATAAAACACTGCCTCGTTAAAATCACCGAAATAATGTGCCCGGAAAAGGTGTAGGACTTCAACAACATCAGCATGTCCAGAAATCCAGTTGTGCGACGCATTGAAGACTTTTCAGCCAACATTAAACTGCAACTGTCTGATAAAGCTGTGCTTTTGATTTTTACTCCATCGCATGCGATGAGAGCACCGATGCCACAGACACCGCACAGCTGCTTTTTTTTTGCGGGGAGTGGACGAGAGCACGAGCACTTTAGGTGAGTAAAAAATATATTCCACAGTACCCGTGTGTTAATGTGCAGGTACACATGCTTCAAATATCAATAATGCGCATCAATTCTGTCACTACCCTGCTTTTGCGCACCACTTTCTTATATGCGTTTTTCTTCTTAACACACAGAGTACACACCGCTGTGCACAGCGCACGCACACGCAAAGTCAGCTTCTCTCATCTGATGCAGACCTGCTCCTTGATCAAGTGACATTTGTCCGGATTTTTGGCACGACTGGCGTATGATCAGCACCGCAGCTGGATGGCCCGATTTACAGCCTAATAACTTAAATAACAAACTTGAAATGTACCCGTCCCATTTTTCTCTTTGTTTTTTTTTTTTTTTGTACTGTAAATCTTCTGTCTAAGAAGAAATCTGAGGCTGCTGTTCTGAGAATGAGCTACCAAAGCTTTTTCTGAATAAATCAATAAAGATCCATTTATGGAAAGCTGTGATGAAGGCAGTTCTTTAATTATTTTCAACAATATAACATATTCGACCACTTTTAAGTGATTTTTCTAACTTTAATACACTAAATTTAAGGTTATATACCTAATTTCTAATAAGTGGCCCAGCCCCTCCTATATTTTTATATATGTGGCCCTCAGTGAAAAAAGTTTGGACACCCCTGGTGTAGACCAAAATACTAAATTTCACTCTACAAGGACCTGATATCCACTTACGAGGACATTACACTGCCACTGTTCTATCGAAATTTAAAGTGAATTTCCTCTTATGTGGTATTATTTTTTCTCTGAAACAAAAATCAGGTAAAAAAAAAAATCTGGTAATTCTTGGTTTTTAAATTCATCAGGTCCCAATCAGCCCAAATGGCAAAGAGAAATTAAAAATGCATGCCATGAAAGACTTCGGGTCTTAGACGTTAGTACAGGGAGTGCAGAATTATTAGGCAAATGAGTATTTTGTCCACATCATCCTCTTCATGCATGTTGTCTTACTCCAAGCTGTATAGGCTCGAAAGCCTACTACCAATTAAGCACATTAGGTGATCTGCATCTCTGTAATGAGAAGGGGTGTGGTCTAATGACATCAACACCCTATATCAGGTGTGCATAATTATTAGGCAACTTCCTTTCCTTTGGCAAAATGGGTCAAAAGAAGGACTTGACATGCTCAGAAAAGTCAAAAATAGTGAGATATCTTGCAGAGGGATGCAGCAGTCTCAAAATTGCAAAGCTTCTGAAGCGTGATCATCGAACAATCAAGTGTTTCATTCAAAATAGTCAACAGGGTGTGGAAAAACCAAGGCGCAAAATAACTGCCCATGAACTGAGAAAAGTCAAGCGTGCAGCTGCCAAGATGCCACTTGCCACCAGTTTGGCCATATTTCAGAGCTGCAACATCACTGGACTGCCCGAAAGCACAAGGTGTGCAATACTCAGAGACATGGCCAAGGTAAGAAAGGCTGAAAGACGACCACCACTGAACAAGACACACAAGCTGAAACGTCAAGATTGGGCCAAGAAATATCTCAAGACTGATTTTTCTAAGGTTTTATGGACTGATGAAATGAGAGTGAGTCTTGATGGGCCAGATGAATGGGCCCGTGGCTGGATTGGTAATGGGCAGAGAGCTCCAGTCCGACTCAGACGCTAGCAAGGTGGAGGTGGAGTACTGGTTTGGGCTGGTATCATCAAAGATGAGCTTGTGGGGCCTTTTCGGGTTGAGGATGGAGTCAAGCTCAACTCCAGGATGAGCCTTTCCAGGGTCTTCATGATGTGGGAGGTCAATGCCACGGGCCTGTAATCCTGGGGGCCACTGGGACGTGGCGTCTTTGGTACAGGGACGAGGCATGATGTCTTCCACATCACCGGGACCCTCTGCAGACTCAGACTCAGCATAAACAGTTTATGAAAGACTCCACACAGCTGGGGGGCACAGGTCTTGAGGACAAGGGGACTCACTCCGTCTGGTCCAGCAGACTTGCCTGAGTGAAGTCTCCTCATTTGCATCTCAACCTGGTATTGAGTGAAAGTGATGGGTGGGGGAGGGGTGTCAGGAATCTCACAGGAGGCAACAGCGCCATGTGAAGAGAGAGGCTGGCACAGTGGTGTGGCTCTGGATTCCAGGCTGACTACAGGTGAGGTTGTGGGGGTAGGAGCAGACACTGTGGTGTCGAATCTATTGAAAAACAGATTCAACTCATTGGCTCTATTCTCACCTCCCTCAGTTCCCCTGCTGTTGGTTGGCCTGAATCCAGTGATGGTCTTCATGCCCCTCCACACCTCTCTCATGCTGTTCTGCTGGAGTTTCCACTCCAGCTTCCTCCTGTAATTGTCCTTAGCCTCTCTGATCTTGTCCTTTAGTAACACCTGGATCTTCCTCACCTCCTCTTTGTTGCCCCCTCTGAAAGCCCTCTTCTTGTTGTTGAGGAGGGCTTTGATGTCCTTAGTCACCCACGGCTTGTTATTTGGGTAACAATGAACAGTCTGAGCTGGAACAATGGAGTCGGTGCAGAAAGTTATGTAGTCTGTGATACACTCAGTAAGCCCATTGATGTCCTCGGCGTGAGGCTCACAGAGTGTTTCCCAGTCGGTCACCTCGAAACAGCCCTGTAGTTCTGCTAAGGCCTCCTCTGACCACCTCCTGACAGTCCTGGTGGTCACAGGTTCCCTCCTCACAATTGGCACATAGCGGGGGGTGAGGTGAATCAGGTTATGATCTGACCTACCAAGTGGGGGGAGGGAGGAGGAGCTGTATGCATCCTTGACGTTAGCATACAGTAAGTCTAAAGTTTTCTCTCCCCTGGTGGGACAGTCCACATATTGTTTGAATGTTGGTAGTGTATTGTCCAGTGATACATGGTTGAAGTCACCCGAGATCACAATAAAGGCACTCGGGTGCTGAGTCTGTAGCCGAGCTATGGCAGAGTGGATAGTGTCACATGCAGCTGTGGGGTTAGCAGAGGGGGGTACATAAACAGCCACCAAGATGACGTGAGAGAATTCCCTGGGTAAATAATACGGCCTGAGTCCAACAGCACACAGTTCAGTGTCCGGGCAACAAATCCTTTCTTTGATTGTTATGTTGGCAGGGTTACACCACCGGTTGTTAACTAAAACAGCAAGCCCACCTCCTTTCCGCTTACCGCTAGCGATGCTGTCCCTGTCCGCCCGAACAGTGTGGAAGCCTTCCACGGAAGCATTCTCATTGGGAATGTCCTGGTGCAGCCATGATTCGGTGAAACACATCAGGCTACACTCTCGGTATTCCCTCTGACTCCGTACCAGTGCTGAGAGCTCGTCGATTTTAATTGCCAACGATCGCACATTACCCATCACGATAGACGGCAGACACGGTTTAAACCTCCTCCTCGCTTCGAGCCTCTGCTGTCTCACCGTCACCTTTTTTCTTCTCTTCTGTCCTTGACCTCTGCATCCCCGATGTGTTTTCCTCCAAATTTCAGCTATCAAATTTCAGCAAATTTCAGATATCCCCCTAAAATAACTAAAACTAAAAACAAACTAAAAACTACTTCCAAAAACATTCAGCTTTGATATTAATGAGTTTTTTGGGTTCATTGAGAACATGGTTATTGTTCAATAATAACATTATTCCTCAAAAATACAACTTGCCTTATAATTCTGCACTCCCTGTAGGGTGTCATGTACTTTTATTTTGGGAGATGGCTCAATGTGTTTTTATTTATTTCTGTTATTTCTTTTTACATATAATAAGATTAAACAGATGGTTTTAAAAAGATTACAAATTAGGTAATCCCAGTATTAGCGTTGCTGCACAGATATATTGGTTAAGCTGGACCAGTGCAGAGTTCAGCTGCAAGTTTCAGATGCGACAGATACTTTGAAATCAGACAGATAACATTAACCTCCTAGGACCTGGCGTCCACATATGTGGACATCACATTTTGGGTTGTCTAGACCAGTGCTTCCCAAACTTTTTCCAGCCACGTACCCCTTGAGACATGTCACCCTCAGCCGCATACCCCTTGCTACGAACGACTCTTAATTAGCATCTAGAAATACATTGCAATACCGCATGCATAAAAATAAATACTGCAGTCTATTATTTCTCACCACCAAATGAATTTATTAATATATTTTAGTTATGACAGAATTTTAATAAGGAACTTTACTACTTAATACTAGCAGTGTATCAAAAGATTTATTAGAATTCACTGTTTTGTTGAGAGCACAAACTAGAACACAAAAGCAAAGCCACACCTCTTGCCACGTAACACCCCCACCCTTTAAGAACCAAACTAAAGGTTTGGTGACATCTCTAAAGAGCACGGGAGAGTGCATCTGCTACAATGTTTTCTGAACCTTTTTTGTGATGGATATTGAGGGGATAATTCTGAATAATCAGTGACCAACGCATAAGTTGCTGGTTGTGATTATACATTCTAGAGAGGAAAACTAAAGGGTTGTGATCTGTGAATACTTGAACTGAACTCTGACCTGACTCTGTATAGACTTCAAAATGTTGCAAGGCCCACAACAAAGCAAGGGTCTCCTTTTCAATGGTAGAATACCTGAGCTGATGTTTATCAAACTTCCGAGAGAAGTAACTTACAGGATGGTCAATGCCCTGGGTATCCTCCTGGAGAAGCACCGCTCCTGCCCCAACTGCGTTGGCATCTATTTCCAAGGTTCAAGGTTCAAGGTTCTTTATTTGTCACATGCATAGTTATACAAGTATAACACACAGTGAAATGTAGCCTGACACGCTCCTCGACATGTGCAAAAAAAAAAAAAAAAAAATTGGGGGGGGTGTAGAGGAAAAACATTATATATATATAATGTTTTTCCTCTACATTATATATATATATATATATATATATATATACACTCAACAAAAATATAAACGCAACACCTTTGTCACTGCTCCCATTCCCCATGGGATGGACGTAGAGACCTAAAATTCATTCCAGATACACAATATAACCATCCCTCCCAAACAGTGGTCACAAATCAGTCCAAATGTGTGGTAGTAGGCACATCTGCTATATTGAGATAATCCATCCCACCTCACAGGTGTGCCACATCAGGATGCTGATCTGACATCATGAGTAGTGCACAGGTGTACCTCAGACTGCCCACAACAAAAGGCCACCCTGGAATGTGCAGTTTTGTCTCACAGCAAAATGCCACAGATGCCACAAGGAATGAGGGAGCGTGCAATTGGCATGCTGACAGCAGGAATGTCAACCAGATCTGTCGCCCGTGCATTGAATGTTCATTTCTCAACCATAAGCCGTCTCCACAGGCGTTTCAGAGAATATGGCAGCACATCCAACCGGCCTCACAACCGCAGACCTCGTGTAACCACACCAGCCCAGGACCTCCACATCCAGCAGGTTCACCTCCAAGATCGTCTGAGACCAGCCACCCAGACAGCTGCTGGAACAATTGGTTTGCACAACCAAACAATTTCTGCACAAACTGTCAGAAACCGTCTCAGGGACGCTCAACTGCATGCCCGTCGTCCTCATCGGGGTCTTGACCTGACTCCAGCTCGTCGCCGTAACAGACTTGTGTGGGCAAATGCTCACATTCGATGGCGTCTGGCACGTTGGAAAGGTGTGCGCTTCACGGATGAATCATGGTTCACATTGTTCAGGGCAGATGGCAGCTGAGAATGTCCCAGTTCTTGCATGGCCAGCATACTCACCGGACATGTCACCCATTGAGCATGTTCGGGATGTGCTTGACCGGCGTATACGACAGTGTGTACCAGTTCCCACGAATATCCAACAACCTCGCACAGCCATTGAAGTGGAGTGGACCAACATTCCACACGCCACAATTGACAATCTGATAGACTCCATGCGACGATGTGTTGCACTGCATGAGGCAAATGGTGGTCACACCAGATACTGACCGGTTCTGGGTCCCCAGACCCCCAATAGCGCAAAAAACTGCACATTCCAGGGTGGCCTTTTGTTGTGGGCAGTCTGAGGTACACCTGTGCACTACTCATGATGTCAGATCAGCATCCTGATGTGGCACACCTGTGAGGTGGGATGGATTATCTCAATATAGCAGATGTGCCCACTACCACACATTTGGACTGATTTGTGACCTCTGTTCGGGAGGGATGGTTATATTGTGTATCTGGAATGAATTTTAGGTCTCTACGTCCATCCCATGGGGAATGGGAGCAGTAACAAAGGTGTTGCGTTTATATTTTTGTTGAGTGTATATATATATATATATATATATATATATATATATATATATATATATATATATATATATATGTAGTATATACATTGGGTGAATGTGCAGTAGTAGCAGCAAGCAGGTGAATTCTGTACATTAATATGAATAGACATCTGACTATTTTACAGGATAGACAATATAAACATATTTAAAATTAAAGGAATTGAAATGTACATTGTGCCTTGGTTTAGTGTCTGGAAGAGTCCTGACTCAGTCAATTATAGATGATGTGAGAGGGCGGGTGTGTGTGTTTAGGGCACGGATGGCTTGGGGATAGAAGCTCCTCTTGAGTCTCTCTGTCCTTGCCCGGAAGATGCAGAACCTTCTACCAGATTGCAGAAGTTGGAACAGTTTGTTGCCAGGATGGGACGGGTCCTTCAGTATCTGCGCTGCTCTAGTCCGGCATCTCCTGGTGTAGGTGTCCTGAAGCGGGGGGAGAGCAATCCTGCAGCAGCGTTCTGCTGTACGGATCAGTCTCTGGAGAGCTTTTTGGTCCTTCACACAGCTGTTCCCAAACCACGATGTCATGTTCTGTGTGAGGATGCTCTCCACAGCGCCTGTATAGAAAATCCTGAGGATCTTTGGAGAGACCCTGAACTTCCTCAGTTGTCGTAGGTGATACAGGCGCTGCCTAGCCTTTTTGGTCTGGACCTGAATGTGGGCAGCCCATGTCAGGTCTGAGGAGATGTGGACACCAAGATACTTGAAGGACTGCACCCTCTCCACTGGAGCTCCATTGATGATAATGGGCTTGTAGTCTCTATGCTGACCCCTTCTGAAGTCCACCACCAGCTCCTTGGTCTTGCTGACGTTCAGCTGGAGGTGGTTGTCCTGGCACCACGATGCCAGATTCTTCACTTCATCCATGTAGGCCGTCTCATCGTTGTTGGAGATGGCACCCAACACCACTGTGTCGTCAGCAAACTTCACAATGGTGTTGGAGCCATGGGTGGCCACACAGTCTGAAGTGTAGAGGGAGTAGAGCAGTGGCGAGAGGACACATCCCTGAGGTGCTCCTGTGTTGATGGTGATGCTGTTGGAGAAGCACCTGCCCACCCTCACCACCTGAGTTCTGCCAGTGAGGAAGTCCAACACTCATGCACACAGACGGCTGTTAAGTCCCAGATCCCTCAGCTTTGTGAACAGTCTGCAGGGCACTATTGTGTTAAACGCTGAACTGTAATCAACAAACAGCATTCGCACATAGTTACCCTGTTTCTTGTCCACATGGCTGAGAGTGGTGTGTAGGACGTGGGCGATGGCATCCTCTGTGGATCTGTTGGATCTGTAGGCGAACTGCAGCGGATCTGTGGTGTCTGGGATGGAGGAGGAGATGATGTTCTTCAGCAGCCTCTCAAACACCTTCATTACTACCGAGGTCAGTGCAACTGGCCGGTAATCGTTCAGGGATGAGGGTTTGCTGTTCTTGGGCACAGGGATGATGGTGGATCTTTTGAAGCATGTGGGGACCACAGACTTCGCCAGGGACTCGTTGAAGATGTAAGTGAACACACCTGCTAGCTGGTCAGCACAGCAGACGGCCGGTGATGCCGTCTGGCCCCGCCGCTTTCCTTGTGTTCACTCTCCTCAGTGCCGCTCGGACGCCATGCTCCGCGATGCTGGTCACCGGTCTCTCGCTGATGACGTCACTGTCCTCGGTAGTCAGGCGGTAGATAGCATTAGCCGCCTGGCTAACCTCGAAACGGGCGTAGAACTGATTCAGCTCGTTGGTGAATGCAGAGTCAGCGTTGATCAGCGCAGTGTCCCTGGCTTTGTAGTCCGTAATGGTGCGTAGTCCGTGCCACATACTCCGTGTGTCGCCCTGGTGGAAGTGGGACTCCACACGTTCCCGGTACCGGCGTTTGGCATCTCTCACCGCGCGCCGCACGCCGTATGAGGCCGCTTTGTAGGCGCTCATATCGCCAGTGGCGAGACCTGCATTGTAGGAGGCGGTCCTGGCGTTTACTGCAGTGCGGATCGATCTGTCCATCCACGGTTTCTGGTTTGGGAATGTGGTGACTCTCGCAGTGGGGATAATCTCCTCCGCTAGCATATTGACGAAGCATACTGCTACTTCCGTAAACTCGTTGATGTCGACTGCGCATGCTCTGAACATGTCCCAGTCGACGTCGTTGAGTGCGTCCTGTAGCGTAGCTTCTGATTGGGCAGTCCACCGTTTTACCTCCCTCGTGGTTACTTCTTCCCTCCGTATGCTTTGTTTATACTGGGGGATGAGGAAGATGGCGTTGTGGTCAGACTTCCCAAAAGCCGGGTGTGAGACAGCTTTGTAGCCCTGCTTGTATGGCGTGTAGCAGTGATCCAAAATTCGATCCCCTCTCGTTGGACACGAGACATGCTGGTAAAAGTTTGGCATGACTTGTCTGAGGTTCGCTTTGTTAAAGTCTCCTGCTACAATGAGGGCTGCGCCCGGGTCCTTGTTTTGAAGCGAGCTCAGCACATCATGTAATTCGGACAAAGCCATACCTGTGTCCGCTTGGGGTGGGATGTAGACCGCCGTGGCGATGACCGAGGTGAACTCACGGGGCAGATAGAAAGGGCGGCACTTAATGCTCAGGAACTCCAGATGTGGCGAGCAGCCGCTGGAGAGAGTAGAAATGCTCCTGGCATCACACCACTTTCTGTTTACCATGAAACACACTCCCCCACCTTTGGTTTTGTTTGACTCTGCCGTTCTGTCCACGCGGAGCACAAAGAATGAATCCGACGGAGTTACGGCCTGGTCCGGCACGGTGGGGGTCAGCCATGTCTCCGTGAAGCACAGAATGTTGCAGTCCCTCATGTCACGTTGGAAGGTGACCCTTGCTCTTCCAGTTTGAATGGTAAAGAGAAGTTAGGAGCGGACAAAACAGGGTTGCAACAAAGTAAGCCCTTAAGGCTTTCGAAAGCCTGCTGGCAACTCTCAGACCAAATAAACGGCTTTGAGGGCCTGGTTAAGTCGGTGAGAGGGGCAGCAACAGAAGAGAAATTCTTACAAAATTGTCGGTAATATCCTGTCATCCCAAGGAAACGCAGCAGTTCTCTCTTGGTGGTTGGTTGGGGGAACTCCCTAATCGCAGTGACTTTGGCATCTGCAGGGTGCACTTTTCCTAGACCAACTTGCTGGCCAAGGTACAGGACACTGCCTCTAGCAAAATCACATTTGGCAAGGTTCAAAGTGAGTGTAACAGGGCGGCCCTTAGCGGCTGGAAACACAGTGAGATGGACTAAGGCAAGTGTAGTGGAACAAAGTATTTATTTGCTATACAGCTCTCCTTACAACAATTACTTTGTCGAGCTTCTTCACAGCACAAAAATCCATCCTCTAATGACAACTGGCAGCCCTAAATATGTTCAGCTGTCACAGACTTAACCATTATTCCACTCTCAGGTAAATTCTTAAATCCCAACCTTCCACCATAGTATACAATATATTAATTAGAATAAATAAATACATAAATACATTTTCACATTTACATATTAATAAATATTTCACATTTTAATGTTACACCAAACCCAATATTATAAAAACCCAGAAACCCAAGCACAACAAGATTCACCACACTCTCTTTACCAGTGGTCTCTCCCGGAACCTTTAAATGGTGTCTGGACCCCTGGGGAAACATTTGCCCAAACACCTTGAAGAGGACACAGGCAAGAAAGGTGAGTAATCATTATCTTACAAACACCTATTTGCACCACTTTTATCCCTAGATTTCACACACAAATTTGCATTAGTTTTCCTTACTGGTAAACCTTGATCACAACCACCATTCTTCTCTCCTGACAGACAACCACCACATTCCTTGATGAGGAGCAGCTGTGCAGGATCTGAAATAAGGCTACCAACTGATTTTAAAATTCCCAATAAATAGTCAATATTTAAACTTCTTGTGTGCAAATCCATGCTTAAAGTGCAATGCTAAATAAAGTGCTTGATAAGGTGCTTTTAATAAAGTGAAAGGTGTGCTCTAAAGTAGTGATGGGCAGATGAAGCTTCATGAAGCACTGAAGCTTTTCATCCAATTGATTCACCCCAGCGCAAAGCTTCTTGAAGCTTCATTTGCTCTAGTAGGACACCTACTGGACGTAGAAATATTAGTTGGCATGAATTTGAAGAGTGTGGCCTTTTGCACACAGCCTGTAAATGTCAACAACAAAAGGAGTGTGTAACACATGTATATTGTAGTGATGGCAGTATACTGTGTATACTTATACTGGAAGTATAGAAAATGATCATTTGGAAATGCTTAAAATGGAAACGATCATTTACTGTGAGGTGAGGTGTGGTTGGGGTGTGGACAGTAGTTGTGCTTTTGTAACGTTGAGGTATAGACAGCTACACACTGAGGCTTTGAGCCTCAGTCCTGCCCACATTTTATACTGTAAAAACTAAATTTCCACTGCTTTTATGGCCTTTTTAGTGGGGAGAACATAGCTAGGATTTAACGATTTAACAAATCTTTTAAATCCTTTGTCCTCCACAATGCTAAATGGCTGGGAGCCCTCAATCACCATGCTAACCAGGTCTTCATCTATTTGAGATTGCTCTGCTGGGGAAAGACAATAAAGACAAAGCACAAATATAAATATCACACACGTAACTTATTACAGTTGTATAATATTGTTATATCATTTAGTAACATTACTGCATGCTATATTGTCATGGCATTTGATGGCTCACCTGGTCTTGCTCCACAATCGGTGTTCCCCTTATTCTCATGCAAAGCTCTGTAGTGCCTAAGCATGGATGAGGTGTTGTTGTTATATCCCAGCTCCCTGGCACATAGCAAACACTTCACCTTGTACAAAAGTCAAGACAGCTTAACATAAATTGTATTGCACCATCAGTATTATGAAAATACATCTTCTGTAGAAATCTACATACCTTGTTGGGAGGAATAAGATCAAAATGTTCCCACACAGGGGAGGACATCCTCCTCTTCTTAGCTGGCTCCATTCTCTCCTGACTTTCTCTCCTCACTCTCCTAAACCTCCAAACTGTCTACAAACTCTCACTAACCGCAGCTCTCCATCAAACACCCACATTTTGAATAAGTCTGAGGGGTTTATATCGCTGTCATAGCTCGCGGCAAAGTTCGAACCACTTCATGAACCAGTCACGTGGCTTCGGACGTCATCATTTTCAGCTCCTCCTATCAATGAAGCAAACCTCGATACGCGCATCGCGGAAACGCCCCCTCCATTACTCGACACAAGTTTCGAAGCCTCGATACAGAACGTCACATCACTACTCTAAAGTGCTATACATATAATATAAATAAATATAGTAAGGGAGTCCTCTACCTTACAGTGAGAGATGCATTTTCTAGGCTAATGAAGACTTCTTCCAATGTAGCCATGTGGGTTGACCAGTCACTGCTATACACAACTATGTCATCCAAGTATGCTCTGCAGTTGGGGATGCTTCCCAACACTTTATTGACCAGTCTCTGAAATGTTGCAGGGGCATTGCACATGCCAAAAGGCATAACCGTATACTGCAGGAAGTGGTCAGGAGTGACAAAAGCTGAAATGTCAGATGGTTGCTGTGTCAAAGGCACTTGCCAATACCCTTTTAACATATCAAGTTTAGTGATGTATTTTGCAGGCCCAATTTCATCAATGTAGTCATCGATAAGAGGTAAGGGATGTGCATCTGGTACAGTGACAGAGTTCACCTTTTGGAAGTCAGTACAGAATCTTGGGCTTCCATCTGACTTTGTGTCTAAGAGACATGGTGATCTCCAAGAGCTGGAGCTTGGCACCGCAAATCCATTCTGAAGAAGATACTCAACTTCCTGTTTTATGATTTCTCTCTTTGCTGGACTAACCTGATAAGTGCGCTGTTTGATTGGTGTAGGGTTAGTCAGCACCACATCATGTTTTATGACAGTGGTTTGAGACGGGATGTGATTGAACAGAGATGGGAATCCTGATATGAGTGTTATGATATCATTGCTCTGTTCAGCAGGAAGGTGGGACAGGTATTGTGGAAGTGTTGACAATATCACAGAATTACCTAGTCGAGCACTTTGAGGCTCAGCACCTCGTAACACCAACCCATCTTCATCTGGAGTAATCTCCACCTTGGATACAGAAGCCATCGGAGATGTAACCACTTGCTCTTGGACCACAGATGGCACAGTTGAAGGTTCACGAGAATTGTACAGCTTCATCATGTTGACATGACACACCCGAGTAGGACGTCTGAATAATGTAGTTGGTCTTGCTGAGTTTCTTCTCAACAACATAAGGACCAGAGAATTTAACGGAAAGAGAGGAGCCGGGCACCGGAAGGAGAAGGAGCACTCTGTCACCTGGCTGAAATGAACGGTCAACAGCCCGTTGATCAAAGTGTCTCTTCATTTTCGCTTGTGAAGTGGCTGGTACATTCCTTGTTAAGGAATAAGCCCTTTTTAACCTGTCATTTAGTGTTTTGACATACTCTGGAAGGCTTTTGGTGTTATCAACTGGATTAGCCAGCTTCTCTTTAAAAACCTTTAAAGGACCCCTCATCTCACACCCAAACACAAGTTCACTGGGACTAAAGCCCAGAGATTCTTGGGTTGCTTCACGACAGGCAAATAAAAAAAGCGGAACACTTTCATCCCAGTCCCGTTCAGAACTATAACAGCGTTTCCTTAACATGGACTTCAAAGTCTGATGAAACCTCTCTAGCGCCCTCTGACTTTCAGGATGGTAAGAACTCAAGGTTATGTGTTCAATGCCTAATGTTTTCAGGGCTTGGGCAACTACTCTAGACTTAAAGTTAGTGCCTTGGTCTGTTTGCACAACCTTAGGCAGACCAAAGGTTGAAAAGAATCTCAACAGCGCTTTGACAACAATCTGAGCTGTTATCCTCCGTAGTGAGATTGCCTCAGGAAACCTAGTTGAAACGCACATGACCGTCAACAGAAACTGGTTTCAAGTTTTGGATTTAGGTAGAGGCCACACACAGTCAACAATCACTTTTTGAAATGGCTCCTCTACTACTGGGATAGGACAGAGAGGAGCTGGTGGGATTATTTGGTTCATCATCATACATCAGATTTCAGTCCTGGCCAGAAGAAATGTTTCATGATTCTGCTGTATGTCTTGTTAACCCCCAAATGTCCTGACCATGGATGGTCATGTGCTAAGGACAATACCTGGGTACGATAGGCAGTAGGTACAACCACCTGATAAACTGCAGACCAATCTGCGTCTTCTGAGACCTCACTTGTCCATCTGCGCATCAGAAGACCATCTGAGAACTAAGCCAGCTTTTTCTTCTTGGCATCCTGTTGATTGAGGGTAGAAGAACGACACTTGGACAGGGTTACATCATTTTTCTGTGCAGTAATGAACTCCTCTCGGGAGACTGGCAAATCCAGAATTGCTTGTGTTTTGTAAGCAGGTGGAACTGTGGCCTGAACCTTAGATCCAGAGGTAAATTTGATAACGTCACCAAAGGGATCTGACCTCATAAAGGAATCGGCCAAGTCAGGACCATACTTTTTTGTCTGGGCCCTCGTAACTACACAAGCTGGAAAAATGGCAGGCTGGTCTTGGGCTGAGTCAGAATCCAGGCTCAGCTCGGGTCTGTCTAACACTTCAGGAATGGGTATGACCTTGCCTCCAGCAAGGTCAATACCTAGGATGAAGTCAATACCTGGTATAGGCAATGCAGAACGAATAGCCACTTTAACAATCCCACTGACTAATGAAGATTGAATGTGAATAGTGTGCAAAGGGGCAGAAACAAATCCGAGTTCTACTCCCTGGATAATGACACTAGACTGGCAAAATGACTCCTCTGAAAACGGTAAGACATTTTCTTTAATGATGGACTGAGAGGCCCCTATATCTCTCAGTATTTTTACTGGTTGATGATCTTTTGTATTCCCAGTCAGTGAAACCACTCCCTCTAGAATGAATGGTTTGAAACACGGATCAGGGTGGTTATTGTTCGGTTGAAGTGCCCTCCCGTTCTCTGTAGCTTTAATCAGTCCCATCCCTTTTGGTTGCGAGGATAGTTGCTGTTTACGCTTTAATGCCTGACAATCTGCAATAAGATGACCCTTTTTATGGCAATAAAAGCATTCACGCTCACCATGGGGAGGTGAAGGTAACCTCACTGGCCTCGCAGCAGAGCGACTAGACTCAAGCCGTGCTGAGCGCAAGGCTGTGGGCCTATCTGGATGGGAAATAGGGATACAAACATTCTTATGTGTCAACACAAACTCATCGGCCAACACAGCTGCTTTTGACATTGACGTCACGTTCTGTTCATTTAAGAACATTATGACTCTCTCAGGTAATGAATTTTTAAAATCCTCCAGTAGCATTAACTCGCGCAGGGACTCAATCATCCCCAACTCCGTTAGCAGCACACCACTTATCAAAAAGAGCCCCTTTTTCATGTGCAAACTCCACATATGTTTGACTGCTGGACTTCTTGTGGTTACTAAATTTCTGCCTGTAGGCCTCAGGTACCAGTTCATAGGCACGTACAATTGTTTCCTTCAACACTTCATATTTCATGCTCTGCTCTAACGAAAGTGAAGCTACTACCTCCTGAGCTTTTCCCACTAATTTACACTGAAGTAAAATAGGCCACATATCTCTTGGCCAGTTCAGAGCAGTAGCTACCTTTTCAAAAGCATTGAAATATGAATCTACTTTAGTCTCACGAAAGGTAGGTACTAGAGCAATATCTTTGCTAACATCAAAACTTTTTGGGGAAACTTTTGGGGTTTCTTTGGTGGCATTGTTTTCTGCCCTGATGACAGCTTCAGTGCTTCTACTTCAAACTGCTTTAACCTGATTTCCTTTTCAGCTTCTATCTCAAGCCTACGGACCTCCAGCCGGAGATCATAATCTGCTTTACGCACCTTATCCTTCTCTTGTGCCCCCAACTGTAAACGTAGTAAGCGAACCTTGAGCTTTGCATCACTGCCAGATGTCTGGGATTCTGGAGTGAAAGGCTTAAAGCGAGGCAGAGTTTGGGGAGCCACATCTGATTTAACTTGGGCACCCGGAGGTGTAGCAAGTAGAGCTTGCGCTTCAGTTCTCTCTGGAGAAGCTGGATTAGCAGAGGATCCAGGGGAAGCTAAGGAGTCCTGAGAAGGTACCTCAGTTGTAGCAGGGCTAATTAAGATACCCAACTCGATTAACCCCTCCAACAAAGCCTGCTTAATATCCTTCTTCACTCCATATTTTGGTACGGAAAGTTTATACTGGGCAGCAATACTTAACCCTTGTGTGGTGTTCGTATTTTTGTTACTCAGCCAGTGTTCATGGGTCTGGTGGACCCGCTAGAGTTTTGGCTTTCCAAATTAACACTATCAAACAATTTTATGTTAAATTACTCAACAGATGTTTACTTCATCCCAATTACAAGACATATGAACAGTAAACATGGTTAATTTTTTCCCTTTACCTTTGTTAGATCACATTTATGAATTAATGTGCTTCTCATTTTTCTTTTATATAAAATGTTATAAATAAATCAGTTATAATCAAGTGGAGTGAGTGGAAAGACACAACACATTTACACGTGAAAAAATAATTAATTGTTTAATTTTTCTTTTGAAAAAAACTGAACACGGGTCTCACAGACCCGAACACCATACAAGGGTTAACAAGTCGTCTTTGCGACACAAGTCAATTTTTTCAACGCTAGGCTGATTAACAAAAATCAAGCAGGTCAAAACTCATCTTCAACCGCAACCATGAAATGTGGCCACCCTAAAATCACGGTGCACTTCCATTAATTTAGGTTGTCCACAGCATAAAACGATCCCGGACGAGCCCCCACTTGTGTTACGTCCCCCCCACCATGGTGGAGGCAAAGGTAGGAAGGAGACAGCAATACTGGACAACCACAATCAATGAAGGAGGAAGACCACAGAACAGTTAAGTATCAGGCAGGATTTATTGGTTGCTTGCCTGGATAGTCAAACTTAACAGAAAAGAGGTGGGGGAGGAGGACTGGGCGGTTGATCCAAATCAAAGAAATTAATAAAACAAAAAGAGGTCGATAGCTTCCAGGGCCTAACTGAAAGAAAAAATGCAAAACAAAAGGCCTACCTAGCTACTCGACAAAAGGTCAGTGAAAACATACAAGAGTGGCATCAACCGCATAACCTAGTGTGACTAACAGAGTAAAACCTACAACCAGTGTATATGGTACCCCAGCTTACCTGTCCAGCCTCCCACCACACACAATATAAAGAAGCCTGTTCGCAAATGTTTGTCAAAGCAGCAGCCAGCAGCTGGCAGGGGGAGCTGCTCATTTGTAGTAATCCTCGGCGTGTGATTGGCCAACTGGGCCCAGACCAGCCAATAGACACGTGGCAATCAACTTCGAATTGGCCAATAGGTGGAGGCTTGACACCTGAAAGATAAATAGAACACAAAAGCAAAGCCACACCTCTTGGCACATAACAGGGTGGTATATAGTCATGTATTTGATAGCCACATAAAACTGCATTAGCGCAAATTTCGGCTTTTAAAATTTTTGATTCCCACTCCAACCCCGATCCGCGTATCCCCTACAGCCACTTGAGTACCCCCGAGGGTACGCGTACGCCAGTTTGGGAACTACTGCCTTAGAGGGCTTGAGATGTTGCCAGTGCGATGGAGACATATAGACACAGACGAACAGGTACACACAGACACAAACGTTTCAACTTTGATAGTTTGTTAAGTTAACATTTTATTTATTCCAACTGTTAGTTTTCCTAGTTTACTTTGGTTGAACTCCCCTTACTTACCTGTGTTCCAGGAGCAAAAGGAGGAAGTGCTGTCTCACTTCCTGTATTTATAGGTTCCTATTTAGTTCTGATGTCACAGGAAGGGACCAGGCGAGGGGGTAGTTGGGGGGGGGGGGGGGGGGGGGGGGGGGGGGGGGGTTGTAGTTTAATAAAGTCAAGGATTTGTTTGCTTGAGAGTTATATGTGTTGTTGTAAAATGTAAGAGCTATATCTTAGAAGCGTGTTTTATTGCTGGTAAAGAGGAGCATCATAAGTAAATGATATGATGGTAATGTTTAGTCTTCTCAATTGAATGGAATAGGCCATAGGAGAACATTGTATTTGGATTGCTTGAACTAGAACTAGTGATGGCCAAACGAAGCTTTCTGAAGCATTGAAGCTTCATTAAGGTTCATTAATCGAAGCGTTTCAAGATAGTCCTGTCTGGTGACATCTGGTGGCCAAAAATATGAAGAACGTCTTGAATGTAGAAATTAAAGTGTACTGCTTCATTATGACTGCCCACTCTACAGAGTGGACTTCACAATTCTGTCTTATACCGGGCTAACGTTGTGTTGCTTTGAACATGTATTTTTTTTGGCTGGTTTTTTTCTATTTGTTTAATAAATACATTTGATCAATAAACTTTTTTAGCTAAACATGTACCATGGTGTGGTTGCTCTTTGCTTGATGTTGGTAAAAACAATAATATTGTATTAAGCCAATTTTCCTTCACATATTTTTCACCTAGGGGTAGAATTAATTGTGAACTGGAAAGGGAAAATGCTTATAAACTCGTAAAGTAAAGAAAATATGCATTTAAGGTTATCCTGTTTGGTTTTTATTTAAAAAAAGAATTTGTTCCACGGTGCAATGGCCAAGTCTGTTTCCTTTCTGGGAGATCCCTGGGTCCCCCAGACTATCACCTAAAAAGAATAAACTGATTACATTTAAAGCGTAAAATGGTAGTCTTTCTAAAGTAATTTAATGATACTTATATTATGAAAATGTGATTGTTGTTTTGTTAAAACATTTTCTCACGTTTACAGATAAAAATAAACACACACAAAACAAAAGCAAACAACAAGAACAGAAACCTAGCAAACCCACCCGACTGACCAAAATCAACTCAAAATACTTGCATGTGACTAAACCACCTCTCTTCCTCGCTGGCTCCGTATCTCTCAATAGAATGATCAGTGGATTGATCAAATCCCACGAGTGATTATCTTCCTTATACACCAGTGTATCAGGTACCGAAGTAGTTACGGCCATTCTGACACCCATGCCTCCCTCTTTCTTTCATACTTCCAAGGCAGAAGAACAGATCACAAACAGGGCAACTAAAGTTTTTCTATTTGATAGAAATTATAATGTACAAATTAGTTATTTTATAGAATAACAAGGTTTTAATTTCAATCGGGGGGACTCTGAACCAATAACCAATACTTAAATAGACAGCAGACTCATCTGCTTATAGTAAGCCAGAAACTAATCTTTCTTCTTATGATGTCTGTTCAATTTTCAATTGAGGCTCTCCGATCGCAAGCTGCTCTTGGCCTTGAAGGACTCCAATTGCTTGGTGGCTTAGCCATTGTATGTGTCCATACATAAGATGACCACTCTGTATTTAATTTCATGCTGTGTTCCCTTTATCGTAGACTTGGATATTGCTACGCCCACCTCCTGGAGAGTGTTTTTTACTTGGTTGGCTGCTGTGAAGGGATATCTCGTCAACATGGAAATGATTCTGCGATCATTCACCACTAGTGTGGTAGTACTTTCTTTCTTTCTAAGGATGTGCCAAAAAACTAATATTGTAACAATTTCTCTGTTTTGTTTTTTCTGTTTTTGAAACTTAAGGATGGCTTGTTAGAATAGAATAGAATAGAATAGAATAGAATAGAATAGAATAGAATAAACCTTTGTTATCCCACGGATGAGAAATTTCAGTGTTACAGAGCTCTTACAGCAAGGGAAAATAAAATATAAAAGGAAGACACTGGGTGGTCCTATAAACATAAGCAACCGAAGTTCATATATATAGGTATATACAGTTAACAATGTACAGAATATGTATAGAAAATTGAAGATTGAAAAATGTTTTTAAAAAAATGTACGGAGATATATATAAAATGTACAGGGTTATGCAGGGTTATGTTTCACCTGCATGGAGAGTTCCTTTGTTGTCTGTTCACAGCAAAATCTTCCAAATACAAGCATCACATCTTATGGTAAATGGCCTGTATTTATATAGCGCTTTACTAGTCCCTAAGGACCCCAAAGCGCTTTACATATCCAGTCATCCACCCATTCACACACAGGCGATGGCAAGCTACATTGTAGCCACAGCCACCCTGGGGCGCACTGACAGAAGCGAGGCTGCCGGACACTGGCGCCACCGGGCCCTCTGACCACCACCAGTAGGCAACAGGTGAAGTGTCTTGCCCAAGGACACAACGACCGAGACTGTCCAAGCCGGGGCTTGAACCGGCAACCTTCCGATTACAAGGCGAACACCCAACTCTTGAGCTACGATCACTCCACTGCGATCGTTGATCTTAAATCAACTCCAGGCCTTTTATCTGTTTAATTGATAATGACATAAAGAAGAAAATGCGCACACCAGCCCACGGAAGAGCCTTTGAGTCAAATATCCAATTAGGTTTGGTCCCTTTAAACAGAGGGTAGCACATGTTCGGGAGCTGGAACGAGTAAACCCTTCATCCAATTCGAATGTGGATACCCTCAAATAAAAAGTGAGAGTCTACACATTATACCCATTTCCATTATATAACTATAATTGAAATATGTTTTAGTAAACAGGTAAAAAAAACAAAACTTGGCCCTAACATCATGTCCCAGAGGATTGCAAGTTCGATTCCTGCCTGGGGCGTCTGTATCCAGTAAGGGTCCTAAGACTAGACCCCCTATGCTAAGCGAGCCTACCGCAGACATGAGCGAGACAGATAAATATGAAGGCATGCCAGCTCGGACGTCGCCCGGATCAACAAGGTCCGCGTCAGGTGTTGAGGAACCAGGGCACCCTGACGACAAGTGGGCTACTGGAACAAGAAGGCATCGGTGGGCAAGAGACGAAAACAGGGTGTTGTTGGAATGCTACTACGCAAGTAACCCTGGCGGAAGGGGCTACATGAATGGTGTACTCTCAGTGGCAAGGGAACAATAAGAGAACAGCACCACCAAGGCAGGAGACGAAGCAATACTGGAAGAGCATATGGGAGAAGGACGCAACCCATAACAGTGGCTAGTGGATCTGAGGGCAGACCATAGCGACCTCCCTGAACAGGGTCCAGTAACCATCACAGTGGCAGATATCCAAGAAAGGGTCTCCAGTATGAAGAGTTGGACAGCACCAGGGCCCGACATGGTTCACGTCTACTGGCTGAAGAAGCTGACTGCACTCCACGAGCGTCTGGCAGCACAAATGAACCAGCTGCTAGTTAACGAGAGACACCCGGAATGGCTAACCGAAGGTCGAACAGTCCTGATCCCCAAGGACCCCAAGAAGGGACCGGTCCCATCCAACTACCGACCAATAACCTGCCTCAGTACTACATGGAAGCTCCTGTCAGGCATCATATCGGCTAAGATGAACAGGCACATGGGTCAATACATGAGTGGGGCACAGAAAGGAATTGGCAAGAATACCAGAGGCGCAAAACACCAGCTACTGGTAGACAGAACAGTCAGCCGAGACTGCAAGACCAGACTGACCAACCTGTGCACTGCCTGGATTGATTACAAGAAGGCCTATGACTCAATGCTCCACAGCTGGATACTGGAATGCCTAGAATTGTACAAGATCAACAGGACCCTAAGAGCCTTCATCAGGAACTCAATGGGGATATGGCGTACAACACTAGAGGCCAACTCCAAGCCCATAGCACAAGTCACCATCAAGTGTGGGATCTACCAAGGAGATGCTCTGTCCCCACTGCTGTTCTGCATAGGCCTGAACCCCCTCAGTGAGATCATTAACAAGACTGGCTACGGATACCGACTACGGAACGGAGCAATTGTCAGCCACCTCCTGTACATGGATGACATCAAACTGTATGCCAAGAGTGAACGAGACATCGATTCACTGATCCACACTACCAGGCTATACAGCAATGACATTGGAATGTCGTTCGGACTGGAGAAGTGTAGTCGGATGGTAACAAAGAGAGGGAAGGTAGTCAGAACTGAGGGGATTGAACTACCAGAAGGCAACATTGCAGACATAGAGGACAGTTACAAGTACCTGGGGATCCCGCAGGTGAATGGGAACCATGAAGAGGCCGCTAGAAAGGCTGCAACCACCAAGTACCTGCAGAGGGTCAGGCAAGTCCTGAGGAATCAGCAGAACGGTAAGAACAAGATCCGGGCCATCAACACCTACGCCCTGCCCGTGATCAGGTACCCTGCTGGGGTAATAGGCTGGCCAAAGGAGGAGATAGAAGACGCTGACATCAAGACAAGAAAGCTCCTTACCATGCATGGAGGGTTTCACCCCAAGTCCAGCACCCTGAGGCTGTACGCTAAGCGGAAGGAAGGGGGCCGGGGACTGGTGAGTGTCGGCACCACAATCCAGGATGAGACAACGAACATCCAAGAATACATTGGGAAGATGGCCCCAAATGACCGAGTGCTCAGTGAATTCCTCAGGCAGCAGAAACCCAAGAAAGAGGAGGGAGACGAGGAACCATCATGGAAGGACAGGGCCCTGCACGGTATGTACCACCGGCAGATAGAGGAGGTGGCTGATATCCAGAAATCCTACCTGTGGCTGGACAAAGCTGGACTGAAAGACAGCACAGAGGCACTAATCATGGCAGCACAAGAACAAGCTCTGAGTACAAGATCCATAGAGGCTGGGGTCTATTACACTAGGCAAGACCCCAGGTGCAGGCTGTGTAAAGATGCCCCAGAGACAATCCAGCACATAACAGCAGGGTGCAAGATGCTAGCAGGCAAGGCATACATGGAACGCCATAACCAAGTGGCCGGCATAGTGTACAGGAACATCTGTGCCGAGTATAACCTGGAAGTCCCGAGGTCAAAATGGGAGATGCCCCCAAGGGTGGTGGAGAATGAGCGAGCTAAGATCCTGTGGGACTTCCAGATACAGACGGACAAAATGGTGGTGGCTAACCAACCAGACATAGTGGTGGTAGACAAACAGAAGAAGACGGCCGTAGTGATCGATGTAGCGGTTCCGAATGACAGCAATATCAGGCAGAAGGAACACGAGAAGCTGGAGAAATACCAAGGGCTTAGAGAAGAGCTCGAGAGGATGACCAACTGACCAACCTGTGCACTGCCTGGATTGATTACAAGAAGGCCTATGACTCAATGCCCCACAGCTGGATACTGGAATGCCTAGAATTGTACAAGATCAATGGGACCCTAAGAGCCTTCATCAGGAACTCAATGGGGATGTGGCGTACAACACTAGAGGCCAACTCCAAGCCCATAGCACAAGTCACCATCAAGTGCGGGATCTACCAAGGAGATGCTCTGTCCCCACTGCTGTTCTGCATAGGCCTGAACCCCCTCAGTGAGATCATTAACAAGACTGGCTACGGATACCGACTACGGAACGGAGCAGTTGTCAGCCACCTCCTGTACATGGATGACATCAAGCTGTATGCCAAGAGTGAACGAGACATCGATTCACTGATCCACACTACCAGGCTATACAGCAATGACATTGGAATGTCGTTCGGACTGGAGAAGTGTAGTCGGATGGTAACAAAGAGAGGGAAGGTAGTCAGAACTGAGGGGATTGAACTACCAGAAGGCAACATTGCAGACATAGAGGACAGTTACAAGTACCTGGGGATCCCGCAGGCAAATGGGAACCATGAAGAGGCCGCTAGAAAGGCTGCAACCACCAAGTACCTGCAGAGGGTCAGGCAAGTCCTGAGGAGTCAGCTGAATGGTAAGAACAAGATCCGGGCCATCAACACCTACGCCCTGCCTGTGATCAGGTACCCTGCTGGGGTAATAGGCTGGCCAAAGGAGGAGATAGAAGCCACTGACATAAAGACAAGAAAGCTCCTTACCATGCATGGAGGGTTTCACCCCAAGTCCAGCACCCTGAGGCTGTACGCTAAGCGGAAGGAAGGGGGCCGGGGACTGGTGAGTGTCAGCACCACAGTCCAGGATGAGACAACAAACATCCAAGAATACATTGGGAAGATGGCCCCAACTGACCGAGTGCTCAGTGAATTCCTCAGGCAGCAGAAACCCAAGAAAGTGGAGGCAGGCGAGGAACCATCATGGAAGGACAGGCCCCTGCACGGTATGTACCACCGGCAGATAGAGGAGGTGGCTGATATCCAGAAATCCTACCAGTGGCTGGACAAAGCTGGACTGAAAGACAGCACAGAGGCACTAATCATGGCAGCACAAGAACAAGCTCTGAGTACAAGATCCATAGAGGCTGGGGTCTATCACACCAGGCAAGACCCCAGGTGCAGGCTGTGTAAAGATGCCCCAGAGACAATCCAGCACATAACAGCAGGGTGCAAGATGCTAGCAGGCAAGGCATACATGGAACACCATAACCAAGTGGCCGGCATAGTGTACAGGAACATCTGTGCCGAGTATAACCTGGAAGTCCCGAGGTCAAAATGGGAGATGCCCCCAAGGGTGGTGGAGAATGACCGAGCTAAGATCCTGTGGGACTTCCAGATACAGACGGACAAAATGGTGGTGGCTAACCAACCGGACATAGTGGTGGTAGACAAACAGAAGAAGACGGCCGTAGTGATCGATGTAGCGGTTCCGAATGACAGCAATATCAGGAAGAAGGAACACGAGAAGCTGGAGAAATACCAAGGGCTCAGAGAAGAGCTCGAGAGGATGTGGAGGGTGAAGGTAACGGTGGTCCCCGTGGTAATCGGAGCACTAGGTGCGGTGACTCCCAAGCTAGGCGAGTGGCTCCAGCAGATCCCGGGAATAACATCGGAGATCTCTGTCCAGAAGAGCGCAGTCCTGGGAACAGCTAAGATACTGCGCAGGACCCTCAAGCTCCCAGGCCTCTGGTAGAGGACCCGAGCTTGAAGGATAAACCGCCCGCAGGGGCGTGCTGGGTGTTTATATGTAAAAAACTCTAACTTCAAAGTTTGAAATATGTAAGATGTGTGAGATGTGTGAATTCTTTGAAAAACTAGAAATTATCTACAAATGCCTTAATTGAAAATGTAATGTTGCATCTATAGAGAAGAAAGAAGAAGAAGCATTCAGTAATTTAAAAATAGGCATTACAGACAGATACAGTTTTAGCACTGCCTGACTATGATAAGCCTTTCTACTTACGTGTAGATAGAGGAGCAGGTTATATGAAAGTTGTGATAACACAGGCATTTGGAGAAAAACAACGCTCGTTAGCATCCTTAGTGAAATTTAGACTTGTGTAAATTAGACTCTGTTGCGTCAGGCCTGCCTGCATGTGCAAGCCTGTGTAGCCACAGCAGAGGCAGTAAAAGAGTCAGCTGCACGTATGCAGTCATATGTGCATATGAATTGCACACAGGCCAAAATATAAATATATACACTGGCAGCCAGTTTGTTCTTTCAGCAGTGCACCACTTTGCAAAAATTTGGCATAACAGATGTACGGTCACCTCTACAGGTAACCCAGTGGAACACGGCAGCTTATTAAAAATCTTATTAGAAGTGATCACCTTGCCAAAACAATTGGCACTTTGCAAATGTGCAGCATATCAAAAAAGACAATTTTATTGTCACAAAAGGAAATAATTTTGCAGATCAAGCAGCAAAACAAGCTGCACTATGGGCAGAAATCTGTGCCATCAGAGACTGAATTTGAATAAGTTAAATTTGAATTTGAATTGCTCTGATTGAATCTGAATTGTAACTTGAATAAATGCTTTTGAAAACTGAATTTGAATTAGTCTAATTTGAAATTGAATTTATGGTTTGAAAATGATCATCACTAAATTGAAATTGAATTTTATATTTTGAAAATGAATTGATTTGCTTTGAAACTGCATTTTATCCTTTAAAAATTCAGTTCTCGAATAATTTCAGTTTCACTTCTCACCATTCAATTTCAGTTCTACAATTCAATTTCAGTTCCAAAATTCAGTTTTTTGGAACTTACATCCGGTTCCGGTTCAAGCGCAGATTAATAGAACTACGTTTTACTAGTGGACCGAAAGTGTTACTGACGGGAATCTACAGCGTCTTGAGCTGAATTAAGACCTCAGAAGTCATTCGTCATGTCGAATGACCAGCGGATAAACTCTCAGGTTAATAATAAATGTATTACACGTATAAGAATAAGCGTCATGTTAACAAATGATAACCGTAAGGTAACTTTTATGCCTATTGTAGCTGCTAGCTAAAAACGCTAATTTAGCGTAGTTTGCCCTGAATTCAGCTTTGACAAACAAATATGATCGACTGTTTCTAGTAGAATTCCAAAGTTGTCATCTTGTACCCTCTCAGAGTACCTGCCCGCAGGGGCGTGCTGAGTGTGTGTGTGTGTGTATATATATATATATATATATATATATATATATATATATATATATATATATATATATATATATATATACAGTGGGGCAAAAAAGTATTTAGTCAGCCACCGATTGTGCAAGTTCCCCCACTTAAAATGATGACAGAGGTCAGTAATTTGCACCAGAGGTACACTTCAACTGTGAGAGACAGAATGTGAAAAAAAAATCCATGAATTCACATGGTAGGATTTGTAAAGAATTTATTCGTAAATTAGGGTGGAAAATAAGTATTTGGTCACCTCAAACATGGAAAATCTCTGGCTCTCACAGACCTGTAACGTCTTCTGTAAGACGCTTTTCTGTCCCCCACTCGTTACCTGTATGAATGGCACCTGTTTGAACTCATCATCTGTATAAAAGACACCTGTCCACAGCCTCAAACAGTCAGACTCCAAACTCCGCCATGGCCAAGACCAAAGAGCTTTCGAAGGACACCAGGAAAAGTGTTGTAGACCTGCACCAGACTGGGAAGAGTGAATCTACAATAGGCAAGCAGCTTGGTGTGAAAAAATCAATTGTGGGAGCAATCATCAGAAAATGGAAGACATACAAGACCACTGATAATCTCCCACGATCTGGGGCTCCACGCAAGATCTCATCCCGTGGGGTCAAAATGATCATGAGAACGGTGAGCAAAGATCCCAGAACCGCACGGGGGGACCTGGTGAATGACCTGCAGAGAGCTGGGACCAAAGTAACAAAGGTCACCATCAGTAACACACTACAACGGCAGGGAATCAAATCCCGCAGTGCCAGACGTGTTCCGCTGCTGAAGCCAGTGCATGTCCAGGCCCGTCTGAAGTTTGCCAGTGAGCACATGGATGATACAGCAGAGGATTGGGAGAATGTCATGTGGTCAGATGAAACCAAAGTAGAACTTTTTGGTATAAACTCAACTCGTCGTGTTTGGAGGACGAAGAATACTGAGTTGCATCCCAAGAACACCATACCTACTGTGAAGCATGGGGGTGGAAACATCATGCTATGGGGCTGTTTTTCTGCCAAGGGGACAGGACGACTGATCCGTGTTAAGGACAGAATGAATGGGGCCATGTATCGTGAGATTTTATGCCGAAACCTCCTTCCATCAGTGAGAACTTTGAAGATGAAACGAGGCTGGGTCTTCCAACATGACAATGATCCAAAACACACCGCCCGGGCAACAAAGGAGTGGCTCCGTAAGAAGCATTTGAAAGTCCTGGAGTGGCCTAGCCAGTCTCCAGACCTCAACCCCATAGAAAATCTGTGGCGGGAGTTGAAAGTCCGTGTTGCTCGGCGACAGCCCCAAAACATCACTGCTCTCGAGAAGATCTGCAGGAGGAATGGGCCAAAATACCAGCTACTGTGTGTGCAAACCTGGTAAAGACCTA